>NC_087581.1:9266952-9891952 GCF_036250125.1 Pseudopipra pipra | reverse complement strand
AGGGCATTTGGAAGCTTTCCCCAGCCCCGGAATGGGAGGGCAGTTGGCAGCCGGCCACCGCTGCGCATCCGCCGGGGCTGGGAGCGGGAGGCTGCCGGCTCTGCAAAAGCCATTTGCAACCGCCCCGTGCGTTCGGGCACCCGAGAAACTTCCTCTGCTCTGCTCACATGGGGAAGGCTCTGCCTGGAGCCTGCCCTGCAGCCCTGGGACGTGCTGGCCACAGCAGCACGCCGAGGCTGTGCCTTATCCCGCTGCCTGGTCACAGCCCGGTTTGTTCCCCATCGCTGGGGACATCTGGGAGTGACCCCGAGGAGCGTGTTACTCACAGCACAGCAGCAGGTTTGCAGGCACAGTACTGCTGCACACCGGCAGGGAGGGGACGTGTGACAGCCCCCATCCCCGGGGACCCTGCTGCCCTCAGCCGTGCGACACGAAGGGAAGGGGGGGGTGGCTGTGGGGCGAGACAAAGCCCACAGGTTTGAGGCAAGGTAGAACACAGAGCCAAGCCCTGCATACCCACAGAAACCCTTTACTTTGCATGTTTATTTTGAACTTGCCTGAGAAAGCGTGAACTTGTGGGCTGAGAGCTGCTCAAGTGCAGCAGAGTCTGCCTGTGAGAAAAACTGACTCCTTGCAGTACTGAGCCTCCTGGATTTCCCCACTTGCAGTTATTTTATCCGTGTGAAAATGCTGGTGCCAACCCTGCGGAAAACAGCAAATCACTGTGCTCACCCAGATGGGGTCACCTCTGCTGAGAAGGGTACAGAGGAGAAACCCAAGGGAAGGGTTGCGTTGACCACAGGGTGCTGGTTGAGTGAGGTACTCCAGGCTCCAACAGCCTGCAGCCGAGGCTGCACCAGGTGCTGGCACCTTTTCCTCTTCTCCTGCTCTTGAGAGTCGAAGGAGACTCTCCTGGGTGGGGAGACCTGCTGTGGCCAGACTCTATCCTGGGGTCACCCTCCCTGAGGCACATCTGGCATGCAGGGGAATGTTACAGGGATGCTCCTTAGCCCCCGCTCAGCACCAGTGACAAACCCATTTAACCCTCCTGGTCCTGCCATGCTTCATCCCAGGGTATTTCTCCCTTCTCCAGCCTGGGGTGCAGGAGAGCTTGGCACAGCAGTGGCTGGGACCCAGCACTCACCAGGTGGCTTTCCAGTTCTCAACAGGACTGTTGGTTGCCTCTCGCCGGAGCCACAGGGCATGCAGGATCTCCTCCCCATTGCTGCCCACGTAGCACTGGCCCAGAAAGACGGTTGTCTGGGCTGTCTCTGACTCTGGAAGGATTTGAAGCTGCATGAGTCAGGCACTGAGACATAAGGCCGTCGCTCTGTGTCCCACTGGCATCCCTGCTGACGGGTGACGGCCCCCTTCCCACCTACCTTCGAGCCGCCAGTGCACGGTGAAGGAGAAGATGGGCTGGGGGACTAGCCCCGCATCTTGCTGGGACCCCTCCAGTGGCAAGGTGAGGATTTCAGAGTCACCAGTGGCAGATCCCGGCAGGTAGGAACCAGAGAATCTGCCGTCCTTGCCGAGGGTGGACACGACCATCCGGCAGCTGGTGTCGCTCTGCCATGACCCGGAGAGGAGGCACTGCAAGGACAGCATGAGGCTTGGGGTGCCTGGGCAGGCAGGGGACATCCTGCTCCCAGCCCACCACCCTAGCTCTTCCCAGGAATGCCTGCAGCACTGGGTGACATGCCACAGACCCGGTGTGCCACTGGCATCGCCCCCTCAGTGTGAGTACCACACCTTAGCACTGGCTGCCTTCAGCCCAGGTGCTGCTTGGTGTGGTTTGATGCAAAGAGAGCAGGTCCCCCTCATGCTAGATCAGCAGGTGCACTGCTTTCCTTGCATGCTTGGTGGGAAAACAGGAATTCTCTAGGGCATGGCTCTGTTTGCCTGTTTCTGGAGGATTCCCACAGTGAGGGTCACCCCTGTAGGAGTGGTCCCTCTCTCCCAACCTCACCGCAGCTTCCCTCAGTGCTGCATAGTGCTGGTCCCACCAGCTCCAGCAGCCCGGCCCTGGCTCCCTCTTGAGTTCTGCAGCCCCAGCAGCATCTTGGGGGTCTAGCAGGGTGCCAGTGCCCTGTCCCCACCGTCACCCATCCCCATACCTTCCTCTCTGCAGGGGCAACAGGTGCTGCCAGGGCCAGGGTGAGGATCAGGGCAAAGGCACTGCTCTCCATGGCCACACGGCTGCTGAGGGCCCGGCACAGCTCCCCCCAGCGCTGCAGCCCGGCCCCCTTTATAGGGCTGTAACCGGAGCCCCACCAGCACCAGGCTGGCAGCTGCGGAGTGAGTGGCCTGATGTCAGGCTGCCCGGGACAGGCAGGGAGGTGAGGAGGTCTGCATGACCTGGTCAGTGCTGGAGGAACGCGGGGATGAGCACGGTTTGCAGAGGGGTGGGTGCACAGGCGTTTCATGAGGCACTTATAGCAGCCTGGAAAAGGCCAATACCTTCCATGGGTATCCACCTCCTGTGCATGCAGGATGTAAATTGTCACCTGTTCAAACATTCACCCCCTTCCTGCTTTGCTGGTGCCACTGCCAGAACAGGGCGTCACCCAGGTGGTGCCTGGCAGGGGCCAGCTGCAGCAGCTGGCAGCGCTGCACAGGAGGGAAGACTCACCTTGACTTCTGCTCTAGCAGCAATAACATTTCCCCAGCATATTCTGCATGTCAGCTGCTGATTACAATGCTTTTGCTTTTACTTTACTGGGAGTTAGAGGAAGAAGTAACCACAGTGAGATACTGAGGTATCTCACATCTAGTGTGTTTGCTTAATGCACACAGCATGATAACCAGCATTGTATTCACACCTTTTCCCTGTATTTGCTGTTCTAAAGGGCCTTGGATGTACAAAATGCAGCTTGCACTGCCCCTGTGTTCCTGAGCCATGTCTTTGCTCTCTGTGATGCCTGGAGCAACCATGGGGCTGTAGGCAACTGAAAATTCAGGTGGAATTCAGCAGCATCACTCTGTGCTCTTTCCAGGTCAGCAGTATTTTAGGCACTGGATGGCAGCGGGGCTGCAGTGTGCATACCGGGGTGGGGGGGAGTCCCCCCAGTGGAGTGGCATCTCTCAGTGCCCACCATGAGCCCTGGTGCACCCTGGCACCCTGCTGCTGCTGCTCAGCACATCTCCCTCTCATCCAGATAGCCCCAGAGGCTAGGGAAAACACCTCTCTCCTAACACACCCCTCCTCCTTGTTGCCTTTTTCTGTCCCATACTCACGGGCTTATCACAGGGGCCTGAGAAATCACCCAGGCGTTCCCTTGCTCTTGCCCTGGATGCCACATTCTATTCTGTTGGCCTGACACCAATCTCTGCCTTTCTGCACTCTTTGGCAGGGACAAGCTGCCCTGTTAGGGGTGCCAGGGAAGTGGCAGGCACCCCTCTACGTCATGGCACCGTGCTCTGGCCTTGCTGGGGCTGAGCCAGGCTCAACAGAATACTGCTGTCAACCCCAGGGCTGGAATATTTTTGTAACGCTTCTGCAAGAGGTTTCCTCTTCACCCACGGATCTGCCAAAACCTTCATGTCGAAAAGAGCTGACTAAGTTTGACAAGTGTCTGCAGAGGCAAATAGAGCAGCCCTGCCAAAATGCAGTGGCAGAGAAGGGTAAAATCCCTGGGTGTAACCCACAAGGATGGGATGGGATGGGATGGGATGGGATGGGATGGGATGGGATGGGATGGGATGGGATGGGATGGGATGGGATGGGATGGGATGGGATGGGGGCTTTAATTTGTGCACATTTTACATGGGGTGCCATATAGCACAAAGGAAGCACTGAACCAATATCTCACCTCTACTGATACTCTGCATCACCCAACCCTACGGAGCACAGAGGTACTGGAAAGGGTCTGGTGGGGGTGGATATGAGGCAGTGCATGGAAATCAGCTGGATTCAGGATGCTGCTGCCAGCTCTGCCACCATCAAGCAGGTAGGGAGTGATGACATAGGGTGGAAGTTTGGGTTAAATAAGATGGGAAATGAACCCAAGGGGCTGGATGAGTGGGATCAGGGAGAGATGTGGATGTCCCTGGGGAAGGGCAATGGTGAGCCCTCACCTCAGCAGGGGTATCCATGGGAACAGAAAGGGTAGCAAGGGCAGATTTATAAAAAAGGCAATCACACTGGATGATTTTTGAGTTTTATTTTCCTCTGAGAGGTAGGTTTTGCTTGCCTTGTTGGAGGGGCCAGGCTGCAGCCAGATCATCCCATCATGGGGTTGGTGAAGACACATCCTCACAGGATGGGGACAAGCTCGGCAGGATCTTTCCTTTTGTGGTGCGTTTTCGTATGAAAACATTTCTGCCCACCCTGTGAGAAGTTGAGAGTTCTCCATGGGATGACCCACAGACACTGCCCACTCAGAGCTGCCAGTGCCATTTAGGTGTCCCTAAATGCCCCCCAGCTTTCCTCAAGCAGCTGCCAGGTGTCCCTGGGCAGGGCAAGCCCTTTGCCAGGACACAGTGGCATCCCTGCTGCCAACCTGCACTGGGGGGCTCCCAGGGGTGGTCCCCCCTTGCTCAGAGGGCTGCTCATCCTCAAGGGTCCTGGAGAGGGCCCCTCTGTGGGACTGCTGCACCCCATGTCCCCACACTACCTCGTGGCTTTCCAGTCCTCCTTGAGGGATCCGACAGCTTCGCGCAGCAGCCACATGGTGGTCAGTGTTTCCTTTCCACCCGAATCCACGAAGCACTGCCCCGCGAAGGCAGTGGTGGCATCTGGGAGGAAGAGTTTATTGGGAGATCTGTGGGGAAACCAGCTGCTTCCCCTTCCCCACTGTCGACTCAGAGGCAGCTGTGTTCCCACTCTAATGGCCACACATCCACCAAACCCACGCAGTGGGGGAGGGGTTCCTACCTTTCCCCTGTGACTCCCTCAGACAAGGCAAGATCTGCATCACCTAATGGGGTCTGAACCCCCTGTGGGCACCCCGAGGTGTCCGGTTGGGATGGGGGTGAAGATGATGGGTGAGGAGAGGCTGCACTGTGCGAGCTCAGAATTGCCCCTTAGCCCCACACTGGGCAGGCACTGCTTAGCTGTGTCAAAACATCACCCAGCAGAATTCCTGGCAAAAGGGAATTCCTGCTAGCTGTCTACGTGGCTCTCAGTGACACTGCTGTACCATCTCCAGGTGTTCCAGTACTTACTAGAGAACTTGTCCCAGCGCACGGTGAAGGCAAAGGTGGGCCAGCCCCCCTCACCAGGCTGCTGCTGGATGCCCTTCAGGGGAGAGATGTGGGCACAGCCACCAGAGAGAGTGACCCGTGTGAGGTATTTTCCCTGGAAGTCCCCGTTGTCCCTCAGTGCCGAAATCTCCATCAGTGAGTCCTGCTCGTTCCTCCACAGCCCGATGAGCCGGCACTGAAGTGATAGAGCCACACCCTCTCAGTCCCCACACACGGCACAGAGGGGGACCCCATCCCTTCTGCTGCCCCAAAGCTGGAGCCACAAGCCCTGCTGCGGTTGCAGATGCAGTGCATGGCTCTCCCTGACCTCGGTTTGAGGAAATGCTCCCCCAGGGGGCTCCTGGATGCTGAGTGAGTGGTGGAGCAAAGCCAGTATTTCTCAGCCTGCTGGCAAGCACGGTGTGCTCACACAGACCCCGTGAGAGGGAGTGCCCTGTCTGCTGTACCCCTGGGCACAGACCCCATGGGAGGGGTGCCCAGGGCACGGTACACCCGGGTACAGACCCTGTGGAAAGCAATTCCCTGTGCACTGTACCCCTGGGCACAGACCATGTGGGAAGGGATGGTCCCATGCATGGTTCCCCAGGCACCTATCCTATGGGAGGGGATGTCCCGTGCATGGTGTCCTAGACACGTATCCCATGAGAGAGGATGCTCCATGCATAGTGTCCTGGACACACAACCTGTGGGACAGGGTGCCCCAGGACAAATATCCTATGGGAGGGGTTGTCCTGTGCATGGTGCCCTAGACATGTGTCCCATGAGAGAGGATGCTCCATACATGGTGCCCCAGACACAGACCCCACGGGAAGGGGAGGGAATGCCCTGTGGGAGTAAAGCTTCCTGGAGGCGATACCAAGTGGCAAGGGGTGACCCGGAGATACCCTGCCCACTGCCTGGACGAGGTGCTTGCAAAGCTCTCCTGCTTGTCCAAGCCTAAATTGGCACTCAAGGGAGAACCCCTGGCTGCTCAGGCTGTGTCCCAGAGCCACATCTGCCACACTCCCATTTTCACCCCTGTCCATACCTTCCTCTCCGCAGGGGCAACGTGTGCTGCCACGGCCAGAGTGAGGACCAGGATGAAAGTGCCCCTCTCCATGGCTGCGGGGCTGTGAAGTGCCTGGCACAGCTTCCTCCGGTGCCCTGCATCCCAGTCCCCTTTATAGGGCTGTAACCAGAGCCCAGGCGGCAGCGGGCTGGCAGCCGCGGGGCGAGTGGCCTGATGTCAGCATGCCCAGGCCAGGTAAGGAGAGAGGGGGAGGAGGTCTGCGTGACCTGGGGATGAGCACGGCTACTCAGAGAGGTGAGGACAGAGGGATGATTTACATATCCACTACCCAAGAGGATCTGCCAACCCGTTCCTTGCTCAGAGTTGGAGTCCTGGAAGCGGGCACGGCCTGACACTGCCCCGCTGCCACTGACCCAGTGCTGCCACCCAACATCGGGCTGCAGCAAGCACAGTCTGACCAGCTCTGCTCCGCTGCACTGAAGGGTGGTGTGTCTGCCCACAGGGACACATCCCCGTGACCATCCCCTCCTGCATTATAAATGTCTGCTACTGTTTCTAAGGTGTTTTTCCTCCTGGCCGCTCTGGGCTTTCCCTGGGTCTGGGAGCTGTGACTGTGACTGCAGCAGGAACTGTTGAATGAATCCCCCTCCTAAGTGCAGAAGGGCTTTTCTGGAAGATATGTAGATGTTGAAATTTGCTTGTCCTATGGGAGGGGATGCCCTGTGCATGGTGGCTCCGCAGGCACCGTGGAAGGTGATGCCACATCCACAGTGCTCTGAGGCTGGGCAGGATCCTGTCTGAGCCCTCCCACAGGGCCCCTAATGGTATGAGACTGTGCTGGGAATGTACAGGTGGCCAGGGGTGCTCAAAATGCCTGGCCTTTGCACAGGGACACAGTGCAGACACATCCTCTAAGATATCACTCCAGACAGGTGAATGTGTCGCTGCCCATGCTGCAGGGGAAGAGAGAGGTGGCATCTGGCTGCATCCAGGTCAGGAGAGACTTCTGTGACCCCTGTCCAGTACAGGGGATGAGATCTGCCTTCAGCATTCTTCTCATCTTTCCTGGGCTTAAAGACAGGAGGAAGGCTGCTCTCGTCCTCCTCTGGGAGCAGGATCTGGCAATACCTATATTCAAATTGTGCTTTGATTTTAATTTAAAAAGTATAGACCTGCCTTCAGCTCCCATCCCAGGGACTTTTTCCAAAAGTCCATGGGGTCCTGGCACCACTCTCCCTTTCTTGCTGCCCAGTTGGCTCCCAGCACTCACCTTCAGGGCTTGGTGCTCCCCTGTGGGCTCCATACAGCACCTGTGGGCACAGCCCCAGCACAGAGTAGGGACAGAGAAGTGCCCTGTCACCCAACCACTGGCTTTCCAGTCATCCTCTGCCTGTCAGGCTCATCTTGCATGATTCATGTGCTGTTCAGTATTTCCTTTCTGTCCTCATCCATGAAGCATTGGCCCACGGAGGCGGAGTCTACAGTTTGTGAAAGGGTGGGATAAGAGGGTGCTGGGGTGGGGCTGCCCCTCTTAGCAAACAGCTTGCCTGTTTGTCAATGGGAAAAGGCTGCTTGTAGGTGGGTGATGTTTCCCTCCTCAGCCTCCTGTCCTGCTGACACTGGGGGCATGGCATTGAACAGGCATGGGATATGCAGGGCTGGTGGGATGAGCCCAGCTGAGACTGCACCCAGTTCTGCCCCACCCTCATCCTCGGCAGGACCTGACAGAGGTGGGGACCAGGAGGTGCCACCAGCCACACAGATCCAGTGTTGGGGATGGGTGAGCCCTGGGGACACCACAATAAGGCAGGTGACCATCAAGGACACCATAAGGCAGGGTAGGAAGTTCTAGGGACACTGTAGAGAGAGGGGAGGGCTTGTGACACTAAAGGGAAAGGCAGAGGATCAAATAGGATACTGCAGGGAAGTTCAGAAGAGCATCAGAGACATCACAGGAAGGGCAGGGAAACTCTCTGGACATCACAGTGGAGAGCAGGGGAGCTCTGGGGACACAAGACAAAGGCTGAGAAAGGAGAAACACCTGAAAAGCTCCAGCTAACAGTGAAGCAGAAGGTGGATTGGCCCTCCTGTTTCGTCTCGTATCGTCTGCATTGGTGACACCCAGACCTCATTTGTGGTGGCTGTCACAGCTGTGTGGTAGGAGCTGGTGAAGTTGCTGTTTCCGTTCATGGCTGAGATGGCTTGTTGGAGCCCAGGTCACTGACCCAGTGCCCAGTCAGGGTACACTGGAGCAGAGGGGACTCAGCACTGGTGCTGCAGCACAGCCTGGGTGTGGGCAGGGTGGCAGGAGTGAGTAACTCAATGAGCCATAGAGGGGAATCTGGACCAACTGCAGATTCCTCATCCACCCAAGGGGTTATGCTGCAAAGTAGGATGAGCTCAGCTGTGAGTTGGGTAGGCAGCACACATGTGGAAGGGTGCCCTGATTCTAAATGATCCCCAGGAAAAATTGAGAACATGGTCAAGGAGCTCCTCCATCTTCTCAGGATGACTGTCTGTGCTTGTCAAGGCTGCAGCTGGAACTGGGCCATGGAGAGAGGCGGAGAGAGCAGAGCATGACGTGCAGTTCTGAGCAGAGGACCATGCAGAAATGGTGGAGGGGATGGGAGCTATGTGTCCTTGAGTGACCTGGGAACTCTCTGCCTCCATCTGCTTAAGTGGCACAACAGCTGCACTGAGACAGATGTTGGTCAGCAAGATGTTCAGTGTTGAGACATTTGCAAACGGTCAACAGGAACAGCCCCTGCAGAAATGGTTGCGTAGGACAGTTTTCCGCATTGTGGTTAAGACATGTAAGTGCCGGAGGACTCCTGCAATGGTGACTCCTGCATTCTAACAGTGACTGTCTGTTTGAGGGTTTTGTGCTGGGTTTGCAGACCAGCACTGTGAGCGGGTCTTCCAGCTGGGTAAAACCCAGTGCTGATGGATGCCTAATGCTCGTAGAGAAGCATCCTCAACCTTAGCCACCCTCAGAAGCCTGCAGGTGCCACCTGACACACCATGTCTTATCACCTGCCACTGAGATGCTGGATGTGTTGTAGCCTTGCTGGTTGCCCTCATGTAGGGACTGGCCTTGCAAACAGCTCTGCCAGCCCATGCCCACGGTATTTCTCAGCAGCACCGTGGCTGCCTGCAGGGGTTTGCAGGTTGCTCAAACTGTGGTCAGCACTGCTGCCTTGCTGGAGCACCCCAGGAATGCTGCACAACCTCTGGGCAGTCTTGCCCTGGGGAAATGTTGGTATAAAAGCAGTAACAAAGTCAGGTGGATGCAGGCTTAACGGAGTGCCCCACTGCTGAGCTGGCCCTGCTTTGGGGGGAGAGCAGAGTCTCAGGGTCCCTGTGCCTCCCACTTTCCTAGCTCTCGTTTTCCTCTAAAGTAAAAAGCTATGCACATACATCCATGCATAGCAGAGGGCTGGTGTAAAGTTGTTCTGGTCAGAAAGGCTGTAAGGGAACTGAAAAAGCTGGAGAAATGCCAGCGAAGCACTGAGAAGGGAACAGCAGCATCGCTCTAGAAGCAGAAGATGAACCCCAAGGGGAAAGATGTGAGAAGCAAACCACATGCAAGCCTGCAACAAGGCAGGCTAAAGCACAGAGCAGGTGGCAAACTTGCTAAAGCCACAGATGCTGTTAGCAAAGCTTTCCCACAGCATTTGTGGCAGGAAAGCCAGGGGAGCAGTGGGTGGTGGCAGCCCCAGCAGCTCAGTCCTATCCTTAGGCTCCTCAAATCCCAGGCAGTATGCCAGCTCAGGGCTTGCATCACTGTTCCAGGTTATTTTGAGAATCCACAACACAAGGACTAAGTTTCAGTTTCAGATCCAGAGCTATCCAGAGCTGTTTCGTGGAAATAATTTTTTTGGCTGAAGGGGGTGTGTCAGGCAGCGCTGGCATGCACTGCCCATTTTGGTAAGTCACATAGTCCATCAGGCAGAGATTTGGGGCTGGATTTGTAAGTCGTCTGATTTCCAGTAAATCACACATTTCTCTAGGAAGAGTTTTAGGACAGGATGTACTAAAGCTACTGGCACTGTGATGCTGGTACAGAGCAGTCCTTGACACTGTCCAGGAGTATAGACACTGCCAAGAACCCTCACCTGCCTGCTCGAGGGCTATCTCAGGCCCAGGGGTCTCCCAGACATATCTTTGGGGTGCAGAAGTGCTCCCCAGCCTACCCTCCCATTACACTCATGAGGCTTTGAGCAGAAAAGAGCGAGTGCTGGTCACACTTAGTGTCAGAGGGTCACTTTGGGGATGCACCATCCTGTTTGGGCTGGAAAAAGGGATTTCTGGGGGCCAGTCTCTTCCCAGAATAGGACAAAAAGAGTTTCATCTTGCACCCACCACAGCGTTTTAGCCCAGCTTTCCTGGGACATATCCACAAACTGCACAAGGTTTGGTTTAAATGAAAAATCTTTAATGTTATATGGTACTTTTGAAGCATTTTTCTCCAGAGCTGATAACATCGGGGGATGCTGATCCTGCTGAGGGGCTCCTGGTCTGCCAGGCCTGGTGAGAGTGAGACTTCTCCCTTCTTTCAGCCTGTCCGAATGAAGGTGTTGTGGCCGGTCCTGTGAGGAACCAGTAGCCCATTGGTGCCCAGCCATCAGAGGGGTAGGGATCCCAGATGAACTGGGTGCCCTTTGGCTCACCTGGTGGCTTTCCAGTCACTGGGCAGGGAGTCCACCTTCTCCCGCAGCAGCCAAGAGGTCTGTAGGACCTCGTTCCCATTGTCCCCAGAGAAGCACTGGCCCACGAAGACAGCTGTGGAATCTGGAGCAGTGGTGGCTTTTAGCACCCCAGCAGGACCCCATCTGATTTTGGAGCTTCACAAGCACTAGTGGACTTAATGCTCATGGAGCCCGAGTGTATCTTGATAGTTGTAAGGAAACGTTGCGTGGCAGAGATATTGCCAAAGCAACTCTTGGTGCCATCTCACCCAAATAGTGTTTCGGGATGTGTCCTGCTGTCTGCAGACACCATCCACAGTGGGGAGGGATCAGGAAAGGACAGACGGGGGACAGGAGAGAGAGCACAGGGATTGGGATGGGCATCGGGACATGCATGAGCTCCCCTCCTCATCCCACTACCCCACCCACAAGCAGCCATAGCTGCAGCTACAGACCTGAAAACTTCTTCCAGTTGACAGTGAAGCCGAAGGTGCACTGCCCATCCTTGTCCAGGTGCTGGGAGCCAACAAGGGGGGATGGCTGGATGGGTTTGTCAGTGCTTGACACGGCGGTGTGGTACTCGCCAGAGAAATTGCCCTCACTGTCAACCTCGAGCACGTGCATCTTGGAGCCCAGATCATTCTCCCACCAGCCGGTCAGGTCGCACGGCTGGGGACAGGCAGATGTGTCCAGGGGGCTGCCTGCACACAGCCCCTGCCCCACAGGCTGTGCCCCCTGCCTGCACCCCCCAATTCCCATGGGATATTGTCACTCACCTTGCCACTCCCTGTGGGGCGTTTCTGCCAGAGGCCCAGCCGCCACCTGCTGTTGGTTGCCTCATTCTCAGTGGCCTTATTCTCCCTTGGGATCTCTGCTTCCTGGCAGAGGAGCTTGGAAAAGAAAGAAAACACAGGTCAAGCCATGAACAGTGGCACTTCAGGGTGTGTCTGAAGCCTCGTGAGTGCCCAAGCATTTGTTTTTAAAAGACACAATTTATAAAGTCACTGTTATCTCAGCTGTGCCAGGAAGGTCAAAAGCTGGAGAAAGATGAGCAAAAGAGAGAGGTGAAGAGGAAAAGCTAAAGGTGGGAACCCTCGACTGGCAGGAACACAGAAAACACCCCCTACTGTAGCCCTGCCAAGTGAGCTCTGAGAGCCCAGGGCACATCTGTCCGTGTCTATGGGGACATGTGCAGTGCTCAGCACTCATGTGTGGCATGAGTGGGGAGCCCTGAGGTCCAGAGCCCTGCACATCCCACCTGCCAAGGCTCCACTTCCACTTCTATGCACTGCCTGTCCTCTCCCATTCTGCACCTTCCCAGGCAGGGACAAGTCACACCGCTGGGGCAGGGGCCCCATCCTTCCCCTGCCCCAGTTCACCTCCATGTCCCTTGGGGAAAAGTGGAGGGTTCCCACATGCGTGCCCCCTGCAGCAGGGAGGGAATCCCCATGTACATTCCTCTCGGGGACTCGGACAGTCCCGGAACATCCCTTCCCTCCTCGGAGCACCTCCCTTGTCAGGGACTCCGTCTGTGTACCCCATGGAGCAGGAGGTCCTCCAGCTGTCGGGGATTCCCCCCCGCAGATGGGTCTTCCACGCGTGTCCCTCTCCCTCAAGCGCTGCAGCTCCCCGTCATATCCCACCACTCCGATGAGTCTCCTACGCGTGTCCCTCCTGAGCTCCGGGACCCCCAGACTTGCTCCCACTGAGCCTCTCCCGGGGCCGAGTTTCCACTCGTGTGTCCCAGCAGAAGCTCCCACCTGGCATCCTGCCGCGGCCGCGGCCACTGCCGCCCCGACTGGCAGAGCGAGGACAGAGAGTAAGCGGCGGCTCATCGGGATGCAGCGGCGAGACCGAAAGTCGCCGTGCCAGTGCCGCCGGCGTGTTTTATATCCCGACTCCTCCGCTGCTTTCCGGGAAAGCCCTGGGGCGGCACTTGCAGGAGGAACGGGGACGGGAATGGGGATGGGGACAGGGACCGGCATTGGAGGAGAGCAGGGTGTTGAAGAGGCGCGGGAGTTGGGAACGGGGGTGGGAATGGGGACAGGGATGAGGGATAGGGAATGTGGATAGGGATGGGGACGGGGACAGGAACAGGAATGGGGCTGGAAGCAGGAGGGGGGGGATGGGGACGGGGCAAGGATGAGGCTTGAAGGTGGGGATGAGGGTGGGGATGGGGACTGGAATGGGACTGGGAATGGGCATGGGGACTGGAATGGGACTGGGAATGGGCATGGAGACAGGAACAGGGGTGGTGATGGACATGGGGTCTGGAACAGAAATGGGAACAGGGATGGGTGGGAACCAGGATGTAGGAGGGATTGTGTGGGGCTTCCCACTGGTATCACCCAGTATGCAACCCCATGTCTACTGGTTGAGGGCTGTGTCTGGGCTTCCACCCTGCCCCACAGGAGCTCCTGCACCCCAAACCCCTCCATGGTCACTGCAGAGGATGGACAGAAGGACAGGGAGTCATGAGGTCTGGGCAAGGGTATTTGTGTGTGGACAGATGGTGACCTGCAGTGGGTGCAGGGATTTGGTAGATGAAGGAAATGAACCTGCTCCAACAGCAATAGGAAAACCCCAGGCATTGTGGGCCAGAGGGGGGCAGCCCTGGTTGCACATACCAGACAAAAGCAAAAGGGCAGGATCTGGTCAGGTTCAGGGCCAGGGTGTGGAGTCTTTGAGATAGCTTTTGATTGCAGTGCAGATGGCACTGCCAGTGCTGGTTTCTTGTAAATGCTGCAGTTTTGCTTTCTGTTTCCTTGTTTAGCAAGCAGAATGTTTACTTCCTCTCCTATCCCATGGGCTCCCTTCTTATGAGACCCTTCTTAAGAGACAAGGAATTTGCAGTCATGTGGGTAATGAAAGGACAGAAATGAAATCTTGTGCCCTGATCCTGCAAGGTTCTCCATGCCCCCTGTCCCATCATGGGCTCACCCACCAGGACTCCCAGCCTCATCTTCCATTCTCACGGGGGTCCCAAGGCTTTGACCTCACAGACCATTCAGAGAAATGTTTGGGGACCCAAACAACCAGCTCATGGTGCTACTGACAGCCACAGTGGGTGTTTGGGGAGAGGGAGCATGAGAAGGAGACCATTATGGCCAGGGCAGTGCCAAGGACTCCAGTGTGCAATGGGGATGAACTGGGGACTGTGTGTGGAAGGCAGGGGTGAGGATGAGGGTGCAGGGGTAAGGATGAGAGTGCAAGGGTGAGGATGAGGGCACAAAGGCAAGGATGCAAGGGTGAGGATGAGGATGCAGGGGTGGCTTTTGAGCAAAAGCTGGACCACCAGGCACATCAACCAGTTGTACTCAGTATAAGTAAGCCTTGGATGGTCAGTGCACTCTTTGGGAGCTGCTGTGGTGCTAAGAGCAGCCGGAGAGCCCAGCAGGGAATGAGGGAGAGGAGCAGAGGCTGAGGAAGGTTGGGGAAGGGCAGGCACACTGTGAGAGGAAGAGAATGACCAAGAGGCCCTGGCACTTTCTCAGGGCACTGTGTGCTTTCTGCCCCAAAATCCCTGCCCCATCCGGCAGTTGCTTCCCCCAGCCATCCTGCAGTCCAAGGCAGGCTCTGCACCTCTCCCTGCCCACACAGTTTCTCCCTCTGGTGCTCAGAAGCAGGAGCTGGGAGCTGCACAGTACACATTATGTAACTAATGAAACTTCATGAGTTGCTGAAATGATGGATTAGTGAGTTCCAGTTTCAGTCATATCAGTGCAAAGGGCCCCTATTTGGTTTGTTCCCTTTCCTAATTAGCTGATAAAACAAAGTTTAAGGTACAGATGACATCCTGTGAATTTGAACATCATAAAAGATCTGTACCCTGTTCCACCCTCTCACTAATCAGGGGACAGGCAAGTATTGGGAAATACATGCAGAGCTGTGCACACAGACCATAGAGCCCTTCAGTATGTGGCTTTAGCCACCCCGTCTCCCCAGCAGCGTCCCCTGGAGCTCCAGGTCCCTCTCATGTTCCCTCCAGTATCCAGCATGGCTTTTGGACCACGCCAACATCCCAGATTGCAATCTGTGGAGCCTGGCCCCCAGCTCTCCCCTACATGTGCACACAGCACCAAGCCCACCATCCCCAGCAGGAGTTGGAAATGGAGGCAGAGACACAGGATGAGGCCAGCTGACAGTAGTGGCTTGCCAGCATGCAGCCTTCACCCTGATCCCTGGCTGTGGGGTATCCCGCTGCTCCATGCTGGGGATGCTGCCTGAGGCCACCCACCACAAGGCCCCCGTGAATGTCCCAAACATGCATGGGCAAGAAGGCACCTGCTGAGGCCTGAAGCCATGGTCAGGAAGCAGAATTACCCAGCACCTGTACTTCTCCTGTCCCCCAGCCCCATCCCTTCCAGCCCCTCCAAAACACTTCCCTCTGCTCCCCCAGTCACCACCCGTCCCCCCCTTGTTCTGCCCATGGCCACAGAGTGGCTGCTTGCATCCCAGGGACACATGGGGCATGGCTCTCTGCCAGTTGGAGAAGGCTTTATTTGGCTCCATGTGTGGGAGCAGCAAGCTTTGGGAAGGGAGAGCCCCACCAGCACGTTGCTGGGAGGCACTGGGAAGAAGCAGGGCTAGGTGAGGGTGTGTTTCCTGCGCAGGATGCTGGGAGCAGGCAGAAGCCCGAGCCTGAGACTGCTACAGTGGAGAGCCTTGGGGATGCAGAAGGACAGCAGGCTGGAGGCAGCTCTGGGCCCTTTTCCCATCACTTGAGGCGGGTGAAGATGGAGGTGCCAACCCTGCAAGGAAGACATGTCAGGAGGAGGGGAGTGAGGGCTGTGGGGCAGGAGGGCCAGCACAGGGCTCAGCTGGTGGCTTTCCAGGTGTCCCTGTGGGATGGGACCTCTTCCCACAGGAGCCATGTGGTTTCCAGTGTCTCCTTCCCACAGCAATACACAAAGCACTGGCCTACAAAGGCTGTGGTGGAGTCTGGCAGGGTTGGAGAGAGGCAGAGGGGGTTGAGAGCTTGCACCTCGAGACAGAGACACCTGGGCCACCTGATGTTGGTAGACAGACAGACAGACAGGCAGACATCATGCAGCACATTCCCTGGACAGAGAGATTGACCTGCCTGCCAGATTGGCCAGATGGGCTGGCTCCACATCACCCGGACAGACAGATGGGCTCCAACTCTGCCATGTGCCTCAGACACACAGATGGACACCCCTGCCTCCTTTCCCAGACAGACAGCCCCGCTACCCACCCCAGACAGGCACCTCTCCCAGCAGCACGTCCCAGGGCAGAAGCAAGTGTGTGTGGGCAGTCTGTGCCCACAGCCAGAGTTCCTCTGGACATTCTGAGTGCTGTGGGGGACCAGCTGGAGGGCTCCCCACTCCCAGCACGGGCAGGGGATCGCCGGCACTGCTGTACCTGAGAACTGCCAGTGCACGGAGAAGCCGAAGGTGGGGTGTCTCTTGGCACCGGGGTGCTGCTGGGCCCCTTGCAGGGGTGACCCCAGATCTGCTTGTTGGTGGCTGTCCCAGCAGTGTGGTAGAAGCCCGAGAAGGTGCCGGCTGTGTTCAGGGCCAAGAGGGTCGTGTTGGAGTCCAGCTCGTTCCTCCGCAGGCCCTGCAGGTCACACTGGGGACTGGGAGTTGTGTGGGTGCCTCAGGTACTGCTGAGCCACGGTCCCCCCTCCAGCCTCACTGAGCAGTGGGAGGTGTGTCCCATGGCATGGCCCCTCCATGTGGCAGCTGGGAATGATGGCATGGGCACAAGCTGGGACAGCATTTCCCTCTCCCTGGGCAGGGCAGGGGAGAGCTGGGGGTGCTGGGTACTGCCCTATCCCAGGGCCAGGTGACCAACAGGGCCTACAAGAACAGCACAGTCAGAGCTGGCAGGCCCCTTGGTCTCACACATGCTGCACTCTGGCATGGCATGGCATGGCATGGCATGGCATGGTGTGAGAGACGGCATAGGATGGGACATCAGGGTACCTCAAGGCTGCATCAGAGCATTCAGCCCCTCAGGCAGAAATAACATAAACAGTGTGAGCTGAGGTGGCACAGGACAGCACTGCATGGCACAGTGAAAACATGTAAACCCCCTCCCCCAGGCCCTGCACACTCTGTCCCAGGGCTGGCAGAGCATGGCACAGGACAGCATGGCAGAACAGACTGTGGCACAGCACAGCACAGCATGGCACAACATGACACCAGAAAGCACAGCAAGAGCAGGCAGCCTCCTTGCCAGCTTACACTGCACCCCAGGATGGCAGAGCCTGACACAGCAACAGCAGGCAGCCCTGTGCCTGCTCACAGTGCACCACAGGGATGGTGATGCACAGCATGGCACAGCCAGGGAGTGCCAACCTCATCCAGCCACCCTCCTCCCTGGGACAGCACAGCACAGCATGGCCAGGCTCTGCCCCAGGGCTGCCCTTACCTTCCTGGCCGCAGCCTGGTGAGGGACGAGCAGGACCAGGGTGAGCAGCAGGCAGCAGCTGAGGGTCCCCATGGTGTTGTTGGTGGTGGCTCTGCCTGTGCTGCTGCCCCACGCCTGATCGGCCCCTTCCATAGCAGGGGGGCTGTGGCTGGGCAGCGGCCGCCCCTGCCGGGCCTCCTGCCAGAGGACACCCGGTGGGAGATTGGCCACTGGCCATTGCACCAGCTGAGCGGGGTCTGGCTCCCCTGGGCCAGGGGGGGTCCTGGGGACCATGGGGGGGTGGCGGGGCTGTAGAAGAAGACCCTGGAGGGTCACAGCAGGGGACACACATTGGGCCTCAGGTATGCTGACAGAAGGGACTGCGTGACGCCATGGGGGGAATGGGGAATGTCCGTGGTGAGCCATGGAACTGTCGTCCAGAATAATTGGATTTGTTCCCCAGTGTGCAACAAGCCAATAATTACACACTTGACAGAGGCACTGATAATTTATCTCAGAGTTGCACAAGCCAGGGTGTTCAGGAGTATTCCACAAATCAAGCACATCAGCTATCAGCACTTTTTCCTGTTTATACATTTTAGCAAACAAAGGCATTAATGTTCTTTGGCTACAAGTTACATAGTTCTTCCACTAGTTAGTATTCTATCTGCTATTCATTAGCGATTCTCTGATTTCTCCTGCTAAGTAGTCTGCAGGCTCACTCTTTCTCTTCTTTTGAGTCAGTGGGTTTCCAGACTCAGTGGGCAATAAGTCGATGGTCACGATCTCCCCCTGCCGGAATCACTTTCTACCCAGTCGGAGCTGGTTCAGCACAGTTGCTGAGTTATCCATATTAGTTTCTTCCGTATCTTGGGGGTTCTGCCAAATGTCCTTGTGGCCCCTAAATGCTGTATTCTTTTGGTTCACTAGCAGTGGTACATCCTTCTTCCCAAGATTAGTTGACCTCCCTCTAGGTCTGAGATCATGGAAGCCTGTCCAGCCCTAAACCATAACGAGGCAATTCTACCAAGAAGTAGTTTGTAAGATGTCACTTAGAGCTTGTTAGCTGCTATCTGTTTCACGGATTAAATCTCCCTTTTTGTTGATCAGTCTTGAAAGCATACAAAGATCAAACATCAAAGAACATACTTTCTTAAGAATGTTTTTTACATATTCCATGTTTTTTAGCATCATGAAAGAAAACTGTAAAGATTTGCAACAAAGCTTTATTGGGAGAAACAAGTGGTGGGGCAGGAGATGGGGCTTCCCCCCCAGTGTTGCTGCCGGCCTGGGAACGCCCCTGCTGCCCTTCTCACTCCTTCTGCGACTGCACACGGGTGAAGATGTTGGTGCCGACCCTGCAGGGACACAGAAGAAGATGTAAGGGTGGCACATGACAATGTCCAAATGCCCAGCCAGCCCTGTATTCTCCCATAGCATTTTCACCTTCTCTGCAGTGGGACTGCAGAGGCTGTTATTTTTACATGCTTTTTCCCATGCAGCAAGCAATACAGTGAACTTTGCCATTGAACTTTGCTAAGTTGCACTTTCGCAAACTGATATTGAAGCTGCTTTTGCCAACACCTTTGACAGTGACGGTGCAAGCAACCCAAACCACTCATTTGTAACAGCTCCAACACCCCCCCAGGGATGCACAGGGGACCTGTGCAGGGCAGGGACAGGGAGCTCACCTGGTGGCTTTCCAGTCATTTTCAATGTCGTCCTCGTGTGACCGCAGAAGCCACATGGTCCTCAAAGTCTCCTTTCCATCCTTGTCCATGAAGCATTGTCCCGTGAAAACGGTGATGGAGTCTGCAGGGACAGGACAGGAGGTGCAGTGGAGCCTGGCCAGGGTGTCAGGTCAGTGCCTGCCCCAGCACACGGGACAGTAGAGCCCTGCTGTGCCTGGCCCCTGGGACATTGGGGATGTGGAAAGCAGGCAGGAGGGTTCAGAGGGCTGGGGGTCTCGCATGGAAATGGGCAGACAGCTGTGAGCTTCAGCCTCTGTTGCATCTCCTGCCTACTGGGACCGGTTGGTGACAGCAGCCAAGGAGCTCCAGGGACAAGGCTGGGGGAGCATCAGGGGCACCAGAGGGGATGAGAGAGCACTGGCACAGTGCAGGGGAAGGCAGAGAATCAGGAAGGACGCTGCAGGGAGGGGCAGAAGAGCTTCCAGAGTATCACAGCAGAGAGGGCAAGGCAGGTCTGGAGACACACCAGGGAGGCTGGGAAAGGAGAAGTACCTGAAAAGCTCCAGTTGACGGTGAAGCCAAAGGTGGGCTGGCCCTTCTGGTTTTTGCGTTGCAGAGTTCCTTGCAGGGGTGACACCTTGATCTCATTCGTGGTGGCTGACACAGCCGTGAGGTAGGAGCCGGAGAAGACACCATCTCCATTCACAGCTGAGATGCTCATGGTGGAGCCCAGATCATTGACCCAGCGCCCGATCAGGTTGCACTGCAGCAGAGGGGACTCAGTACCGGTGCCACAGCACAGCCTGCAGCCCTTGCCCACCCTGCCCACCCTGCCCTCTGCATCCCAGACCTGATCTGACCTTTTTTGGAGAGAGGCTGTGAGCCCCCAGGGCCAGGCTGAGCACCAGGAGGAAGACAGTTGCTTGCACCATCTCTGCAGCAGGCAAACAGCTGATGTACCTTGGGGATGTGCTCCTTGCAGGACTCTGCCAATGCTCCTGCTCCTTCTCCTTTTTATTGCTGCCAGGGCTGTGGGTGGCAGCTCTGGCCAGGGCATTGTGCAATCTGGGTGTTTCCAAAGTCTTGGTTCCTAGCCATATGAGGGGGTAATTGCAGCAGATATTCCCAGAAAAGACTGCTGGAAATGCCCCTCCTTGCTTCCCCTGCGCCTTGCAGATCAAATCTGGCTTCTGCCAGGACTGTCAGTAATGGTGAGATGGGAAAACCCCTCTCTGGACCTGTTGTCCATTCTGCCACCTATTTGCCACGTCACTGCTGTGCCCCGGAGTGCCAGGAGCCTTAAAGCCAGTGCACCTCAGGACTGGCCACAGCACACAGCTCACCCTGCTCTTCCTCACCAGACATGATCATGCAAACCCACCCAGCATCCGGATTCCCTCGGGATTTGTTTTTGGCCCTCCACACTCAAAGTGCCCCGTCCCCTCTCGCCTGGAGCTGACATGAATGTTTGCTGCTCTTTTTACAAACTGGCTTGTGTTTCTTGGAAGGAAATTATTTAGTTAATGAAAAACCAATATTTCCTGAATATCTTGGACATTGCATGTTAATGCTGACAAAAGTTGTACTTACACAGGGATTCTTGAATCTCTGTAAGTACATATTGTATAACTCCCCTTATGTTATAGTTGTGGCTGGCCAGGAAGGCTGAAGTGTCTGGGTTCATGCCAGAGTTTCTCACCCATTTCTCAATGCTTTTCAAGGCAGTCTCCAAAAAATATGTTTTAATTCCCCCAGTCCTCATAGCAAGAGGTGATGGAGCCCTACTCACCAGGAAATAATCCTTTTCTTAAAATAGAGACAGGGCAGCTCTTGGCCACATCTCAGAAATACTTTTCAAATTTGTCTTTCTCTTTAATCTCACATTTGAGCCCCAGTTTCTCTCTGACAGTAAAATTCAATGCTATCCAGGCTGGAGAGCCCTGCATTTCTGCTGCTGGCTTCTCCACAACCCCCTTTCCTCTCTCCAGGAGTCCCACAGCCCTCTGGCACCTTGCCTGCAAGAGGTCCCTGTCCAGAGGGCTGGCTGCCTGCAGGACATTCCTACCCCAGTATTTGTTGTCTCAGAAATTAACTGCACAACAAGGTATGTTTTCCCACATAGCTGCTGTTTGCTCTGACTGTTTTTTGGCAAGCAGGTGCTGCCTGGAGTGTGGCCGACGTTTGTGATAAAGGTCAGGGTTGGTCTGGAAAGGTTTCAGGGGGCAAGAGGGGCACACATCGCCCCTCTCTATTACACCTTTGCCATCTGCCCTCTGTTATCACCCCCTCTCTATCACCCCCTTGCCATCACCGTGGTTCAGGGAGCTCCTGCTCCAGCGGGGACCCTGGGGATGGGCAATGCAAGGTCTCCATGCCCAGCAACCCACAGCTCATTCACAGCATAGCATCACACAAACCATATTGGTTATTTCTGTCCAAAATCTTTATTTTTCTTGTATGGAACACTCCCTGTCCCACCGGTGTACATTCCAGGGGCAGGGATAAGTTCAGTGCTCAAGGAGACAAATTTCTTGACCAGCCTCAGTTGAGTTAAAAATAAAACAAGCCAAGAGCTGGGCTATCTCCATGCGTTTGCACCCTCCAAAGGGCAGAGAGCAAAGCAGCTTGGAGCTGGCAGTCATTGCTGTGGCTAAATTCTGCAATGCCATTCCTGAGCCCTGGCGCAGCAGGAAGCGGGCGAGGGACAATGGGCAGGCAGGGAAGCAATGCAATGCAGAAAGCACTGAAGAAGCTAAAAATTGACAGGGCTGTGGTTTAAAACACATCAGTATTAGGAAGTTATGAAAAAAAGAAGGAATAATAAGAAGAAAGGGTTAATAAATAGTTCAACTTGTTTCCTCAAACTGGGATTTAATCAGCCTTGAAAAACAATAGTACAGGCTGTACTGTAATGAAAATCTGTGACTAAGGACTGTCCTCCCTGTCTGCAGCTGTGCCCATGCAGAAGCTGCTGAAAGCTGAGCCTATCACATTAAAGGTTTATTGAGGTGATAGGGTCAAAAGAGGAGGAAAAGGCAGAAATATCCCTTTATACAGACTGAATACCTCAACCTTTGAAAAAAAGCCTGCAGACAGCCTGTTGCCTGGGGTTACAGAACAATGCAGATGGGTTGCAGCAACACCAGCCATGCCAGAAGCTGTGCTGGCTTCAGTGCCTGCTTTTGTCCCTTTCAAGCTGGATCAGGACATCACTGCTGCTGTCGGTAGCTTCCAACACAACACAAGTGGAAGTGGGAACCGCAGGTGAGCCACACTGATGTCTCAGCACCCCTGTCCCCACCAGCCTCACCCTGGGGACCCCAAGGGAGGGCATCTCTGTCCCTCTCCATCATCAGTGGTCTCTGCCATGCCAGGATGACACCAGCTGGTTTGGGGGAGCCACATCCGGGACGATATTTCCTTCCTGGATATTGTTATTCCTCTACCCACACAGAAGCAGGAACACTCCCCTGGGGAGTGAAGAAAGGCCCATCTGTCACCCACTTGACAGCATTGGGCTGCTGCAGTGATCCCCTGCCTGCACCAGCTTCCGGGACAGGCAAGCAGAGGATGAATGGTCACAACAGGTAGGACAGGCTGCTGCCTACCCCAGCCCTGAAGGCTATTAAGGATTAAGGGAGCACTAAGCTCTAAAGTGGACAGAAAGAGCTTATAGCCCTTCTTGTATGTCCCCAGAGCTCTCCTGCCCTTCACTGCAATATTGTCAAAAATCCCCTGTTCTACCTGTGGTGTCTCCAGACCTCTCCTGCCCTCCCTGTGTTGTCCTTGATGCTCTTTTGTCTGTCCAGCTTCATCTGACCTTGCATGGGTCCCCTGTGCATCCCCAGAGGGGATGGGACTCTCCCACCATGTGGGTGTCCTTTGTCAGAGGGTCAGCAGCCCCTCTTATATAAGAGGGGCCGAGCGGGCGTGGGGCAGCAGCACAGGCAGAGCCACCACCAACAACACCATGGGGACCCGCAGCTGCTGCTGCTGCTCACCCTGGTCCTGTTTGTCCTGCATGAGGCTGCAGCCAGGAAGGTAAGGGCAGCCCTGGGGCAGTCTGGCCCTGCTGAGCCATGCTGTGCTGTCCCAGGGTGCAGGGTGGCTGGATGAGGGGCTGTGTGCCCTGGCTGTGCCATACCATATCGTCTGATGAGCTGCATGCTCTTGTTGTGCCCTGCTGTGGCATCTGATGCCAGCCCACTCCATGCCATGCCATCTCACAAGCAGCATGAGTGACCAGGAGACTGCCAGCTCTGGCTGTGCTGCTCCTGGGGGTGCTGTTGGTCACCTCCCCTCGGTATAGGAGGGTATCCATCACTCCCAGCTCTCCCTTGCCCTCCCTGGGAGGAAGAGGTGCTGTCCCAGCCGCTGCCCATGCCGCTGGTCCCTGGTGCCACACAGAGGGGCCTTGCCAGCCCCATACATGCAGGACACATGTCCCACTGCTTAGGGAGGCTGGAGGGATGGCTGTGACTCATCAGTGCCCGAGGCACCCACACAGCCCCCAGTTTTCATCACTGTCTGTCTGGGGACACAACAGGAAGGGCAGTGGATCTCCCTATCCCCCACCCTTCCCTAACGAGGCTGGCATAGCCTTCAAGTGCTGTGCTGAATGAGAAAGGAGAAAAAGGAAACAAGGTGCCCAGCCCTGGGCAGAATGGCACATGGTTTGGTTAGTGCCAGCCTCTGGCACAGCTGCTCACCACGGAGCCCTTTTCTGCCTCCTGGCCTTGCCCCCCTGCAGGCAGCAGAGGAGCCAGTAAGAGGCAGGGGGCAGGTCTTGCCTGCCATCACAGCTGGAGAGATGGGTTGGTGCCTTGAGCAAAACTCCACAGGAGCCAGCTGCGATTTGGGCTGGCCCCCTCTCTGCATCCCAGCCCTCCAGCCCAGCCCCAGAAGAGGAAGGGAAGCAGCAAGGGTTCCCTCTTCTGGCTTGGTCCCCTGGCAAAGAAGACAATGAAGAATGAAAGGAGACAGCTGGACAAATTTATCAGGAACTTCAAGTGATTTATCCCCTTCAATGTGCTCCACTGCCTGCCCCTGGCACCAGCAGGGAGGGGGGCCATGGTACCAGACCAGGACCTGCTGCTTGGGCTCAGATTGTCACCGTCCAGGGAGCCGGGTCTCCCCTGGGGATTGGATCTGCCACAGGCCCTCCTGGGGCAGAGCCACTCAGTCTGTCCAGTGTCACCTCACCACAACTACCAAAGCCACGTGCCTGCGTGCACCAGTCCAACATCCTCACACACACATCCACACACTTAACGTCCCCACTTTACCCTGCCCGTTGACTGCAGGAGAGGTTTACTTGTACCTAACACTAACCCTTCCTTGTGAGCAGGCTGAGAGCTCATCCAGCTAGTGCCTCTCCAAAACCAGCTTCTCACCCTCAGTCACTGGCCAACCCTCCCACGTCTCTTGGGAGTTTGCTTTGGGGACCTGGCCAACCACACCACCCCCATCCGTTTTATGGTCTCATTGCTCAGGCTGAGGACTATCTGAGGCCCAGACTTTCCCTGACAAGGCCACAGGCCCATTTCTCATTAGGTTCTCTCGGCCTCTGCACCAGCTATAGGAGGCATCACGATGCTTTCAAGAGGTGGGACGCTGGCCCGAGTTGGCCAACAGACAGTCCAGGATCAGCAAGGCTTGAGGAAACTTCCTGCCAAAGGCAAAAGTTATGGCCAAACTGGTCTGATGACAACAGAATCTATCTTGCAGCTGCAAAGTGAATGTTGTGGATACAAGCAGATTTGTTTGAGTAAATGCTGGGAATTTTGGGGAAAGAAAGTACAAGTAAAATTCAGCTTTGGTTCAAGGGGAAAAACAAGTCTTAGTTTGAGTGATTTCCAAAGCAAGTTAATCCTTTCAGTTTTGTAATCGGGTGATGATGCAAAGGGTCATGGCCTAGAGTGAGAGAGTCTGAGAGAGAGAAGACTGGGGATGAAGAGGTCAGACTCAGAAGCACACGACCCCTGGTGGTTTGCTCTCTGTAGGAGATACCAGAACCTTTTTTCCAAAGTGAAAGTTAAAGACTTGTGAAAGGTCAACAATGGTCACTCGATAAACAACTATTTCAGATGATTACCAGGACAAAAACCTCCCTCCCAGAATAAGGGGGAAAAAAAGTTCAAAACATTAAGGCTGGATCTGAAGACAGTTACCAGAACAGACTGCATTATCATGCTGAGCAAGCTCTTGCCAAAACAGAAAAAAAGGACAAAGAAAATCAAAATGAAACCCCACAAACAAAAAGAAACCAAAAGCAACCAACCAACTCTACTGGAGCACAGAAACAACTGGCCAGCCAAGCAAAAAGCAGTCAAGCAGAAGCTGTGATGACACCAGGCAGGAGCTTGCCAGGGGAGGCTGGACACTTCAACCAGACACCTTGGCAGGCTCAAGGGAAAATCAGCAAATCCCTCTCAGCTCTGCTAAAGCCAAGCATCCACACAGCCATTCTTCCTCAGTCTGCCTCTGCAGAGAAGTCCACGGGCTGCTCTGGGGATCACCAAAGGGCTGGTGTGAAGCAGCCATCTCTGGCACAAGCTTTTGGGGCACAGTTTCTTCAGCACCGGGTCACAGGCTTCTCTTACATTTCATTACTGACTTGTGCACGCAGCAAGGGCATGTTAATGAGGTTACAAACAGGAGTGCTGCCAGTCAGGCAAGGGATCAAAATACATGGAAAAGCACCTCGATGCTCACAGGAACAGAAGACAAAAGTTCATCAGTCCCACTTCCAGTGAGCTGTCTGGGCCAGATCCTGCCTGGAGTCCATGCATAGCCCCAGTCCCACCCCTCACAGGAGGGCCTGACCCCAGGCCCGTTTCTCATTAAATCCCTAAGTCTTCAGCAAAAAATGCTCCCAGGTAAAGTCACCTGAAACTGCCCTCCTATTTACCAATAGATGATGAAGTGGTTCATCACCCTCCCACACACAAAGTCACTCCTTCCTTCAGTCAGCACACTTGTCTGCCTCTCCATCACCACCAGAAACTTTTGGTCTGACAACTGCCCATGGAGCATAAAGAATCCATACAATGGCTCTCCAGTGCTCAGCTCTCTTCCAGATATGGCACCACCAGCAGCTGCTCTTTCCATCCCACCCCACCTGAGGAATCTACAGCCAATTCTTCTCTTGCAAGTGAAGAGCAACAGATTTGAGGGACCCAAAGAAGCCATAGTTAATTCAGATATCAATTTTCGATTTTTTAGGGCAGCAAATAACATGTGGAAAATTTCATACACTTTTTTCTCTGTTTTTAGACAAATGGTGTTTTGGAGGCAAGTTCTGCCGCTGGGAACTGAATCCTGGCATTTAGAACCATGAAACAGTCCTTGCCAACCAGGTAGGTACAGCAGGGTATGCAGGGGGAGTCAGTGGCACTGCAGCAGCCTGGGCCATTGGGACATCTGTCATTGGGCTCATCTCATTCCCTACGTGTGTTCCTCTCCTCTCCAGTTCACTGTGTGCCTGCGTTGCAAGGGGCAGATGATTTACCAGCAGGTCTTGTCTGTGGAGAGACCCAGCACTCTGCAGAGCTGGAACTGGGGCTACTGTGGCCACTATGCCTTTTACCACGCCCTGTACCCCCGGGCCTGGATGGTCTATGAGCTCCCGGGGCAGAAGGTGGTGCTCACTTGCCGACAGGTCTCTCCTGTCATCCCCCATGACTGTAAGGTAAGGAGGTGATGACATCCCAAAGGGAAGAGCTGCTTATTAGCTGGGCTTTCCCAATGTTTCCCCACATCCCTGCTCAGCAATGGTCCCAGGCAGGGGGAACCCCTGCAGCAATGCGGGAGCTCGGGATGGCAGCAAGGGATGGCTCAGCACTCCCTCACGCTGTTCGTGCTGGCTCCCAGCCCCAGATGAGGGTGGCAGGCTGTGCTGCTGACACATCTGACCTTCCTCTTACCCCAGGGAAGCACGTGAGCCTGTATCAACCTGCCAGGCAGCTGAGGGATGAGACACTCAGCTGAGCCTTAAATGCTTCTTTCCGTCTCCCTCTTGCCGGGTGTGCTGTTTGCTAGCCCAGGGCTCCTCTTCTGAATTTTGTATTACCTGCCCCATAAATTCCTCTGCTCCTGCTGGTCCTCCTCAGCTTGGCAACAGACTCCAAGACTGAGTTGTTCCTGGTGCTCTTGATCCTCCCCCTGTGTCCTGCGTGGTTTCCCCTGCAGTGAGAGAAATCATGCTCCAGCAGCCAATGGAGGAGCACCAGCCATGTACACAGCATTCTCTGTCTCTGCCAGGACTCCAGCCTGCCAGTGGGAGTGTTCATTTGGGAGGTGGAGAACGGGAGGGATGAGGACGTGGAAGTGTCCATCATGTTCAGCCTGCAGAACGGCATGGGAACGAAGGAGGACAGGAGCGGAGGGCGCTGGAATGAGACCTTTGCCTTGGAGAAGGATGGCGAGCGAGTTGCTGGAGTCCTGCTGCACCACTGCACGAGTGTGAACCCCTTCACTCTCGCCATCTCTGCCCGGGAGAAGGTAAGGAGCTGCCCTGGTGCTGTGGCTCCTGCTGGAGGGTTGTGCATCTCTGCTGGCTGGGGTGGAGCTGCTTCCAGGCAGCTGGTAAAGGACTGGTGGGCAATGGCCTGGGGCCGGCACTGGTTCTCAGCACTTGCCTGATCTCAGAGATGGGGACATGACTTCCCTGAGGGCAACCTGTTTTTGGCTAAGTGGCAAGAGAGAAACTGTGGATGAAGCTTGCAGGGCAGTGGGTGAGTAGGTTTGGAGTTGCGCTTGGAGCGCAACAAGCAGGAAGTGAGTGTGACATACCAGTGTTGTTGTTGGGGGTGGAGAGCCTGCATCTGCCCCTCCAAAGTACCAGCCCCTGAGGATTCTCTTCCCTTCTCCAGGCTGGCACGAGAGTCACCCACCTGATGGCATTCAATCCCACGGGATTGGGTAGAGAGGTGTGGCAGGACCTCCTGCAGGATGGCAGGCTGGATTCACCCACTGGTTAGTCCCTCCATCCTCCATGGGACACATGAAGGGGGAATAGGGGCAATGGGTGACCCCTGGTTGTGGGGCACAGGGTACCTGAGCCAAGGCAGAATTCCCTTCCTCCAGCCACCTCGGTGCCATTGCTAAAAGCTCTGTGGGATGCTGTGGCTTCTTCCCAACTTTAGGCTGTATCCAACCTTTCCGTTGCTTGTCCTTGTGTGCCTCTCTGAAAGAGTGGTGTTCACACCACTTTGGGGCTGTTCCTGGCATTGTTAGTTCCAGGTGCCAGTATCTCCTTAGTCTGTGTGAGGTTGCCCACTGAGCTGAGGTTTGTGCTGGGTAGCCAGGGTGCTGCCCAGCCACCTTCCCTCAGTCCCTGTTGCCAGATGAGTGAGCTGTGTCCCATCAGACTGGTTCCAGCAGGTGTTTAGCAGCCCTTGGCATTTGGTGCTGCCATCACTTGCTGTCTGCTTGTTACTGTACCAGTTCCCCAAAGGTCTCCGGTATTCCCTAGATAACTCTGCATCATCCTTCAGCTGTCTGCTCGCTCCCTTGGGAGGAGCCTGGAAGCAGGGTGCTTCAGGCAAGGTCCCAGCCCTTGCTGCTCACCTCCTCTTGCCATGAAAGGTGGCCATTTGCCTAATGTCTCTGTCAGCTTTTAAGCAAGGATGATGCTGACAAACTAGTGATGCTGACATTGGGTCTTTGCAATATTTCTTGGACCTTCCATTCTGTAAATGAAGTATTTGTGTGAATATTTCTGGAAAAATAAGCTTCCTGCCTGGATGCATTCAGAGCTCTTCAGGCTATTGGGATGTGGTTTTCCTTCATGAATGCCAGATATTATCATAGTCAGGATCTGTGCTTATGTTAAAATTGTTGCTCTAATGAGTTTACCTTGTACACATGTCACAACCAGCAGATAATTATGCAGCTGCCTCAGGGCTTTTCTTAAATACCAGCATGGCTCAAACACCCTGCAAAAAGCTGGAAGCAATGACTGTCACTAGAAAGTCAGTGTCTCTGAGCAGCACGGATACAAAGTCATGGGACTTCTGTGCCTTCCACTCATGCCTGGTGGCTTTTCCTGCCTAATTTGTTCCTCTGCTTTGACTGAGGACTCCGCCCATGGAATGGATCTTTTCCTGCAGCAACAGTCATCCCTTAAAACCCTGGGGCTGTAACTTGCAGGTTGCAGCGGGGCTGTGCTATGCCCAAAGGGTCTCAATCCCCTCTGGGGTGTGTGTGATCTTCATTTACCCCTTCACAGGACTTCCTTGGTCCCTTACGAATACGATCATTTTTCCCATCAGGTCAAAGCAGCGTGACGGAGAAGGGGGAGGTGACGGCAGCAGCGGTGTGTGCCAGCTGCAGAGTGCCTGCCCGGGGACACAGGACACTGGAATTGGCCCTGGCTTGGGATATGCCGTGTGTTCACTTTGGCTCCAAGGAGAAGCCGCCCTTCAAGTGGGTGGGTTGTCTCCAGTGGAGCCTGTGCCTCGCCTTCCCCATTGCTCAGGGCTCTGATAAGCCTGCAAGCTCACCAGCCATTCCAAACTGGGGCTGGTCTCTTGCCCAGTGGCACAGGAGTCCTCTTGTGTAGTCAGAGAGTTGGGTAAGGTGGGGACCTGGCCTGTTGGAATAAAAAGTGTGGGTGCATGTGTGTGTGAGGATGTTGGACTGGTGCACGCAGGCACGTGGCTTTGGTGGTTGTGGTTGGGTGACACTGCACAGACTGAGTGGCTCTGCCCCAGGAGGGCCTGTGGCAGATCCAATCCCCAGGGGAGACCTGGCTCCCTGGACGGTGACAATCTGAGCCCAAGCAGCAGGTCCTGGTCTGGTACCATGGCCCCCCTCCCTGCTGGCGCCGGGGGCAAGCAGTGGAGCACATTGAAGGGGATAAATCACTTCAAGTTCTTAATAAATAAAGCTGTCTCCTTCCATTTCTTATTGTCTTCTTTGCCAGGGGACCAAGCCAGAAGAGGGAGCCCTTGCCGCCCTCCTTTTTCTTCTGAGGTTGGGCTGGAGGGCTGGGAATGCAGGGATGGGGCCAGCCCAAATCGCTGTAAAAGCCCAGTCCCTCTTTTTAACGGCAGGGTCCTTGAACACACCCCTGCTTGGAATGTGTGTGGAGTTTCCTCCCTGGAATGGGGACATCCCTCAAGGCTACTCCTGGAGTCTGAGCAAAAGAGATTTGCCCACAGTCATTGGTATGGGTGGGTAATATCAGACTCCACAATTGTTTTTGTTGGCTTTAATATAGCTTCAAAATAGTGGCATTATACTATACTAGTAGTATGGTAGCTTCCATTCTGTGTAGCTTCCATAGCTTCCATACTCTGTAGTTAAATGAAGATATTTTTGTCTAATTATTGTAGGAAATCACTTCCTTTTATAAAAATATATCTGGTTTGCCATCCTTATTTCTATGCCAAGACTCAGTCCCACTTTCAGCTTCACAAAGCAGTGGGATGCATGTCCCATGGCAAAGCCCCTCTGCCTGGCATCTGGGACTGCTGGCACCAGTGGGATAGCACCACTCCCTCCCTGGGCAGGGCAGGGAAGAGCTGGGGGTGCTGGGTACTGCCCTATATGAGGGTCAGGTGACCAACAGTACCCCCAGAGCCTGCACCATCAGAGCTGGCAGCCCTCAGCTGTGGGGTGCGCGGCCGGCGCCGCCCCGACACCCCCCAAACCCCCCAGCATCTCCACCAAAAGGGGAAGGGAAAAGGAACAAAACCAAAATAATACATATATATATCCCAATTAGTGACCCGAGATCTAGTAAGTAAAAGAGTTAGCAAGGAAATATCTCACACTTTCCTTGGGACAACAGAGAGTCGCTCTGGACCCATCGCCGGCAACCTCCACCTCCCAAGGTCGGCAAGGCCTAACCAGGCCTCGCTCCCCAGCACGGCACACCCGACAGCAGGGAACCTGCACCTCCAAGCTGCCAGAAGGAAAGAGAGCGAAGGCCTCTCCTCCTTTCTTCTTATAGTCTGGCTTCCCTAAAAATCGTAGGGAATACTGGGTAAATCTGGACCCTTCCTTGGTTACAAACTGGTCACCAAGGAAGGCCTAGCCCAAACCACCACAGATGCTTTGCCACAATTATAAAAGAGACATAACTATAGATCCGATCTGGCAGCAGTCCTACTACACTTGCTATAGGGAGTTTACATCCATTCACAGATGTGCTCAGAGGGAGATGTTGGCACAACCAACAGGCCAGAAAGCCCTGGGGTGGCACTTGGAGGACGAATGGGGATGGGAGTGGGGATGGGGAGAGGGATGGGGCATTGGAGGAGAGGAGGATGTTGAAGAGGCGCGGGAGTTGGGAACGGGGGTGGGAATGGGGACAAGGATGAGGGATAGGGGATGTGGATAGGGATGGAGATGGGGACAGGAACAGAGATGGGGCTGGAAGCAGAGGTTTGGGGGATGGGGACGGGGCAAGGATGAGGCTTGAAGGTGGGGATGAGAGTGGGGATGGGGACTGGAACAGGGGTGGAAATGGACATGGGGTCTGGAACAGAGATGAGAACGGGGATGAGTGGGAACCAGGATGTAGGAGGGATTGTGTGGGGCTTCCCACTGGCATCACCCAGTCTGGGAGATCTTACCCCATGTCTACTGGTTGAGGGCTGTCTCTGGGCTTCCACCCTGCCCTGCAGGAGCTGGAGGCACTGTGTGCTTTCTGCCCCAGAATCCCTACCCCATCCGGCAGTTGCTTCCCCCAGCCATCCTGCAGTCCAAGGCAGGCTCTGCACCTCTCCCTGCCCACACAGCTTCTCCCTCTGGTGCTCAGGAGCAGGAGCTGGGAGCTGCACAGTACACATTATGTAACTAATGAAACTTCATGAGTTGCTGAAATGATGGATTAGTGAGTTCCAGTTTCAGTCATATCAGTGCAAAGGGCCCCTGTTTGGTTTGTTCCCTTTCCTAATTAGCTGATAAAACAAAGTTTAAGGTACAGATGACATCCTGTGAATTTGAACATCATAAAAGATCTGTACCCTGTTCCACTCTCTCACTAATCAGGGGACAGGCAAGTATTGGGAAATACATGCAGAGCTGTGCACACAGACCATGGAGCCCTTCAGTATGTGGCTTTAGCCACCCCGTCTCCCCAGCAGCGTCCCCTGGAGCTCCAGGTCCCTCTCATGTTCCCTCCAGTATCCAGCATGGCTTTTGGACCACGCCAACATCCCGGATTGCAATCTGTGGAGCCCGGCCCCCAGCTCTCCCCTACATGTGCAAACAGCACCAAGCCCACCATCCCCAGCAGGAGTTGGAAATGGAGGCAGAGACACAGGATGAGGCCAGCTGACAGTAGTGGCTTGCCAGCATGCAGCCTTCACCCTGATCCCTGGCTGTGGGGTATCCCGCTGCTCCATGCTGGGGATGCTGCCTGAGGCCACCCACCACAAGGCCCCTGTGAATGTCCCAAACATGCATGGGCAAGAAGGCACCTGCTGAGGCCTGAAGCCATGGTCAGGAAGCAGAATTACCCAGCACCTGTACTTCTCCTGTCCCCCAGCCCCATCCCTTCCAGCCCCTCCAAAACACGTCCCTCTGCTCCCCCAGTCACCACCCGTCCCCCCCTTGCTCTGCCCATGGCCACAGAGTGGCTGCTTGCATCCCAGGGACACATGGGGCATGGCTCTCTGCCAGTTGGAGAAGGCTATATTTGGCTCCATGTGTGGGAGCAGCAAGCTTTGGGAAGGGAGAGCCCCACCAGCACGTTGCTGGGAGGCACTGGGAAGAAGCAGGGCAAGGTGAGGGTGTGTTTCCTGCGCAGGATGCTGGGAGCAGGCAGAAGCCCGAGCCTGAGACTGCTACAGTGGAGAGCCTTGGGGATGCAGAAGGACAGCAGGCTGGAGGCAGCTCTGGGCCCTTTTCCCATCACTTGAGGCGGGTGAAGATGAAGGTGCCAACCCTGCAAGGAAGACATGTCAGGAGGAGGGGAGTGAGGGCTGTGGGGTGGGAGGGCCAGCACAGGGCTCAGCTGGTGGCTTTCCAGGTGTCCCTGTGGGATAGGACCTCTTCCCACAGGAGCCATGTGGTTTCCAGTGTCTCCTTCCCACGGCGATCCACAGAGCACTGGCCTACAAAGGCTGTGGTGGAGTCTGGCAGGGTTGGAGAGAGGCAGAGGGGGCTCAGAGCTTGCACCTCGAGACAGAGACACCTGGGCCACCTGATGTTGGCAGACAGACAGACAGACAGACAGACAGATATAATGCAGCACATTCCCTGGACAGAGAAATGGACCTGCCTGCCAGATTGGCCAGATGGGCTGGCTCCACATCACCCAGACAGACAGATGGGCTCCAACTCTGCCATGTCCCTCAGACACACAGATGGACACCCCTGCCTCCTTTCCCAGACAGACAGCCCCGCTACCCACCCCAGACAGGCACCTCTCCCAGCAGCACGTCCCAGGGCAGAAGCAAGTGTGTGTGGGCAGTCTGTGCCCACAGCCAGAGTTCCTCTGGACATTCTGAGTGCTGTGGAGCACCAGCTGGAGGGCTCCTCACTCCCAGCACGGGCAGGGGATCGCCGGCACTGCTGTACCTGAGAACTGCCAGTGCACGGAGAAGCCGAAGGTGGGGTGTCTCTTGGCACCGGGGTGCTGCTGGGCCCCTTGCAGGGGTGACCCCAGATCTGCTTGTTGGCGGCTGTCCCAGCAGTGTGGTAGAAGCCCGAGAAGGTGCCGGCTGTGTTCAGGGCCAAGAGGGTCGTGTTGGAGTCCAGCTCGTTCCTCCACAGGCCCTGCAGGTCACACTGGGGACTGGGAGTTGTGTGGGTGCCTCAGGCACTGCTGAGCCACGGTCCCCCCTCCAGCCTCACTGAGCAGTGGGAGGTGTGTCCCATGGCATGGCCCCTCCATGTGGCAGCTGGGAATGATGGCATGGGCACCAGCTGGGACAGCATTTCCCTCTCCCTGGGCAGGGCAGGGGAGAGCTGGGGGTGCTGGGTACTGCCCTATCCCAGGGCCAGGTGACCAACAGGGCCTACAAGAACAGCACAGTCAGAGCTGGCAGGCCCCTTGGTCTCACACATGCTGCACTCTGGCATGGCATGGCATGGCATGGCATGGCATGGCATGGTGTGAGAGATGGCATAGGATGGCACATCAGGGTACCTCAAGGCTGCATCAGAGCATTCAGCCCTTCAGGCAGAAATAACATAAACAGTGTGAGCTGGGGTGGCACAGGCCAGCACTGCATAGCACAGTGAAAACATGTAAACCCCCTCCCCCAGGCCCTGCACACTCTGTCCCAGGGCTGGCAGAGTATGGCACAGGACAGCATGGCAGAACAGACTGTGGCACAGCACAGCACAGCATGGCACAACATGACACCAGAAAGCACAGCAAGAGCAGGCAGCCTCCTTGCCAGCTTACACTGCACCCCAGGATGGCAGAGCCTGACACAGCAACAGCAGGCAGCCCTGTGCCTGCTCACAGTGCACCACAGGGATGGTGGTGCACAGCATGACACAGCCAGGGAGTGCCAACCTCATCCAGCCACCCTCCTCCCTGGGACAGCACAGCACAGCACGGCCAGGCTCTGCCCCAGGGCTGCCCTTACCTTCCTGGCCGCAGCCTGGTGAGGGATGAGCAGGACCAGGGTGAGCAGCAGGCAGCAGCTGAGGGTCCCCATGGTGTTGTTGGTGGTGGCTCTGCCTGTGCTGCTGCCCCACGCCCGATCGGCCCCTTCCATAGCAGGGGGGCTGTGGCTGGGCAGCGGCCGCCCCTGCCGGGCCTCCTGCCAGAGGACACCCGGTGGGAGATTGGCCACCGGCCATTGCACCAGCTGAGCGGGGTCTGGCTCCCCTGGGCCAGGGGGGGTCCTGGGGACCATGGGGGGGTGGCAGGGCTGTAGAAGAAGACCCTGGAGGGTCACAGCAGGGGACACACATTTTGTCTCAGATATGCTGACAGAAGGGACTGTGTGATGCTATAGGGGAATGGGGAATGTCCGTGCTGAGCCATGGAATTGTCGTCCAGAATAATTGGATTTGTTCCCCAGTGTGCAACAAGCCAATAATTACACTCTCGACAGAGTCACTGATAATTTATCTCAGAGTTGCACAAGCCAGGGTGTTCAGGAGTATTCCACAAATCAAGCACATCAGCTATCAGCACTTTTTACTGTTTATACATTTTAGCAAACAAAGGCTACAAAAGTTTTTTTTACATATTCCGAATTTTCAACATCAGGACAGGAAACAGTGGAGATTTGCAACAAAGCTTTATTGGGAGAAACAAGTGGTGGGGCAGGAGTGGGGGCTTCCCCCCCAGTGTTGCTGCCAGCCTGGGAACGCCCCTGCTGCCCTTCTCACTCCTTCTGTGGCTGCACACGGGTGAAGATGTTGGTGCCAACCCTGCAGGGACACAGAAGAAGATGTAAGGGTGGCACATGACAATGTCCAAATGCCCAGCCAGCCCTGTATTCTCCCATAGCATTTTCACCTTCTCTGCAGTGGGACTGCAGAGGCTGTTATTTTTACATGCTTTTTCCCATGCAGCAAGCAATACAGTGAACTTTGCCATCGAACTTTGCTAAGTTGCACTTTTGCAAACTGATATTGAAGCTGCTTTTGCCAACACCTTTGACAGTGACAGTGCAAGCAACCCAAACCACTCATTTGTAACAGCTCCAACACCCCCCAGGGATGCACAGGGGACCTGTGCAGGGCAGGGACAGGGAGCTCACCTGGTGGCTTTCCAGTCGTTTTCAATGTTGTCCATGCGTGACCGCAGAAGCCACATGGTCCTCAAAGTCTCCTTTCCATCCTTGTCCACGAAGCATTGTCCCGTGAAAACGGTGATGGAGTCTGCAGAGACAGGACAGGAGGTGCAGTGATGCATTGACCAGGGTGTCAGGTCAGTGCCTGCCCCAGCACACGGGACAGTAGAGCCCTGCTGTGCCTGGCCCCTGGGACATTGGGGATGTGGAAAGCAGGCAGGAGGGTTCAGAGGGCTGGGGGTCTCGCATGGAAATGGGCAGACAGCTGTGAGCTTCAGCCTCTGTTGCATCTCCTGCCCACTGGGACTGGGAGGTGACAGCAGCCAAGGAGCTCCAGGGACAAGGCTGGGGGAGCATCAGGGGCACCAGAGGGGATGAGAGAGCACTGGCACAGTGCAGGGGAAGGCAGAGAATCAGCAAGGACACTGCAGGGAGGGGCAGAAGAGCTTCCAGGGTACCACAGCAGGGAGGGCAGGGCAGGTCTGGAGACACACCAGGGAGGTTGGGAAAGGAGAAGTACCTGAAAAGCTCCAGTTGACGGTGAAGCCAAAGGTGGGCTGGCCCTTCTGGTTTTTGCGTTGCAGAGTTCCTTGCAGGGGTGACACCTTGATCTCGTTCGTGGTGGCTGACACAGCCGTGAGGTAGGAGCCGGAGAAGACACCATCTCCATTCACAGCTGAGATGCTCATGTTGGAGCCCAGATCATTGACCCAGTGCCCGATCAGGTTGCACTGCAGCAGAGGGGACTCAGTACCGGTGCCACAGCACAGCCTGCAGCCCTTGCCCACCCTGCCCACCCTGCCCTCTGCATCCCAGACCTGATCTGACCTTTTTTGGAGGGAGGCTGTGAGCCCCCAGGGCCAGGCTGAGCACCAGGAGGAAGACAGTTGCTTGCACCATCTCTGCAGCAGGCAGACAGCTGATGTACCTGGGGAGGTGCTCCTTGCAGGACTCTGCCAATGCTCCTGCTCCTTCTCCTTTTTATTGCTGCCAGGGCTGTGGGTGGCAGCTCTGGCCAGGGCATTGTGCAATCTGGGTGTTTCCAAAGTCTTGGTTCCTAGCCATATGAGGGGGTAATTGCAGCAGATATTCCCAGAAAAGACTGCTGGAAATGCCCCTCCTTGCTTCCCCTGCGCCTTGCAGATCAAATCTGGCTTCTGCCAGGACTGTCAGTAATGGTGAGATGGGAAAACTCCTCTCTGGACCTGTTGTCCATTCTGCCACCTATTTGCCACGTCACTGCTGTGCCCCGGAGTGCCAGGAGCCTTAAAGCCAGTGCACCTCAGGACTGGCCACAGCACACAGCTCACCCTGCTCTTCCTCACCAGACATGATCATGCAAACCCACCCAGCATCCGGATTCCCTCGGGATTTGTTTTTGGCCCTCCACACTCAAAGTGCCCCGTCCCCTCTCGCCTGGAGCTGACATGAATGTTTGCTGCTCTTTTTACAAACTGGCTTGTGTTTCTTGGAAGGAAATTATTTAGTTAATGAAAAACCAATATTTCCTGAATATCTTGGACATTGCATGTTAATGCTGACAAAAGTTGTACTTACACAGGGATTCTTGAATCTCTGTAAGTACATATTGTATAACTCCCCTTACGTTATAGTTGTGGCTGGCCAGGAAGGCTGAAGTGTCTGGGTTCATGCCAGAGTTTCTCACCCATTTCTCAATGCTTTTCAGGGCAGTCTCCAAAAAATATGTTTTAATTCCCCCAGTCCTCATAGCAAGAGGTGATGGAGCCCTACTCACCAGGAAATAATCCTTTTCTTAAAATAGAGACAGGGCAGCTCTTGGCCACATCTCAGAAATACTTTTCAAATTTGTCTTTCTCTTTAATCTCACATTTGAGCCCCAGTTTCTCTCTGACAGTAAAATTCAATGCTATCCAGGCTGGAGAGCCCTGCATTTCTGCTGCTGGCTTCTCCACAACCCCCTTTCCTCTCTCCAGGAGTCCCACAGCCCTCTGGCACCTTGCCTGCAAGAGGTCCCTGTCCAGAGGGCTGGCTGCCTGCAGGACATTCCTACCCCAGTATTTGTTGTCTCAGAAATTAACTGCACAACAAGGTATGTTTTCCCACATAGCTGCTGTTTGCTCTGACTGTTTTTTGGCAAGCAGGTGCTGCCTGGAGTGTGGCCGACGTTTGTGATAAAGGTCAGGGTTGGTCTGGAAAGGTTTCAGGGGGCAAGAGGGGCACACATCGCCCCTCTCTATTACACCCTTGCCATCTGCCCTCTGTTATCACCCCCTCTCTATCACCCCCTTGCCATCACCGTGGTTCAGGGAGCTCCTGCTCCAGCGGGGACCCTGGGGATGGGCAATGCAAGGTCTCCATGCCCAGCAACCCACAGCTCATTCACAGCATAGCATCACACAAACCATATTGGTTATTTCTGTCCAAAATCTTTATTTTTCTTGTATGGAACACTCCCTGTCCCACCGGTGTGCATTCCAGGGGCAGGGATAAGTTCAGTGCTCAAGGAGACAAATTTCTTGACCAGCCTCAGTTGAGTTAAAAATAAAACAAGCCAAGAGCTGGGCTATCTCCATGCGTTTGCACCCTCCAAAGGGCAGAGAGCAAAGCAGCTTGGAGCTGGCAATCATTGCTATGGCTAAATTCTGCAATACCATTCCTGAGCCCTGGCGCAGCAGGAAGCGGGCGAGGGACAATGGGCAGGCAGGGAAGCAATGCAATGCAGAAAGCACTGAAGAAGCTAAAAATTGACAGGGCTGTGGTTTAAAACACATCAGTATCAGGAGTAACCATGAAAAATAAGGGTTAATCATAAGAAGGAATAACAAGAAGAAAGGGTTAATAAATAGTTCAACTTGTTTCCTCAAACTGGGATTTAATCAGCCTTGAAAAACAATAGTACAGGCTGTACTGTAATGAAAATCTGTGACTAAGGACTGTCCTCCCTGTCTGCAGCTGTGCCCATGCAGAAGCTGCTGAAAGCTGAGCCTATCACATTAAAGGTTTATTGAGGTGATAGGGTCAAAAGAGGAGGAAAAGGCAGAAATATCCCTTTATACAGACTGAATACCTCAACCTTTGAAAAAAAGCCTGCAGACAGCCTGTTGCCTGGGGTTACAGAACAATGCAGATGGGTTGCAGTAACACCAGCCATGCCAGAAGCTGTGCTGGCTTCAGTGCCTGCTTTTGTCCCTTTCCAGCTGGATCAGGACATCACTGCTGCTGTCGGTAGCTTCCAACACAACACAAGTGGAAGTGGGAACCGCAGGTGAGCCACACTGATGTCTCGGCACCCCCGTCCCCACCAGCCTCACCCTGGGGACCCCAAGGGAGGGCATCTCTGTCCCTCTCCATCATCAGTGGTCTCTGCCATGCCAGGATGACACCAGCTGGTTTGGGGGAGCCACATCCGGGACGATATTTCCTTCCTGGATATTGTTATTCCTCTACCCACACAGAAGCAGGAACACTCCCCAGGGGAGTGAAGAAAGGCCCATGTGTCACCCACTTGACAGCATTGGGCTGCTGCAGTGATCCCCTGCCTGCACCAGCTTCCGGGACAGGCAAGCAGAGGATGAATGATCACAACAGGTAGGACAGGTAAGGGCAGCCCTGGGGCAGTCCGGCCCTGCTGAGCCATGCTGTGCTGTCCCAGGGTGCAGGGTGGCTGGATGAGGGGCTGTGTGCCCTGGCTGTGCCATACCATATCGTCTGATGAGCTGCATGCTCTTGTTGTGCCCTGCTGTGGCATCTGATGCCAGCCCACTCCATGCCATGCCATCCCACAAGCAGCATGAGTGACCAGGAGACTGCCAGCTCTGGCTGTGCTGCTCCTGGGGGTGCTGTTGGTCACCTCCCCTCGGTATAGGAGGGTATCCATCACTCCCAGCTCTCCCTTGCCCTCCCTGGGAGGAAGAGGTGCTGTCCCAGCCGCTGCCCATGCCGCTGGTCCCTGGTGCCACACAGAGGGGCCTTGCCAGCCCCATACATGCAGGACACATGTCCCACTGCTTAGGGAGGCTGGAGGGATGGCTGTGACTCATCAGTGCCCGAGGCACCCACACAGCCCCCAGTCTTCATCGCTGTCTGTCTGGGGACACAACAGGAAGGGCAGTGGATCTCCCTATCCCCCACCCTTCCCTAACGAGGCTGGCATAGCCTTCAAGTGCTGTGCTGAATGAGAAAGGAGAAAAAGGAAACAAGGTGCCCAGCCCTGGGCAGAATGGCACATGGTTTGGTTAGTGCCAGCCTCTGGCACAGCTGCTCACCACGGAGCCCTTTTCTGCCTCCTGGCCTTGCCCCCCTGCAGGCAGCAGAGGAGCCAGTAAGAGGCAGGGGGCAGGTCTTGCCTGCCGTCACAGCTGGAGAGATGGGTTGGTGCCTTGAGCAAAAGACCATGTGGCTTCTGCGGTCACGCATGGACAACATTGAAAATGACTGGAAAGCCACCAGGTGAGCTCCCTGTCCCTGCCCTGCACAGGTCCCCTGTGCATCCCTGGGGGGTGTTGGAGCTGTTACAAATGAGTGGTTTGGGTTGCTTGCACTGTCACTGTCAAAGGTGTTGGCAAAAGCAGCTTCAATATCAGTTTGCAAAAGTGCAACTTAGTAAAGTTCAATGGCAATGTTCACTGTATTGCTTGCTGCATGGGAAAAAGCATGTAAAAATAACAGCCTCTGCAGTCCCACTGCAGAGAAGGTGAAAATGCTATGGGAGAATACAGGGCTGGCTGGGCATTTGGACGTTGTCATGTGCCACCCTTACATCTTCTTCTGTGTCCCTGCAGGGTCGGCACCAACATCTTCACCCGTGTGCAGCCACAGAAGGAGTGAGAAGGGCAGCAGGGGCGTTCCCAGGCCGGCAGCAACACTGGAGGGGAAGCCCCCACTCCTGCCCCACCACTTGTTTCTCCCAATAAAGCTTTGTTGCAAATCTCCACTGTTTCCTGTCCTGATGTTGAAAACTGTGGAATATGTAAAAAACATTCTTAAGAAAGTATGTTCTTTGATGTTTGATCTTTGTATGTGTTCAAGACTGATCAACAAAAAGGAGATTTAATCCATGAAACATAACAGCTAACAAGCTCTAAGTGACATCTGGGTGTTAGAAATACAAATTACTTCTTGATAGAATTGCCTCATTATGGTTTAGGGCTGGACAGGCTTCCATGATCTCAGACCTAGGGGGAGGTCAACAAATCTTGGGAAGAAGGATGTACCACTGCTAGTGAACCAAAAGAATACAGCATTTAGGGGCCACAAGGACATTTGGCAGAACCCCCAAGATACGGAAGAAACTAATATGGATAACTCAGCAACTGTGCTGAACCAGCTCCGACTGGGTAGAAAGTGATTCCGGCAGGGGGAGATCGTGACCATCGACTTATTGCCCACTGAGTCTGGAAACCCACTGACTCAAAAGAAGAGAAAGAGTGAGCCTGCAGACTATTTAGCAGGAGAAATCAGAGAATCGCTAATGAATAGCAGATAGAATACTAACTAGTGGAAGAACTGTGTAACTTGTAGCCAAAGAACATTAATGCCTTTGTTTGCTAAAATGTATAAACAGGAAAAAGTGCTGATAGCTGATGTGCTTGATTTGTGGAATACTCCTGAACACCCTGGCTTGTGCAACTCTGAGATAAATTACCAGTGACTCTGTCGAGTGTGTAATTATTGGCTTGTTGCACACCGGGGAACAAATCCAATTATTCTGGACGACAATTCCATGGCTCAGCACGGACATTCCCCCATTCCAATATAGCAACACACAGTCCCTTCTGTCAGCATACCTGAGGCCCAATGTGTGTCCCCTGCTGTGACCCTCCAGGGTCTTCTTCTACAGCCCTGCCACCCCCCCATGGTCCCCAGGACCCCCCCTGGCCCAGGGGAGCCAGACCCCGCTCAGCTGGTGCAATGGCCAGTGGCCAATCTCCCACCGGGTGTCCTCTGGCAGGAGGCCCGGCAGGGGCGGCCGCTGCCCAGCCACAGCCCCCCTGCTATGGAAGGGGCTGAGTGGGCGTGGGGCAGCAGCACAGGCAGAGCCACCACCAACAACACCATGGGGACCCTCAGCTGCTGCCTGCTGCTCACCCTGGCCCTGCTCGTCCCTCACCAGGCTGCGGCCAGGAAGGTAAGGGCAGCCCTGGGGCAGAGTCTGGCCGTGCTGTGCTGTGCTGTCCCAGGGAGGAGGGTGGCTGGATGAGGTTGGCACTCCCTGGCTGTGCCATGCTGTGCACCACCATCCCTGTGGTGCACTGTGAGCAGGCACAGGGCTGCCTGCTGTTGCTGTGTCAGGCTCCGCCATCCTGGGGTGCAGTGTAAGCTGTCAAGGAGGCTGCCTGCTCTTGCTGTGCTTTCTGGTGTCATGTTGTGCCATGCTGTGCTGTGCTGTGCCACAGTCTGTTCTGCCATGCTGTCCTGTGCCATGCTCTGCCAGCCCTGGGACAGAGTGTGCAGGGCCTGGGGGAGGGGGTTTACATGTTTTCACTGTGCCATGCAGTGCTGGCCTGTGCCACCCCAGCTCACACTGTTTATGTTATTTCTGCCTGAGGGGCTGAATGCTCTGATGCAGCCTTGAGGGACCCTGATGTCCCATCCTATGCCGTCTCTCACACCATGCCATGCCATGCCATGCCATGCCTTGCCATGCCATGCCACAGTGCAGCATGTGTGAGACCAAGGGGCCTGCCAGCTCTGACTGTGCTGTCCTTGTAGGCCCTGTTGGTCACCTGGCCCTGGGATAGGGCAGTACCCAGCACCCCCAGCTCTCTCCTGCCCTGCCCAGGGAGAGGGAAATGCTGTCCCAGCTGGTGCCCATGCCATCATTTTCAGCTGCCACATGGAGGGGCCATGCCATGGGACACACCTCCCACTGCTCAGTGAGGCTGGAGGGGGGACCGTGGCTCAGCAGTGCCTGAGGCACCCACACAACTCCCAGTCTCAAGTGTGACCTGCAGGGCCGGTGGAGAAACGAGCTCGGCTCCAACACGACCCTCTTGGTCCTGAACACAGCCGGCACCTTCTCGGGCTTCTACCACACTGCTGGGACAGCCGCCAACAAGCAGATCTGGGGTCACCCCTGCAAGGGGCCCAGCAGCACCCCGGTGCCAAGAGACACCCCACCTTCGGCTTCTCCGTGCACTGGCAGTTCTCAGGTACAGCAGTGCCGGCGATCCCCTGCCCGTGCTGGGAGTGGGGAGCCCTCCAGCTGGTCCCCCACAGCACTCAGAATGTCCAGAGGATCTCTGGCTGTGGGCACAGACTGCCCACACACACTTGCTTCTGCCCTGGGACGTGCTGCTGGGAGAGGTGCCTGTCTGGGGTGGGTAGCGGGGCTGTCTGTCTGGGAAAGGAGGCAGGGGTGTCCATCTGTGTGTCTGAGGCACATGGCAGAGTTGGAGCCCATCTGTCTGTCTGGGTGATGTGGAGCCAGCCCATCTGGCCAATCTGGCAGGCAGGTCAATCTCTCTGTCCAGGGAATGTGCTGCATGATGTCTGCCTGTCTGTCTGTCTGTCTGCCAACATCAGGTGGCCCAGGTGTCTCTGTCTCGAGGTGCAAGCTCTGAGCCCCCTCTGCCTCTCTCCAACCCTGCCAGACTCCACCACAGCCTTTGTAGGCCAGTGCTCTGTGGATCGCCGTGGGAAGGAGACACTGGAAACCACACGGCTCCTGTGGGAAGAGGTCCCATCCCACAGGGATGCCACCTGGAAAGCCACCAGCTGAGCCCTGTGCTGGCCCTCCCACCCCACAGCCCTCACTCCCCTCCTCCTGACATGTCTTCCTCGCAGAGTTGGCACCTCCATCTTCACCCGCCTCAAGTGATGGGAAAAGGGCCCAGAGCTGCCTGCAGCCTGCTGTCCTTCTGCATCCCCAAGGCTCTCCACTGTAGCAGTCTCAGGCTCGGGCTCCTGCCTGCTCCCAGCATCCTGCGCAGGAAACACACCCTCACCTTGCCCTGCTTCTTCCCAGTGCCTCCCAGCAACGTGCTGGTGGGGCTCTCCCTTCCCAAAGCTTGCTGCTCCCACACATGGAGCCAAATAAAGCCTTCTCCAACTGGCAGAGAGCCATGCCCCATGTGTCCCTGGGATGCAAGCAGCCACTCTGTGGCCATGGGCAGAGCAAGGGGGGGACGGGTGGTGACTGGGGGAGCAGAGGGACGTGTTTTGGAGGGGCTGGAAGGGATGGGGCTGGGGGACAGGAGAAGTACAGGTGCTGGGTAATTCTGCTTCCTGACCATGGCTTCAGGCCTCAGCAGGTGCCTTCTTGCCCATGCATGTTTGGGACATTCACGGGGGCCTTGTGGTGGGTGGCCTCAGGCAGCATCCCAGCATGGAGCAGCGGGACACCCCACAGCCAGGGATCAGGGTGAAGGCTGCATGCTGGCAAGCCACTACTGTCAGCTGGCCTCATCCTGTGTCTCTGCCTCCATTTCCAACTCCTGCTGGGGATGGTGGGCTTGGTGCTGTTTGCACATGTAGGGGAGAGCTGGGGGCCGGGCTCCACAGATTGCAATCCGGGATGTTGGCATGGTCCAAAAGCCATGCTGGATACTGGAGGGAACATGAGAGGGACCTGGAGCTCCAGGGGAAGTTGCTGGGGAGACTGGGTGGCTAAAGCCACATACTGAAGGGCTCCATGGTCTGTGTGCACAGCTCTGCATGTATTTCCCAATACTTGCCTGTCCCCTGATTAGTGAGAGAGTGGAACAGGGTACAGATCTTTTATGATGTTCAAATTCACAGGATGTCATCTGTACCTTAAACTTTGTTTTATCAGCTAATTAGGAAAGGGAACAAACCAAACAGGGGCCCTTTGCACTGATATGACTGAAACTGGAACTCACTAATCCATCATTTCAGCAACTCATGAAGTTTCATTAGTTACATAATGTGTACTGTGCAGCTCCCAGCTCCTGCTCCTGAGCACCAGAGGGAGAAGCTGTGTGGGCAGGGAGAGGTGCAGAGCCTGCTTGGACTGCAGGATGGCTGGGGGAAGCAACTGCCGGATGGGGCAGGGATTCTGGGGCAGAAAGCACACAGTGCTCTGAGGAAGTGCCAGGGCCTCTTGGTCATTCTCTTCCTCTCACAGTGTACCTGCCCTTCCCCAACCTTCCTCAGCCTCTGCTCCTCTCCCTCATTCCCTGCTGGGCTCTCCGGCTGCTCTTAGCACCACAGCAGTTCCCAAAGAGTGCACTGACCATCCAAGGCTTACTTATACTGAGTACAACTGGTTGATGTGCCTGGTGGTCCAGCTTTTGCTCAAAAGCCACCCCTGCATCCTCATCCTCACCCTTGCATCCTTGCCTTTGTGCCCTCATCCTCACCCTTGCACTCTCATCCTTACCCCTGCACCCTCATCCTCACCCCTGCCTTCCACACGCAGTCCCCAGTTCATCCCCATTGCACACTGGAGTCCTTGGCACTGCCCTGGCCATAATGGTCTCCTTCTCATGCTCCCTCTCCCCAAACACCCACTGTGGCTGTCAGTAGCACCATGAGCTGGTTGTTTGGGTCCCCAAACATTTCTCTGAATGGTCTGTGAGGTCAAAGCCTTGGGACCCCCGTGAGAATGGAAGATGAGGCTGGGAGTCCTGGTGGGTGAGCCCATGATGGGACAGGGGGCAGGGAGAACCTTGCAGGATCAGGGCACAAGATTTCATTTCTGTCCTTTCATTACCCACATGACTGTAAATTCCTTGTCTCTTAAGAAGGGTCTCATAAGAAGGGAGCCCATGGGATAGGAGAGGAAGTAAACATTCTGCTTGCTAAACAAGGAAACAGAAAGCAAAACTGCAGCATTTACAAGAAACCAGCACTGGCAGTGCCATCTGCACTGCAATCAAAAGCTATCTCAAAGACTCCACACCCTGGCCCTGAACCTGACCAGATCCTGCCCTTTTGCACATCCCCTATCCCTCATCCTTGTCCCCATTCCCACCCCCGTTCCCAACTCCCGCGCCTCTTCAACACCCTCCTCTCCTCCAATGCCCCATCCCTGTCCCCATCCCCACTCCCATCCCCGTTCCTCATGCAAGTGCCGCCCCAGGGCTTTCTTGGAAAGCAGCAGAGGACGGGATATGTTGGCTGTGCCAACATCTCCCTCTGAGCACATCTGTGAATGGATGTAAACTCCCTATAGCAAGTGTAGTAGGACTGCTGCCCGATCGGATCTACAGTTATGTCTCTGTTATAATTGTGGCAAAGCATCCTAAAGCACTTTAGGATGTTAAATTAATCAATGATTTAGTGCTGCCAAATCCTTTAGACAGAAAGCACTGAGCAAGTCTTGGACCAGGATTGGAATCAGCCACACCTAGGATCTCTCAGCAGTTCAGAAAGCAAGGGGGACCTCTCTGAACTCCAGTGGGATTCAACAGGAGCATCTCCCTTACCCTTTTCCATCTCCAGTCTCCATATAAATCATTCTACATTGATTCTCACTCCTTTTTCCCTTGAATGTTTTTACCCATGCAGTAGGCAATAGAATGAACCTTGCCATCAAACTTTGTTAAGTCACGCTTTTGCAAACTGATATTAAACCTGCTTTTGCCAACACCTCTGACAATGACACTGTAGGCAACTCAAACCCCCTGGGGGATGCACAGGGAACTCGTACAGGGCAGGGACAGGGAACTCACAGAGTGCCTGCCCAGTTGTCTTCAGTTGTGTTCATGTGACACCGAAAGAGCCATATGGTCTTCAAAGTCTCATTTCCATCCTTGTCCACGAAGCATTGTCCCGTGAAAACAGTTGTGGCCTCTGCAGGGACAGGACAGGAGGTGGAGTGGAGCATGGCCAGGGTGTCAGGTCAGTGCCTGCCCCAGCACACAGGACAGTAGAGCCCTGCTGTGCCTGGCCCCTGGGACATTGGGGATGTGGAAAGCAGGCAGGAGGGTTCAGAGGGCTGGGGGTCTCGCATGGAAATGGGCAGACAGCTGTGAGCTTCAGCCTCTGTTGCATCTCCTGCCCACTGGGACTGGGAGGTGACAGCAGCCAAGGAGCTCCAGGGACAAGGCTGGGGGAGCATCAGGGGCACCAGAGGGGATGAGAGAGCATTGGCATAGTGCAGGGGAAGGCAGAGAATCAGCAAGGACACTGCAGGGAGGGGCAGAAGAGCTTCCAGGGCATCACAGCAGGGAGGGCAGGGCAGGTCTGAAGACACACCAGGGAGGCTGGGAAAGGAGAAGTACCTGAAAAGGTCCAGTTGACGGTGAAGCCAAAGGTGGGCAGGTCTATTGGGTTTGTGAGGTGCAGGAAGCCCACCAGACTGCTGGATCTTATTCGGGTTGTCTGCCACAGATGTGTTGTACAAGCCAGCAAAGTTGCCTTTTTCATCCACAGCCAAGATGGTCATGTTGGAGCCCAGATCATTGACCCAGTGCCCGATCAGGTTGCACTGCAGCAGAAGGGACTCAGTACCGGTGCCACAGCACAGCCTGCAGCCCTTGCCCACCCTGCCCACCCTGCCCTCTCATCCCAAACCTGACCTTTTTTGGAGAGAGGCTGTGAGCCCCCAGGGCCAGACTGAGCACCAGGAGGAAGACAGTTGCTTGCACCATCTCTGCAGCAGGCAGACAGCTGATGTACCTGGGGATGTGCTCCTTGCAGGACTCTGCCAATGCTTCTGCTCCTTCTCCTTTTTATTGCTGCCAGGGCTGAGGGTGGCAGCTCTGGCCAGGGCATTGGGCAATCTGGGTGGTTCCAAATTTACCAGCCATATGAGGGGTTGGTTTCAGCTGGTATTTCCAGAATACATTTGTTCCAAGATAAATGGAAGTGGACAGCTCAGGTGAGCTGAACCCTTATCCTGGTACCTCAGTACCCTTCCAGCCTCACCACGGTGACCCTAAGGGAGAGCACCTTTGTCCCTCTCCCTTGGCTGTGGGCTCTGCCATGGGAGGACACCAGCTGGTCAAGGGGGGACTCCATCTGGGAACTTGCTCTTCCCAGAGAACATTATTCCTCTGCCCAGGAACAATCCCCTAGGGAGCAAAGAAAAGACCATTTGTCACCTGCTGGCAGCACTTGGGCACCACAGTGATCTGCTGCCTGCCATCAGCTCACAGAATAGGCAAGTGGGGAAAGGAAGGTCACAGCAGGCAGGATATGCTGCTTCCTTCCCCCAGCCCTCATGGCTATTAAGTATTAAGGGAGTTCTTTAGAATAAAAAAGATCTAAGGCAGACAGAGCGAGCTTATAGCCCTGCCTATGGTGTCCCCAGAGCTCTCCTGTCCTGCACTGTCATATCATCAGAGATCTCCTTCCCTTCCTGTGGTGTCCCTAGACCTCCCCTGCCCTTCCTGTGGGGTGTCCCCAGACCTCCTTTGTCCTCCACCATGACGTCCCCTGAGATCCCCTGCCCTTCCCGTGGTGTCCCCAGAGATCTCATACACTACCTGTGGTGTCCCCAGACCTTCTCTGCCCTTCTTGTGGTGTCCCAAGATCTCCCCAGTCCTCCACTCTGAGATGCTCCTGCCCTCCCTGTGACATCTTTGATGCTCTACTGACCTGCTGCTCGGGCCATGCTTCCTGCCCCATCCCACGCTGTCCCCATGGACTCCATCGCCATCCGGAGGGGATGGGGCTCTCCCATCTGATGGGTGTCCTCTGGCAGGAGGCCCGGCAGGGGCGGCCACTGCCCAACCACAGCCCCCCTGCTATGGAAGGGGCCCAGCGGGCGTGGGGCAGCAGCACAGGCAGAGCCACCACCAACAACACCATGGGGACCCTCAGCTGCTGCCTGCTGCTCACCCTGGCCCTGCTCGTCCCTCACCAGGCTGCGGCCAGGAAGGTAAGGGCAGCCCTGGGGCAGAGTCTGGCCGTGCTGTGCTGTGCTATCCCAGGGAGGAGGGTGGCTGGATGAGGTTGGCACTCCCTGGCTGTGCCATGCTGCGCACCACCATCCCTGTGGTGCACTGTGAGCAGGCACAGGGCTGCCTGCTGTTGCTGTGCCAGGCTCTGCTCTCTGGTGCCATGCTGTGCCATGCCATCCTCTGCTGTCCTGTGCCACGCTGTGCCAGCCCTGGGGCACAGTGTGCAGGGCTTGAGGGGGTTGCATGTTTTCACTGTGCCATGCCTTGCTGTCCTGTGACACCTCAGCTCACAGTGTTTGTGGACAAGGGGCTGCGTGCTCTGGGTGTGCCCTGCTGTGCCATCCTGTGCCAAGCCATATTATGCCATCCTACACCATGCCATGCCATGCCATGCCATCCCACAGAGCAGCTTGTGTGACCAAGGGGGCTGCCAGCTCTGATGGTGCTGGCCCTGGGGGTACTGTTGGTCACCTGACCCTGGTATAGGGCAGTACCCAGCACCCCCAGCTCTTCCCTGCCCTGCCCAGGGAGGGAGAGGTGCTGTCCCACTGGTACCAGCAGTCCCAGATGCCAGGCAGAGGGTCTTTGCCATGGGACATGCATCCCACTGCTTTGTGAAGCTGAAAGCGGGACTGAGTCTTGGCACTGACTGAGCCACCCACACGAGCCCCAGTGTGACCTGCAGGGCCTGTGGAGGAACGAGCTGGGCTCCAACACGACCCTCTTGGCCCTGAACACAGCCGGCACCTTCTTGGGCTTCTACCACACTGCTGTGACAGCCACCAACAAGCAGAGCCTGGGGTCACCCCTGCAAGGGGCCCAGCAGCACCGGTGCCACCTGCACTTGCTCCTGACCTGCGATGTGGTGGGGGCAGAGCTGCCTGGTTGGGGTGGGTGGTGAGAGTGTCTGTCTGGGAGAGCATCACTGGCAGAATGGGAGCTTCAGGCAAAGCTTATTGAAGATGCTCTCTCATTGAGTCACAGGGTGCAGAAACGACTCCCTTGCATACTAAACTCCTCCTCAGAGAGGAGTCTGGGTACAGATCAAGTCTTACCCCAGACTTTGTCAACTGTTTAAGTCTAAAGGATTATATAGGTGGAATTGAAACATTGACAACTTAGTCCTGCAGGATTAAGGATGGTAAACCAGACATATATTTATAGAAATAAATGATTTATTATGATAATTAGACAAATATCTTTATTTAACTACACAGTATGGAAGCTACTATACTACTAGTATAGTATAATGCCACTATTTTGAAGCTATATTAAAGCCAGTAAAACCAATTGTGAAGTAGAGCCTGATGCTACCCACTCATAACAATGATTGGGGGCAAATTTTGCTCAGACTCAAGGAATAGCCTTGGGGTGTGTCCCCATTCCAGGGAGGAAACTCCACACACATCCCAAGCAGGGCTATGTTCAAGGACGTTGCTGTTAAAAAGTGGGACTGGGCTTTCATAGTATAAAATTATTGTCTGGCAGCCAGATGTCTCAAGGCCAGTTGTGTCAGCTCAACAGCTTTAGATATGTTATCAGCAGTATCACTTGTGGGTTCCTTTAGTTGATGCTTTACCAATCCCACCACATCTTTACCTCACTATTGGGGTGTTTAGCTTTAGAATTGATGAGTCACGCTCATTTCAGCCTTGTTCAACACCAAAAGCAGCCTGACATCCCCTTCTCCATTCACCACTGGTAGCTTTGCAAATAGGGCATTGTTCAAGTTGGTTTACACCCAGTCTGGCCAGAGCATCCCCATACAGAAAGGTGGCAGGGGTGCCCCTCTCTCTGTCCAAGGGATATAGCAGGAGTCATGCCCATCTATCTATCCAAGGAGATCTGTGTGTCTGGGGACATGAGAGGAAAGGCCAACCAGGCTGTGGCAGCCTTCAAATGCTGCACTGGCAGAGACAGAAGGAAAAGGAAGCACAGTGCCCAGCCGTGGCCAGAAGGGGACACAATTCAGTCAAAGGGCTGCAGCCCTGTGACTCCACTGCTCCCCACAGAGGCCTCTTCAGGAGGAATGCTCTCTCCTCTGCTTCCTGCAAGGCAGGGTAAGGCCAGGAGCCAAGGAAGGAGCAGGTTGCACCTGCTGCCACATCGGAGTGGGCAGGCAGAGAGGCACATCTTGCTTCCTTTGGCAAAACTCCACAAGAGCCAGCCGCGATTTGGGCTGGCCCCATCCCTGCATTCCCAGCCCTCCAGCCCAGCCCCAGAAGAAAAACGGAAGCAGCAAGGGCTCCCTCTTCTGGCCTGGTCCTCTGGCAAAGACGACAGTAAAGAAGAACAGAGACAGCCAGACAAATTTATTAAGAACTTCAAGTGATTTATCCCCTTCAATGTGCTCCACTGCTTGCCCCCGGCGCCAGCAGGGAGGGGGGCCATGGTACCAGACCAGGACCTGCTGCTTGGGCTCAGATTGTCACTGTCCAGGGAGCCGGGTCTCCCCTGGGGATTGGATCTGCCACAGGCCCTCCTGGGGCAGAGCCACTCAGTCTGTGCAGTGTCACCCAACCACAACCACCAAAGCCACGTGCCTGCGTGCACCAGTCCAACATCCTCACACACACATGCACCCACACTTTTTATTCCTACAGGCCAGATCCCCACCTTACCCAACCCTCTGACTGCACAAGAGGACTCCTGTGCCATTGGGCAAGGGACCAGCCCCCATTTGGAATGGCTGGTGAGCTTGCAGGCTTATCAGAGCCCTGAGCAATGGGGAAGGCGAGGCACAGGCTCCAGCAGCAACTCCTTATCTCACACATCCCCCACACCTCTGGTCCCCCCCTCTTGGTGCTCAGCATCAGTGACTGGAAGCCCCTGAGGTCAAGGGCATGTAGTGGAGGTAGGGAAGGAAAAGAGCAATGGGAGTACTAGCACAGAAGGGGAGGGAAGGGTCCCTGCCTGCCATCTGAGGACCATCCCCAGCCCCTGCTGCACCCAGTGCCCTGCCCAGTGCCACCAGGCTCACGGCTGGATGGGGACCTGGGAGGGCGGTGCGGGTGCAGGTGCCCAGCCAGCCCGGCGCTCCAGGGCCAGCTGCATGCTCCAGATGCTGAGGGGCCGCATGTAGGCCAGCGAGCGGTACACCTTCTTCTCCCGGTAGGCCTCCGGCGTCTGGAAAGCCATGCCCAGCCGTTCCCACACCGTCCGGTAGCAGCCCTCCGCCGTACGGAAGCCTTCCTCCACCAGCCCCTGCGGCACAGGGAAGACGACCATCAGCAGCTTCACACAGCGCAAGGAGACGGCACACGCGCCCAGGGGGGCGCTGGCAGCCTCCCCACTCACCTCCTGGATCATGGTGGCAGCCAGGGCGTACACCACGCCGATCCACACCTCGTTGGACTGGACACTGGAGGTGTCGGGCACCCCGTCGGGTCTCATGCCATTCACCGCCCCCATGGTGCCCCCTGCAAAGCCCAGCACATTCTTCTCAAAGATGGTCCTGAGCGCGCTGACAACGTGACTCTTGGGGAAAACCTGAGAGGACAGAGATGGGGAGGGGGTAGCCTTGGCCTCAGTGCTCAAGCAGACCCCTCAGGTTGGCTCTCCAGAGAGCAGGATTCAATTTCCTTGGAGGAAAAGGTCAACACTGCTCGCTGGGTCAGTTGACACAAATTTCCCACCTCACAAAAAAAACCGCAGGAAGTGAAATCTCCTCTTTCCATGAAAACAACAGAACAAATCGCAAAACTGCTCAAGATGGAGATGCTGAATTTTAGTCTGCCTTCCTCTGGAGCAGGCTAACAGCTCATCCAACTAGTGCATCTCCAAAACCAGCTTCTCACCCACAGGCAAGGCCAAATGCCCTGCCATCTCCTGGGACTTTGCTTTGGGGACCTGGACACCCACACCACCCTCATTTCCTTTATGGGCACCACTTGCAAGATAGCAAAGATCCAGGCAGCTCATCCACATAGCCCAGGGACTTGCCAGAGCCTGCTTGCCACTCTGGTGACACCAAAGCCAAGGGAAGCAGAAGCTGTGATGACACCAGGCAGGAGCTTGCCAGGGGAGGCTGGACACTTCAACCAGACACCTTGGCAGGCTCAAGGGAAAAATCAGCAAATCCCTCTCAGCTCTGCTAAAGCCAAGCATCCACACAGCCATTCTTCCTCAGTCTGCCTCTGCAGAGAAGTCCACGGGCTGCTCTGGGGATCACCAAAGGGCTGGTGTGAAGCAGCCATCTCTGGCACAAGCTTTTGGGGCACAGTTTCCTCAGGACCAGGTCACAGGCTTCTCTTACATTTCATTACTGACTTGTGCAAGCAGCAAGGGCATGTTAATGAGGTTACAAACAGGAGTGCTGCCAGCCAGGCAAGGGATCAAAATACATGGAAAAACACCTCGATGCTCACAGGAACAGAGGAGACAAGTTCATCAATCCCACCTCCGGTGAGCTCAAAGCTCACCAGAGGGCAGGGAAGAGTGCCACCTTCAGCAACACAAGTCCAAGGCTAGGAAAGGCAAGGGACAGTCTGGAGTGCACCACCTTCACTCTTTCCTCCCCAATGTGTATTACTGCAGGTCTGGGCCAGATCCTGCCTGGAGCCCCAGGCACAGCCAGAGTCCCACACAGGAGGGCCTGACCCCAGGCCCATTTCTTATTAAAGCCCACAGTCTTCAGCACAAACTCCCAAGTCAAGCCCTCTGAAATCTCCCCTCTGATTTACCAACATGTGGGAACAAGCTCAGTCACTCTGCACCTGCACTTAGTTAATGGCAATCCAAAGGGAAGATGGACCTTGCCTAAGTGCTTTGAAAGAGACAATATTGTGTTTCTCCACCTGGAAAACCACTTGGAATGGTCTCCATGGTAGCGTGTGATGTTCTCTTGTGGCTGAACACAGCCACTGCCTGATGCCAGTGTGAATGTGTGGGATCGGGGCACTGGTTTAGGATGATCCTGGGAATTCCGGCTAACTAAAGAAAAACACCAGGTCCTGCTTACAAGAGAATATGAATAAAAGGGGAATGCTGAAAAGGATGGGTGGACAAGTCCCAAAATGGGACTCTGTGTGTGTGCAGCTCCATTTTTCTTTCAGCGCCCATACAACAGATGATGAAGTGGTTCGTCATCCTCCCACACACAAAGTCACTCCTTCCTTCAGTCAGCACCCTTGTCTGCCTCTCCATCATCACCAGAAAGCTTTGGTCTGACAACTGCCCATGAGGCACAAATAATCCATACAATGGCTCTCCAGTGCTCAGCTCTCTTCCGGATATGGCACCATCAGCTCTTCCCACCCACCACACCTGAGGAATCTGCAGTCAATTCCTCTCTTGCAACTGAAGACCAACAGACTTCAGGGACCCAAATAAGCCATAGTTCTCTCAGGTACGGATTTCAGATTTTTTAGGGCAGCAAATAACATGTGGAAAGTTCCATACACTTTTTTCTCCTGTTTTTAAGCAAATAGCACCTTGCCAAGAGCAAATCCCAGTGGGACTTTCCTTCAAGTGTGCCATAGCTGACTATGGTTACACACCCCTGCTGCACAGCCTCTCCACAGGCAGAGTTTGGTTTAAGGTGGATTGCACCATGTCCATCCAACAGCGGCCACCACTGCTGTGGGAAAACAAGCTAGTGGCCCTGCTCCAGCCCCTAATGTGTTATCTCCACCACGTGCCAGTCCTGCTGCTGTTCCCCTCCTGCCACAGGTTCCATCTCACCCCAACCATACCAGGCTGCCCCTTCTCATACCTCAAACTCCCCTTGGTCCAGGCCACAAGCCCCGAGAAACCACTGCCCAGCACACTGGTCTGACATGATGCTGCTGGAGGTGCAACTTCCACTGCTGTCATAGTTGTAGTATTTTCCTGGAAAAGGTGGGAAACATTAAAATCAATACTTCAGGATACTGGCTATCCCTACATTCCTTCTGGTGTGGCAGAAACACAGCAGCTTTTTCCACAGGGCTCTTCTCCTTCCTTTCCCACATCATCATACCCGTTCTGTTCCCTCTCCAGTACCTACTCCTTCCCTTCCACTTCCCTTCCTTCCACCATTCCCTACAAAGGCTCCGTGATCCAAGGAGAAGCCATTGCCCTCCCAAAGGACACATGGCCAGCTGAGTGTGGTTCCCCACCAGCAAGCACCCACCATTCCAGAGCATCCTCTCAAATGCCTCCTTGCCCTTGCTCAGGATGGCCATGTATTTCTGCTGGATCTCAGCATCCCCGAGCACCTTGGCCATCTTGCACATCATGCAGACAGCAGCCAGCCACAGCCCGCCACAGTAGGCACTGCCAGAGCCAAGGGAGAGAAGGATCAGCAATGTGGGACACCCCATGGGCTGCACAGAGCTCCCACAACAAATGGGGACCAAAGGCCCAGCTCTGAGCTCCCTCTCCTACCCACAGTCCCCATCTCCAACCCCTCCTCACCCCTCTTGCTCACCTGGCTCCATGTACCACCCACGCATCGTACGTCTGGTCAGCAAAGCCTCCGTTTTCAATGAGCCCATCATTGTCCGTGTCAAACTTCAGCTCTGACTCCATCACAGTCTGTGGGAGAGGCAGGAGATGGTCGTGCCTCGGGAGCATCCATGCCCTCGGGAAGTCGCTTGGCTCCCAAGGGAAGCGGGAAAGGATTGATGCCCCATGGTCTGATCTCCTCCCAGTACCTGGCAGACTGGCCACATGTCCCGCAAGTACAGGGAGTCATGTGTCAGGTAGTAGTCACGGTACACCTGCAGCACAAACTTCAGGTTGAGGTCCTTCCAGTCGGCTGTGTCGTGCATCAGGTAGGCATTGACACGCTGCCACGGCTCGTCACCTAAGCACAGACAGAACGGATGCAGCAGGGCAGCACACAACAAACATCCCCTCTCCCACCCAGGAGCAAGGTCCCAAAGGCACTGGGATCAAACAGCACTGAAATAATATGTTCTACCCTGTGCCATTTCCAGTAAGAAAAGCCTTCCTACTACTGCTATCCCTCCTGTACAAGCTCCATGCAGCACGGCTTTCATCACCACCCCAAAACATCCAGTATTTCATTCCCAGAAAACAGAGAATCATAGAATCATTTAAGCTGGAAAAGATTTCTAAGATCAAGTCCCACCATTAGCCCAGCACTGTAAAGTCCACCACTGAACAATGGCTTTAAGTGCCACATCTACACATCTTTTAAACAGCTCCGGGGATGATAAACCCACCACTTCCCTGGGCAGCTGGTTCCAATGCTTGACAACAACAAACAGTGTATTCCATGAACCATACCCATTTCTCACAGCTCGGGACTTAACTACCCTAAGGAAATGGTACGAGTAGCCTTCCACCCCCCTCTGCCTCCCAGCAGACCCCTCACCTGGGTCCCCAATGTCATGTGGCACCACGTTCTTCAGCTTCACCTGGGCTGTCTGACCACACATCAGGTACTGACGGAGCTGGACATCCTCATTCACCACTGTGACAGCTGCACAGGACACAGAGCAAGGCACGTCAGAAGGGCAGCAGGAACTGCAGCAGAAAGGTCCAAGCACAGCTATAGGCAGAGCCACCACCACCAGCACACCAGGCTGTCCTTTGGGGCTCTGGCTGCGAGATCACAGCCCTCTGCAAAGGGCTGAGGGCACATCAGGCTGCTCCAAGGCCCCCCTCAGCAGGAGACATGTAACTGTCAACACCCCCTTAAGAAAGAACCCCCTTAACAAGGAACCCCAGTGAGCTCAGCCCTCCCACAGCCCAGCAAAAGGCTCTGTTCCAACACTGCTCAGGCCACCACTGAGCAGTCCCCAAGCCCAGCCAAAGCACCAGGGTCTGCAAAAAGCCAAATGTGTCTCCTCTGCAAGGGGCACAGACAGAGCTGGCAAGACCAGGGGCTCTCCCACGACAGACAAGAGCCACCTGTGCACCCTCAGCTCAGCAAGAAGGCATCCAGTGCTGGGCACAGAGATGCTGAGACAGCAACACTGGGGGTCTGCAAGTCCTGGGCACAGCAGAGGAGCTGGAGAGTGATGCCGGCTCCATGGCACAGGTCTCTATGGCAGGAGCTGTCCCAAATCCTCCATCTCTTCCCCAGCTGAAGACCCCAGCAGGCCCCAAGGCAGGGTCTCCTGGCTCCCTCACCAATGTCATACTGCAGGCTGATCTGCAGCTTGGGCCACAGCATGATGAGAGCAAAGGAGGCGTAGAAGTGAACGTCGTAGGTGTTGTACATCCGGTACTCCTGGCCTGGAAACACAGGGGATGTGGTGAGGGACAGCAGACCTGCCTCAAGGAGGGCAAAAGAAGGGCAGGTCCTCCCTCACACATGGCCCATCAGGGTGGGCTCTTTCCCAATAAAGGCAGAGACTCCTGTTACAAGCAGGTTTTGTTCTGTCCACAGAGCACCACCGGTCTGGGGAAGACCTCATGCCATATCCTACAGGGCTGCAAGGGGTTTTCCTGGGAACAGAGCTGCTCCCTACCCATTGTGGTGTGAAAAGCATTCCCATGGCAGGTTAAAACCATCTGGTAACAGTAGCAGGGAGGGGTTGACTTGGGACCATCCATCACATCCCTGCAAGTTACCTTCCAAATAAGCAAACCTTCCGTATTCCCGCAGGAAAGGGAAGAGGTGGGACAGGCCAGTCCCTGCAGGCCCCTGCAGGTCCTCAGCACAGCAATCTGGGGGCACCTCCATCCAGATGGTCCCCCCATCCGTCAGGAAGTACAGCTCATTGAAGAGGGCTGACTTGTACCAGGAAGGCAGCTGGCTGTGGGAATGAGGGAAACTCAACACAGTGGACGAGGTGGGGATGCTCCCACTCCATCCAGTTCCAGGAGCCCACCGGGAAGGGGCTCTCATCCACCCTACCTGTTCTCCAGGATGGGATTCTGCCACGCTTCAATCTTCCTCTCCCACTCCTCATAGTGTGTCAGGGCGTGATGTGACAGGGCAGGAGCAGCATCACCTCCACTGCCAAAAAACCGGGTGTACCGCCTGCCAAGAGGGGGTTTGGTGAGCACACCGTGGGCTCCAGCTGGGAAAGCCATCCGGAAACGAGAGAGGGGCTTGACTATAGGGAACACCAGAGTAACTCAACTGCTAGTGCAGGGTCATTGAGGAGCAGGGGTTGGGCAGAGGGTCCCCTTTTTGAGCTGGCAGGGTCACGGATGCAGGGAATGGGTGGCACAAGTCTCCCCACATGGAACACAAGCCTGGAGGCAGCGATCAGGGGACTCCAGGGACATGAGCCAAACCCCACTGGAGATAACCCACCCACCTGAAGTGCAGCTTCTCCTTGGAGCCAAAGTGAACACACGGCATATCCCAAGCCAGGGCCAATTCCAGTGTCCTGTGTCCCCGGGCAGGCACTCTGCAGCTGGCACACACCGCTGCTGCCGTCACCTCCCCCTTCTCCGTCACGCTGCTTTGACCTGATGGGAAAAATGATCGTATTCGTAAGGGACCAAGGAAGTCCTGTGAAGGGGTAAATGAAGATCACACACACCCCAGAGGGGATTGAGACCCTTTGGGCATAGCACAGCCCCGCTGCAACCTGCAAGTTACAGCCCCAGGGTTTTAAGGGATGACTGTTGCTGCAGGAAAAGATCCATTCCATGGGTGGAGTCCTCAGTCAAAGCAGAGGAACAAATCAGGCAGGAAAAGCCACCAGGCATGAGTGGAAGGCACAGAAGTCCCATGACTTTGTATCCGTGCTGCTCAGAGACACTGACTTTCTAGTGACAGTCATTGCTTCCAGCTTTTTGCAGGGTGTTTGAGCCATGCTGGTATTTAAGAAAAGCCCTGAGGCAGCTGCATAATTATCTGCTGGTTGTGACATGTGTACAAGGTAAACTCATTAGAGTAACAATTTTAACGTAAGCACAGATCCTGACTATGATAATATCTGGCATTCATGAAGGAAAACCACATCCCAATAGCCTGAAGAGCTCTGAATGCATCCAGGCAGGAAGCTTATTTTTCCAGAAATATTCACACAAACACTTCATTTACAGAACGGAAGGTCCAAGAAATATTGCAAAGACCCAATGTCAGCATCACTAGTTTGTCAGCATCATCCTTGCTTAAAAGCTGACAGAGACATTAGGCAAATGGTCACCTTTCATGGCAAGAGGAGGTGAGCAGCAAGGGCTGGGACCTTGCCTGAAGCACCCTGCTTCCAGGCTCCTCCCAAGGGAGTGAGCAGACAGCTGAAGGATGATGCAGAGTTATCGAGGAAATACCGGAGACCTTTGGGGAACTGGTACAGTAACAAGCAGACAGCAAGTGATGGCAGCACCAAATGCCAAGGGCTGCTAAACACCTGCTGGAACCAGTCTGATGGGACACAGCTCACTCATCTGGCAACAGGGACTGAGGGAAGGTGGCTGGGCAGCACCCTGGCTACCCAGCACAAACCTCAGCTCAGTGGGCAACCTCACACAGACTAAGGAGATACTGGCACCTGGAACTAGTAACGCCAGGAACAGCCCCAAAGTGGTGTGAACACCACTCTTTTAGAGAAGCACACAAGGACAAGCAACGGAAAGGTTGGATACAGCCTAAAGTTGGGAAGAAGCCACAGCATCCCACAGAGCTTTTAGCAATGGCACCAAGGTGGCTGGAGGAAGGGAATTCTGTCTTGGCTCAGGTACCCTGTGCCCCACAACCAGGGGTCACCCATTGCCCCTGCTCCCCCTTCACGTGTCCCATGGAGGATGGAGGGACTCACCAGTGGGTGAATCCAGCCTGCCATCCTGCAGGAGGTCCTGCCACACCTCTCTGCCCAATCCCGTGGGATTGAATGCCGTCAGGTGGGTGACTCTCGTGCCAGCCTGGAGAAGGGAAGAGAATCCTTAGGGGCTGGTACTTTGGAGGGGCAGACGCAGGCTCTTCACCCCCAACAACAACACTGGTATGTCACACTCACTTCCTGCTTGTTGCGCTCCAAGTGCAACTCCAAACCTACTCACCCACTGCCCTGCAAGCTTTACCCAGGTTCTTTCCAGCCCACAGGGAGGTCATGTCCCCACCCCTGAAGTCAGGCAGCAATGAGTACTGCTGCTGACCCCAACCCACTGACACACCCATCAACTATCAGCTGCCTGGAAGCAGCCCCACCCCCCAGCAGGAGCCACAGCACCAGGGCAGCTCCTTACCTTCTCCCGGGCAGAGATGGCGAGAGTGAAGGGGTTCACACTCGTGCAGTGGTGCAGCAGGACTCCAGCAACTCGCTCGCCATCCTTCTCCAAGGCAAAGGGCTCGTTCCAGTGCCCTCCGCTCCTGTCCTCCTTCGTTCCCATGCCGTTCTGCAGGCTGAACATGATGGACACTTCCACGTCCTCATCCCTCCCATTCTCCACCTCCCAAATGAACACTCCCACTGGCAGGCTGGAGTCCTGGCAGAGACAGAGAATGCTGTGTACATGGCTGGTGCTCCTCCATTGGCTGCTGGAGCATGATTTCTCTCACTGCAGGGGAAACCACGCAGGACACAGGGGGAGGATCAAGAGCACCAGGAACAACTCAGTCTTGGAGTCTGTTGCCAAGCTGAGGAGGACCAGCAGGAGCAGAGGAATTTATGGGGCAGGTAATACAAAATTCAGAAGAGGAGCCCTGGGCTAGCAAACAGCACACCCGGCAAGAGGAAGACGGAAAGAAGCATTTAAGGCTCAGCTGAGTGTCTCATCCCTCAGCTGCCTGGCAGGTTGATACAGGCTCACGTGCTTCCCTGGGGTAAGAGGAAGGTCAGATGTGTCAGCAGCACAGCCTGCCACCCTCATCTGGGGCTGGGAGCCAGCACGAGCAGCGTGAGGGAGTGCTGAGCCATCCCTTGCTGCCATCCCGAGCTCCTGTGTTGCTGCAGGGGTTCCCCCTGCCTGGGACCATTGCTGAGCAGAGATGTGGGGAAACGTTGGAAAAGCCCAGCTAATAAGCAGCTCTTCCCTTTGGGATGTCATCACCTCCTTACCTTATAGTCATGGGGGATGACGGGAGAGACCTGTCGGCAAGTGAGCACCACCTTCTGCCCCGGGAGCTCATAGACCATCCAGGCCCGGGGGTACAGGGCGTGGTAAAAGGCATAGTGGCCACAGTAGCCCCAGTTCCAGCTCTGCAGAGTGCTGGGTCTCTCCACAGACAAGACCTGCTGGTAAATCGTCTGCCCCTTGCAACGCAGGCACACGGTGAACTGGGGAGGAGAGGAACATAAGTAGGGAATGAGATGAGCCCAATGACAGATGTCCCAATGGCCCAGACTGCTGCAGTGCCACTGACTCCCCCTGCATACCCTGCTGCACCTACCTGGTTGGCGATGACTGTTTCATAGTTATAAATGCCAGGATTCAGCTGCCAGCGGCAGAACTCGCCCCGCCAGCCACGGGTGATGGTGCCTCCCCCGATCCCGCCCAGCGGACACCCTGGCAAAGACACCAGAAATTAGCACCCCCATTCCTCCCCATGGTGGGATCTGGCTCAAGGACCCTCCCCAAGCAGCTCCACAGGGGGGGCCACTCAGCACTGCCCACACCACACAGGCTCATTAACTAACTCATTCCCTCAAGCACCCATGTGAATCTCTGCCCACCCAGCACACTGGGTATTGCACCACCCCAAGCTGTGCCCAGACTGGAAGCTGACCGTAGATCTGCTGTAGAGGGACAGCACACAAGAGGTCAATGAAGGCAGATTTCTTCTCTATGCGGGTCTTCTTGACCCACCACCTGAAGTATCTGCAAGGGAAAGAGAGGTATGAAAGAAGAAAGTAGGCACCACCATCCCTTCAGTGTCACTGGGCGGGATGTGACTAGCACAGGTTGAGCTTTCCCTCTTTGTAGAGATGTACAACAGGAATGTGTGTCCGAGGGCACAAGGGCTGACAGCCCCTGCCATCCCTCTGGAGCGCACAGCGGTCAGCAGGCATGAGCAGGCAGAGCTTGTGCTGCTCAGGGCTGACTGGATAGACCCAGTGTCAAAACAGAGCACTCTGATACCCAAGTGCAGGGCTCCCAGCTCATACAGGACCGGAGGCTTTTCCAGACATCCATGGAGAAGTGGGAATGCACATAAGGACCACCACCACCACCTCCATGTCTGGTACAGAACATCCAGCTAAGGAAGGTCTGGGAGTGGAGGTACAAGCCCAGAGAAACCATACACTGCTCCAGGGACACAAGCCTTGCCCTTCCACCTCCACATCCCCATTGCCACACACAGTCCTGCCACATCCCAGTGCCACATCCTCAGAGGCAGGTGGCACAGGGCAACCTGGACCTGGAGGGGGTGATGGTTGCAGTCTGCAGCTGGTAGGATCATGGGGACTCACCTCTGCCCGCACGCCTGCTGCATAGCCCTGCACTGCCCATCAGATAATTTCTCACCCAAAGGTCTGGGAATTGAGACACTCAAACAGGGGCACACCTGCAGCTGGGTGTGCCAGCACCACTCCAGGCAAGAGCAGCAGGGCTGGGCTCCGAGTTGGCGCTTGTAAAGGACTGGCTTTGCTAATAAACCGCCCCGAGTTAAACCTTCCATATGGAGACAATTAGCATACGGAAACCAGCTACTAGACCAGAAGCTGCTGAACTTTGCCTACTAAACAGTCAGGCAAGACCCAACCAGTAGCTCCATGCCCTCAGGTGCCAGGTGGGCAGCAGGGGCAATCTCCCTGAGCTACCTGCAGGCAACCATGCCATCCATACTGCCAAGGAGAAAACCACCTCAGCTGGGAGAACACAGTCTGTCCTGCTCCAATGGCTTGCAGGATGCAGGTGGCAGGCAATGGGCAAGCACTAATCCTCCAGGACATGTATACCCAGAAGCAAGGGGAAGAGGCTCTTCTATGACACACTAATTCTATACTTCCCCTACAGAAACAACCCACGGTCGACCTTTTGGTCACTAGACGTTCATCTTTATTCACCAACATTTAAAGGTCCCCAAATCCCTCTCAGGGTGAGATTTTCTGGGTTGCAGTCTCCCAGGACCTGACTGCTGCATGCTCTCCATTCCTACAGACCCGCCCTCATGTTTGATTGACTATGGACATTTCGCTCACAGAGGTCCATGGCATCATGAGAACCAGCCTGTCCTGCACGACCGCCCTGAACCAGGGCCTGCCGATATCTTCCAGCTACATCTGCTGCAACTGCTCTTCTCCAGCTGAGACAGCCGCGGCCTTACCCTGCCAGGTGAGGTTTTGGTAGTGCTCTCTCTGTCTCTCAAGGAAATGATTATTATTCTTTTTCAACCCAGCGTCAGGGGACCAACCCAGCTGCTTCCCTAGCAGGTTTCTGGAGACAGGAAATAAGGTGCCCAGGCAGAGTGGCTGCAGCACAGCCTAGCGGAGCATTACGACTCCTTGGAACGGAGGTGGCAGACAGATTTCAAAAAGCAGTTTTTCCAGGAGCACGCAGCAGGAAAGGTTTGGGATTTACAGCCAAAGCCAGAGTCGTTTGCCACCTCTTTTCCTGCCAGCTTCTCCCAGAATCACACAAGACAAGAGGAGGTGGTCAATGCCCAATTGCTGGCTATTAATAGCTCTGCCAGGACTGCAGAATAACTGGGAGAAAGCCTTTGTGCTTTGCAGCCCCAAAAGCCCTGTCGGGGCTGGAGGGCATTTCTTTCCCTTCAAATTGGCAGTGGAATTAAAACCTGTCTGAACATTACTCAGCTGATCTAGATTTACGTCATGACCCTCTCTCACGACGCACCAGCCCACCTCTGCAGAAATCTGCCTGCACCTCTTCTCCTGCCTTGCCAGCCCCAGCCTGCACAACTCTTTCTTTCCATACGTGTACATCCCGCTCAGAGCTACACCAATGAGCCCTGATTAACAAAAAGTTCTGCCCCAAGGCTGTCAACACCCCCAGCCAGGCCACCTGCATGACAGGCTGGTGGTGCAGAAGAGGACACCCATCATCAAGTTTAATTTGACACGACACACATCAGCCCAGGATGTGGTGGCTCCTCTGGAGGTTCTGGACTTCCTGAGCCAAAGATGTGCAGCAACCCCAAGGCGCTCCCAGCCATCTAGGCAGCTACCAGCACCTGCACCAGGTGATTTTGCACTTGATGCCCCAAGCCATGCCAGGTTTTGAGAGAATTCCTGGCACTGGTGCCACTCGTCATGGGTCATTCAGGAGAGCACATGCCAACCCGCAGGGTTCCAGAGGTTCAGATCCACACACCATTCCGCAGGACTGAGGTCCAGGTTCCTCTCGCAGCACCAGCACCCAAGTTTCTATGAGCTGGATGCTTCTGCCAGGCAGACATCAAAGTGCCCACCAATGCCCGGAGCACACAGCCTCCCAAACATCCCCACATCCTGAACTGGCTGCCCTTTGCCAGGCAACAACGCTGCCCTCAAGTTTTGATTCAAACCCGCACAGGTATTTCTCGCCACCTCGGCACTTCCTCTCCTCTCCTCTCCTCAAGGCTGCAAGGAAGCTTTGCCCTTGCAAAAGTACTTTAAGATGACAACCAAACTACCTCCTAAATTTGCACAGGGGAAGAGGCAGTATTTTGAGTTTCAGCTCCTTGTTTTTAAAACCTTTCCTAGGACTGATAGAAGCCACTTCTCAGACCCCTGTGGGAACATGCCAGGAGTGGCCTCCCCAGGATCACTTCTCCCTGCTCACCCCACCAGAACTTCATGTTTTCCCACATGCTCAGCTCATCCCAACCTGCCGTGGCAGCTTTCATTTATCTCCAGTGTCTGACCCACACTCTCCCTTCCCTTGATGCCCAAGGTCGCGCCAGAGTGTCTCAGGTCAGACAGGCGTGCTGTGCACCCCGAAGCAATCCAATATCTGCCCTCTCATTAGGCTTTGCAGGAACCAGCTTGGCAAGCAGCAGCCTCTAAGGACACCGGCAGAAAATGGAGGCAGGAGATATAAATCCAGGACAAGGAAATAAAGCGACGATGCCGTCACTTGTGCCGGCGTTCAGCTTGATGGGAGCACAAACACCGCCAGCGTTCGGACACCGGCTTTAAAGGTTAAAACAACACTCTCGCCTTCCACGCGTGTTCTCGTTACTTCCAGCTCTCCCCGACGAAAAGCCGGGAGAAGTGCCCCGTTCCCGAACCTGCCACAGCTCACAGCATTCCAAACCCCTCCCAGTCAGCCCCGGTTTGACCTCCTGCCGCCGAGCACCGGGGACGCTGCCGGGTAAGATGTGGCAGCGATCCCTGGGGGTGGGAGATTCCCATCCTCAAGCGATGCCTCCAGCCCTCCCAGCTCCCCGAGTTTTGGGGAGCCCGGGTGCTGCTCCTCTAGCACCAGTGCTCCCAGTGCCGGCGGCTCCGGGCGCGAGCAGGGCGGCTCCCGCCAGCCTGGGGCCTTCCGTGATCCGCCGGACTCTGCCCTCCGAGCACCGGGACACCGCCTGTGCCTCGCCGGGGCGAGCCGGTCGTGGCACCGAGGGGCTCCAGCGCGGCGCGGTGCCGTGTCCCCCCGGGACCACCCCCCTTTCCTCCCTCCACGGTGTGCTCCCGGTGCCCTCCATCCCCCGCCGTACCGTAAGCCGAGGCCGACGTGCCGCAGGAGGTCTCGGAGCGACACGTCCCCGGCGCCGTAGGGCTGCCGCGGCTCCTCGAAGCGGTGCGCCAGGCAGACGCGCCAGCCGTCCGCCGCCACGCCGCGGCCCCGCGCCGCCCCCTCGTACCGCTGCATCAGCGGCCCCTCCGCCTCCGCTGCCGTCGCCTCCGCCGCCATCGCCCCCCCGCGCCCCGCGCGCGCCCTCTTCTTCACCGCCCCGCCCCGCCCCGCCCGCGCCCCCGGGGCACGGCGGAAACACGGGCCCGCCCCGCCGCCGGCACCCGGGGGCGCCCGGCCAAACGCAGCCGAGCGCCGCCCGAGCGTCCCCGAGCAGGGTCCGAGCGCTGCCGAGCGTTCCCGAGCAGGGTCCGAGCGCTGCCGAGCGTTCCCGAGCAGGGTCCGAGCGCTGCCGAGCGTTCCCGAGCAGGGTCCGAGCGCCGCCCGAGAGTCCCCGAGCTGCGACCGAGCGTTCCCGAGCGCTGCTCGAGCGTTCCCGAGCGCCACCCGAGCCTACCCGAGCCCTTCTCGAGCGTTGCCGAGCGCCACCCGAGAGCTGCCGAGCGTCGCCCGAGTGTTCCCAACGGTGCCCGAGGGTGCCCGAGCGCGGCCCGAGGATTCCCGAGAGTTCACGAGGGTGCCCGAGCGCGGCCCGAGGATTCCCGAGAGTTCACGAGGGTGCCCGAGCGCGGCCCGAGGATTCCCGAGCGTCACCCGAGGGTTCCCGAGCGCTGCCGATCCCCGCCGACGGGCTGAGGGTAGCCGGGCCGGAGCGGCGCTGGGCGGCGAGTGGGGCCTGTGCGGGCGGTGAGTGGCCCCCGGGGCGGGAGCTGCGCGGACCTTGCGGCGCTGTGTGCCTGATCGCTCGGGTGGTCCTTCCCGTGTGCGTGTTTGCGGTCGGGGCCGGCCCCGAGACCCGCGGGTTGGGGGTGTCAGGGCTGTCCCTCATCACCCTCGCGGCGTGTCCAGACCACTCTTAGCTGTGAGGGCCGGGGGGATGGGGTGTATGTGTGTGTAAGGCCAGGGCTGTGCGGGTTTCCCCCGCTCACCTCCGGGGTGTGCGTGTGTGTGTGTGCGCATCTGTTGGTGTTTGTGTCCCTATTCCCCCTCAGTTACAGCGCCCAGCCCTCCCTCCGTGTCGCTGCAACAGGTCAAGTGGGAATGACTTTAAACTAAAAGAGGGGAGGTTTAGTTGGATATTAGGAAAAAATTCTTACCGTGAGGGTGGTGAGGCACTGGCACAGGTTGCCCAGGGAACCTGTGGATGCCCCATGCCTGGCAGTGTTCAAGGCCAGGCTGGAGGGGCCCTGAGCAACCTGGTCTAGTGGAGGTGTCCCTACCCGTGGCAGGGGAGTTGAAACGAAATGCAACTTTAAAGTCCCTTCCAACCCAGACCATTCTGTGATTCTGTGATTCCATGTCCACTGTTGTTCTTTTTTTTGGCAGGTGTGCACCAGGGCTGTCCAAGCCATGATCGAGGTGTTGGCCAAGCTGGGCCGTGGGCCTGTGTTCCTGGCAGGGGAGGTGCTGGAGTGTGTGATCACTTTCACCAACCCATTGTCGGCCTCTTCGACCTCCGCCAGCAGGTACAGGGCCTATGTTAGTCTGTGCATGCAGCCTCCAAATGTTGGAACTGCCTGGGTCCCTAACCCAGCCTCTCTCCCTCCGGAGCAGCACTCATGGCTGAGGTGTGGGGCAATGGTGCCAGCTCAGCCCACTGTGACTTCCCTGCCCGATGCACTCCCTTAAGGGGGCTTTGTGCTATCACTGTTTCAGGGATGAAGCTGAGGTAAATTCTTCTGGTCTTCTGCCCCCAGGAAGGAGGCAAGGAAAGAAGTATGCAGTTAGAGATTCTCTGCCCCTCAGGTGAACCCTCAGTGACAGGGTTACTGACGGAAAATGAAGCCAAACTGGCTGTCAAAGCAGGATATCTGGTTACACCAGGGTGACAGTCCCTCAGAGCAACATCCAGGCAGCGTCATTATTTCCTGTGCTTCTGGAAGGAGCTCTCTCTACCCAGCAGTGCTGCAGGGATCAGTGTGATCCCTGCCTCCAGAGATGGCAGGCATAGGGGTGAGCACTGTCAAGGGTCAGAAAGAGGCACCTTCTCTGACAGCAGTTTCTATGGTCCAGCCTTTGATTGAGTGCTGCATCTCCCCTTATCATCACTGTCCCTAAAATCAGTGTTGAGGAAATGTAAGAAGATGGGAGCTTCCCATATTGGCTCACAGGGGGTGACTCTGTGTCACAAGTAATCACCCAGAGCCTCCATGTCCGCTGAGTGTGTGGCCTTGTCTGATTCTTCAGGGGGTGGAGAGTGCTTTCTCATCTCCAGACCTTCCTGGGAAGTGTCTGTTTCCAGCCCTGTCATGTTCAGCATCTTTTCATCACCGGGATGAGATTCACACGTGTTTGCTTTGGTGGGCCCACTCCCAGTGCTTGTAGTCTCAGCAGCAGAGCAATCTCTTGTATTACCACTGTGGGGCTTCTATGTTTATTGCCTTCCTTTTCATCTTTTCTTCCTGCTTCCTCTTGCCTGCTGAATTCAGCTTTCAAATTCAGCTGTGGCACAAGTATCCAGCTTCTGAGCTTCCATTGGTGTTCTGTCCTGTGCAAGGACTGAGTCATTTTTCCGGCTTCTAGAACGTGTGGGACTGCAAGGGTACCAGCTGGAATGGTTTTGTAGATTTGCAGTTTACCAAGGCTTCATTTGGGAACTTCAAGTGTGTGGTGCTCCGTAGAAGACTGCCTCTTGGAAAAAGTTCTTAAAATCAAACAAACAAGCAAACAAATAATCAATCTGACGAGACCTGGCCAAGTGATACAAGTGGTGACAGCAAATAGGTTGGTGGTTTGGAAATTGAAGCTGTGGGTTGCATAAAGGCAGGAGCCAAATTAAACCACGGCGACTGCACAGCAGGCAGATGGACCTGTCAGGGACTGGAAGGTTTTGGGGCTGACAGGTGGAGGGATGGAGAGGCACACATTTGAAGCACAGGGACAGAACTGAAGGAATAGTAGGAGGTAAATTGATTGTGGAGTATGAGGCATACAAGAAACAAAGCTCTTCTGCCCAGAGCCTGTGTGGACTACTGGAGCTGTGAGGAAGGTGAGGCAGGAGGGAAGTGACCTCAGCACCAGTGCAGGATCCTTCTGTGCCCCACCAGCTGGACAAGCCAGGTCTGCTGGCAGGAAGGGGCATGCAAATTTTGTTTGGATGTCTGGTTAGAAAAAAATGAAAACAATCCAGTGGCGTATTGTTGGGCAACACTGAAAAAGAAAGAAAAAATATTCAAAAGGTGGTGTTTGAAGGCACTGTAAGCTTATATAAAATTAGTAACATTGCCTCAGGCAAGAGCAGTTCTCTTTTTCCATTACTTTACAGAAAAAAAAAAAAAAAAAGACAGCCCTAATGGAAGAGCCGTGCTGGTATTTTTAGAGAATGCAAAGTTACAACTGTAGGATTAGAAGCAACTGGGTAGAGTAACCAAGGTGTGTTTGAGCAAAGGCAGCCAGCACATACAAAAGATCAAATAGTGCATCCTTAGTCAGCTGACACGCCTTTTCCCCTGGTTCATCTAGACCTTTAACTGCTCTGATGTGTCACACCAAGAGACACCCATGTGCCGCAAAAAATCCCTCTGCCACCTAAGGCGCTGGTGTCAGTGCTTACTAATCAGATCATGATGTTAGAAAACACCACAGGAATCATACTGTGGCTAAACTGTAGAAATAAAAACTACTGAAATAAAACTGGATGAGTGATTTGGAAACTGAAAGGTCTCAGTAATGACATGGGAAATGCCTTGTGGAGTGGCTGAGGACGTAAGCCGAGTCCAAAACATGAAACTGTTTTTCGTGCTGGATGCATGGCCCTACATTCATTCCTGTGGCTGTTCAGAGAGGGGACAAAATGACACCTTTGCCTCCCCCATAGCTGTCAGCAAACCCCTTGCATCAGGAGGGGAAAATAGGTCCTTGTGAAAGACCCAGAAGCATCCTGCTGTGGTCTGACACAACCGGCAGCTGATGTTGACGGGGATGGGAGCTGATGTTGTGGGGAGGGAGGGAGGAAGCATGTCTGTGCCCTGCCTGCCCCAAGGAGTACTGAGCTTGGGGCAGCCGGGAGCTGTGGGCAGGGGCAGTTGAACCCAGCTTGCAGGTATTTGTTGCTTTTGAATTTGCCCACCTCCCTGATGATTGTGTTAATGGAGTGCTGCACTGCATGTCTCCTCTGGCTTGGGATTTAGGTTGTCATGGCTAAAAGTCCTCTGCCAGCCCAGGCCATGTGCAGCAGCTCGAGGTGTTCTCCCCAGAGTGCAGTGAGTGGCCAGTCCCAAGCTCTGGGTGATGAGAAAGATGAGTAAGGCTTTAGACCAGATCTTGGAACACTTGACCTCAGCATGTTTTCTGGAAGATCCCTGTGAGGTTCTACACCTTGTCTCTTGGCCCCAGGGAAGGAGACAGGGGCTGCTGACCTGTGCTGCTTGCTGTCTTCTGCCTTGTTTGCACAGCAGGTTCTTGGGGCAGGGTTGTTTCCTTGTGCTGTGTCAGTGCTGTGCCCGTGGTGTAGTGGCTAAGACTGGCCACAGAGCCAGGCCTTGTGAGAAACTGCAGTCAGCAGCTGGGGTGGAAGTGGCTTTGGGTCAGCACCACACCTTGAGCTTGCTCACAAGGCTTGTTTGCAGAGGAGCTGTGAGAGTGGCTTCAGTGACAGTGTAGCAAGGCCTTCTTTCTTCCAGACAGCCAGTCCTGCATGGAGCTGAGCAGAAAGAGCTGCTCTCCTCCCAGTTCCTGCTTGCTGTAATCCAGGTTTAAAGTCTAAACACAAGTGTTGCTCTTTGCTTTTAGTGAGATGCTGGCATGGGCCAGCGCCCAGATCCACTGCCAGTTCCACGCCAGCGAGAACCGGGTGGCACTCCCTCCCTCGGATGGCAGCAAGCATGACGTGCAGGCAGAGAACGAGACCGTCTTCGTCCCCAACAGAGGTGAGTGCTACTTCTGTCACCCCAGATAGGGGCAGAGAGCACAGCAAGCAGGAATCAAGTAGACCCTAATGTGTGTTATGAGGGCAGCATGCAAAGAAGTGAGTGGGAAGTCCGTGTTGCTTTCCTTGTGTCATTCCCTGCCGGTGTTTGTTGTGGGACCTTGTTATACTGGGATCAAAGTGGCACTAGCTTGGAATGAAACATGACAGTTGTCTGCCCAGCTGTTCTCGTAGTGTCTCATGATATGACCGGGGCATGAGATGTTCCCTCAGCCCTCTTCTCCCTGTTCCTCCCCATGAGGATAAAGCTTGACTGACCTGGACACAGCCCAAGTCTGGGCAGCATTCACATGTTTCTTCTCTTCCAGGAGAGCGGGGTCAGTGTATCCTGTCCACCCCACCAAAGATTCTCTTCTGTGACTTGCGACTGGATCCTGGAGAGTCAAAGTCCTGTGAGTCTTGTCTTCTCTTACCCTACTCACCTCCAGGGAGCTCTGCTTTCAAAACTAGCTTTGCAATCCCAAGTGCTGCAAGTGTGAGACCCTGGTGCTTGTGGAAGATGAGATGCTTTGATGGGAGCGTGAGTGCTCAGGAGCTGCTGCATCATCCAGAGCATGTTCTCCACTGCATTATGGCTGCGTACCTGCAGCGTGTCCATCAGTCCTACCCCTGGCCCACGGCCTTTGCTGCAGGTCCCTTGTGTAGCTGCAAGGAATAAAACGTTTGAAATACCTAGTTGCAGCTGAAGGAACAGTTACACACACCTCTGTGTGTAATTCTTGAAATTTAGTCTGGTGTCCTCCAAAGGTTTGTGCTTCCTCTTCACATTGTGGCTGTCCTGGAGATCGCAGTCTTCTGTGTGTTCTAGTTTTCCTGCTGTAAAAGTGAGGACTCCTAATCTCTGCTCAGAGCTCTCCATGTCTGAGTAGACAGCTGTGAAAATATGAGTATGTGCTGTTGTCTGTCAGTCGGTGGCTGTGTGACCCAGCCTGTCAAGTTGTGTCGGATCTCCTTTGCGTTCCAGTGGCCTGTGATGTAGCAGCAGTAATGTTGGGCCTTGCAGGCTGTGTGCGGAGAGCTCCATCAGGTTGTCCCAGGGATCTGCTGGGAACAGTTGATGGAGGCCTCTCAAATTGCAGAGCACAGGGAGTGGACAGGCAGTGCCTGTGGTGGAGGGGGCTCTGCTGCAGCATTGAGCTCTGCAGAGGTGAGAGTGTAGCTGCAGGTGAGACCAAGGAGCCGCAGTGTTGTGACATGCTGGTTTTGGAGCTGATGTCTCCTGCCTTCCTCATCTTGGAGGGGCCTGACTGGAGGGAAAGGTGGACAGGGTAAAACCGGGCTGGCTTGGCTAGCTGGTTAGTAGGGTGGGGCAGAAATCTGGGGCTGTGCTACTAAGCTGCAGAGCCTGTCATCTGAGGATGTTTGGTTATTCACTTATTATCCTACAGCATGATACTGGGGAAAGGAGCTGGCCATGCCAGCAGGGAGGAGGAGGAGTCAGGAATCTCAACTGGCCTGGGGCTCACCTGGATTCTCCTGTGCTCCTTGCTGCTTGGAGGTGTGGGTCTGGAGCATCCCTTCACTGGGAGCAGGGGGATGTTCCTTTTCCTGGAACATCTCGGGCAGGCTGGGCAGTCTCTGGGAGAGCAGATCAGTGACGACAGCCCGAGCTCCAGGTGGCTGAGATGGATTGAGGGGATTTCCTTGTGTGCTGGCTTTGCAGGCAGAAGCTGTTCAGCCCCCAGCTAAGCTAGGGATTGTCTGTCCTTCGCTCTGATGCTGTGATGTGCGTCCTCTCTGCCTCTGGGTGACACCAGCACAAACAGCCTACATCTTCCTGGCACTTGGATGCAACTCCTCAGGAAGGACACAAACACACTTCGAGGTTTCTTGTTACAGCCTTTCCCGTTGGTTGTGTGAAGCACCTGTCTGTTTCATGCCTCATGTGTGGTGTCACTGTGTGTGGCAGTGGCTTTTTAGCACTGAAATCCTTGTATCACAGCCCTGGTCTCATTCTCTGCCAGGCTGCTCACACCGATCCCATCAGCCAGTGGTGCTGCTGCTCTCACGCGAGACTGCAGCTGGCACGGCTGCACATCATTCCTGGGGGCTCCTGCCAGCTCCGTGGAGGGAGAGTTAAAGCCGTGTGGGTGTGTATCTTAATTCTTCATTTCCTGTTTTTCAGAAGTTTTGAGTTTTGCTACGCAGTTTGGAAAGGGAAAGAAAAACCAACAGAAAACCCAAGAAATCTTAATTCTGCTTCAGCAATGTACTGTGTTATTAAAGTGCAACCAGAGCTGGCACATACAGCTGAGGTTGTGTCAGGGTTGTCTCTTGATAAAAGGCCTTGTTTTCAGTTGCTGACCAACTTATTCCCCAATATCTCAGTCTTGTTATGGTGCCTGTATGTTGAAGTTCATTGACTCATCTCCCAGCCCTTTGACACTCTGCCCAGGCCGAGCTCTTTAAATTTGTCACCATGAAACATTTTCTCAAGTCCTCAAGTCATTTCTGTGGCTGTTTTTGCCTCCTCTCCGGTTTTGTAATACCTTTAAACATTTGGTAGATCATAGAGAGGGGAGGAAATGGAAGTGGCCTGGACACGGGCCTGGAGCCCAGCCAGAGGGCACAGCGGGTGGGTGAGGAAGGCGTCCATAGAGCCAGGAATGTGCTTCCTTCTGGGATATGCAAGAAAGCTGGGACTTCCTGAGTCTTGGCATTCCTGTGCCGGGTAGCAAACTGCCCATCCTTCTTCGACAGCGGTGGTCTCTGCTCAGATTATCCTCACTGGGTAAGAAGGTCTTTGTGAGCACTCTTGTTAAGTCTGGTACAGCAGTTTGCTTCTGTGGAAATACCTGATTTTCCTCCCTGTCAGGACACTTCTCTGCTTTGTCTGCACCCTGGTCAGGCAAGACAGGCTTGTGCTTTAAGGTGTGACATCCTGTGGACACTATGCACTAGCACAGGCCTTTTTCTTCCTTCCAGTCCTGTTATTTTAAATCTAGGAGTTATATTTAAAATGTAACCCTAACTTTTAATCTAAGCCCCAGTATTCAGGATGTGCCAGACTTGGGGAAGGAGCTGTGGTTTCAGAGCAGGATGCTGCCCTTCCTCTGGCAGGGTGTATCTGCGTTACGGTGGGCAAGCCAGAGAGGTGGAGACTTTCCACAGTTCACTGTTTGTGCCTTTCTTGTTAGTAGAGCATGTGGTTTGGGAAAGCTGCAGAAGTGTTCACACTGCGTCAAGAGAATTGGGGTTTGTGTGGTGGCCAAGGGGCTCTGAGAGGGCTGAGTGTGGTGTAAGCCAGGCTCCAGCATCTCAGAGGCCTCAGAGTCAGAGGCTTCATGGTCTAAGTCATCAGTCTGTCAAGGGGGGCATGCCACAGGTTGTTGTGAAGGTCTCAGTGTTGTTTCTTGACCATTTAGACCTGGCACTTCAGAGAAAAATACAGGAAGAAACTAGCTTTTGTTGCCGAGTTTGGGGTTTGTGTAAAGCAAATACCAAAAGAGGCATGAGGTATTGATCAGCACCCGCGTGGGGCAGAGCCTGGAGGAGACTGCAGCGCGTGACTGCGCTGCGAGAGTGACGGGTGAAGGAGTGCACAGAGGCAAATTCGGGTTGAACTCGTGACTCTCATGTGTTTGTATTCCTGGATTTTACATCTTTCACATTCTTTTGAGGCAGTTTGTGTGTGTGGTTGTATGTGCTGGAAGCAACGTCTGGATGATGGTGCGTGTGATGTGAGGAACAGTGCGCCTGGTGCAGGGGAGCTGGGGGTGTGCTTGGACTGCTGTGCAGCAGAAAGCACCAGGCACTGTCCCTAGCTCAGCACTGCTGCTGGTCCCAACCCTTGGAACGTCTCTGCACCCCTTGCAGATTCGTACTGTGAGACGCTGCCTGTGGACGGCCCTCCCTCTTTCCGGGGACAGTCTGTGAAGTACGTGTACAAGCTGACCATCGGCTGCCAGCGCGTCAACTCCCCCATCAAGCTCCTGCGCGTGCCCTTCCGTGTCCTCGTGCTGCACGGTGAGACCACGCACTGCCCTCCCTGCACAACAGGCCAGGCTGCACCCTGCCCCGCTGACACTCTCACCTTCTCCCCAGGGCTCAAGGATTACCAGTTCCCACAGGATGAGGCTGTTGCGCCCTCAAACCCCTTCCTGGAAGAGGAGGAGAGCTTGAAGAAAGACTCTCGCCTGGCCGACCTGGCTACAGAACTGCTCATGGTGGCCACCTCCCGACGCAGCCTGCGTAGGTCATATTCCCTGCTCCAGCTTGCTGTCCTTCCTAACCTGGGCATGGAGCACAAAGCCAGCTGCAAAAATCTCTCACTGACAAAACAAAGCTCCAACTGGGGCTGTGAGCAGCTCCATCAGGGCCTGCTTGGGTCAGGGCCTCCCAGCCGGTCTCAGACTCTTCCTGCTTCAACCAGAGAGACCCTCTGGCCAGCATATCGCAGCCAGTATGTGGTTTTCTCTTGCTCACTGCAGGCATTTTCCGAAAGGAACACCACCTCCAGTGACTGCCCTTCACACCCAAGCAGCAGGCACGGGGTCATATCATTAACCCAGGGCACTGCATGGAGCAGAGCCTTATCCTGACACAACTCCTACCGCCCTCTTCTTGCTCCACAGACCTGTATAACATCAGCAACACTCGTGGGAAGGTGGGAACGTTCTGCATCTTTAAGACCGTTTATAAGATCGGAGAGGATGTCATTGGGACCTTCAACTTCTCTGAAGGGGACATCCCATGTCTGCAGGTCATTGTTGGCTCTTGGGTCACCAGGGAGAGGCAGGGGTTTATGGTGGGGGAGAGTCAGAAGAGATTGAGATGGCCCTGGGCTGCTGGGTTTTCTACTGAGGGTTTCTAGTGAGACCCAGTTGGGGTCTCCTTGGAGTGTGAGCTGGGGAATGATCCAGTCCTGAGCTTTTTTGGGAAATAGAGGCCACGGGCTTTACACAAGGGCTGTGTGATGTTGTGAGAACAAGCACCCTGCTGACTGTCCTGCAGTTCTCGGTGAGCCTGCAGACGGAGGAGAGCATCCAGGAGGAGTTCCAGCGCCGTCGGGGGCAGCCTGTCTCCTTCACCACGCACGCCCGCCATCAGGAGTCCTGCCTGCACACAGCCCAGAGCAGCTTCAGCCTGCCCATCCCGCTCAGCTCAACCCCGGGATTCACCACCAACATCGGTATGTACCCACCAGGGAAGGGACCTGCAGAAGGACTGCAGTGTCCCCAGCCCTGCCTTGCTCAGCAGGGCTGTGTCCCATGGGAGGGAGCTCGTCTCTGTGAGTGGGATCATTTGCATTTCCCCTTGCCAGGACAGCCAGCACTGAGACTGTCCCTTGTGATGTTGTCTCCTGACCCCCCTCTTGCCCACAGTGTCCCTGAAGTGGAGGCTGCACTTCGAATTTGTGACCTCTGGGGAGTCAGCGGGGACTTGCTTGGTTCGTGGGAGCCAGTCAGAGGCTGTTACCTGGACTGGGGTAGAGCAGATGGAAGTGGACACTTTCAGCTGGGACTTGCCCATCAAAGTTCTTCCCACCAATCCCATCCTGGCTTCCTACGTATCTCAGTTCTCCAGCACTAACTCCATCACCATCTGAAGTAGGGAGAGCTGGTGGGCCTGCAGTGCTGCAAGTGTGTGCCACTGGTGGGAATAGCAGGCAGGACTGTCACCAGCATGCTGTGGGGCGTGCATCCCTGTGTCCCCTTGCCTTCAGCTGTGATGCCCAGGTGGGCACCAGGCAAGTCTGTCCCGTCTGTGGGTGGAGGATCACTGTGCTTGTTGCAGAGTCCTGTGCTGCAGCCCTCGGCTGAGAGCTGGACCCTTCCTGCCTGGGTGAAGATGCGAGTCCCAGCACTCACCAAAACAAAATCTGCCTCCCAGGGAACTGCTGACATGCCTTTACCCCATGTGGGGCTTCCAAGAGGGAAAGGCTCAGCCCTGAGAAGGGAGAGGGAAGGTTTTACAGTGAAGCTTCGTACCACCCTTGGGTGAAAGCCATTCCCCTACAGAGAGACCTTACAAGCAAAGGTCTGGCATCCAGGTGAGGCGCACTGGCCACCTGGGCTGGATGAGAGCCCACTCCCCTGTCCTGGCAGGCATCCTGCCTCTCAGAGAGGTGTCCCACACGCACAGTCCAGTGCCATCCTCACCTGGAGGAGGCAGGTCCTGGCACGCCAGCCCTGCGCTGCCCACGGGTGCTGGTGACCTGGGTGCAACCCCTGCTGCGGCTGCACAATAGTGAGCAGCACTGAGCCCCTGGGCTCTTGTCTGCCTGCATTCCTGGGTGTAAAGGCATCCTGCTGGTCTCAGGATCCTTGGGGAGCTGTAGGAAATGCAGGCTGTGCATCCAGGAGCTGGGATGGAGATCTCCCTGCTCAACAGCAAGCTCCCCATTTCTACCAAACCTTCCAATGAACTTTCCTCTTTGCATGGAAATAATAAACATCTGAATGTGCAAAACTCAGCCTTCCCAAGAGCCTTATTCCTGCATTGTTCCCAGTGGTTGACACATCCCACTCTGCGTGGCAGTCACAGGCTGGAGACCTCCTCTTTGTTCAGTATCTTTATTGCAAGAACAGAAACATCTACACAAGGCTCTGCACAACACAGCATGGCACCGGCTGGGGCGGGCTGCCAGGGTGGCTGGCTCCAGCCTGGCACATGTGGATTGCCTCTGCTTCCTGAGCCCTCCCTCCCTGCTCCCCTGCATGTCTGGGGGTGGGGGTCCTCCCAGGGGCCGTCTGGTGGTTCCCCCCGCACTGCTGCCCACCCAGGGCTGGCTCTGTTGTGGTGTTGCCCAGGGCTGACCTGCGGTGCCAGGGACCCCAGAACCTGCAGGAGCAGGGGCATTAGTGGTTCCAGAGGTGAGTTGTTCCCCGCACACTCTGGGAGCAGAGAAGGGGCTGGCCAGGTTCTGAGGGTCGTGCACGAGGGGCCATGATGCTCCCCAGTGAGCTCCCAGCAGCTTCTGTGCACAGGGATGTGGATCTGGGAGGGAGCAGGGAGCTGTGTCACTTCAGGCTGGATGTGGGAGTACAGGACTCCTGCGAGCCAGGCTGATTTAGTGCCAGAGCCCTTTCTTTAGTAACGAGGTTTTCTGCCCACCTGGGAGGAAATCCCGTAGGATCTGCATTCCCACCGGGTGCAGGGTATCTCACAGGAAGAATGCCCTGGCTTGGCTCAGGAAGCTGAAGGCAGAAGCAAAGCCGTACTGTGGCAGCGTGAGGGTGTAAATGTCAGCTCGGTACCATGGTGCGTGGATAGTGGTTTCCCTTGGAGGTGGCGGCGGTGACGTCTCTACAGGACGGGGCAGGTCTGGAGCATGCGGGAGGTGTGCTCTGGAGGAGGGAGGACGCCGCCGAAGGGGCGCGGGGCGCTGCCGAGCTTCTTATCTGCTCAGCCCTGCGCCCAGCACCTTGTTGATCAGCGGCTCGGGTGTGCCGGCCGAGCCCCACTCGTGCTCCACGGTCTTCACGCAGGGCAGGCTGGGGTTGGCCTTCTGCACCACCGAGATCTGGCAGGTCTGCGAGTCGTAGTGGGCCTCGCACCAGTCGGGGAAGTCGATGGGGTGCTGGGTGCTGCGGAAGAGGGCACAGCGCTGTCAGCTCCCCCCAGTTTGTGCCGGAGGGCTGCTGGCAGGGCCAGCTGGCTTCTTCTGCTGCCAGCCCCCCAAAGAGGGTGTCTTCCTCGGGTTGGGACACAGCTCCCGGCACAGCTGAGCATCTCACTGTGCTGAGACACTCTTGCCCACCGCTTTGCCTCCCCAGCTTACCCCACCACCCTCAACTCCCCGGTTGGGTCCCGTCCACCCCTGTCCCTTGTCCCCAAGTGCCTGGTACCCCACAGCCCTCGGTGGGCTCTGACATCTGCTGCATTTGCAGCCACCAGACCCCCTGCTGTGGGCACAGGGGTGCTGTGGTGTGCAGCACTGCCAGGGACAGCCCACTCCAGTGCCCCTCAGCCCCTCACTCACATCTCACAGCAGCCCACGCCAATAGGGTGCAGGCAGGTGCAGAGCAGGCAGTTGGTGCTCAGCCACGATTCCCCAAGGGAGAACTGCTTCCCCTCGTACTCACAGGAAGCTGCAAAGGAAGCAGTGGTGATGAGGACATATGGGCCTGTGCTGGGGGTGAGTGGGAGCCTCCTTGGCATCCCTGTGCCCTGATCAGGGTTGTCATGACGTCCCACCCACCTCATGGTGCAGAAAATATTTGGTGATCTGTCTACCACCCTGCAGGTACGGGATGGCCAGACATCTGCCAAAGGCAATGTACCCATCCTCTCCTGGCCATGCCCTGCAGCTCTCCCCACTACCCTGTGGGCCTAAAGCAGAGGCAAGTGGCTCTTGCTTCCTTGGAGAGGGCAAATCCAGCACCCTTTGGGGTCTGAGCATCTCTGCAGCCCTGAGAGGAGTCAACAGAGGAAAGACAGGCAGACCTCCTCTCTTTGCTACTAGTCCTTCACACTTGGCTCCAGACAGGCTCCTGCCAGGAGCCTTCATGGCCCAAACAGCTGTTTCTCAGCCAGAGCCCTGGGGAGCTGTTGTGTGGTTTATAGACTGCTCCTTCCACTCACCACTGGCCCATGATCCTGCTCCTGAGCTCAGCACAGTCCCTTCCACACTTTGCAGGCACAGAGCAGAGCCCTGCCATGCTGGAAAAGCTGAGGCCTCCTCTTCCCATTAGCCTCTTCCCATCTCTCTGCCTCACTTACCTTTAGCCTGGAAGTAGCACTTGGCCTGGGAGCCTGGCAGCTGGAGGAGGAGGGAGAGAAGCAGGCAAAGCCTGCCCCAAGCACACCCCATCTTCTGAGCTTGCACGGCCATGGTTGGTGTTAAGCTGGGCTTGTTCACCTTGCTTCGCTATTGCCTTTGCTTCTTCCCTTCTCTTTCTCTCTCTCTTGCTCTCTGCCTTTTTAATGCTCTTCCCCCATCCCAAAAAGAGATATTTATAAAGTTCAGCTTTACGACCCTGGCCACCAGCTGTGCCCCACTGGAAAAGTTGTAAAACTCATTTCCTGATTTGAAAGGCATGAAAACAAGAGGTAGGATCAAGATTTTTAACAAGCTGTGAAAAGCTGATTCATGCCCTCCAGAAATGTCTCCAGTTGGAAGCCCCTGTGGGTGCAAAGCTCCACAGGGAGTGGAGATCCAAGGGTCCCCAGCGGGGTTGCCCTCAACAGCGTGGTGAGCACGTAAGCAGCAAGCACAGGAGACCCTGGCTCCTGACCAGAAGAGCTCCAGGCTCCTCTCTGATCACGCTGAACCGTCACTGATCCTTCACAGCGGCCAAGGTTTTGGGAGCATCCCGTCTCACAGGGGCTGGAGCAGCACAGGCGTCCCGTTAACAGCCAGTGTGGGATGCAATGGCACCGTCCTCGCTGGGGATGGAGGTGCCTGCACCCAGCTCCTGGGTACCACAGCACAGCACTTCCACCCCAGCCTGGGCTGCGACTGTGCCAGGCTTGTGGCCATGCATGGGTTGAGGGTGACAGCGAGTTTTTTGGCCAAGAGCAGGCAAAACCGTGATTGCCATTTGCTGATGGCAATTGCCATCTGCTGATGCAGAGCAGGGGAGAAAGACCCAGGGCTCGTCTGAGCAGTGCTCGTGAAAGGGGGCTGGGCCTGTGTACACACAGCACCCGTGAGATACTGGAGCAGCCCCTTTCAGAGTCTGGAGACCAGCCACAGCAAAAACAGGGAAGAGGAGGGATGAAACCAGGAGACAAAATGTGCTTTTGGGCAACAAGTGACTTGAGAGAGAAACGGGGAACTTGGCTGGAATCAAGGAGCCATGGGAAGATGCCACACCACCCAGGGATGTGCCCGTGGACTGCCCAGGCCCTTATCCAGAGAGGCTGCCTCTGGATAGAAGTGATGAGGCTGTTATCAGCTGGCAAAGTGAAGGGATGGGAGAGATGGAGGAGGTCAGAGCCCTGGGAGCCACATGGCCTCGGAGAGCTACAAGTAAAAGGCTGAATAGCCAAAAGAAATTCACAGCCCTTGTCAGAGGTGCTGCCGGCAGCAGGAAACAGGGCCCTGGGGACAGTCCAGGCTGTGGCTCGGCCAGCATGGGGCTGTGCTGGCAGCGAGGCTGCATCGGTAACAGTGCATATGTGGGTCATCTGCCCCTGCATTAAGCTCCCTGCTTTTTGAGAGTTTGGGATAAGTTTACACCTTGACGCGTGAGGCTTAATATCCCTTCCAGAATTTGTATTGGCATCCTCTATTATAGCTGGATATTTTTGTTGTCCCTGTTAAGTGCCCAATCCCGCATTGAATCCTGCTAAATTTTGGCCCAAGCATTTTCCTGTGGCAGTCTAATTAAGCACAGAGTGAGAAAAAAAATGCTTCCTTTTATCCGCTTTGGATTCACCACCTTCAGATTTGAAGGTGTAGTCCCTTCTCTCTGGTGCTCTGGGCCCCCTTGCCATCCCATTGCATCCCTGTCCTGCAATCTGTGCTCTCAGTGCCCAGGGAGCAGCCCTGGCTTTGCATCCCCTCTTCCCCTTGTAGAGTTACCCCAGCCCTCTCGTAGCGTCCTGCATGATGTTGTGCCTCTCGGTGGGTTGGCTGGATGGCAGCGAGCGTGAGATCTATTGGGAAAGGATAATAATAAACCAGAGAAGCTCTGAGCACCCAGGAATAACCTGCTGACCATGGGGCCATGAGCCGGGATGGCGGAGTGCATCGGTGACAAATGGAACTTGCCCTTTGGTGCAGAGTTGTTACTATATAAGGAGGATAAAGTGTTCGTTGTCAGAGCAGTAAATTAATATTCTTATTGTGTGTTTGGAAAAAGAGGTCTGGCACGCTAGTAACTGCAGTGAAATAATCCATCATTGTTTCATCACCAAGAACAGCAAATGTTAAACAGAAGTGGTGGGTTTCACTCGGAGGCCCGCAGGATTTGGACAGGCTTCCAGAAGGGTGCTCAAAACCTGGGGCAACAGCATCTCTTGGCTGCATTGAAGGGCATTGCCCCTGCTCCATCGGAGTCACGGGGAGGCATTCCCAGGATTTCTGTAGCCATTCTGGTTTACCAAAGAGAGGATTTAAGACTACCTGCTCACTCACGGCCTTTGGGTTTTTCATCAAAGCACTTTGCTGGGAAAGTGTAGAGAAAGAGGAAAGAGGGTCAGGACACCCCTTGGCATGTTGCAGAGGGAGCTGGGCAGTGGAGCACCCTCCACACTGTGGCTGTGCATTGGGAATAGGGCTGGTGGTCCCCCACAGCCTGTTGGTCCTGCTATTCCCCCACCTGACCACTTTCCTTCCCCCATTTTTGCATCCCTGGACACCCACCTGGTCCCAGCACACCCCCCTCATGGGCGATCCAGAGCATTTTGATCCAGCTTGTACCAGAGAGGGCTTGTAGCTTGGAATGCAGCAGCTGGAGCTGGACTTTAGTTTGGGTTCTTGAGGGATGCTGTGACTGGAGAAGCTGACACCCTCTCCCGCTGCACCAGACTGTGCATCCTGGAGGAAATTTTGCCATGGAGACTGAAAGAAGACAGCCGGTTTTGGTCTTACATCTCAGGGGACAACTGAGACAAGGGGAAGAGCTGCAAAAGGGATATAGAGGCTGGAAGAGTGCCTCTCTGGAAGTGCAGTCACTTTATCAGGCAGAGGCCAACAGCAGGGACTGACTGCTGGTCCAGGCATGCCAGTGAGGAGCAGTCACCATCCCTGAGCATCCCGGGATCCTGCAGAAGCTCACATCCATGTCTCAACATTCTCCCAGCAGGACCCAGCTCTCCTGCCTAGCCTGGCTGTTCGACTGTAGCTGTGCCTAAGAGCACCCTGCCAAGGGCATGGCAGTGCTGGCCTCCTCTCCCAGAAAAGGCTGGGTACTCCCTCTGCAGAGTGGCTGTCCGAGTGCCCAGTGCCAGGGATGAGGCCCAGTGGACGGGCAGGGACAAGTACCCAAGCCAGTGAGTGCTGGGATGAGGTGACAGCAGCCCACCCCAGCCCCACGGGAGGCTCGGAGGGTAATAAAAGATGCTGGAGAAGTTGCCATCAGCAGGATCCAGGAGGGTTATAAAACCTGAATCTCCTGAGCCTTCAGCTGGGACTGCAGCTGCAGAGCAGGAAGCAAACAGGATCCCGGCTGGCATTGTGAAAGCAAACACCATAAATCCGAGGAAGTGCTGTGATTGCTGTTTTAGGCACTGGGGAGCTTGGCTCCTGTTCCCCAAAGGTATTTTATTTTCTCTCTAAACAGAAAAAAAACCCCAAAACCCCACAACCCCAGTTTATTGCTGGACCAAACTGCCTTGGTGCTGCCATGGACTACCCAAGGCACCAGGGCAGGTGCAGGTAGATGCCAGCTCTGAGCGATGTCACTCACTTGACTGCTCACTGGCACGGCCAGGTCCTTGGGAGAAGTGAGCAGAGGGGTCAGAGAGAGCTGGGCAGCCAGAGGCTGGGGAGAGGCACAGGAGGGGACAAAGGGCTACCCAGGGAATGACAGTCTGCTCACGGCATCCTTCATCCTGCAGCTGGTAAGCCAGATGGGATAGCTTGTGGAGGCTGGAGTACTGGCCGGATCAGATCCAGCTCTACCAGCAATGAGGTTGTTGCTCCAAAAAGGAGACAAAGCAGAGGGGACATGATGAAAAGCTTGATGTCACCTTACTTTGCAGGCTGGCTGCCTGCTGGATGGAGCTCAGTGCCAGTGGAGGAGCATGGACCAGGAGATGCGCTGACATGACCTGCATCTACCAGGGGTGTCTGTGCATCAGCACCCACACCCTGACCCTCCTCACAGAGGAGAGACATTCCTGTGCCATGGGCTGGGCACGGTATTTCACAGGGTCTCTACAAGCCCTGACTGGATGGTGTCTGTGTGACAGGATCTGTTGTGGGATGGTGTCTGTAGGTCCCCTGCTGTGGGACAGGATCCGTGGGATAGGATCTATTGTGGGATGGTGTGTGTGGATCCCCTGCCATGGGACAGGATCTGGTCTGGGATGGTGTCTGTGGGTCCCCAGCTGTGGGATGGGCTCTGTGTTCTGGGCAGTCCCATGCTGTGGCTCACTCAAACTCTCTTGTCCTCTTGTCCTCTCACATGGTCTCATCCTCCTTTGCTCACCCCCCTACTCCGTTCCTTTCCATTATCCCTTGGCACTCTCCCAGGTCGTTTAGCCTAGGTGTGGCTGCTCTGTGCCAGGCCAGGTTTTGGCATCACTGGGTTAGCCAGGCATCCCCACTACCCTCAGCCCTGGCTCTCCAGCACCCCGGATATCCCAGCACCCTAGGTATGCCACAGCCCATGGCTCTGCCCAGGCTCCCCTCAAGGAAATGTGCCATGAGGTCGTGGGGTGTTTAGGAAAACAGGCCTTGGCACTTGCTGGCCATCCTGGGAAAATAAAAACATCCGGGCAGGCAGCCACGCAGTGAGCGCGAGAGGCTGGCACTCCATAAATCCCCTGGAGCAGGTGCTTTGTAGTCGGCACAAGGAAATGAGCACATTATTCAGCTCGGCTTAAACCTCGAAATGTTTCCTGTCCTGTGAGTCAGAAATAACCCTGGGAGATCATTCCCAGGCCACGCAGGAGCCGCACGAGCCAAAAAAGTGCCAGGTACTTGTTGGGCCCAGGGACCTGCCAGGGAGGTCAGAGGTCCAGGCCACTGGCACTGACCCCAGCATGCAACTGCTCTGGGACATGCTGGGGACACCCAGGGGACTCCCAGACCAGTTCTGGACACCTTGCTTCATTGGGATGCAAGGACAGGGAGAGCCCCAGGAGACCCTGAGGATTTCTGGATCCTGGGTGGATCCCGCAGATCTCTGGCCTCTCTCTGGTGTCAGAGAGACAGATACCCCTGCACACTGCATTGGCCCAGTGCATCACTGTTGGCACTCACAGGGGCACCCTGGGGTGCTACCCTGCTTTAGGGACATCCTACAGGAAAAGCCATGGATGGCTGGTGGATTCATGGTGGAAGAGATGACCTGGGCATAGAGCTTCAAGGTGTGGGATGCCCCTAAAACGCAGCATGAAATTGTGGGACAGGGAAGGTGCAATGGAGTTAGAGAAACCCTAAAGCATGGTGAGCCCCAGCCCTACATCCCACAGGGAGCAGGCTGAGGGGACAGTGAGGGTAGTGGGCCCAGTGAGACCTCATCCTCACCTCGGCTCCTCTCCCCCTGTGGGCACTTGTGAGGGGACGCCCTGCTCTGACGAGAACTGGGGGAGCCACTCCCTGAGCCCTCTGGCTGTCTGAGTGTACAAGTGGGAGTGGGCACAGCCAGGCGGATTGCAGCTGGTGCTACTGGGTGTACAGGTGTGTGGTGTACAGTATGTGTATGGTGGTGTGTGTGCAGTGTGTGTATAGGGGGTGTGCAGTGCACGGAGTGTGTGCAGTGTGTGTATGGGGTGTGTACAGCGTGTGTATGGGGTGTGCAGTGTGTGTATGGGGTGTGTGCAGTGTATGGTGTGTGTGTGCAGTGTGTGTATGGGGTGTGTGCAGTGTGTATGGGGGTTGTGCAGTGTGTGTGTAGGGGGTGTGCAGTGTGGGTATGGGATGTGTGCAGTGTGTGTATGGGGGGTGTGTGCAGTGCACGGTGTGTGTGCAGTGTGTGTATGGGGTGTGTGCAGTGTGTGGTGTGTGTGTGCAGTGTGTGTATGGGGGGTGTGCAGTGGGTGTATGGGGTGTGTGTGCAGTGTGTGTATGGGGGTGTGTGTGCAGTGTGTGTATGGGGGGTGTGTGGGGTGTGTGTGGTGCACACTGTGTGCACAGTGTATGTGTGGTGGGTGTACGGTGTGTGCGGTGGGTGGGTGGTGCAGCGTGTGTGCACGGTGCATGGCGTGTGTGCGGTACCGAGGCGGTGCCCGGGCCCCCTCTGCTGGCTTGCACACGCACACACCGAGTGCCCCCGCACCCACACCCCCCCGCCAAGGGCACCCCACGCACCCCATCCCTCCCGCAGCGAGTGCCCCCCAACTTCTCCCGCTCTCCCTCCACCCCCTTTGCTTTTCTTCCACATATCTCTATTTTTGTTTCCAATTTCCCAGAGTCGTTCCTCCGCTGGCTGCGTCCCGCCCGCGGCAGGTCCTGCGGGAGCACCACCTCCTCCCGGCGGAGCGGCCCGTGCTTGCTCCCTGACCACTGCGCCCAGGGAGAGGACGGCGCAAAGGCTTTTCCCACCCAGGCTGCTGCCAGTCCCTCTGTCCCCTCTTTGCTCCTGGGCCTGTGCCATCGGAGACTCGGAGATGCCACGAGCCACAGGGCTGGGAGCACAGAATCTGCTACCATCAGAGCCCCATGAGCAGGGCTGATTTCACAGAGGTTGTGGTCTCTGGCGGGACCATCATCACCCCATCATGCCCAGCCTCACACTCCACAGGGAAGCTCTTCCAGACCCTTCCAGCTTCTCCTTTCGGTTATCTTTGCTGTCAGTCGGATTTCACTGTCCTTTGGCTCCATGCTACGCTGGCCCGGGGTATTTATAGCCGGCAACCCAATCCCCCCGACTTGGGTTGTGCCGGGCTGGGTGAGCGTCCGTGACCCCGCGACGGGAAGGACGTGTCACTCACGGTGGGGACACCCGCAGCGGCACAGGCGGGGACAGTGAGAGGGGCTGTGATTCCCGGCAAGCCTAGTGGCACAGGGACCCGTACCGGGGCACCACAGGGTGCCGTGCCTTGGCGCTGCTTTTCTCCGGTGGCCTGTCCCAAATCCCGGGAGAGGACAGCGACCCCCTGCCCGCCGCTCAGTGCAGCATCCCTCACGCGCCTGAGCCCCGCGGGACGCTGCAGGGCCAGTGACACCCGCAAACGCCTGCAGGGGTTCCCGTGAAGACACTGCGCTCCCCCTGCGCTCCCACACACAAGCATGCCGCCCTACATAGCTCTGAGCCATGGGGCAGTGGTTGGTAACACACACCCGCAATCCCCTCTAGCCTCTATCGCCCCCCACCCCCGCCCGATGGGAGCAGGCAGCAGGCTGGGAATGCGAGGAATGCACCGCAGGCATGCTGCCCCCGCCGAGCCCCCCTTGCTCTACCGAGGCGCCCCTGCAAACAAACGCACAGCACCTCTGTGTCCCCCCGGGCCGGGGGGCGCCCCATGGCAGCCCATGGCATCTCCTTAGATACTTCCCAAATTCCCGGAAGGACGGGCGACCCCGTTCTGCCCGAGTTATCCCAGCCCCATGGCGCCCTAGGGGTTTGCACGGCGTTCCCTGCCCCATAGTCACCCTTGACTCCAGAGCACTCCCCTGTTCTCCCCTCGCAGACGCCCACCCTCCTACCCCACAGGTTGGAGCCTTAAAACCCGCAGTGGTGACGTGCCCACTGCCCCAGTTCCCTGCCACCCCCTGGCCTCAGCCACCCCTGCCCCACAAGGCTGTGTGTCGCTGGGCAGCAGCACACCAGGTCGCTGTGGCAGAGGTCCCCACTCGCACCCTTCACTACTGGGGGGACCTCCTGGCTGCCAAGGATGTTTGGATACCTAGGGCACCCAGGTTCTCCGGGTCCAATTCCCCATTTGCCCCCCCTGCATCCCAAATCCCCGGGTAGCTCTCCAACCGCCTCCCCTGCCCCCCAGAGCAGATATCCACAAACAGGTATGTCCAACAAGGGAAGCGACCAGGTCCTGGGCAACTTCTCCCCAGAGCCTGACTCTCCTTGTACCCTATAGCCCGACTCCCCTTGTACCCCATAGCCCAAGGTGTCCCAAAAATCCATTGTGGGGACACCCACACCCAGGATATCCCCTCCCTTTTCAGCTGGCTGCACCCCACCCGTGTACCCCCTGCAGTGGACACATCCCTCCCCAGGGCACCCCTTTGCCAATGCCCCATCACCCACATCCCCTGCACCCCATTGCCTTCCACAACCCTTGGGGATCCCCAGCATGGGACATCCCTTCCCCAATCCCCAGGCTGTGGGCCCCCCTAGAATCTGGATTATACCTGCTCCCTGAACCCAGGTACCTCACTCGCAGTCCCCCACCCACTGAGGACATTCCAAATCCTAATAGTCTCTCACCAACCCCCTTCCTGGACCCCCTAGATGGCACGCACCCCCTCCTCAATCCTTGCCCACTGGAAGCCCACTGGATCTGGGGACTCCCCTTCCTAGCCCCCCACTGAGGACCCCTGAGCCCCTCCCCAACCCTCCACCCAGAAGCCAAGCACCCCAGCCCCCTGCTCCAAACCGGTGTCCTCCGATTCCCCCTCACTGCACCCCATCGGAACCAAAGCACACCTCCCTCATTCCCCACCGACTCGAGACATCTCGAACCCCGAACTCCGATCCCCCCTACCCACTTCCTCTCCCTGGCCTCCTAGAAGCCACGCACCCCCTCCTCAATCCCTGCCCAATTGGGGGCCGCTGAACGTGGGGACCCCGCTCCCTAACCCCGCGCTGGGACCCCATAGCTCTTCCCTGGAACCTGGAAGCCAGACTGCGAGCACCCGTCCACCTCCACCCCCCCCCAGTCCCAATCAGTGCCCCCTCTCCACTCGCCCCTCCCCGCAGCCCCCCCTCTCCGGGGACACCGCCCCCCGCCCCGCCGCGGTGCCGCCCATCCCCGTGCCGTCCGGGGCCGGGCGGGGACCGGCGGCACCGCCCCCCCGGGAGAGGGCGGTCGGTGTCGGTCGGCGGGGCGGGGGCGCGGCGGGGGCTCCTGAGCGGCGGGCGGCGGCCGGGGCGGAGGAGCCAGCGCGGCCCATGGCTCCGCCGCTGCCGCTGCCGGCGCTGCTGCTGCCGCTGCTGCTGCTGCCGGGACCGGCGAGCGGGGGGCGGCGACCGGCGACCCCCGCCGGGACGTCCGCCAACTTGACGGTGGCGGTGGTGCTGCCGGAGCGCAACGTGAGCTACGCGTGGGCTTGGCCGCGCGTGGGTCCCGCGCTGAGCCTGGCGCTGGAAGCGCTGGAGAGGGGCGAGCCGCCGCTGCTGCCGCGGCCCTTCTCCGTGCGCGTCGAGTTCATGAGCTCGGAGCTGGAGGGCGCCTGCTCCGAGTACGTGGCACCGCTCAACGCCGTGGACCTGAAGCTCTACCACGACCCCGACGTGCTGTTCGGGCCGGGCTGCGTGTACCCCGCTGCGTCCGTGGGGCGATTCGCCTCGCACTGGCGGCTGCCGCTCATCACCGGCGGGGCGGTGGCCGCGGGCTTCAGCCGCAAGCGAGAGCATTACAGCACGACGGTGCGCACCGGGCCCTCAGCCCCCAAACTGGGCGCCTTCGTCTCCCACCTACACGCGCACTTCAACTGGAGCGCCCGCGCCGTGCTCCTCTACGTGGACCGCAAGACAGACGACCGACCCTACTACTTCACCGTCGAGGGGGTCTACCAGGAGCTGCAGGATGGCAACAACCTCACCGTCACCGTTCACATCTACTCCCCCGACGAGGGCGGCCCCGACACCGCCGTCCACTTCATCAAAGCCAACGGGCGCGGTGCGTGGGGCAGCGCGTCTTGGGGTGGGGGTGGGGGGACACGACGACCCCGCGCGGGATAGGGCTGAGCGTCCGGGGACCGGGGGTGGGGGTGGGACGGGGATGGGAGAGTGGAGAGGGCTCCCTGTGGGGGATCTGCGCAGCGCTCGGAGAGGGGAGGAAAAATCCTCCGTGGGGCACAGCCAGGGGCTGAGGGTGCGGTGGGATCCGTGTGGGGCACGGGGGTGCAGTTGTACCCGTGTGGGCACATTAGGGGAAAGAATGGGCTGTGCAGCAAACAGAGGGTACAGCAAAGGGGTGGCGGTGCCATGGGGCCCATCTGGGGTGCAGTAGGGGACTAGGGTGCTGTGGGCAACATATCGGCATTAAAGGAGCAGTAGGACCCATCTGGGGCACAGAGAGGGGACAGAGATGCAGTGGGACTGACTGCTGTAGGGCACAGCAAGGGACTGGGAACACAGCGGGATCCGTATGGGGCACAACAAGGGGTCAGGGTGGCGGTGGGACCCATCTAGAGCATACCAAAGGGATTAGGGGGCTATTGAGATCTGTGTGGGGCACAGCAAGTGAATGGGGACACAGTGGGATTATGTGGGGTGCAGCAACAGTCCAAGGAGACAGTGGCACCTTTGTGGGACACCATGAGGCTCTGAGGAAACAGTGGGACCTGTGAGGCATGCAGTGAGGGGCCAAGGACAAAATGGGACCCATGTGGGGCACAGCAAGGAGCCAAGTACGCGGTGGGACCCATGTGGAGTGCTGGAGGGGATGGGCAGAGTGAGACCCGTGGTGGGGGATGGCAAGGGGCCAAAGGGGCAGTGGGATTCCTGTGGAGCACAGGGAGGGGCTGGGAGCACAGTGAAACCCATGTGGGGCGTGAGGATGGGCTGAGGGCACAGTGGGACCCATGTAGGGCACTGGGAGGGGTGGGCAAAGTGGATTGTATGTAGGGCAAAATGAAGAGTGAGCACATTCCGTCGTGGTGGGTTTGGAGGAGCAGCAGGACCTGTACAGGAAAGTGGCTTCACAGAGGAGAAGGAACAACCTGAGCCCCTCCAGGGCCAAACTCTGTGCCAGTGGAGAGACCAGGATGTGGCACAGGGAGGAGGCACAGTGTCTCCCTCCCTGCCCCCCAGCTTGGTCAACCTTTACCAGGGAGAGCCACCCTCACCTTGATGGAACACATGCTGTGAAAGGCACCCTGCGGGGCCACCTACCCTCTGTGTTAGCAGGACCGGGTGTCCCTGAGGGCAGGCGGGACCCAGGCACCTCCTCAGAAGCTGAAGGTGAGGGAATGGATGTGGCCGTCTGAAGGACAGCATTGGCTGAGGTTACGTGCCCAGATAGTGCCAACATGCCGAGGTGGTGGTGCCGTGCTTGGGCAGAGCCCCCCAGACTGGCATCTGGGCTGTGCCTGTCCCTGCAGTGCCCCTGGCATGGGGCTGGGATGGCCCCACCCTGCTGATGGAGGGATAAATCAATTTGGTGCCTTTTGAGTGCCCCAAGAGAGCAGCTATATTGGGAGCGGGAGGAAATGGAGGGGCTGACGGAGGCAGCTGGAGAGCAAGGGCGGCCTGATGCTCTTTCATTATTGATGAGCGGGGTGTATCGATCCCGGGGAGTCAGCCACTCCGCAGTGCTCCTTAATGGATTCTGAGATGCTGTGTCATTAAGAAGGACATCCAGCCAGGATAAGTGGAGCCAGATGGGCCAGTGGGAGATGTGTCTGAGGCTGTGCGGGACCAGGCTAGGGGCGTGTGTGTGGCGCTTTGGAGTGCTGGACTGGGTTCCCCTCAGGACTGAAGTTGGCGAGGCTGAGTCCATGGAGTGAGCACACCGTGGTGGGCTGCAGGAGCTGAGTAGCCTGTGGCTGCTCCTCTGGGATGGAAGCTCCCTGTGTGCGCCAGCATCAGCCAAGGGGTGTGGAGCTTCTCGTGGGATGGGGGCAAAGAACTGCACAGGGAAAAAGGCTAGAATTAGCAATTCCTGCCAGCGTTTCTGGCTTGGTGCTGTAAATCACCACAGTGGGAATCGATCCCTCCTGGTGCAGGCAGGGGTCGTGGCTGCTGGAGGAGGACACCAGGCGTGGGCAGAGACCTGAGGGCCCTCTGAGCTGGCATCATATTTTCACAGAATCACAGAAAGGCTTGGGTTGGAAGGGACCTTAAAGATCATTTAGTTCCAACTCCCTTGTTATAGGCAGGGATGTGGAGAGGGTCTGGGCCCCTCTGGCCACAGCCCAGAGATGGGGCCAGAGTGTGGGGCTGAGTGCTTGGCCCCACAGAGGTGGGTGCCCAGGGCTGCGAAGCTGATGTAGGTGTATGGGGCAGGAGAGGGAACCTGCAAGGCTGTCCCAGGGCTCCTGACCCCAGCATGGTGTGGCATAGAGTGGGAAAGCAGGGTCTTCAGTTGTAGTCATATCCATATCCATGCCCTGCAATGACACCATATCATCCCTCTTAGCGTCACCTTTCTTCTCCCAGGTGGGGGGCAGGAGTTTGGTAAACCTCTCCCGAGGAAAGCCACTTCCTTGCCCCACTGTGTGTCCCTAGCGCTGCTGATCCTCAACATTTGCAGGTCTAATGAAGGAGCAGAAGGGGTTGTGGGCGCGTCGCACTTCCAATTGCCCGTATCACCGGGGCCTGGGCGACGTGCAGGGGCCCACGTCTCTTATGCCATTTGCAAAAGTGCTGATATAATTAGAGCTGTGGTTGAGGGAATTAGCAGAGCATCTGCCTGCAAAAAGCCCACGTCCCCTGCCTGGGGAGACGGCTGGGTGCTGGAGGGGAGTGCGTTTGGTCCTCACCCCTGCAGTCCCCCCGGGCATGCGACGGCCGCCTGGCCAGGACGAGGGTCTCTGTTCTGCAGTGCCCTGTGCTGGTGGGGCTGCTTCAAACTGGGATTTGCTGTCTGAAACTGGGATTCACCCTCAATTTAGGGTTATCTTCTATCATGTAGGGGGCAAGCAGCATCCTGATGCCTCACCTGCAAGCTCGTGGTCCTGCCCCTCTCCCGGGGCCTGGCACTCTGCCTTTCACACCACAGACACCCCTAAATAATTGCCAGGGGGCTGGATGTGCCCCAGCTTTGCAGGACCCTGTTCCTCTTGTCCTCTGTGAAACTAAGGCTGGCTTTGGCCATTTGCCCTTGGGGGGCTGTGTGCACCCACTGGGGTGCCACTGGCCATGCAAGAGGCTGCCAGCTGGAGGCAGCTGCCCAGGTCAGGGAGAGCCTCTAGCATTGACCCTTTCCTTCTGCATGGCTCCTGCAAACTGTCCCTGGGGAGCCGTTCAGGCGTCATCTATCCCCTTGCTTGGTGGCCTTTGACCAGGCAGGCTTTCGCTGCCGCCGCGGGGGCTGGCTGCCTGCAGCGTCCCACTATCTACCACCAGCTGTTGTGGCTCACCAGTCCGTGTGGCTGCCTTTTCCTGGCGCCTGCAATGGGATGGGGAGGGTCCCATGCTGTGTCCTTAGGGGGGGACCCCCAGGGTCTGCGTGCCAGGGAGGTGCTGAGCTGCCCATCCTGCATGAGAAGTTTGGGGACAGCACATTTCTGGGTTCAGGACTAGCGAAGTGGGGAAGCCGAGACGGTTTATTTGAAATATTGCAGCATTCAGAGGGAACCATTTCAAACTCTGGAACAGGCTTTTGCTCACACACAGCTCATGCTGCTGCAATTTCCCTCTCCCCCATGCCCAGGAGCAGCTCCCCACATTGCTGTGGATTCTCTGTGCCCAAAGCGGCTGTGCTGGGTTTCTTCTCCCACCCATGGGCTGCCTCACTGCCGCCGTGGGTGACCCTGTTAGCCCCTGTCAGCCCTGCTGCCCCCATGGCTGGGTGCCTGCATGGCTAGGTGCTGTCCAGCAGCAGAGACCCCATCCCAGAGGAGCGGGGCTTCTTTGCTGTCCCCAGCCTCCCCCGTTACCCGGGTCCAGCCGGGGCGCTGGGCCCCTTGCAGAAAGGCTGTGCGCCGGGGCCAGCGCCCAAGCGTGACATTCCTCCAGCACCCGCCGCCGCCGCCTCCTCTGTTGCTCAATCCCGGGTTCCCAGCCAGGCTGGCTGGAGCGGGGCCCCGGTTTTCCGGGGGGAGGGAGGAGGCAGTGTCAGGATCCTCAGCAAGGGCATAGAGGGCCCCTGCTTGGGGGGGTTTTGGACACTCTCAGGCACCCGTCCTTGCTGCCCGTGGTGCCCTGTGCCAGCCCCATGCCGCCCCCACACAGCACCTGGGTGGGCATCCCATGGGGGCTGGCTGAACCTTCAGCAGAGGCTGGGGGCTCACAGGGCGGCCTGACGGGGCCCAGGCACCCCCTTGCCGCGTGGGTCACACCAGCGAGATGCGATGCTCTGTTTCCAATTAGCGCCAGTGGCCGCAGAAGGTGCTGGAATCTGGGAACCTGCGCATTCCTGCCACACTGCCGGCCAGCCGCGAACCCAAACATGGGTTTGTCCCATTCCACAGCCCGGGCTCCCCAGGGGCCTCTGGGCGCACGGCCCCACCGCCTCTCCTGGCCCCCCTGGTCCCCTGGCTGGGGCCGGTGTGGAGCAGCCAGGACGCTGATGCCGGGGGGAGGCATCTCCTGTCTGGCTTTTACTGGAGCAGGGTGTGTGACGTCTGTGCCTGGGGCAGCCCCCTCATGTTTTGGAGCAAGTTTTCCCCTATTCTCCTTTCTGCCCTCAGCCCAAGGTGACTGATGGGGCAAGAGTGGGTCAGTGCTGGCAAGGGTGGTGGGGCTGTCTGTGGGGCACAGGGAGGGGGTGAGCCAAGCACTGCCCCATCTGGCTGCTCCACCCCCCCCACTCACCCACCCTGCAGGCACCAAGTGCCCCCGGGGCTGCTCTGCCCCATCCCCCCAGAGGAAAGCATCCCACCCCATTGCTGGCTGTGTGCCCCAGGGTGCAGGGGGGTGTTACTGTCCCCCTGATCCCCCCTCCTCTCTCCGGCAGTGGTGTATCTCTGCGGGCCACCGGAGATGCTGAGGCAGATCATGCAGCTGGCACAGCAGGAAAACCTCACCAACGGTGACTATGTCTTCTTCTACTTGGATGTCTTCGGGGAGAGCCTGCGGGGTGACTCTGCCCGTGACCCCTTCAAGCCCTGGCAACAGAGCCCAGGCCAGGATTCAGGGCTGCGCGAGGCTTTCCAGGTGAGATGTGCACACTGCCTGGGGACAGGGATCTCCCCAGCCTGGCCCCCGGTGTGTGAACCAGGGTGTTGTGCTCGGTTCCAGATGGTGCTGGTGATTACCTACTATGAGCCCCAAAACCCTGAGTACCAGCATTTCCAAACCCAGCTCATCCTGCGAGCTAAGCAGAAATTTGGAGTGCAGCTCAACTACTCTCTGGTGAGTGAGTCTGCTTGCATGACGGGGTGGTGGGGACCTTCCACATGGGTCTGAGGTACCTCTCCAGAATGCAGAGGGTGGAACATGGCCACAGGCAATGCTGGGGGGGGCATCCCTGGTGGGAACAGCCATGGGCACTGCCATCCCTGCAAGGTGAATGTTGGTCCCAGTGTGGAGTTATGGGGCCATGGGTGGGTGCATGGTCCTGGTGTGGAGGTCCCAGGGCCAGGGTGCTCCTGTGTGCGTGGCTGTGGGTGTGCTCAGGTTGCCCCCACAGATGAACCTGGTGGCGGGGTGTTTCTATGATGGGATGTTGCTGTACGCCATGGTCCTGAACGAGACCCTGCGTGAGGGAGGCTCCAAGAAAAATGCCACCCACATCATCGAGAAGATGCGGGACCGCAAGTTCCAGGGTAACACTGGGACAGGGGCAGCTGGGCTGTGAGTGCTGTGGGGGTGGTGGAACCCAGTCCCTGTCCTATCTGGGTTTTGCTTCTCCCACAGGGGTGACGGGGCTTGTGAGCATGGACAGCAACAATGACCGGGACACCGACTTCAACCTATGGGCCATGAGCGACCCCAAGACTGGGAAGTACGAGGTGGGGGCCAGCACCAGTTTTCCCCCGGCTAGGGCAGGGATGGGATGCTGGGGTCTGGGGGGCCTCATCTCTCTCTGCTTTAGGTGGTGGGACACTACTCAGGTGTGGAGAAGCAAATTCACTGGCTGGGGCGACCCATCCCCTGGGTGAAAGGGGCTCCCCCCTTGGACAACCCTCCCTGTGTCTTTGATGTGGATGACCCCTCCTGCGATAAAAGTGGGTGTCCTGGGTCCCCACGTCCCTTGGGCCCCAGGGCCCTTCCTTGTGGCTGCATACCAGTCTGGCCATTATGGCCAGTTGGACCACCCTGACATCCCCTCCTGTTTGCAGCCCCCCTCTCGATGCTGGCCATCGTGGCTTTGGGCACTGGCCTCACCTTCGTCATGTTTGGCATCTCCAGCTTCCTCATCTTCAGGTCAGCTGGGGCTGGGGGAGCCTCTGCCTGGGCACCAGGCACCTCTCAGTCTGCTGGGGGGGGCAGGCAGGGCAGGGGGATCTGACACCCATGTGTCCCTCAGGAAGCTGATGCTGGAGAAGGAGCTCGCCAGCATGCTCTGGAGGATCCGCTGGGATGAGCTGCAGTTTGGAAGTCCCGAGCGGTACCATAAGGCAGCGGGCAGCCGGCTCACCTTGTCCCTGGTGAGAGGTGCCAGCTCTGGGGCACAACCCTGCCCTTGTGCTGCCATCCCTCCCTGCATGACACCCCTCCCTGTTGATTCCCTACATAACCTCTGTTCCCTACAGAGCCAGAGCCCCACTGCACTCGTCCTCTAAACAGCCCTTCATCCTTACAGGACTCTCCATTCCCTAGTAGAGATGCACTCCATCCATCCCTGGCATGACCCTCCATCCCCTGCAGTCACTGTAGTTCCATCCCCTACACAGCCCTGAATCCCCTACAGAGCACCATACCTCATCAAGCTCCTGTGTTGCTCTCCATCCCCTCACAGACACACCTTATCCCTACACCCCTTCAGTACACCCTCCATTCAGTCCTCACCCTCCCTACAGAGCATGCAGAACTTGCCCTGACCCTTTAGAGCCCATCCTGCACCATCCCCTGCACACCCTTGAGTGTTCCTGCCCTGCTGCGTCGGTGTCTGCTACCTTGCCACCCCAGGGTTCCCCTCCCTGATCCCCTCCTTCACACAGCGTGGCTCCAGCTATGGCTCCCTGATGACTACCCATGGCAAGTACCAGATCTTCGCCAACACCGGCCACTTCAAGGTCAGTGCAGCAGGTGGGAACCCCTCCCCCTGAAATGCCCCAGCTCTGTTGGTGTGCTTGCCCTTGGCTGCACCCCCATCCCACAGGATGCTGGTACCTTCCTTGCCTCTGCAAATCCACTCAGCGGGCACTGACCTCTCTTCCTTCTCAAACATCCCAGGGCAATGTGGTGGCCATTAAACACATCAATAAGAAGCGCATCGAGTTGACACGGCAGGTGCTCTTCGAGCTAAAACATGTAGGTTTGGGGTCTATGCTGGGGTGGGCAACCTGCTTGGGGGTGCAGGGACTGTTCCTGGGACTGGAGGAGGCTGGTGGGAGCAGCAGCCCATCTCCTCTAACCTCGAGACCCACTTGGCTCCACTTCCACCTGCAGATGCGCGACATCCAGTTCAACCACCTGACTCGCTTCATTGGGGCGTGCATTGACCCCCCCAACATCTGCATCATCACCGAGTACTGCCCACGGGGCAGCCTGCAGGTAGAGGGGCTTAGGGACAGCAGGGGCGACACTTAGACACTCCTTGTGACCTGGCTGGGCTGGGCACTGAGGACAGGGCTGTGGATACTGGTGGCCCTTAGCCCTACAAGGCTCGCAGCCGAGCTGCCCAATCAGGTGTCAGAGGCTGGTGGAGGGGAGGGGGCGAATGCTGCAGACCCCACTGCAGCTGGGTGCTTGGTGAGACTGCTGCCACCATGCCCTGGGTGCTTGGTGGGGTCCACTCATTGTGCTACCCCAGGACGTCCTGGAGAATGAGAGCATCAACCTGGACTGGATGTTTCGCTACTCCCTCATCAATGACATTGTCAAGGTACCCAAGGGAGGGGCACAAGGGGCTGGGGGAGGTGCATGAGGGATACCAACTTCACTGTGTCCATCTGTCCCAGGGAATGGCCTTCCTGCACAACAGCATCATCGGCCACCACGGCAGCCTCAAGTCATCCAACTGTGTGGTGGACAGTCGCTTCGTGCTGAAGATCACCGACTATGGACTGGCCAGCTTCCGCTCACCCAGTGACAATGAGGACACCCACGCGCTCTATGCCAGTGAGTGCCTGCTTGGGGGGATCACAGGGATGGGGTGGCCCTGCCTCACTGCTTCACGGCTGTGTCCCACCAGAGAAGCTGTGGACAGCCCCAGAGCTGCTGCAGAAGGGGCACCTGCCCACCCCGGGCATGCAGAAGGCTGATGTCTACAGCTTCGGCATCATCGTGCAGGAGGTTGCTCTGCGGAACGGCCCCTTCTACATTGAGGGCATGGACCTGAGCCCCAAAGGTGAGGGTGGGAGGTGGCTGTGGGGCAGTTCTGTCCCTGCTTTGGAGGGTCTGGTGCTCACCATCATCCACCCCCTGGCAGAGATCGTGCAGAAGGTGCGTAACAGCCAGAAACCGTTCTTCCGCCCCTCCATCGACATTGGGGTGCACAGCGAGGAGCTGGCCGTGCTGATGGAGCGCTGCTGGGCGCAGGAGCCAGCCGAGCGCCCCGACTTCAGCCAAATCAAGATCTTCATCCGTAGATTCAACAAGTGGGTGGTTGGCGAGTGGGAAAGGTGGCCCGGGGCGGGAGTGGGGACGGTGATGGGGGTGGAGGTGGTTGGGGGGCACCTCTTCTGGCAGTGCCAGCTGCCTGCACTCTGGCAGGGAGGGAAGCACCAGCATCCTGGACAACTTGCTGTCGCGCATGGAGCAGTACGCCAACAACCTGGAGAAGCTGGTGGAGGAGCGGACACAGGCCTACCTGGAGGAGAAGCGCAAGGCGGAGAACCTCCTCTACCAGATTCTGCCCCAGTGAGAGGGGAGACAAGGGAGCTTGTGGGTCTGGGGTTTGGCATGGGGTCAGCATGCACCCACTGCTGTGTGAGCATGGAGTCCCTTGCCAGCTCTCCATGCTGCTGTAGGGCAAAGGATGTGGGGGAACAGCGGGTTGGAAGTGGAGCTCACCACCATCCCCTCTGGTCCCTCCAGCTCTGTGGCGGAACAGCTGAAGCGTGGGGAGACAGTACGGGCTGAGGCTTTTGACAGTGTCACCATCTACTTCAGTGACATTGTGGGCTTCACTGCCCTCTCGGCAGAGAGTACTCCCATGCAGGTGAGAGCAGGGCTTGGGGGGAAGCCACTCTCTGGAGCCGGTGGGGGTCTCACACCCTAGCAGTGCCATCACTGGGGTTGGGGGGCCATGCCTGCTCCCAGCCTCACACACACCCTTGCTCCATTCAGGTCGTGATGCTGCTGAACGATCTCTACACTTGCTTCGATGCCATCATTGATAACTTTGATGTCTACAAGGTGAGGGTGTGGATGAGCCAGCACAGTCCCCCAGAGTGAGGCAGGCAGCAAGGAGCCCAGGTTCTACCTGCTCCCCCTTACCCCACAGGTGGAGACCATTGGGGATGCCTACATGGTGGTCTCGGGGCTGCCGGTGCGCAATGGGAAGCTGCACGCCCGAGAGATCGTCCGCATGGCCCTGGCCCTGCTCGAGGCTGTCAAAACCTTCAAGATCCGTCACCGTCCCAACGACCAGCTCCACCTGCGCATCGGCATCCACACTGGTGAGTCCCCGCGCCTGCTGCCACCGCAGGCCATCCGCCTGCCCCGCACTGTCCCTAAGTGTCCCTATGCTGGCAGGTCCTGTGTGTGCTGGCGTGGTGGGTCTGAAGATGCCACGGTACTGCCTCTTTGGGGACACGGTGAACACTGCATCCCGCATGGAATCCAATGGCCAGGGTGAGCCACGGGGCTGGCAGCTGGGGTCCAGCACCTCAAGTTGTGTTCAGCTCCCTCACCCAGCCAAGTCTCTTTTTCCCATCTGTGCTACCCAGCCCTAAAGATCCACGTCTCATCCACCACAAAGGAAGTCCTGGATGAGTTTGGCTGCTTTGATCTGGAGCTGCGTGGGGATGTGGAGATGAAGGTGAGGGCACAGGGATGCCAGGGGGGTGCCAACCCTTCCTGCTGTATGGGACATGTGATGAGGGCATGGGTTCAGGTTGGGACCCTTTATTCCCCTCAATGCTGGGGATGACACCCAAGGAGCAGTGCCAGGGGCAGGGAGGTTCTCACTGCCCTCTTCTGCCTCCCAGGGTAAGGGAAAGATGCGGACATATTGGCTGCTGGGCGAGAGGAAAGACCCCAAAGTCGTCTGAGCCCAGTGGCAGTGGCGGAGCCCCCAGCCTCAGTGGGGCTGCCAGTGCCTTCCGGTGCCTTGACCCCCAGGACGCACCGGCACCCCCCTCACTGCATCCACCACCACCTCTGCAGCCCCCCTGCTTCAGCAGGGCCTGGGCAAGGTGGGGCAGCGGCCATGTCACTGTCTGCCCCCCTTCCATCAGCACCAGCAAAGCCCACCTTCCCCCACAGCCCCTTGGAGGGGGGAAATGGCCCAGATCCAACCCTCATATCTCCCCCACCCTCTGGGGTCCCGCCATCCCTGCCCTCTCCCGTGTGGCTCAGCTGGCTCTGAGCTGGTCCGGGGCCTGGCTGCCCCGTAGGGCACTTTGCCGTCTCTTTTCAGTACCTGGCCCCCAGCAGAAGTTGTGCCCATGTCACCCTGTCCCTGGGGTGGGGGGAAATGGGGATTCCTGCCAAGACTGACTCCTTGGCCAGGTCAGGCTTCAATGCCGCAGCTCCCCCCCTCCCCAGTCTCCTCTTCTCCTGTATATAACCCCAGTGGGTCATGTAAATACCACCCCCTCCTCCCCCAGGTGTAAATATAGGACTCGCTGCAACTATTTTGTTGAAATACAAACTTCCCCAAATCCATCTGTTACCTGACCTCTGCTTCTCTATGTCCTGGAGTGCCAACAAGGGACAGGGGCTGGGGGCACCCCAATATCGAACTCAGCCTTGGCTGGGGTCAGCTGCCTGGAGCATCCCTGAGCATCATATCCCGGGGCTCTGTCTGCGGCTGTAGGGTATGGGGCCGGGCACGGGGGGCCAGGGCCAGGCAGCCGCAGCTGTTGAGGGCTCAGGCAGTGCTGGGAAGGCAGGCCTGCCGCAGCGGGGTTTGCTTTGGCGTGAGGGCTGCAGTGCGTTCCTCTGAGCTCATGCTCTGGCCGCCCTGCTGCCGCCTCTTACTGGAACACACCTGTGCCTGGGGACCGGGACGGCGGCGGCTGCATGTCGCCCGCTGCGTGTGCTGGGAGGGGACATGTCCCAGTGGGCGAGGCTGTGCCAAGGGCTCTCCCTTCATGCCCAAGGAGGGAGGCTTGGGGCCACAGCATGTTTTGGGTCAACAGTGACTTGCACTGGGGCTGGAGGGTTTCCCACTTGCTGCATGGCCCTGCGGGATTTGAGATCCCAGGGACACTGTGGTCCCCCTCCAAACATCCAGCCTGAAGACACCCTTGGGGTGGCAAGGAGGCCGGGACCATCCGTGTCCCCTTGCTTTTTAATCCTTGAAGGTCTGGGGCTCACTGCTCAATGGGTCACAGGGGTGGGGTGGCCCTAGGTACACAGTGATGGGAGTGGAGAAGGTTGCATTCCTCTTGAAGGGAATGTTTCTGCTGAAGAGGGCAGTGACACCCTGGAGAGGAGAGAAGGGGAGAGGTCCCTGTCAGCAGCTGAGACCCCTGGGGTGCTGGTAGGGTGAGGTGCTGGGGGACTTACTGGTAGTCCACGGGCTTGCTCCAGCCAGAAGCTGGTTGGCTGCTCTGTCAAGTAGTTGTGGGGCTGCAAGTGGAAGCAGAGTGACAGTGGGCCGGAGGGACAGCACACTCAGGGGGACACAGGAGCCTTGCAGCCTCCCTGGGAGCTGCCACAAGCTGGGGGGTGGGGGAGGTGTCTCCTGCCTGTACCTGAGTGATGGATGGAGGTGTGGGCTGGAAGCCCCTGGCAGCGTAGTCCCGGTGCGTGGTGGAGACAGACACCATGGGCTGCGGGCGGGGACGGATCTCCTCCTCTGTCTCCTTACTGCAGTCAGAGCAAACACCCCTCAGCCCTGGGGTACCCCCCACTCCATGTCCCCTCTGCCAGGGCACAGCCCCAAGGATGGGTGTCATGCAGGGGTGCAGGCTTGCCTGTATTTCTCGTAGAGCATGGATGCCAGTGTGGCCTTCCGCAGCCCTGCAGAGGGGAAAGTGCCATCAGCCCCCCCAGCTGAGATTCCCTCAGTGCCTTTCTGGGGGGCACACGGCTGAGGGGGGCTCAGTCTCACCTTGCCGCAGCAGCAGGGCCCTGTGTGGTGGGCGGTAGGTGTCCGTGGTGGAGCTGTCGGTGAGTGAGGACAGGAACTGATGGAGTGGCAGTCCGTGGAAGCCGCGGTGGTGGGCGGAGTCCTCACTGCCTAGCTCCTGCCCCAGCCCAGAGTTCAGGGGGTCCACGACTTTCTAGAGATGGACAGTAGGGGCTGTGGAAGGGGGTGGGAACCCACCCCGCAGTGCCCCCCATGCCTGCTCCTGGCTTTTAGGCTTTTGATAGCGCCAGAGGCACAAGCTGCAAAAAGGGGTCACAGTCCTTCCAGCCAGCTCCCTGGGAACGCTGGAGCAGGGACACCTGCAGCTTGGGCAGGGCTGACCTCTCCTGCCTGGTGGAGGTCTGCTGACCTTGTATGGCTGTCCCAAGCTGAGGGGTGCCCGGACTGCCCCTACACTGGGCAAGCTCTCTTATGACACTTGAACAAACCATGGGGTCCCCAGACTGTGGCACATTTTGACCCATCAGGTGCCCCCCAAGCCTTGCTTGCCCCATATCTCTGTGATCAGCTGTGACATGGAACTCCTGCCCGCCAGCAGCAAGATCGTGGCTTCCCTCCCAAAGCCTCACTGTCACTCCCCACATGCCTTCCCGTGCCTTTTGTGCTATCGAATTTCATCCCCTTTCTACCCACTGGGCTCAAGGTCATCTGGGAAGTCCTGGCTCAGCCAAGGGTGGCTATCTAAAGAGAGGGGTTTACCCAGGAGCAGGGAGCATCACAGAATCAGCATGTGGGATACGGTAGGGCCGGTTGAGGGCCATTTTCCCTGATGGAGTTACCTCCCCCAGCCAGGTGCGGATCGGGCGGCCCCGTTGGGTCACTGGCTGGCTGGGCTGCTCTGCTGGCTTTGGTGGGGAGAGGGGCTCCACCGGCACCTCCTCGCGACACGTTCCCCACTTTCCAAGCCAGGGAGGCAGCTTGATCTCAGAGGGATCGTTCCCAGTCTCTCGGGCTGGCTCAGGGCTGGGCACGTGTGGCAGAGCCTCGGCAGGCGGCTCAGTGGGCATCTCCGGCACCTCGGCTATGTCCGACATCTCCTGGAGCCTCTTGGCGGTGGCTGTCAGTGGCTCCTCATGGCATGGAAGCTTCTCCATGGGCATATCAGGCCGGCGGATACCACCCTGGACCCTGCCCAGGCATGGTGACCTCTCCCCAGGGCATGTGGGACCCACATGGCCCGTAAGAGCTACCCTGGAGATGAGAGCAAACCCTGAGGAAAGGCAGCGGGGCACATCCTTCAGCCCCTCCTTGCCCACCACATCCCCAGCCCCCACCAGCACGGGGTCCTGAGGCGAAGGACCCGGGGTCCCCTGCAGTGTCACCCCCACACTGGGACAAGGGACAAGGAGGGATTTCCCTCCGTTTGGGGGACAGAAGCAACGCCTGCTGCTGGGTCTGCGCTCCGGAGGGGTCTCCCCCTCCACAGCTCCCTTCTGCCCGCTTGACCTCCTGCAGCAATATCCTTCCCGCTGTCTCCAGCCCGGGGCTCTGCCCCTCATATCCACCACCCTCCTCCCTTATCCCCCCCCTGCTCCCCCCTAATGCCCCACAGGCCGTGCCCCCCAGCTCTCCCCCTCGGGGGTCACCCTGAGGGGTCTCAGTGCCCCCCGGTCCCCCTCCCGGCCGCACCCCCAGGGGCTGCCGGCTCCCGGCTCCATGGCGCGTGCGCGGGGGGCTGGAATGCGCATCTCTCCATGGAGACGACGCGCGGCGGCCGCGTGCGCGCCTCCCATTGGCGGAGAGCACGGAAGGGGCGCGGCCAGAGCCCGTTATGGGTGGGGCCAAGAGGCGGGGTCGGATTGGAGAGGGGGCGTGGTCATGGGGAAGTGGGCGTGGTCAGGGATGGGGTGCGGGGGAGGGGGAGGGCAAGGAGGTGTGGGGAGATGGTGCAGGGAGATGGGGGTGAGGAGGGATGAGGGTGCGGGAGGATGGAAGTGCAGGGGTCGGGGATGCAGGGGTGATGGGAGCCGGCGGTGTGGGGTCACGGGGGCGCAGGGGGGTTAGGAATGGGGGGAGATGCCATGCGGCGGTGCAGGTGGACGGGGGTGCGGGGGCACCGGGGTCCAAGGATGCAGAGATAAGGGGGTGCTGGGGGGGCGGGGAGCGTGTGGGGCACAGGGGTGCAGGGGAGTGGGGGGCGCAGAAGCACGGCCGTGGTCGCACTGCGAGGCTCAGTCTGTCCCCATCCCTGGAATCCATGTCCTCCCCCAGTCTGTCCCGGTGCCCTGGACAGGGGAGCACTGTGCCTGGGCAGGACCAGCTCAGCCCCACTGTGGCGGCAGGAGAGACGTGCCCAGGGCTCCTGGGGACACGCTGCTGCCCACGGCTTGACCCAAGCGACCCCCAGCCCCCACACACGCCCGCCCGCCCCAGGGACCCCCAACTGGCCCAGGGTGACGGGGCCGGACGTGCCCGGCGCCTGGCTGGGTGCAGCCGGCGTGGAGCAGCTGCCTCCCCTCGCCGCGAGCCCTCGCTGGGCCCCCGGCCCCATCCCTGCGGGGACCGAGCAGAAGAAGGGCCCTTTGATAGCGGGCGGCGAGGGCTGTTATTGCAGCGCTCTGCGGTGTGCGCCGGCGGGGCACCGCGGGCTCGGCGCTGGGGCCTCTGTTTTTCCTGGCTGGGAATGTGCCTGGCCCCTCTGGCCTCGGCCGGCCCTGTGGGGGCCCCCCACCGGGGACCGGCTCCTCCCTGCGGGCGCTCGGCCCCACGCCAGGCAGGGGCTCCTCCGAGCCCATCTGCTGTGCAGCTGCAGCGATCAGGAGAGGCAGGAGGCATGGCCCGAACTCATCTCGTGCCTCCCCCATGCTGGGGCAACACCAGCCCTGCTGCCGCTGAAGAGGAGTGCCAGGATGTCCCCGAGGGCTGGGGGGTCGCTGTGAGGGTTCTAGGGTGAATACTGATGGTTCTGCCCCCACGCTCAGCCGCGGGCCCAGCACTGGCCCCTGCGGTGCACCCGTACTTCAGCTCGTACTGAAGGAATGGCAGCTTGGGCTCCCTGTCCCACCTTGCACCCTGGGTGCTCTTCCCAGGAGCATCCCCAGGTTCCCCACCAGACACATGTGGGCTTGCCAAAAGCCTGGCCAGGCAGGGAGGTGCCTGGAGGACACTGAAGAGACACTAACAGCACCACAGTACAGTGCAGGACAGGAACCCTAGCGATTCCAGCCCGGGGGGGTGCATTCACTGTGGGGCAGACCAAATCCTGGGGTGGCCAGTGGGGCATCTCTGTGGGGCTGTGACCTGACAGCATCACCGTGGGGCAGCAGCCCAGGAGCTGCTGGAGCACATCTGGCTGCCTCTTGCCGGCTGACACATCCCCCGCAGCCCCCCTGCCCAGCTCTTTTGGGAACTTGCGTCATTTGTGATCCTCCTCAGCTGAAGAACCAAAACAGCCGTTGGCCCTCATCCCCTCTGCCCTCCCCCCCTCAGCCCCATGGGGCTGTGACCACTGTCTTGCCCCGCAGCTGCTCGGGGACTGACAAAATAAACCTGGCACAGGAAGAAACACTATGGCAGGCGTCCAGCCCCTGACCTCGCGTGCCAGCACACGCCCTCAGCCCAGCACAGCATTCCCTGGAGGGCTGCTCCACATGAGCCCTGGGGAATAATGTACGGGGGATCCCTGGCCCCTCTTCGGAGTCCCCACCTCCCCAGTGATACCCAGCCCCGATTTGGGGTACCCATCCCTGAGGCAGTTATCCTTCGTCCAAGAGTGTGACCCCATCCTGCGCTGAGCCTCGGAGGCAGGAAGCACTACCCATCAACATTTTTAAGGCTCATTTACACCCCAAAAACATTCCCCATGCTATTCTGGGTGTGTATGTGTGGGAAGCGAACTAGGCTCTGCCACAGCCCCACGCGGCTCCCGAGGGGCCCCTGCCGCCAGCGCCACCGAGCCGGGGGATGAACAGAGCCACCATTCTCCCTGGCGGGCTGCGGTCCCCTGCACAGCGGCTGGCGGGGGCCCAGCCAGCCCTGGCGGTGGTGCCAGGTGGGCCATGCACCGCGCCAGCACCGGCCCCCGCCACTAAATATAGCCCCGGCGCCCAGCCACGGAGCAGCGGGAGCGGGAGGCACGCAGCAGGGAGCGGGCGGCCGCATGCGCGGAGCCCCCGCGTGCGCTCCCCTCGCCGGGTGGATGTGGACACGTGCAGGCACGAGACTGCGGCCAAGGGGTGTAAACACGTGTGCGTGTACAGTGCTGGCGGTGTTTTGCGTGTAGGGGAGCCTGGGGTGTGCAGTGCAGTGAGTTTTCCACTGCAGTGCACACACAGGCGGTGCAGGGGGGGTACAGGGCTATGTGTACGTGGAGGGGGCAGCAGGCCCGCCCACCACTCAGCCTGTTCTGCCCTGCGCTCTGCTCAGGGCTATGAACCCCCTGGGAGCTCACAGTGAGGTCCCTCTAGGGTAAGGAGGAGTGAGTACATGTGCAGTTATCGCTTTTAGATCAATTAAATGCAATTAGCTGCTTTTGCAGAGCAGAGAAGCATCAGTGCCCAGTGTGGAGCTCTGGCAGGAACACAGTGGTGCTTGGGGGGCACACTGAGGCAGGGTGAGGGCATTCAGGGGTGCAGGCACTGTGTGGTGGCAGTGGGTCTGGGCAGGTAGCACTGAGCATGGTGTGCTGCTGACAATCCTGGGATGTTCCCCAGTTTGGGGGCACCCTTGTGGCACACAGCCTGCTCCCCCCAGCCCAGCACCAGGGTGGGCCTTTTCCCAGTGACATGTGGGCACTCCCTCAAATTCCTTTTGCTTCAACCATGGGGCTCCAGAGCATCTCTGGCATGGGCAGGTTGGCATGTGGGGAGCCCAGACCCTCTGCAAAAAACAGGGTAGCAACTCCCCACTGCTGCGACACCAGAGGCCAGCCCTGCCCAGGCCAGGCACCCCCACCCCTAAGAAACCCCCACACCTAAAAAAGCCACCTGGACACAGAGCCACTGAAGCCACCACCAAGGAGATGCTTTATTGGGGGGTGGTGGGCAGTGGGGGGTCAGCCAGGGGGCCAGCCCATCTGCCGCCCCCCCAGGACATGGAGGTGCAGGTGGTAGACGGACTGGGCACCGTGCTTCCCATCATTGATCACTGTCAGGAGAGGGACAGGAGTCAGGCCACCCCCTTGCGTGCCCAGGACCACCAGGGAGGGTCCTGCCCCATGGCACTGCAGGGGACACCAACTCACCGAGGCGGTAGCCGTCAGCCAGCCCCTCTGCCTGTGCTGTGCGTGCTGCCACCACCAGCAAGTGCCCCAGGAGCTGCAGGAGAGGAGAGCAGGAGGGTCAGCACTCAGTGACCACTACTGCCAATGTCCCAGGGACTCCCCTAGACTCACCTCGGTGTCTTGGGGACCCACACGGCTGATCCGGGGGATGGGGCGCTTGGGGATCACCAGGAAGTGGACAGGGGCTTGGGGGGCCACATCACGGAAGACCAGGCACTGCCAGGGGGCACAGGGTGAGCCCCACACCTGTGGGTGCTGCCCCTTCCCCCGGTGGGGACACATGCCCTGCTACCTTGTCCCCACTACCTTGTCATCTTCATAGAGGATGGTGGCAGGGATGGTGCGGTCGATGATCTTGCTGAAGATGGTGGGCTGCCCACCCGCCTCCTCGCCGGCCGCCGCTGCCCGCTGTGCCTTGCTCACCTCCCCATCCCTCCCGCTGGGCGCCGACACGCACCGCTGGGCCGGGAGGGCACACAGAGCTTAGGGCCTGTCCCCGAGCGGGGACGGGGACAGCGAGGCCAGGGCGGGCAGGAGCACAGGGAGGGGACATGCATGCGAGAGTGATGGAAGGAGGGACGCACATGGGGTGATGGGGGACACGGCTGGGAGTGAAAGGGGAACACATGCGCGACTGCACGCCGGGATATGGGGGCGATGCATGTGGGGGTGGTGGGGCGCGTGATGGGGGAATGCACATGAGAGTGATTGGACTAATGCATGGGGGGTCATGGAGGGTGTGAGGGGGATGTGGTGGGGGTGCACGTGGGGACCGATGGGATACGTATAGGGGTCCTGAGGGCTGCACATGGGGTTGCTGCTCGGGTACGACCGGGGGATGCACAGGGGTTGACAGCGAGGTGCACACGGAGGTAACGCATATGGGGATAATGGGGGGCTGTGTCCACGGGAGTGACGGGGGTCTGTGCCCACGGAGCTGACGGGGGGGCTCTGCCCACGGGGGTGCAGGCCGGGTCGGGGGTGGGTGCGCACGGTGACCCGAGGCCCCGTTCCGTGCCGTGGGGGTGCGCGGGTCGGCGCTCACGCCCGCCGCGGACCTTGCCCGAGGGCGGGAGCAGCGGCGAGCGTCGCGCTTGGCGGGGGCCCGGCCCGGTGCCCCTGTCCTCCCAGCCCACCCCGCTGTTTCTCCCACCCCGATGTGTCCCTCCTCCCCCGCGCCCACCTGCCCCACTCGCAGCGCGCCCCGCACCAGGCCCCGCGCCAGCACCGCCGCCATGGCCGCCGCTCCCGCCCTCCCCCGTCACTCATATCCCGGTCCCGCCCCACGCCCCTTAAAGCGCCCGCACCCGCCCGCGCCCACGCGTGACACGAAGGCGACCCCCGCGTCGCAGAGTCCCGGCGGGGGCCCTTTGAACGTGGACAGGGTCACTTCCTCCCTGGGGGGAGTCCTGACCGCGGGGATGCCGCCCGACCTCCCCTCCCTGTACGGGTGGGTGTTGTGACCACGCAGTTAAGGAGCCCGGGTGGGAGGCTGTGCCCGGCGGGTTTATTGCTGTTCAGAAGCCCATGCGTGGGCGCTTGCGGCGGGTCTGCGAGGCAGAAGAGAGCTGGCTCTGGGAGGAGGGGATGCAGAGCTGGCTGGCCTGGCTGCCAGGGAGCTCTGGTGGCTCAGGGGGCCCCTCGGCCCACACCGACAGGTAGTCCCGCAGCGTCTTCCGGCGCTCCTTGGGGATGCCGCGGCAGCGCAGGCTCTGCGAGGACAGCAGCGCTTCGTCGGGTGCCGGCGAGGCCGGGGGGCTGCCGGGTAGGGGGCTGCTTGCTAGGGGGGAGCTCTCCTGGGAGAGAACGTGTGGGCGGCTGGGGGAAAGCAGTAGGGGTCCTCCATCGCTGAGCTCGGACAGCTCCGACTGGTAGGTGAGGGAGGAGGTAAAACTGGCCGAGAGACTGCGCCGGCTCCGTGCTCGTTTCTGCCGCCGCCGCCGCTCCCGCAGAGCCCGCTGTCTCTGTGCCACACTGAAGCTAGTCCTGTCCTCCCACCACCGCTCCCAGTCCCCGGACCAGGCTGCTGTCAGACGGGTGCTCAGGAGGTCCGGACCCTCCTCTGGCTCCAGGGGCTGTGGCAGGGCAGGGGCCTGGAGGGACATGGGCTCCCAGCGCTGGATGTGGCCCCCTTCCCACATGACCTGGCGCAGCCGCTGCCGCACTTGCCTCTGCAGGGCAGTGGGACCCATTGGCCCCTCCAGCTCTTTGCGGGTGAAGAGGCGCCTCTGGCTGAGGCTGGGGGGCAAGGAGCGCTGGGGGGGCTCCCTGCAGCCTCTGAAAAGAGCCCTCAACCAGCGGTGGTACTGCAGGGCTGCAGCTGGGCTGGGCACCGCTGGGGTGGGCTGGGGGCTGGCACAGGGCTCCTGGGGCAGTTCAGCTTCCTCTGGAGGTGCTGGTGTGCCTGTGTTCTCCTCTTCCTCCTCCTCCTCGTTGATAATCACCTCCAGGTTGGACAAGTAGAACGTTTGCTCTTCCTCCTCACTGCCCAAGCCCAGTGGGCTGCTGGCTGGAGCCTCGAAGAGAGGGGAAGAGCCAGGGGCTGTTGTGGCCTCATCCCTCAAGGTGGGTGCAGGGGGACGCACTGCCTCGTGGGTCAGCCTCTGGCAGAAGACATCCCCAGCCTCGGAGAGCTGGAAAACCAGCATGGTCTCACAAGTCCCATCCTCTTGCAGCACGGCGGCCAGCCCTGCAGAGGCAGGAAAGACATTTTCACCAGGGTTCCAGTCCCGCAGTTCCTGCAGGGGCCTGGCCAGCAATTGGGGTTGCCTCCACTCCTCAGTGGGCACTTACTGCCGGATCCTGACCTGCACATCATTTTCTAGGTCATTAATCTCTTGCACAGGGTTGTTTGGGGCTTTGCTTTCACTTTGTCAGCCACCCTCCAGCCAGGCCATGACAAGGGCTACACTGCACCCTCCATTCCACCTTCTCCACTGCCAAGACCTGCACCCCAGGGCAGTGTGGGACACTCACCTGCAGCCGGGGCTCCGAGGCGCTGCTGGAGCAGGTGGTGGCGGTGTGGGAGTTGGGTGGGCAGGTGCTGCAGGCACCCAGCGATGCTGTGTAGCTTCTGTGGAGCCCCTGCCAGCTGGCAGGCCGACTGGCTGCCCCCTGAGGAAACACACCCCAAAAACCGGGCAGTGAGCACTGATGCCAGGGCAGCAGCTGGTCCCAGCAGTGAGGAGGCTGGGACACAGGCACAGAGAAGCCAAGCCCTGCAGCACCCCTGGAGCTCCATCTCTCACCCCGGTATTGCAGCAGCAACAGTTCCTGGGTGCGGGATGCGCCGAGCAGCACCTTATGGGTCCTCCCAGGATCCCCTGGCATCAGGTGGGCAAAGAGTGGGGGGGCCTTCATCATGTGTGCCCACTTCAGCACAGGCACCAGTGGCAACCGCTCATCCAGCACATACATGGAGAACTGGGGCAGAGGGCACAGCTGAGCAGGGGCACACCCCAAAAGCGACCCCCCTGCCCCACAGGCATTGGGAGAGCCAGCTGTGCTGGGTGTCTCTCCCAGCTGCCAGCTCTGGTGGGACTCACCTGGGTGGTGACAAGGTACTGTGAGGGGTGAGCCCTGCCCAGGTACATGGGCAGCACCACGCGCTCACCCTGCTGGCAGCCAGCTTCCTCGCCCACCTTGAACAAGTCGAAGTGGCATTTCTTGGGGGCCTGCAGCAGCACAGCAGGGTGCAGTCAGCACTTTGGGCTGGGGAACTCTCTCCCCTGCCTGCCCCCAGCCCCGTGCCCACCCTCTCAGGCCCACCCTCCCAGGCCCAGCCTCACCCGGGCATCCAGGCACTGCAGGCCGGTGCGGTCAGCACAGTTCAGCACCCGTGGGTGGGCAGTGAAGTCGCTCCAGCGCCAGGGTGAATGGTCTCGAAAAAACATGGTCTGGGGGTCATGGCGGAGCTGCTGCAGCCTGCGGGGAGATGGCAGCGTCAGCAAAGGGAAGGGCTGCCCCTCTCACTTGGGCTCCCCGCCCCCTGAGACTGTTGTCTGCATGAGCTCCCAGCCAGCCCTGAGTGCCTCATCTCACCCTGTCTCGACGCTCCAGAGGTAGACGGTCCCACTCTGAGTGCAGACTGCCAGCTCCCCAGGAAGGTGAGGGCTGCAGGATCACAGAATCACAGAATATGATGAGTTGGAAGGAGCCCACAAGGATCATCAAAGTCCAACTCCTGGCCCTGCACAGGACCATCCCCAAGGGTTACACCATGTGCCTGAGAGTATCATCCAAACGCTTCTTGAACTCTGTCAGGCTTGGTGCTGTGACCACTTCCCTGGGGAGCCTGTTTCAGTGCCCAACCACCCTCTGGGAGAAGAACCTTACTCTAATATGAAAACTAAACCTGCCCTGACACAACTTCAGGCCATTCCCTTGGGTTCTGTCACTGGTCACCACAGAGGAGAGATGAGTGCCTGCCCCTCTTCTTCTCCTCATGAGGAAGTTGTAACTGCGATGAGGTCTCTCCTCAGTTTCCTCTTCTCCAGGCTGAACAGAACCAAGTGCCCTCAGCCCCACAGCTCCTCATGTGGCATACCCTCAAGGCCCTTCACCATCTTCACTGCCCTCCTTTGGACGCTCATTAAAAACCTGGCACGGCATCACCCCCACAGGGAGCAGGGCAGCACCAGCAAAGCCCTGTCCTGCAGCACATACCTGACAGTGAGGCAGGAGGCAGGCACATCCGTACGGATGACCTGCAGTGGGGTGGGAGCTGTCCCTGTCCTGCCTGGCACCCTCCAAACTCCGCAGTGATAGTCCGAGCGGACTCCAATGAAATCTGTCAGGCAGAAGGAGGTGGCACATGAGCTGGCAGCATCCCGGGGGCTCCCTGCCACCCCTTCACCCCAAGTCCTGCCTGTCCCAGGGCTCGCTCACCTTCCCCATCCACTCGGGCTGCAGCCACCTGCCAGATGCGCCCGCTGAGTTCAAACTGTGCCGGGGAGCCTCGGGCACGGGGCAGCTCCTCCAGCACCATGTCCTGGAAAACTGAGATGCCAGCTAAGGGCAGTACAACATGACCACCCTTCCCTTCCCTCCCCTCCCCAGGGACACCCCATGGAAAGGATACAGAGGTGGTTCATGGCCTGCCCTCCGGGGTACACCAGGCAGCCAGTACATGACCCTGTGTCACCGGGGGGCAGCCAGGCCAGTGCCCCCCCTGTGAGGCTGTCATTGAAGAGCAGGTCAGACCACTGCAGCAGCAGCTCCTCGTGCAGGCAGTCCGCCAGCAGCCCCAGTGGCACCTCAAAGAGCCAGTCACGGCACAGGTGGGAGAACCAGCGCAGGCGGGAGGCCAAGTGCTGCCGGTGGCAGCCGCTGCAAGGCACAGACAGCATCAGGTGAGGGGACAGAGGAGCCCTCCTCAGAGCTGTGCAGGGCAGGAGACATGGGGACACACTCACCGCCGGGCCTCCAGGCGGTCAATGTCCTCCATCAGGGCCGTCATCCGGATGGTGCTGCTCCGGGCCGGCCTCTGCGGGGAGGAGCGGGCAGAGGTTGGGGCTGCAGGAGGAATGGTGGGCGACAGCACTGTTCCCCCTGGGACTGACACTGACCTTCAGGCTGGAGTTGCCCAGGTAGAAGTTCTTGTGCAGCAGGCGCCCCATGGAGCCGAACGCATCCTCTGGATGATCCACAAAGAAATGGCCCAGCTGTGCAGGAAGGACAGGGATAAGTTGGGCTGTGCAGAGATCCCACACTCCCCTCCAAGGTCCGTGGCAGGACACGGCGCCCCCAGTCCCACCTGCTTGGCGAAGTCCAGGGTGGCTCCAGACCTGCCTGGCCGGAGCTTCCTGCACACACTGTTGCGGTATAGGATGTCCTGAGGAGTGGGCGACGGGATCCAGCGGCCTGTGGGGAGAGGGCAGGGGCCGCCTGGCACCGGGACACGAGCACCGGGACAACGCTCAGCACCCCCGGGCACGGGTGGAGGCGGGACGGGATGCGCCCCGAAGGGCCGCCGCGCAGCATCCCCCGCTGCTCCCGCGGCTCTCACCGGCGCTGGGCGGCAGCACCGGCATGGCCGCGGCCTCGGCGGGGTTCCAAGTTTCGTCCTTCCCGCCTCGGCGGGGCACGAACGCCGACTGCGCCTGCGGGAGGGGGAAAGAGGAGAGTCAGAACGGTCCCCGCGCGTCGCGCCGGGCTCCCTCGGTCGCGCCGAACCCCCGCGGCCCGGGCAGGGCCTCACCTGGCGGCGGCTGGGGCCGGGGCTGCCCTCCAGCACCTGGCCGTGCTCGCCCCAGCCAGCGGCCGGCGCCGGGCCGCCCTCTTCCCGCGGCGGGCCGGCGCCGAAGTAGGACGGGAAGAGAACGGCGGGGAACTCCATGGCTCGGGAGAGGAGCGGGGCCGGGGGTCCCGAAGATCCCACGGGACCCGCAAGCACAGCGCGGCCACCGGGAATGGCGTCACCGCCGCCACGCACCAATCAGCTCCCGGCAACAAAGCGGGGCCGGAGCGCCGCCCGCGGCACGGCGGCGCGGGGCGGAGCGCCCCCTGGCGGCTAGGAGGAGGAAACGCGCCACGGGCGGGGGGAGAAGGACGGGAATGGGATGGGACCGGGATGGGAGCGGGACAGGACCGGGATGGGAATGGGACGGGACCAGGATGGGAACGGGACAAGACCGAGATGAGAACAGGACAGGACCAGGATGGGAACGGGACGGGGGAGAGGGACGGGAATGGGACAGGACCGAGATGAAAACGGGACAAAACTGAGATGGGAACGGGACAGGACGAGGAGGGGAACGGGACGGGAGGAGAGGGACGGGAATGGGACAGGACCGAGATGACAACGGGACAAAACCGGGATGGGAATGGGACAGGACTGGGTTGGGAACGGGACGGGTAGAGCGGTGAGACAGGGACGGGAACGGGACAGGACCAGGACTGGAACAGGACGGAGGGAGCGGTGGGAACGTGACGGGAACGGGACGGGACCGGGGTGAGAACGGGACGGGACCGAGATGGGAATAGGACAGGATGGGAACAGGATAGGATAGTTCCCGGGATGGGAACGCGACGGGGATAGAGGGACAGGAATGGGACAGGACCGGGATGGGAACGGGACAAGACTGGGATGGGAACGGGACAGGACCGGGACGGGAACGGGACGGGGGAAGAGGGATAAGAATGGGACAGGACTGGGATGGGAACGGGACGGGGGATGCGGTGGGACCGTGACGGGAAGGGGACAGGATCGGGGTGGGAATGGGACGGGATCGAGTCTAGAATGGGACGGAGGGAGCGGTGGGACAGGGACAGGGCGGGGGGAGCGGTGGGACCAGGACGGGAACAGGATGGAGTCGGGCGGGGGGAACGATGGGACACGGCTGGACCAGGACCAGCATTGGGGAGCCATTGGAAGTGGAACCCACCGGGACACAAGCAGGGCACGGGCATTGTGCTTCCCACTTGCCTCCAGGAGAGCAGAGGGACCACTGCGGGTCCACCTCCTGGCTCTCCGTGGCTGCCCTGGCCCTGGCGCTTTGTGCCCGTGGGGTGTGGATTGTGGGGCCACGGGACGGCCCTGAATGTTTTGTGTGAGGTGAAAGGGCAGCTCCTGGAGGATGTTCTGTGGGGAGTATGGGATGGGAGAGGAGCATTCCCATGAGTAACTTGCTGTCTCCATCCTGGCCAAGGAGGGTGGTGATGTCAGGGTAGTCTGGGGATGATGTCATGGGAGTTTGGGGAAGTGTGATGAGATCGTTTCCAGTCAGGATGCCCTCATCCTAGCATGTGGTGCCCCGACCCCCCCTCTGGAACACCTCCTCTGTAAGATAAATGTTATAATTTCCTGTAAGAAGATGACAACCATTGTTAGAAAAACATTGGACCCCCTTAAGCAGCCCCCACAGGTACCCCTGTCTCCCCCAGCCCCAGTGTATGCCCTCAGCCCTATGCCCCTCTCCACCACCCCTCTGGGTGTGGGCCTGTCCTGGGCTTCCCTGGCCCATGTCCCTGTGGCCTGTAACCCCATTCCCAGCCCATTTCTTGGTTCCAGCCCCATGTCTCTCTCTGCCAGCCTATATCCCTGCCTGCAGCCCCACGTCCTGACCCCAGTCATTGTCCCTGTCATCAACTTGTATCCCTGTCTGCAGTCCTCAGCCTATATCCCTCTCCACAGCCCCAAGTCCTTCTGCCTCAGCCCTGTATCTCTGTTCCCAGCCTATATCCTTGTCCCCAGCCCCATGTCCCTGTCCCCAGCCTATATCCCTGTTCACAGTCCCAAATCCCCATCCCTCAGCCCCATACATCTGTTCCCAGTGTATACCCTTGTCCCTGTCCCCAGCCCGTCCCGCGCCCCCGTTCCGGACCCATACCTCTCTCCCAGCCCCACGTCCCCAGCCCTGTGTTACCCACCCTCCCATCTCCCTTCCCGCCCGCGCCTCTGTCCCCACGGAGTCCCGGTCAGCGCCGGGTCCATCCCGGGTTGGGGGGACCGGCGGGGGGGGCGTTGCTGGGAGTGGGCGTGGCGTGGCGGTGATTGACGTCCCCGGAGGCCAGTGGCGGCGCGGGGGCGGCCCCGCGGGGGCGGGGCGGGTGACGTCACGGCCTCCGGTGCGCGGCGGGGCGGCCGGTGGCGCGCGCGCCCCTCGGCAGCCGCGGCGGCGGCGGCGGCGGCGATGGCCCCGCGGGGCGGCGGGGGCGGCGGGCAGCGACCCCCGCTGCTGCTGCTCCTGCTCCTGCCGCTCCTGCTCCTGCCGCCGCCCGCCGCCGGTGAGCGCCGCGGGCATTCCCGGGGGGCGGGGGTTTGGCCGGGGCGGGGGGGGGAACGGGTGGTGGGGCGGCGGGGCGAGCGCGGGACACGGGGCGCGGGAGGCGCACGTCGAGGGGGGTGCGGGTGCGGCGGCGGCGGGTGCGTGTGTGCGGTGGGCTCGGGGACACAGGGGGTGAGGTTGGGGTGGGTATGGGGTACGCGAGCAACGGGACGCGGGGCGCCCGCGCGGTGGGGCGGGCGGGAACGAAGCGCGGGGGTGTGTGCGGGGACAGCGGGGGTGCGGGCTTGGGGCGCGAGGAGCAGAGGACAGGGCGCCGTGGGACAGGGGGGTGTGTGCGCGGGGGGCGGGAGGTGCGCGAGCGGCGGGACGTGTGTGGGGTGTGCGCGCAGTGGGGCGGGGGGCGGACGGGAACGGAGCGCGGAGGTGTGTGCGGTGCCGTGGGGCGGGGGGATGAGCTTGGGGTGCGTGCGCGGTACACGAACCACGGGATGTGGGGTGTGCACGCTGTGGGGCGGGGGGGCGGGTGAGATGCGGGGGGCGGGAGGGCTGAAAGTGCGGGGCGCGGGGTTCCGTGCGGCGGGGCAAGGGACATGAGCTTGGGATGGATGTGAGCTACACGAGCAATGGGATGTGGGGCGTGCGTGCAGTGGGGCGGGGGGCGGGTGGGAATGGAGCACAAGGGTGCAGCCATGGGCGGATGGCATCCCGGGATGTGGCGTGCGCGTTCAGTGGGACACAGTGAGTGGGGCGAGCACGCAGCGGGGTTTGGGGCATGTCTGCAACAGGGGACAGAGGTGCACCCAGCCGGGTGCGGGGGGTGTATGCCATGGGGCAGGGGGTGCACGTGCCGTGGGGCGCGAGGTGGGTGTGATGGGCGTGGAGATGTGTGTGCGGGAGGGGGGCTGTTTGCATAACGGGGTATGGAGATGCTTGTGCAAAGGGTTCGGGCTGCCTATGGAATGGGGTGTGTGGGTGTGCGTGCCGTGGGACAGCACGGCGGTAAGCATACTCCGTGGGGCACGGGGCACCCGTGCAGTGGGGCACAGAGTCAGATGTGCAGTGGGGCACAGAGGTGTGCATGCCAGGAGAACGCGTGCAGTGCCCAGGCGGTGGAACACCCTGGGAGGGAGGCGTGTGCGTGAGCAGTGAGCGGGCCCAGGGGGCTGCAGATGTAGGGTAGAGGGCTGTGTGCGTTCAGGGGGCAGCGGGGATGGACGGCCTATAGTGATGGGCGAGTGCACCCAGTCGAGCGTCGGGATGTGCGGGGAGGGATATCGGCGGGAGTATGTGAGGCGAGGAGCAGGTTATGGGGCACGGGGAGCTGGCTCGGTAAGCAGGTGCGGAAGAGTCTGGGTTAGGGTGCATTCCCTGGGGAGGGGGTGCAGCTGGCCGGGGGCTGCCGGTACCGGGGGCAGCGGCGGGGCGGCTACGGGAGCTGTGCGCGGTGCTGACCGCCGGCCGCGGAGCTGTCCCCGGTGCTGACCGCCAGACGCGACCTGGGGCTGCGGTCCCAGGGAGGGGGTTCCCGGGAGGGGGTCCCGCGGATCCGGCCGCTGGCCTGATGCGGAGGGCCTTTTGCTTTTTTCCTTCACCTCACTCCGCTTCCATGGATAGAAATCCCTCTCCATCCCACAGCAACCCTCCCGTGCTCTGGCCGCACAGCCACAGCACTTCAGACTGACCCTCTGCCTGCAGCCAGCTCCCCCCAGCTTGTCCTGGCCGAGTGAGCATGGGGGGACCGCGCTGAGACTGGACAGCTCCGAGTGCTTCCCCCCATTCCCCCTCCTGGAGTTGTGTTCAACACCTTCTCTGGGGTCCCCTGGCAGGTCACTGTCCCCACGTGGGGCTGTGGAGTGACTTGGTGGTTCCTGGTGGGGAAGTTGGGATCAGGTGCTCTTGCACTGAGGAGACAGGTGTTCCATGCCTGGCTTGTGTCGGCTGGGAGTGAAGGGGAGGGGGAGCTGCCTTTGTTCCAGGCAAGGGAGCAGATGCATGTCAGTGTACAGCCGGCTGGGGCTGCACACACACAGCACAAACACACGTGCACACGAGCACATGCGCACACTCCCGGCCAGGAACACGAGGTACAAAGCAGACCCTCGTCTCAGCTCTTCCACTCCCACTGGATGAGTCCTCCTGGGCATAGCCCTGCTCCCAGCCCATCCTCTGCTGATCTCTCCCTTTCCAGCATCTTGTGAGGAGGTGCATCACATTCTTGCTGCATCTCTGGGGAATAATAGATGGGTCTCCAGGCCGGCAGTGGGGATAGTGGGGTAATGGTAGGGTGAAATTACAGCTTCTGTCTACAGACCTGCTCTCCCCTGTCTCTACTGTGCCAAAGAAGTAGTTGCTGGGGCTCCTGGAAATCTCTGGAAATCAAACAGCCAGGCAGTTGGACAGGTGGAGGTGGCCCCAGTGTGTGCCGTGGGCTTACAGGAAGTGTCTGTCAGACATGAGGCTGTGCACAGCCATGCACACCCGTGGATGTGGGTGTGCACACCTCCACTTCGCTGTGCATGCAGACACCACCCACGTGTGCATATGTGCACACATATGTGCACCATTCCTCCCACACAAACTGGGAGGCTGTGCAGGAGGTGCTCTGCTCGCTCCTTCTCACAGGTCTAATATGGGACTCTGCACTTTATGATGGGCTCTGTGCTGAGCCACCCCAGCAGGTAGAGAAGGTGGAATCTGTGTTTTTGTGGGAGATGACCTGTTAGGACATGAAGAATATTCCTTTATTACAGGTAAAATGCAGGGAGCGGAGCATGAGCAGCAGGGACCAAGGGCTCCTCAGGCTCCAGAGGATCAATGCCCACAGCTCAGTAAACTGGGCTCTAGGCAGTGCTGAACCAGGAATGATGCAGACTGTGCCAGGGCTGGGAGACACAGCCGGGCACAGCTGACACCATCCCTGGGGACTCACCAAAGTGGCATAGTCCCAGGCCCTCCTGCTTTCAGGCTGCTGGATTTCGGACATATTGAGAGCCTGAATGGGTGTGCCTTACCTGGGAGGGGTGCTGCACAACTGCTTCCCCAACCCTTCACCCTACTTGGATCCCTTGGATCTCCTTTGCAGATGGGCTCTTTGTGACAGACTACTTCACCCGCACACCACGCAAGCTCAGCCCCTTCCGCTCCTTTGCCAGCATCGAGCTCTTCCACTTCCACATCCCTGAGGACACAGTCATCGCTGTCTGGAACCTCATCACCTTCAAGGAGCAAGGTGGCACCTTTGGGGATCAATGCCCAGATCGTAGCATCACCGTGTGAGTAAGAGCCTGCTGTGTCTGTTTCCTGCCTGCCTCTGCCTGCCCCTGCTGCACCTGCCTGGACTTGCCCCAGAGCCTGCCTGCTCTTGCCTGCTTCTGACTTGCACAAGCCCATGTACAGACAGAGTCAAAGAATCATAGGATCATAGAATGGTTTTGGGTTGGAAGAGACAGTAAAGATCATCTTGTTCCAGCCTGCTGCCATAGGCAGGGACACCTTCCCCTAGACCAGGGTGCTCAGAGCTCCATCCAGCCTGGCCTTCATGCACATACACATGCAGGTATATATGTGTGCACAGCTACATGCACTTATATATATGCATACACATACACATGTGTTGTGGTTTACACACTGCCAACTGAGTACCACGAAGGTGCTCTCTCAGTCCTCAGTTCCCCCACTGGAGAGGAGAATTGTGAAAAAACAAAACAAACCAAACCAAACAAAAAAAACCCAACCAAAAAAACCCCTCATGGTTGAGATAAAAACAGTTTAATAATAATAAAAAAATGCCAGTAACACTAATGATGAAACAACAACAGCAATAATAATAATAATAATAATAATAATAATAATAATAATAATAATAATAATAATAATAATAATAGCAACAAAAAGGAGAGAGAGACATAAACCCAATAAAGACAAGTGATTCACAAGACAATTGCTGACCATACGCTGACTGATGCCCAACCTGTCCCCCAGCAGTGACTGTGGCTCTGTGCCAACTCTCCCCAGTTTATACACACCAGGCATGATGTTCTGTGGTATGGAATATCCCTTTGGCCAGTTTGGGTCAGGTCTGCTGGCCGTGTTCCCTGTTTCTTGTACACCTGCTGACTGGCAGAGCACTGGACACTGAAAAGTCCTTGACCTAGGGTGAGCCCTGCTGAGCAGCAACCAAAATGCCAGTGTGTTACCAACATTATTCTCATACTAAATCCAAAACACAGCACTGTACCAGCTAGAGAGAGAAAAGGAACCCTACCCCAGCCAAAACCCAGACAACATGCACGCTCACTCCCCATGAATCATCTTCCCAGGACCATTTCAGGCTCCACTCTTTTGTGCATCTCATACATGAACTGTTTTGCCTGAACACCCACTCAGGGAAGCTCACAGTCTCCGGCGAGGTCCCAGCTTACAGATGGCTTCCATAATGTCTTTAAGTTTCCTAATAGCAGAGAGGAAAGACACCCACGTATAGGACATGCTGGCCCTGCCACGATGCTTAGCCTGCACCCTGCTGACTGCTGTCTCTCCCGCAGGTATTTCCGCTCAGGGGCTCCCTCTGTCATTAACCCGCTGCACACACACTTCCCCAGGGACACAGCTGTCCCTGGCTCCTTCGCACTGACCCTCACCTGGACCCTGCCCAACCGCACCACGGGGGTGTTCAATGTCACCAGCCCGCTGCCCGGGGACTGGTTCCTGGCTGCCCACCTGCCCAAAGATGAGGGCAAGATCTCTGTCAAGGTGAAGGGCCTGGAGGGACTGGGGGGTGGCAGGGCTCGCTGTAGGGCTCCTCTGGGGCCTGACTGCTCTGGGCTGGCAGTGCCCAGCACAGGTGACCCAAGTGGGACAATGCCCTGTGCCTTTTGTCTTGTACTAACTGTCCTGCTGGTGTAGGGGCTCTACGAGGAGTGCCAGTATCTCTTCCAGCCACAGCTCATCGTGCAGCGCCTGGTGAACATCGCTGTGCTGTACCCTGGTCATGTCACTGAGCAGAGCATGGCCCCCCACAACCGCTCCTGCCTCTACAAGTGAGTGCGAGAGGGTCTCCTAAGGTGGGAATATCTTCAGGGTGGGGAGCTGAGTCTCCCATCCCTCTGGTTTGCCTCCCCAACCCTCTTGGTCCATAGTGGTGGGCACAGCCTGACACTGCTGTCCTGCAGGGTGTTTGTGCCCAGCTACACATCCCGAGTGCTGGTGGAGGTGCTGCGGTGCCGGGGGGCCGAGGGCTGCCCTCTCTGGCTGCGTGTTCGGGCCAAGGCTCCTCCCCTGCACAACTCCACGGCGCTGGACTGCCGGGAACACACTCCCTGCCAGCTGGCACAGGACCTGCCCTTCTGGCAGCACTGGTACTATGTGCTGGTGGAAAAACACCCTGGCGTGCCAGGCACCGTCTCTTTCCAGGTCACCGTGCAGCTCACAGGTGAGTGGGCACGTGGAGGTGTGAGTGGGGACATGGTCTTGACTTGCTTTGGTACCTGGTGGAGGGGCAAAGGATGCCCACAGAATTTGGCCCTCCTCTGCTGGGATGGGGACACTGAGAGGAGTTGGGGCTGGGTTGCAGATGGAGGTGAATGGTGGGCAAGAATGGGAGGTGGGAGCTAAGAGGGGGCAGGAGCTGTGTGGTGCCCAGGCTGATGGCTCTGCCCCTCCAGACTGTTCCCGACCCAGCCTGGCCCGGCCACCCTTCCTGCCCTCCAGCGCTTCCATGAACATGCCCCACTCCTTTGGCTCTGCGGGCGGGCTGGGGCTGGGGGACAGCCCTCCACCCGCCAGCCCCAACAGCACAAAGCACCCAGTCCCCATCCCTGTTGCCCCTCCTGCCGGAGAGCGGTGCTGGCCTGTCCGACCCACGCTGCGCAACGAGCTGGACACCTTCTCCGTCCACTTCTACATCTTCTTTGGGCCCAACGTGTCAGTGCCGCCCGACCGCCCCGCTGTCTTCGTCATCAACCTCCTGCCAGTGCTGGACAGTGGAGGGGTGCTCAACCTGGAGCTGCGGCTCAACGTGGTGAGGTGGCCACATGTGCCCTGGATGGGGTAGGGCAGCCCAGCGTGGGGGGTGGCCTGGGAGATGAGTGATGTCAACATTGCAGCAGGGCAAGGAGCAGGATTTGGGCTGCTTTTGGGTCATGGGCCATGGCTGGGGAGCTCTTGGGTGATGATATTAGGGTGCTCCAAGGGCAGGATGATGGCATGGGTTTGGGATGTTCTTGAGTGAAGGACAGTGGGTTAGGGCACTGCTAGTTGATGTGCCATGATCCGGGTGCTGTCAGAGCAGGAGACATCCCTGGCACTGATTTAAGGCCATCTCCTCTGCCAGAGCTCCCTGTGTGGTGAGAATGTGACAGTGTTTGGGTGCCTGAACCATGAAGTCCCACTGACGTCTGGTGACAATGCCTCAGTCACCTGTGAGACAGGTAGGCTGGGCTGTGCATGTCCATCCTGCCATGGCTGTGGGGGTTGCACTCTCCTTGTGTCTGGCGAGAGGCTGGGTGGGGGCAAGTGGCAGCATGTGGCTCTGGAGCCTGGCACAGGGTATTTGTCCCTGTCCCAGCTCTGCCCAGGGCAGAAGACTGCATCCAGCCCTGCTCACCCAGAGCTCTCCTGGCCCACAGAATCCCTGGCAGGCTTCCTGCTCTCTGTCAATGCCACCGCCAGCCTCAGCCGCCTGCGGATCCCCTACCCACAGACGGGCAGCTGGTACCTGAGCCTGCGCTCACTCTGTGCCACGGAGCATGGGTAAGAGCCCTGGCATGTCCCTTCCCTGTGCCCCCAGAGGGCTGTCCCCACCATAGCCTGTGTCTGTGTGTCCTGTGGGTCCATGGGTGTGCCTGTCCCCCGCGCTGTGTGTCTCACTCATGTGTGTGCACGTGGCTTTGCGGGCTGCGTGTCACTGTGTGAGTGCTGCGTGGGCACGGATGGCTCTATCTCGCGTCTGCCTGACCATCTGTGGGTCCCTGCGGCTCTTCCCTCTGTCTCGCGGTTAGGAAGTGCCTGTCAGCTCGCGAACGCCGGGCATCTGTCAGTGCCTGCCCGTCTCCGCGGCAGAGCCCATCTGTACCCGCGCCCGGGAGGGAACCGGGTTGTCGCTGCGAGGACAGGGCTGTGCGTGTGAGGGGGCGGCTCTGGTCAGGCTAGGGCTCTGCTCAGCATCTCCAGGGACTTGTCGTGTGCCTGCAGCTCTGCTTCTGGACTCTGTGTCTGCCCGGAGCCGTGAGAAGAAGAGAAGCTGGTGTGTGTGGGGGTGTGTGTGGGTGTGTGTGTGTATGTGTGTGTGTTTGTCTGTACGTGTGAGGGTGCGTGAGTGCGGGTGGTGCTGTGTTCACATTTAGTGCACACATGTGTACAGCACTGCACGTATGTTTGAGTGCACGCATGCAGGCAGCTCTGTGCTCATGTTTGGGTTTGTTCAATCAGTCAAGGCTGTGTGTGTTCTGTGTGCATGTGTGTGCAGATTTGACTGTGTGAGCACATACATGGACAGCAGACACACATGTAACCAGCACTGTGTGCGTGTTTGTGCATGTTGGGCTGCCTGCATGTGCACAGGCAGCAGTTGGTGCGTGCTATCATCATGTGGGGCTGTCTGTGCTCCTGGTGTGCCAGAGCTAAGGAGGTGCTGGCTGTGCCCAGAGCCCTGTGCGTGGGCGACGCGGGGCAGTGGGGATGCTGTGCCTTCCCTGAATCCTCCACTGCATTTCTAGTTCATGCTGAGTTACCAGTTACAGTCAGTTCTTCCCGACAGGGTCACATGCAGGCATTGCAGGGCACTGTGTTTGCACAGCAAAATCCAAATGAAATTAGAGTCAGCTGAGTGTGTTGCTAAAGGCCAAGGGGGCCTAGTTGTGGCCACATTCTTCCTGCTCACATAGGCTGGCACAGGCAATTGCTGCACGCGAGATTCTCGTGGACCAGCTTTCAGCTGCCATATTTAACACCAAAGCAGCTGATTTCTGCACTCTTCCAGTCCCCGGATCTCCCATCACCTGCCGAGTCTGGGTGCAATGGGTGCCTCTAGTAGAGGCAGGAGCTGCTCAAGGCAAGGCAAGGGTTGACCCCCCTTCTCCTGCACCAAAGGTTTGAGCCCTGCACCAATGTGACAGCCGAGGTGTACCTGCGTGCCTACCTCTCTCCCTGCATCAACGACTGCGGCATCTACGGCCAGTGCAAGCTGCTGCGCACCAACAACTACCTGTACGCTGCCTGCGAGTGCAAGGCTGGTGAGAGCTGCCACTGCACCCAAGGATCCCCCCAGCACCCTCCCCTTCTCCCTACGGGTTGTGCATCCCATTAGTCTCTGCAGGGTGCTGGAAAGGGGGTTCCCTGCTCCCTCCCCAGCCCCTGTGAGTGCTGCAGGGGTGACAGTGGCTCTCCCTGGTCACAGGCTGGAACGGTTGGGGCTGCACAGACAACGCTGAGGCTTTCTCCTATGGCTTCCAGCTCCTCTCCACACTGCTGTTGTGCCTCAGCAATGTCATGTTTGTGCCTCCCGTGGCCATTGCTGTCCGCAGCCACTACCTCATGGAAGCTGCTGTCTACATCTTCACCATGTTCTTCTCCACTGTGAGTGTTGGGTGGGGGCAGCTGAGGGACAAGTGAGGGGCTAGGGCTGTGCAGGGCAGCTCTCATGCTCTTTCCCTGCTACCCCAGTTCTACCATGCCTGCGACCAGCCAGGCATTGTGGTGTTTTGCATCATGGACTACGATGTGCTGCAGTTCTGTGACTTCCTGGGCTCTCTCATGTCCGTCTGGGTCACCGTCATTGCCATGGCCCGGCTCCAGCCTGTGGTCAAGCAGGCAAGTGTGGGGAGGGGAGCATGCAGGGCATGATGAAAAGGATTTGTCTTGACAGGTGCCCCACTGCCCCACAGGTGCTGTACCTGCTGGGAGCCATGCTGCTTGCCATGGCTCTGCAAATGGATCGCCACGGGCTCTGGAACCTTCTGGGGCCCAGCCTTTTTGCTTTGGGGATAATGGCCGTCGCCTGGGTAAGATGTTGTCCCTTATATGCCCACCCTAGCTTCACTCAGCATCCTGCCCAGCCATCTAGCCCTGCTGCCCTGCCAGCATCTCCCCTCTGCTGCCATCACCCTTCCCCATGAACTCCTCTCCCTGGCTCCTGGGGGATGTGGCACCGTGGCACAGGGGCTGTGCCTGTCCCTCCTGCGGCTCCCTCTCCCAGCCTGTCCTTTCCCCACCACAGACGGCTCGCACCATCCGGCGCCGCCACTGCTACCCGCCGACCTGGAAGCGCTGGGTGTTTTACCTGTGCCCGGGAGCGCTGATTGCAGCAGCCGCCGTGCTGCTCTACGCCTTTGTGGAGACAGAGGAGAACTACTTCTACATCCACAGCATCTGGCACCTGCTCATCGCCGGCAGCGTCGGCTTCCTGCTGCCACCCCGTGCCAAGACCAGCCGGCGCCTGGGGCCACTGCCCCGGCGCAAGGGATGTGGGTACCAGCTCTGTGTCAATGAGCAGGAGGAGCTGGGGCTCGTCGACCCCGCCGTGGCCTCCATCAACAGCATTTGTACCAGCTGATGCTGACGGCAGCTCAGACTCCTCCAGCATGGACAGCACCCGCTCTCATTGCTGGCCACCCACCCCCGGGAGTGCCAGGACTCCTCTGGGCGGGCACACAGCCACCTGTGCCACCCTGTTCTTCCAATTACAGCCTGATTGAACTTGTTTCCAGGGGTTGTTGTGGCTCAGTCTGGGGCAGAACTGGGGGGAGTTAAGGCTGAGCTGGGCCACACTCCTCTCTTTGCCAGCCATGGAGGTGCTGAGGGGATGTGACTGGGTGTAGAAAAGGAGAATGGCAACTGTCTCTGGCTCTTGCTTAGTGCTCTGTAGCAAGAGCTGCTGCTCTGCAGTAGCTGCTCTGGGGCTGACATAGCTCACAGAGCAAGGTGACTGGCCAGAGGGCTGCAGTCTTTTGACTCCTGATAGGACAGGCTGCAGAGCTGGGATGCCTTTGTTGGGTCACTGTGCTCTCACAGCATGGCCGTGATGCCTCACCTATGGATAGCTGTGCTGTGCCAGGGCAGCCAGAGTCCCCTGCAAGCCAGCAGGACTGTGGGGAGACCACAGCCCTGGGGCAGCTGCCACTTGGGAATGATGCTGGTACTGCCTGCTGTGGCAATGCACAGGTCAGAGGGTGCTCTACCTGCAAGGGCCACATCCCCAGGAGCCCACAGCCTGCTGGTGATACCACACTGCATGAGGCGGCCTGCCTCAGTGCCACACACATGGCTACACCTGCCCAGAAGCAGTGGACAAGTGACCCTGTGTCCCCTTTGTTGTCACCAGCCCTGTCTGCTGCAGGGCAATGAGCACTAGTGGGAGGAGGCACTGCACTGCGTGGGCTGCACCCCCTAACCTGGTTGGGACAACACTGTCTCAGCCTCTGCTCCTTGTCCTACCCCATGGTCAGACCTGTGGGCTCGGCACCCATTGCAGCCATGGTGACCGTGGTGTGGTGACAGACACACAGGTTGTATATGTGCCTCAAGGACAGGGTTTTTCCACTCTGCTTCTCAGAGGGCTCAGGGTGGACTGAGGAAGAGAGGGGAAACCCCACTTACCCTTCTCACCACTCTGGGGTCTGCCTCAACCTCCTGAGCTCTCCTCAACCCTGCAGGGGTCTTCAGGGGTGAATCCCAAGGCAAAGCTCTGCATCCTAGCAGTCACATCCTGGCTCAGCAGAGCCCACCCGTCAGCAGCCCCCCTCCCTGTACCCCCGGGGACAGGCACAGGGAGATTTACTGGATGCTTAACAGGATTAGCAACTGCAGGCGGGAAGGCAGCTATGTAATAGGATTGCAATCTAATTAAAACTGCTGCTTGGGAGCTGGGCCCCAGCTGGCCAGAGCGGGGTGGGCTTGGGGGGCTGTGGGGGTGACTGGGAAGAATGGTGGGGTTGTGTTGGGCAGAGCAGAAGAGGGGATGAGCTGGCGAGGGTAGTGGTTCTGCCTCTGTCTCTGGGGTTTGTTGGGGCATATAGCTGTGGGGAGCCAGCCTGGTGTGGAGGTGTCCTGGGCAGCCTGGGCAGGAGCCCCAGTCACTGTGCAAGGATCAAGGGACCTGCATCTGCCACTCTCCTTCACCAAAGAGCTCACTCTCCAGCCCTATCTCTGCCATACAAAATGCCCTGTCTGGTCTGGCCAGGCGGCTGATTAAGGATTAATTTTTTAATTAAAAACATTAGTCACTTCACCAAATGCAACCCCGCATCAGTAGCAGACCCCAGAGAATGAGGAGCTCATGTTTAGCTTTCTCATCAGGAACATGCTGGAGTGCAGGGCACACTGAGCACACCGTGGTCCTACACCAATACACCCTGATTTCATGGGGATGTTAGTGCTCCATGCAGCATCTTACCTGTCCCTCAGCCCTTGGCTCACTGCAGAAGTGCAAACCCACTGCTTGTCAAGTTTGTGTAGACCCCTACAATAACAGAGCCTGCAGGGGGATGAGCTTTCCCCTTGCAAGCAGCTGTGCAGCCCCTGGTCTGCCCCACAGCAGACACTGTGAGGTGACACATGCAGGGCTGGACCCCTGTCAGAATTTTTAGCAGGGTTTTTTAACACGGATTTTGGCAGGGTTTTTAGCTGTCAGAGATGCCCAGGGAAGCCCGTGGGAGCCATGCACCAGCTCTGCTGGACTCTGCTTTTCCAGGCTGGCAGTGCAGCTCAGAGCTCCCTCTCATTTTAATTAAACCTGCAACTGCATTTTTCATCTCAAGGACAGGCCAAGCATCCGACCACGCTGCCCGGGAGGGAGCTCAGCCAAGCAGCTCTGGAGTGGATCTAGGCACTCTCTGCCAGCCCCGCTTGTCCCCAGGGGCCCATAGGCTGCCCACTGAGAGCTGGGAATCCCCATCCCTTCACTTCCCAGTCCCAGTGGGATAGAAACCCACTCTCCTGCTCAGGAGGCTGGAACAGCTCAGGGGGCGCTGAGGTGTGCTACAAGTACAGAAGTCCTGCAGGATGGAAAGGTTTTTGCACCGTTCTCCTGGCACTAAGCACGGAGAAGCTGCTCTCCCCTGTGGGACACCCAGCACAGGTGTGTGGGTGCCTCTCTGACCAAGCCTGACTGGGAGCATGCTGGGACACACCATGGGAAACTCCACATCCCCTCAGTCATCTCCACTTCATTGCAGGGTCAGGAGCACCAGCCTACTCATTCCCACGCATCTTGGTGAGCCTTGCTCTGCCCCAAATGGCCTCCAGCCTCTGCCCCATAGGGGTGCACTTGGGGTGAAGGCTGGACTTTGTCTTACCCTCCTGCTGAGAGAGCTGGGGTGCCTGTGGCTCCCACCCCCCCAGCGTAAACAGCTTTCCTGATGCTCCATCCCTGCCTCTACCAGGCACAGCAACTACATAACCATGGCAACAGTATCCCTATAACAGCCAGGTACATCTGACATCCCCATGGCAACCGACTCCGGGAACAGCCAGCAAAGAGCTTCGCTTCCTCAGTGATGGGGAGGGATGTGGGGGTCCAAGCCACACCACAGCAGGTGGTGTCAGGAACCTGGGGACAGGCGCAGATGGGAAGAGCTTTTGAGCTGAGGCCTGAGGCAGCACAAGACTTTGTGTCCTCTGTCCTGACCGGGAGGCTGAGTGGGACACAGAGAATACATGAGAAGGGGCAGCCCTGGGGACAGTATTATCCTGACTCAGCCTCCTGCAACCCAGCCCCATTCCTACCTGCTAGGCAGTTAATGCCATTGGCCAGCATTCCCTGCTTGAACAAAACTTCCTCGGAAATGTGTATCCCAAAGCCAGGACTGTGCTTCCTTCTGTAACCTCCTCCTAACCCAGATCCCCACTGCAGGGATGCTCTGCCTGTTGCCCACACCCTGCCCTCCCAGGGGAGCTGCTGCGCCCTCCCACCATCGCCTGCCCATGTCTGCCGGGCCGGACTCACCATCCAGCATTCCTGACGCAGTCTGTCGTTGCAGACGGCAATTGCATGCCATGCAACTTTAATGTGTCAGGCCTGAATTATTGAGACCTGCAGCAGGCTGCGTGCACGCAGGCAGGACTCATCATCCCTCCTCCTTTCCCTTGCCGTGCTTGCCTGAGCAGGCAGCAGCAAATGGGGGCTGGCAAGAGGTCCCAGCTTTTGGGGTTTCCCTGGGTGCATAAGGGTGTTGTGCCCCTTGCAAACAATGGGGGCTGGGAGGTGTGGGTGGAAGGGTGGCTGTTAGTGTCACCAGCTTGGTCACCTGGGGGTTGGTGGGTCCCCAGACATGATGTTACCTCAGTGGGGTACAGGGATAGGTGTGTAGGGAGGGATGTGCAATGCTTCTCTGCCCCCATCTCAGCATTTTCTCCCTGTATCCTCATGAAACCTCACGTCCAGAGGCAGCAGATCTCCTAGGGCTGCTCTGGAGGTCCTCACCCCTCTTGCTCACTGTGCTGCCAGACTCCACAGTGATGAAGCCTTTCCACCTCAGTGAATGTAAATCCCTTGTGGGTACAGCCAGAGCTTGCTCCCTGACCAGGCATGCCTGTCACCATGCCTCTCTGGGGATGATGAAGGGCTGGGAGGATGCCCCAGCTGCTCTCTTATTTTGCAATTTGCCCAGCGCACCCTGCAGCCACTCGATGATTTTCTCATCAGAGTAGCAAGGCTTGACCGCCCTCCCCACGCAGACCCATCCATCACCCACAGCTGGCACCACCACACAGCTCACAGGCACTGGAGCTGCCTGCCCTGCTCTGTCCCTGGCTGTCCCTCAGCCTTGCAGACAGTGGCTGCACCACGGCCTGGGGGAACAGCTCAGGGCTTGCAAAGGAACCCCATTTCCCCTGAAGCAACACACACACAGACTGCTTGCTCAACCTTCCTTCTCTCCCATCCCCTAGCCCATGTTTCACACTCCCTGCTACCGTCTCCAGCCTTCATTCCATGTCAGGGACCCCTCAAAGCTTCAGCACCAGTCTGCAGGATGCTTGGAGAGGGCCAGGTTAGAGCCAGGCACCTGCAAAATGGGAGACACAGCTACAGACAGAGCAAGCCCAGCTCCAGCGCGTGCTCCTGCTTTGTTCCTGCTGTGGGTATCTCTCAAGGTCCCAGGCACACCCTGTGTTCCCAGGCACACCCTGCCGTGGGTGTCTGCCCCATGGAACTCAGAGAGAATTGAGGATGACCAAGTTAGCCTAGAGAAGGGACAGGGGGTTCTGGGATGGATGTGGTACATCAGGAACCAGCATTATCCCAGCAGCACCCCGTGTCACAACACCTGGATGTGTGAAGAAACAGCAGAGTGCCAGGGCATTGGCACTGGTTTGGCATGAGGGTACGGGTTCAGGGGCCATGGAGATGAGGGACAAACAGCTTAGCTGCACCCACGGGGCCCAGAGTATTGCAGTGGGACTGTGTCTAGGGACAAACAGCAGCTGCCACTGGTTGTGTGGCTGGAAGGGAGCAGCAGACAGGAAAGGGGGACACTGAGACATGAGAAATCAGGAAAATGTGGCAGTGATGTAAAGCACCATGATTTTCAGCTGCTGTTAATTGAGTTTCTTGGAGAAGTTTGTGGGGGAGCCTACGGGGGGGCTGGACTCAGGACTTTATCCCTGGCAATTTATAAGAGGGCTGTTGAAGAGCTGCTCTGTCGAGCAGAAAAACCACTTGAGTCGTGTTTAACTTCATCAAGGGAACTGCATAGAAATCAGGGAGCTTGCTAAGAGAAATTAATAGAGCAGCCAGGGGGGCAGACTGCTTGCAGACAGCATGAGAACTGCTCAGAGCCGCATGCTGGAGACTTCCAGTGAATGAACATGTCCTTTAACAAGATTTGCAAGGTCAGCATGGCCAAAGAGCAAAGTGGGTGGGAAAGGTCATTCCTCAAGGAGGGGAGCTGCACCAAAATGAAGAGCATGTGGAAGGGGATGAAGGTTACATGGAAAACCAGAGCAAAACAACACCCAGAAAGACTTTGAAGAAGAGCTTGGCAACAGCCTAAAATTGCAACTAATTTTGCGGTGCTAAATTTGCTACCATAGCAATGAGGCTTTGAGGATATCCAGGGGTGCGTCAGAGTGCTGTGACACAGACCTACCCCTTTGGATGAATCTTGGGGTAGGACCTGTGAGTCCTGAAAGCCTTTTGTGTTAGGACGAGGAAGTCCTGTGTTTCTATCCCTGGAGCAGACATCCAGGGCCCACGAGTCAACACAGAGGGATGCTGCTGAAGGAGCAGCCCCAACTCATCCCAGACGGTGAGCAGGGGAAGGATCTCCCACGGGCTGCAATCACAAGAACAAAGTCTACAAGTACAAAATGCAGCTGCACTTGCTGTCAAGTGATAGAAAACTAAGGCAGTTACTCTCGTGAGAAATCAGCCCTGCACCAACAGAAATCAAGCTGTTACACCAAATGCAGTCCTGGATAAATTTATCTGAAGAAGCAAGCCTGCAGAGGAAGATAAAACCATGTTAGCAGAGGCTGAGAACATTGTCCATAGGATGCAAAGCCACTGTTCCCTTTATGGCTTGCAGATTAAAATTTTCTCTTAAAAAACATTTCCCCCCACTCAAATACTACCACTAAAATTTCCCTTGAGTCCCCAAGTGCTAAAGCAGTATGTCGTTATGTAGGAACAGTGCTCTCAAGGGAAGCTGCACTAAAGAAATCGCATTGAATCTTCCTGTTGGAGTGTGAATGGCGCCTACAATGAGGAGAATATTGCAGTTTATTCTTACTTTATATAAGGATGCTTCACCACCTCCAGAGCTAAAACACAAGACTGCATTTTGAAGAGGAATATTTTTGGCTAAAATTAAATGGACTTGGAACAAGTGCAATCCAGAGGCTCCCGGCTCAGCAGGAGGGGAGGTAAGTCCCCGAGGGCTCTGTGCGCCAAGTCCTCCCGAGAAGCTTTGCCCCAGGGCTTGCCTGCAGTCAGCAAATCTCCTGCCAGCACAGCTACAAATCCCAGATGAGCCCATGAGGATTGTTGTTCTAATTAACTAATGAAGTCGTCTCCTGTTGGGAAGATGGATAATCTGAGCTGGAGGCTTCCTCCCTGTTGGGAGGGAGGACCTGGAGTAACACTCAGCCGCACTCTCGGGGGACCCCATAAGTGTTTGTGCACTCAAGGATCGGGGTGCAGTCCCTGCTGCAGGGAGGTGCCAAGTGCTCCCAGACACTGAGCACGTCCCTGCATCCAGCCTTCAATCTGCCTTCAAAAACCCCTGCCTGACCCCGTCCTCTTTTTGGCAGGTCCAAAGGCAGCCTGGCTGTTCTTATTCCTGAGTTTTCCCTTTGGTCTCATCATTTTCAGGCAAATTACAAGAGAAAAATTAACATTTGAGGAGGGTGAAATCTGTGCAGGATCTTCCTGAGCCACAGCCATGAGCAGCAGCACAGGAGAATCCACTTCAAAGGGAGGAGCCAGTTCATTAAAAAAGTGAACTAGGGCTTTTGATATCAAGATAAACATCCTGATACACTTCAAAGCAGCTTCCACTCCTTGTCCTTAGACACCCTCTCTTGCTTCACTTAACTTCTGGATTTTGGAATTATACTTCTGCCTAATCCATCCTGTGCTGCATGCCATCTGGATGGTTGTTTGTCAGGGTTGATTCTGGATGCTGCTTTGTGGCATGTGAGACCTTCAGGTCATGACCATGAGCCTGAATACTCTGTTATTACCTTCTGTTCCACCCAAGAGTTGCTGGTGAAAGCCCTTACATTTCCATTGAAAAACATTGTGGTTTTGAAAGAAAGTGCAATAGGGAAGTGCCCAAAGGCCTACTGGGGTGCCTGATTGCCCAGAGGTCTTCATGCCTCCAGACACCCTGCCACCAGAGGCTGCAGATCCATCCGTGGCAGCAGGATGGGCATTCAGCAATCTGGGAGAAAGCACTGGAGTGTGAACACGGACCACTTGCTCAGGGAGAGGAGTGAAGAGGCAGGAGCAGTATGTGGGAGTCCCGCTGCATCCTGGTTTACCTCATGGTAAACCTCTCCTTCAGCATTTGGACATCATGAGAAGGATTTTGCAAGGCTCAAGAGGCAGGAGGACTTTTCCTAATGCCTACACCCCAAGCTTTTGCTGTAGCTTTAGCATGGTGGCCACTGGAGCCAGGCTGTAGGGTGAGCCATGGCCGTGCGGTCTGTGTACCCTTCACCAGGTCACCCCAAGGCTTGGGGTACCCTTTGGGGCAGGAAAGAGTAGGGGAGGGGCTGATGCAGTGGGGAAGCCTCAGGACTGAGCATGCAGCTACTAGCAGGCAACTACAGATGCACTACAGACACAGCTTAAAGCTGACCTCAGGGCAGTCATTTGGGTCACACTCCCTGTACCCCAGGTTTGCAGGGTGGGACAGGCTCTAGTAGGCACACAGCCTCACCTCCAGGTCATGGTGTGGTTGTATTGGCTGGGAGCAGGGTACAGGGACAAAGGAGTTGCTGCCACTGTTAGGCAACAACTTTATTATTTCAATTCTTCCAATTATTATACATAGGCTCTGGGCTGGGGCAGGCCATGCAGGAAGGAGGGGATCAGGGGAGCGGTGAAGCTTGAGTTGTTGCAGAGTGGCATAAAACTAGGGAAAAATCCCTACCCAAGGGGTCTGCTCTGGCTGACCTGGGGGTCTCATGGCTGTTGAAGTGCAGCTGTCCTGTTGCAAGCTGCTGTGTGGGATGGAGGGGGAAGAAGCTCTATGCCTAGGCTGCCCAGAGCAGAACCCTCACAGTTCCTAGGCCATCTAGGCCTTGCATGCCCCAGAAGGAGCCCACCTTCCTCTCTCCAGGCTTTTCCTGTTCTTCTGGCTGTCACCCCAGCCCTGCAAGTGGCAAGACACATTGCATGTGTCTGGAGCAGAAGGGTCTCACCAAGCACAGGGCTTGTTTCAGATAGACACCTCCAGGAAAGGCTTTATCTCAGACCCTTCCACACCTGCATCACCTTGTGCCAGCCCCAGTTAACCTTGACACCACCTTCACTGCATCCCAGGACTGGGGGGGTCGCTGGAAAAAGACTGTGATCCAGCCCTGTCCCACTGCCTCTCCGGTACCCCCATGAGCCCGAGCTGAGGCGGGGAGCAGGGCGGACACCCCAAGTCATACGGCGTGGGATGTTTTGGGGGCAGAGAATTAAGCGGAGGGTGCAGTGCAGTCCTGCCTGGGGGGACACCCCCGTGCCCGCCCAGCAGCCCACCGCACCAGGGAGGAGGGGTGAGCGACACAGACCCGAGAGGGGCGCGGAGCGGGGTCACCCGCTGGGCACTACGGGGCGACCCCTCCGTTCTGGGGTACAGAACGTGGCGATGCCGCAGCCCTGGGCAGGACGGGCTGGGGCGCACGTCGGACCCTCGCGCCGGAGCCGCCCCGCAGGGGAATCCCCGCCCGTGACGTCACGGGGGACCACCCCCCCCCCACCGCGCCCCCTCCCGGAGCCTGATTGGCCGCACCCGCCTCTGACCCACCGCGGGCCCTGCGATTGGGTAACGTGCCTCGGCCTGGTCCCGCCCCCCGCTCTTTCCTGGCCTCCTATTGGCCGCCGAGCTGTTACTCCGGGCTGGCCCCGCTCCTCATGGGCGTGCTGTAACCCCGTGCTCCCCGGCGTGCTCACAGCGCACCTCCCACTGCACTCACTGCACCCCTACTGACCCCCACTGCACCCCCTGCACCCCCTGTACAACCCACTGCACCCCCTGCACCCCTACTGACCCCCACTGCACCCCCTGCACCCCTCACTGCACCTCTCACTGCACCCCCTGCACCCCTACTGACCCCCACTGCACCCCCTGCACCCCCTGCAACCCCTCTACACCTCATTGCACCTCCCACTGCACCCTCTGCATCCCCACTGACCCCCACTGCACCCCCTGCACCCCCACGGACCTCCAGTGCACCCTCTGCAACCCCTCTGCACTCCTTGCACCTCTCACTGCACCCCTCACTGCATCTCCACTGCACCCCCTCTGCACTCCTTGCACCCCTCACTCCACCTCTCCCTGAACCCTCACTGCACCCCCTCAGCAGTCCCTCTGCACCCCCTGCACCCCTCCCCGCACCTCTCACTGCACCCTACTGCACACTCATCTAATCCTCCAAAATCCCGGTACCGCACACCACTTGTCTCCCACCTGCACCTCTGGTGCCATCCCATGCACCCCTGACCTGCAACCCCCAGAACACCCTCCAAAGGCTCTGCTGCAAAACCACTCTCCCCTGCAGCCAGGCCCCCACTGCAGGCCATCCCAGAGCACCTCTCACTGCCCTTCACCTCCTGGCAGGGACCTGCCCCCAATTTGTGTAGGGGGACAGCCCGTCCCACTGCCCCAGCACCCTGAGGCTGAGAGAATGGTACTTGGTGTCCCAGGGCTGGAGGAAGCAGGCTGTAACCTCAAGTGGGGAGCATCGCAGAAAGGCAGGGAGCAAGCCAGGGTTTTCAGTGGGGTGATGGGGATGAGAGCAGGGTGATAGGGAGCTCAATGGGATGGTGGCAAGCACAGCAGGGTAATCAGTGGAATGATGGGGAACACAGCGAGGTAAGGGGGGAGCATGGGCAACCACAGTCCAAAGGTGTCCTCCCATTGCAACCTCACTGATGCAAGTGGCAGAGCTCAGGAAGGGAGATGCCACCTGTCTGCTATCTTTGCCCACCCTGATGGGTCCCAAGGAGAGAAATCCCGGGCAAAGCTATTTGCAGGAAGCCGTGAGGCGTGGGGCTGGAGCTGCTGGCCAGCAGCCAGCCGCTTTCTCCTCCTGCTTGGGAGCACAGAGGATGTTTTGTGTGCAGCGGTGGGATCACCATCCCCACCAGGGCTGGCCCCACTCCCAGCAGCCCCCACAGGCCCAGGCTCCCTGCCCACTGCATCACGAGGCCAAGGTGCCTCCGCAGCACGCTGTTCTCTCTGACTCAGGGTGCACAGCTGGTGTGGGATGAGGGACAATGCCACAAGATGTAACACGTTTTCCCAGCACTGCTCACCCATGCTTCTCCCCTGTCAGATGTCGTCTGGACTGTGATATTGTTGCTCACTGGTGCTGTGGCACCTGCTGGCCCCCAGCCACCTTGCTGGTAGACCATGCCCCTGACCCCTCTCCATGGCTTGGCCACAGGTGGGGTGCTCCAGCTTGCTGGCGTGTGCATCTGGAGGATGTAGGGTGTCCTGGCAAGCCCCTGGAAGACGGCGTGTCTAGTGGGGCAGGCATCTGAGGCAGCAGTGGGCCAGGGTATGTAGTGGGAGTTCATGTACATCTTGTTGAGGAGCTACAGGGACATGTACTGCAATCTCACCCTGAAGGTCATGCACGGCATCAGAGCAGTGGATACACCCTGATACATCCTCAAGACGGATGACAGCTGCTTCAACACAGACTGCTTGCCCAGCTTCATGGCATGGGCCAGCCCCTACATGGTGTCCCTACTCTTCTGGCAGAAGTGGCAGGCCACCTATCAGCCCTCCAGAAAATGGAACTGCAGAACTACTGTCCTGACATCTACCTGCCCTACATCAGCAGAATCGACTACTTTCTCTCCCTGGATGGGGCAAAGAGATTCTGGAGGCAGCAAATCGCCCCATCCCTTTGCAGTACGTGCACAAACTGCTGAAGGTGGTGGGCGCTGGGGCAAGACACAGCGGCCCTCTTGCCAAGCACCACATGCCATGGCATGTCTGCAACTACTGTTACCTGATGGTGACCCACGTACTAAAGCAGGAGGATCACTCCTGGAGCAGGAGGGCCTCACTGCTGCATGTGGGAAGCCCGCAGCACTGGCTGGAAGTGACCTGCCAAGGACCCAGAGGACAAGGGCCTATGGCTGCTGCACACACTGCCCCTGCAGCCCCAGCGCCGCCCAGCATCGCCCACCCCAGCCTCTTCCCTTGGAGAGGGATGCGCCCTGGCAATCTGGGCTTCCTGCCCTCCAGTCCTGGAGGCCCCACTCTGCTCCACAGCCCAGCAGCATGTTCCCCAGGCAGGGGTCCTGCCTGCACCAGGTGCTGCTGGAAGGGGCAGACAAAGCACATCTGCACCGCAGTGTTTGGCCTGGGAGTTTCTGAGGCTGTAAATAGCCAAGTTCCCCTCCTCCTCATCTTGAAAGTGAGAAGGGGAACATCCCCCAGAGAGGGGGAAAGAATTGGTCAATTATCATCACTGGTAGAAAAGCTATTTTTAATTTTATTAAAATGTCTCTCTTCTATAAACTTTCAAAATATCTGGAACCTCTGCTATACAGATTTATGCTGTGGCTGCGTAGCAAAGCTGTTGCTCCTGGGGTAGGTGATGGTGGCACTCATGGTGGGGTGCAACTGGTGGCACGGGACAGCTGAGGCTCCTCTTTGCAATCTGGGGAGGTGTGGGGAGTGCCAGGGGAGCAAGGCATTCCAGGGGCACCCTCAAAAAGGGGCACATGGGGGATGAAGTGGCTAAGGGGGCCAGGATGGGTCTGTGGCCGGAGCAGGAGCTGGTGCAGGGTCTCGCCCACCTGCACGAGGCTGTGGGAGAGGAGCTGGAGGTGGGAGACTGTGTCACTGGCCAGGCTCTCCAGTAGTGCCTGCTGCTGCCGTGATGTCTGCAGGATCTGCACCAGCAGTTGCTGGACGTTCTGGAGCAAACTTGCCACACCGGGCCCTGCAGTGAGAGAGGAGTCAGTGGCAGCAAACCTCACCATGGCTCTGAGAGCTCCCTGTGAGGCTTTTGGGATGCTGCAGGGAGGACCCACCATGAAGGCTTGCATCTGATGCATCTTCACCTGCTGCTGGCCGCTCGCTCATGGCAGCTGTCCCTTGGGAGCCTGAGGCTGCGACAGCCACTGGCAGCATTTGGTTTCCTCTTCCCATCCCCAGGGACGTCTCACCAGGAAAACGTGCCACGATAGCTTGGCATGGAGGAAACAACCAGAGTGATGGAGGCACCCAAACCCATGCTCAGCTTCACCCCACACAGAGACCTGGGGAGGCACTGCCTCTGGGAGCCCAGGCCCTGCATTCCCGCTGGCAGGACAGGACAGAGCTGTCCCCTGGACCAGGAGAACTTGCTCAAAACTGCAGACACTTACCAGCCTTTCCCTCTGTTCCTTCCTGCTTCAGGTCAGTGTGACAGCCTGGAATAGAGCAGATACAGCCTGTGAGCTGCAGCCACCTCCTGCCCCAGGGCGCACAAGCAGAGTAGCCAGGATATGATGCTCACCCAGGATGGAGACAGGAGGGAAGCAGCAACTGGTGTCTGCAACGAGAACTGTATCAGACCCTGCTCGTGGGGCTGAGGGGATTTACTGGGCTTTACTGGGCTGAGCAGGGCAAGGAAAGCCTTACATGGCATGGTGGGGGGTGTGGGTGGCACTCCAGCGATGTGTTCCCCGCCAGCTGCTGGGAGAAAGCAGAGAGGAGAGATACACCGTCTGACAGGACTTGGCAGGGGATCACCACCAGCCCAGGGTCTGCCTGGCTTGCCTCGGCCAGCCCCACAGCCCAACATGCCCTAGCCACAGCTCCACAGTGCCCTGCAGGGCCCCAAAGCATTTCAGAGCTAGGTACAAAAGCAGGAGTCACTCACCCACCACTGCAATGCAGCCACCCCTGGGCTGGAAGGCAGCAGCGGCGGAGCAGCGCGCAGGAACACTACACAACAGACTAGGACTGGAAGTGAAGGAGAATCCCACATCCACTTGAAACTGCAGGGGGAATTTAGGGAGACAGAAGGCGGTTACCCAGTGTGGGATGCTGGCCGGGGCACCCACGCAAATCAGACTCAGGGATGTATCCTGCATCACCTCAGTGCCAAACTCCCTGGAGGGGTGCAAGATACGCCCCTGGGTGGGCTGCGGGGCATGGGAGCTGCAAGCACCTCTGGCCCTCACACACAGTCCTAACTCATCCAAAGAACCTGTGTTGTTACTGGGGAAGGGGGGAGCCAGGACCTGACAAAGGAAGGGGAGTCACATGCCCTGCAGTGCCACACAGCCACAGGAGACCTCTGGGCTGTATTGGGGCCACTGCCCCTTACAGACGTTGTGCTCCACAATCTGCCATGGGGTGGCTAGCAGCCTTGCCATGCCCTCAGGCTGGGTCAGAGCTGGAGACCCCTTCCTGCCCTGTCCCAGCCATCCCTTCATGCTCTGGGGCTGGTTCGACCTCTAGCTGAAGCCTCTGGAGGGGGAAATCCCAACGCTCCCATCACTGAGCATCCCTGATAAGGGACACGTGATGGATCCTCTGATCCCCTAAGCCCCCCATTCCCATTATGCTGGCCTGGGCTTGGGCTGGAGCTGTGGCCGTGCAGCTTGGTGCAGCAGGGCAGGTTGGTACGTACGGCTCTCTGGCTCATCCTTTGCACACCGCAGCAGCGGGGACAGCAGCGTGCCTGGGGTGTCCCTGCTAACATTGTGCTCTGCAGAAAGAAGTGAGGGGGGTGCAGAAAAGAGCTTCAATAACTGGGTGATGAGGGGTGTCTGCCACCCCACAGCCAGGACAAGCCCCACTCTGGCTGTCTGAGCCCACAGGTACCTGGTGGCTCTGGCGAGGATGAAGACCGAGTGGCAAGGGCTGACCTGCGCTTCCTGGTGGGCAGTTTCACCAGTTCTAGAGGACGAGAAAAACCATCAACATACCCTGGCTGTCCGTGCAGCATCAGTCCCCAAGCAACCCACATCTAGCCACCCTTCTAAGCCCACATGCCCGTCCCTGGCACCCACCTGGCATCCTCCGCTCGCCAAAGACGGGCCGCCCGGCTGCCTTCCATATACTTTTCATGGCCCGGTAGTGCGGAGGAAGCCGGGGCGAGTGGTGTCCTGCCCTCCGGCGCGTCTCCCGCTCCGAGTGGAAAGCCTGCTTGAGCGCCTTCCACTTGGAGCGGCACTGGGCCACGCTGCGCCCGTAGCCGGCCGCCGCCAGCCCCCGGGAGATCTCCCGCCACAGCGCCTCGTTGGGTCGCGACGTGGAGGCCATGAGCAGGGCGGCCTCCCCCGAGCCCCCCACCAGCGACAGGAGGCTGCTGACCTCCGCCTGCGTCCAGGCTCGCCCCCGGGGCATCCTGCTGGGGCGGCGGGGGGCGCCGGGGAAACGCTCGGCCCCGAGCCGGGATCAGCCCCGGGGCTCGGCCGTGCGCTCCCGAGGGCGCACCGGGAGGATGCCCGCCGGGGCGGCACCGGGAGCCGTCGGGAGCCAAACCGAGAGTCTCCCCGGGGAGCTGCACGGGGAACCGCCGGGATCAGCCCCGGGAGCCGCACCCAGGATCGCCGCCGGTCTCACCCGCAGCCGCACCGACCGCCCCTGCGCCGCACCGGGCGCCGCGCCGGGAGCTGCCGGGAGTCGCCGGGAGCCGCATCGAGCATGTGCAGCCCCGGGAGGAGCCGCTGGGAAACGTAGTCCGGATGAGCCATCCTTCCCCCAGCATAAGCTGGCAGCCCGGAGCGGGGGACGTTGTCTGTCCCCGGGGGCCTGGGGGGCTCGGGGGGCACGGCAGGGATGGCCATCGCGGCAGCCCTGAAGGCTTGGGGGAGGGTAAGGAGCACCCCAGCCCCCCGCTTTCCAGGGCTGAGATGCAGTTGCAGCCCCGTGCAAAAGAAAGGGCAGCAGAAACCACTTGTAATCAAATACCCCGTGGCCTTGCTGCTTGGAGAGAGACGCGTGGAGACGTGACCTGCACCTCAAGGCAGATCAGACTAAGACAGTTGGGGTTGTTGAGTTTTGAGAAGAGAAGGCTCCCAGGAGACCTTATAGCACCTTTCCAGTACCTTGAGGACTACAAGAGAGCCGGAGAGGGACATTTTATAAGGGTATGCAGTGATAGGACAAGGGGGAATGGCTTCAAACTGACAGAGGGCAGGTTTAGATCAGATTCTAATCATAGAATATCCTGAACTGGAAGGAACCCACTGGGATAATCAAATTCCAACTCCTGGCCCTGCACAGGATACCCCAAGAGTCACACTATGTGCCTGAGAGTATTGTCTGAACACGTCTTGAACTCTGTCATACTTGGTGCTGTGACCGCTTCCCTGGGGAGCCTGTTTTGTGTCCAACCACCCTTTGGGTGAACAGTCTGTTCCCAATATCCAACTTAGACCTCTCCTGACATGGCTTCATGCCATTCCCTCGGGTCCTGTCCTGGTCATCACAGAGAAGAGATTGATGCCTGCCCCTCTGCTGCCCTTCATGAGGAAGCTGTAGACTGAGATGAGGTCTCCCCTCAGCCTCCATCAGGCTGAATAAACCAAGTGACCTCAGCTGCTCCCTGTATGGCTTTCCCTCTTTTAGAAAGAATTTCTTCACTATGAGGGTGGTGAGGCACTGGTACAGGTTGCCCAGAGAAGCTGTGAATGCCCCATCCCTGGAAATGTTCAAGGCCAGGCTGGATGGGGCTCTGAGCAACCTGGTCTACTGGAAGGTTTCTCTGCCCATGGCAGGGGAGGTTGGAACAAGGTGATCTTTAAGGTCCTTTAAAACCCAAATAATTCTATGACTCCATGACATGGCTGCCCAGCTCAGCCCTGGACCTGTGTCTGAGTTAGCAGCCATCCCTGTCACCTGCTACCCCAAAACCAGGGCCACAGGGTTCCCTTGTGCTGGAACGCCTGGGTGCCAGCCCCAACAGCCCCTTGCCCCAAGTGTCTGTCAACACCATGACACCCCTGGGTTGTGTCCCAGGTGGTGCCTCTGGGGACCCCACCAGGAAGTGACACTTTCCATTTTGCATCACACCCGTCTGACAAAGTGTCTGGGAGAGGGTTGCCAGTGTCCCCGTGGGGTGCAGAGCAAGAAATCAAAGAAGGGATGGAAGAGAGGGTCACATACGCTGATCTGCGCTTTCCCCCAACACCAGGTAATGGCATGGTGCTCCCTGTCCCTGGCACCCCAGCTCTCTCAGCAGATTCCCTGCCCTCCTGCAGACCCTTGGCCTCCCAGACCTGCTTCCCCCAATTTCTGTGTGTTCTCTCCCAAGCAGCTCCTTTCCAGCCTCCTTGCAGACTGCCTGCTCTCAGGGTGGGGGGCAGGAGAGGCTCAAGAGCGGGGGATGCCCACTGTACCCCAATGCCACAGCACACACAGGCAGTCCCTGCTCTGCTCTTCCTGTCCCATGTAAAGTGCTGTCTGCCGGGAAACAACTTCTAGGAGGGTCACACTGCTGCAAATGGGCTCTCCCCCACTTTTCCTGGGCTACCCTACTGCCTTCTGACATCCTGCCTGGGATTCACAGACCTTTCCTGACTGGAAGTTACCCACTGCTCCCACCAAGCCCCCCAGGGTCTAGGTTAAATTAAATCCTTTTCTCAGGTCCTCAGCAGCCGGTGCGCCTGCCCTGGTGCTGGGCAGCCCTCAGTCTGGGTCTCCTCTCCCTGGTGCTTCTGCTGGCACAAATCATCCTTGTCAGCTTGAGCTTCCACTGTGAGTACCTACCTGCCTGTGCCTGGATCTCTGTGTCTCGGATCTTGCAGTTGGAGCTGGCGCCACAGGGCCAACAGACAGAGCTGCAGCTTCCCCAAGGAGCTGGGCCCTCCCACTTGGGGCTGAGTGCATTGAGGGTTCTGGGGCAAGCGAGAAAATTGGTTAGGCAAGACATCGCCTAGTTGGCTGGAAAAAAAGTTGGTGGGACAGCGTGGGCTTGGGGAAGGCCATCACATGGCATTGAAAAGAAAACAGGAAGGAGAGAGGTGACACTGAAACTGAAAGGCAGCAGCACTTTCCCCGAAAGTCTGTGTTGTGTTGGGCTCCCAAGCACAGCAAAAGCCGCAAGGCCCTTGGCTGGCTTGGCATACCCAAAGCAGGAGATGTCCTCACCCACAGCTGTGGGGTCACCCTGTGGGAGAGGACACCGTGTGCTGCTGGGAGCAGGAGCCCAGAGTTGCTGGGACACCCCTGTGCTCTTCTTCTGTAGATTTAGTACAACAACAGATGAGCTGCACCCATGATCTCTGGAGCACGGAGAAGAGCCCCAGCTATGGGCAACAGACACTGCAAGGTAAGAGAGCCTGGTGAGCTCCTGGACAAAGTTTGGAGAGGGCCTAGCTGCTTCTTTCAAGCAGCAGGATCTGTCTATGCTCCAGGACATTCTCCCCACCCCAAGTATTCCTTCACCCTTGCTGCCTGTGCCCTGGCTCATGGCATAGAGAGCTGCCCCAGCACTGCTGAACAAGCTGAATGTTGGGACCTTTGGAAGAGGTGACCCCAGCATGGTTCAGCATTGCCTGGACATGCCACCAGCATGAGGCTCATGGATGCCACAAGCATCCGTTTTCCAGATGGCATCAGGTGCTCTCTTTGACCATCTCTGGTCCAACTGAAATCTTGACTGAGTTCCCAGCACTTGGGAAATTGTGTTTGTATTGCTTCTGCAAAACTGGAGCTCCCCTCCCTGCCCAGTGCCAGCACCTTCCTGTAACTCCTTCTCCCCAGGGAGCTCCTTCCCATAAGGGCCTCCCTCTGGGGAGCTGGGGCTGGAAGATGGGAGCTGAGCTCCCGAATAACAGCAAGTGGAGGGTGGTCTCCGTGGGGCAGCCCTAGGAGCACAGTGGGTGGGTTGGTACCCAGTGGCTGCCCATTGTCACTGTCCTGCCCCTTGGGCTGGCGGCTGAGTGCAGCCCCTGCCAGTTGCCCAATCCCAGCTGCTGTGTTTCTGGTGTGCAGTGCAATGCCAGTTTTGCCCGGTCGGCTGGCTCTGGGATGCAGGGCAGTGCTACTACTTCTCATCTGCCAAAAAGACCTGGGAGAAAAGCAGAGAGGACTGCTGCTCCAGGGGGGCACAGCTGGTCACCATCCAAGACAACACTACCCTGGTGAGTGCACCCAGCCTGCCCTGTCCAGCTCCCTGCGAGCATTGGGCTGTGCTGGTGACCACCTCAAGGTCCCTCAGCAGCCACCCACCCATCAGCAGCATTGTCTCAGCTCCTTGGCTCTGGCCTATGTGCCCAAATCCTAGCTAAGCCTCCAGGCAGGGAGCTGGCAATGCTGTGCCCATGCTGCACAGCCCCCATCACTAATTGTGGGTGGGGCTGTGTGTCCCCCCAGGGAGCTCACGTGGATCCTCTCCTGTATTAGGCTTTCCTGATGCGAACCACGGACATGGAGGTCTTCCATGTGGGGCTGAAGAAGGATGGCTTTGCATCTGACTGGAAGTGGCTGGATGGCACCACATTGAAGGGGTAGGGCTGTCAGCTTGTCCCCAGCCAGGGCTGCTGAGGGTCCAGCAGCAGGGATCAGGGAGGTGGCAGGAGGACACTGGCATGGAGAGATGTGCTCCATATTTTGGCCACCTCCTGTCTCCCCAGGGCTGCACTGGGGCATTTTAGGGAAGAGAAGATAGGGAAGAGAGGCCTGACCCTGGTGCCCATACTCTGCCTGGATGAGGGACTGGAGGGCTCCCCCAAAAGCAGATTCCCAGATTTTGGTTGGTGCAGTTGGTGCTGAGCCCTGCCAGGAGGGAACTGAGGGTCTCATGTCCCTGATGGGGCTGGGGACATCAGAAAATGTGGCTTAATTGGGAGGAGGCAGGAGACTGTGTTCCACGGGGGGAGTGAGCTTTGCCCCGCAGCATCCCTGTGCCGTTTCTGGTCCCTGGCTGGAGGATTTACTGATGGGACAATCTCAGTTCTTCCTGCCCATCCCATCTCAGTGCACTCTCTCCCTGCAGGATCTTCCTAATCCATCGCTACACCAGGTCTTACCAGGCCTGTGGCAGGCTGTCAGGCTTGGGGCTGTCGGGTGGTCTGTGCTCGGAACCCCTTGGATGGGTCTGCAAGCAGAGTGCAGCCACCCTGCAGTGGCTCCAGTCCTCACCTCCTTCCTTCATCTGGAGAAACACCACCTACAGCTGTGTGAGGCCCTGATGGCTGTGGGAACCTCCAACCTGTCCCACCACCACGTTCCCTGCCTGACTCCAGTTCATGGGCATTCGCAGGCACTGACTGCTGCCTCCTGGCTCAGACCTCTTTATTTCCCTGTAGCTGCATTTTGCCAATAAACTCTGCCAAAAACTGTGTCTGTCTTTGAGGAATGACAGGGGTGTGATAGAGGTGCATCCTCCAGCTCGGTTGCATCAATGAAAAGTGGGAAATTGCCTCTGCTGCACCATTCCAGGAGCCAGTATTCAGCCAGCAGCAATCCAAGCATCCTCGTGGCCTGATGGCAGCATGAGGCAGCTCCTGTGCAGGCTGGAGCAGGTCTCCTGAAAGCTTTCTGATTGTGGTGGCTGCCTGGTGTTTATGCTTCTTGGAACACACAGCTGAGAGGTGACCCTTTGCTTCCTCATCCCATGGAGGACTTGGACTGGGCAGCAGCTTATCTTCTGGTGCCAGCCCAGTCTGAGGAGGTTCCAGCAAGTGGCCTCACTTTGCTTTGAGTCTGGGTGATGTGTGAGAGCCTGAAAGGTCTGATGAGGCTTGAGTTGAAGGTGTTTGGTTCCAGCAGCTGTTAAAGTTTCAATATAGGCCTCCTGGTTCCAGCAGCCTGGAGCTCTGGCATGAACATCCCTGGGATTCTCCCTGGCATATTCAGAGGACCAATATAATAAGTGCATTCTGTGTCCTGAGCAGGGGCTGGGAGGGAAAAGGTGATACATGGGGCGGTGTAGCCCTGCTGTGGCCAGTACACAGGAGCTTGGGCTCCTCACAGCCTGGGGCACAAATGTAGAGCATGCAGCCCAGAGTGGAGCTCATTCACCCCCCACCCTCCAAAGCCAGAGCATCCTCTGAAATAAAACCACTTTTCGCAAATAAAGCAACTACTTCTGCTTTTCTGCATATGAAGAAGTGTCTCCATCCCACATGGTCTTAGCCACAGTCTGCTATATGACCACAGTGGAGCAGAACAGGACTGAGTTCCTGGACTGCTGCTGCCCAGCTGCCTGCATGGCCCAGAGTGTGGTCTATGCTGATTTGAAGTTTGATGAGCCCCTGCTCACTTCCCCTACCTGCCCTGAGGTTCCCGGGCACCAAGAGAGTGCTGGGCTTGGGACAGGTGTCTCTCCTCTGGACTTGCTCCAACAGGTCCATGTCCTTCCTGTGCTAGGGACCCCAGAGCTGGATGCAGTGCTCCAGGTGGGGTCTCACCAGAGCAGAGCTGAGAGGCAGAATTCTCTCCCTCACCTGCTTTCCACCCTGCTTTGGATGCAGCCCAGGACAGGATTGGTTTCTGGGCTGTGAGTGCACATGGCTGGGTCATGTCCAGCCTCTCACCCATCAGCACCCCCAAGTCCTTCCCAGCAGGGCTGCTCTTGATCTGTTCATCCCCCAGCCTGTGTTGGTACCGGGGGTTGCCCTGACCCAAGTGCAGCACCTTGCACTTGGTCTTGTTAAACCTCATGATGTTCCCATGGGCCTACTCCTTGACCTTGTCCAGGTCCCTCTGGATGGCATTGGGTGCCTCAGATGTATCAACCACAGCTCTCAGCTGGGTGTCATCTGCAAGCTCGCTGAGGGTGCACTAGATCCCCCTATTCACATCGTTGATGAAAGCATTAAGTAGCATTGATGCCAATATGGATCCCCAAGGGACCCCACTGGTCACCAATGTCCACATTAGGACACAGAGCCATTGACCACTATCTTCTGGATGTGACTGTCCTGCCAATTCCTTATCCACCAAACAGCCCACCCATTGAATCCATTTCTCTCCAGTTTAGAGGGAGACTGTGTCAAAAGCTTTACAGAAGTCGAGATAGAAGACATTTGTAGCCCTTCCCTTGTTCAGTGATGAAATCACTCCATTGTAGAAGGCCACTAGGTTGGTTAGGCAGGACTTTACCTTGATGAAACCTTGCTGGCTGTCTCAAACCCAGCTTAGCAAAATGGTTCCCAACACCTCGTACTCTCTGCAGAAACACTTGAGTCAGCAGGGTCAGTGCTGCACCTGGACTCCCCCTCCCCACCCCACCTGGATCCTGGACAGGGCTCTCTTATCACCCTGCTTGGCAATTCATGTTCCACCATGGTCTTGGGGACCTTCCCCTCATGGTGCCAGGGTCCCCTTTTTCTAGCGTTCTCAAGTCTCCTCAGTACTTCCCTCTCTCTTCCACTGTCTTAAGACTCATAGTTGCAACCCCATTTCCTCAGGGCCTCTCCCATTTGCCTTCCATGATCTCAGGCATCTTCACTGAACCTCCATTTCCTCCCATGGTCTCAGGGTTATTGCATTCACCCCCATGGTCTCAGGACTCTTCATTAAACCTTTTTTTCTCCCATGGTTTCAGGGTTTCCTTATTCAACTTCAATGTTCTCAAGGCTCCCCAGAGCTTCCCCATCTCCCATATGGTCTCATGGCTTCCCAGCATTTTCTCATGCTGATGGCACCACTGCCTGTGCTCTTCAAGGCAAGACCCAGCCCAAAGCCCTGGGCAGGTGATGGAGGCAGGAAAAAGGGCAGGATGAGAGCTATTAATGCCAAGAGAAGAGACAGGCTGTAAATCCACAGAAGTCCCCAAAATGGACAGACTGAGGGATACCAGTGTGTCATCCCGCAGCTCCAAGAAAATGCAAATGGCAGATCCTGCACAGTTCTCCCCGGGCAGCCTTGGGGGAGCACAGAAAGTGGGAGCTGGGCTTTGCACTGGAGACCTGGATCACTGCAGGGTGTGCTGGCCAGGGCACACAAGAACACACAGAGACACAGTGCAAGGTGGTGTGATAAGTGTATGCATGAGTGTAAGAGAGCGAAATAAGGTCTCTTTTCTAGCCTTTAAAATACAGACCCTCTTTCCCAGTGCTTTGTAACGCAGTTGAGGCAATGCATGCACAGGGGACAGAGTCTTGGGGTGCATCCCCAGCTCCTGTCCCCAAGTCCAGAGATGGAGTAGAGTGTCAGCAGTCAGATCTTGGCCAGGAGAGGAGGTTGGGCCTCAGATGTGCTGCTCAATTTCGGGGATTTCTCGCAGATCCACTGAAAGGAATGCCGGCACGACATATGCCTGATTTTCCCATATTCTATTGCCCTGCACATTGTATTCCTAGGAAAGAGGGCACATCTCAGAGTAGCAGTGACAACATCCTTGCTATAGACACCACTTCCCATAGCTCTCAGTGCCACTGGGGCAGGCAGGGTGCCTGGCACTGGGACCAGTCTGAGGAAGGGTTGCATTCCTCCTCCCAGTTTTCTGCTCTGCCACTTGGAAATCTGGCAGTACACTCCACAGCTGAGCTCTGCCCTGACCCCCTTCCTTTGGGGGACCATCATCCCCTTTGCTGGGGGATGTAACAGGGTCAAATCAGCACCTTTCTGGTGTGGGAAAAGGGCAGGTGCTTGTGCCCAGCACTTACCAGGTTTGACTTCTGTCCTGCCATTCAGAAGTTGCCTTTGTGTTATAATAAGTGCTTGGTCCAATCCAGTAGTTTTCAGTAGACTCCTGCACAAAATGCTGGAAGAAGAGAAGCTGTCAGCCACCTGCTTCATGACTAGCACTTGCCTGGTGCCCAGGAGCGCCAGGGTCGGCTGTGCTCCTCCTCCCAGACTTCTGGAATGGAAACCTGGGGCTCATGGTGCTACCCCAGCACCTCCACAGATACTGCTGCAGCTGTCCCGCTGGGACTCTGCCCAGTCTCACCCTCCTAGGGTACCACAATACCCCTGCTCTGTACCGGTACTGTCAATGATAGCAAGCTATCTTGGATGAGCAGTTCAGCGGATTTTGCTTTGCAGTCATCCTTGCTTCTCTGCCAGGTCTTCTTCTGCACAGAGATGAAGAGACACTTGCTCCTGTAGAGCACCCAGCCCGAGGGGCAGCAGTCTGGGGACAGGGGCACAGGTCAGACGCTTATCCTCCCACAGATGCTCGAGGGGCCCAGCCCGGCTGAGATCAACCCCTGCATCTGCCCAAGAGCAACATTGCCTCTGCCCCCGCCCCATCACAACTCTACCTGTATTCACACAGGCACGCAGGCTGCTCACAGTGCTCTCGCTGTTGTTGAGCTTCCCCTGCACCTCCTGCATCTCCTTCTCCGTCTTGCCCAGGACCCCCCTGACGTGCCCCAGCTCGGCGCTCATTCTATCCAGCTCCAGCTGGCTGATGTTGCCCTCGTGCCACGCTCGCTGCAGCTCCTCTCTGGCCCACGCCAGCTCCACCCGTGCCTGCTCCAGGCTCTGCTCCCGAGCGCTCAGCTCCTGTGACAGGCGGCCCTGCTCGGCTGCGTGGTTGTGGGAGGTGTCCTGCAGGGTGTGGGTGACCTGCCAGTCTGGGGTAGGGCAGTGAGCTGAGACATGGGCATGGGACAGCCGGGCCATGGGACTTGCAAGGGAGAATGGGATAGGAGTGCCTGTCTGTGGGTAGAGATTGTCCTGGGGGTTTCAGTGAGAAGAGAAAGGAAGTCCCAATGGTGGCAGGTGGAGGGGAGACAATGGCAGGCAGTAGGAGGCAGTGGGAGACAGTGGGAAGGCAAGGGGAGGCAATGAGAAGGCTAGTGGGAGGTAGTGGAAGGCATTGGAAAGACAATAGGAAGTGGTGGGAAGGCAATAGGAAGGCAGTGAGAGGGAGTAGGAGGCAGTGTGAAGGCAGTGAGAGGCTGTGGGAGGCAATAAGAAGGCAAAGAGAGTGAGTGAGAGACAACGGGAAGGCAGCAGGAGGCAGTGGGAAGGCAGTAGGAAGGCAGTGGGAAGACAGTGGGAGGCAATGGGAAGCAGTAACGGAGTGGGAGGGAGTGGGAAGCTGTGGGAGGCAATGGCAGGCAATGGGGAGTAGTGGAAAGACAGTTGGAGGCAATGGGAAGCAGTGACAGGGAGTGGGAGGCAGTGGGAGGCATTGGGAGGTAGTGGTAAGACAGGGGCAAGACAATGGGAGGCAGTGGGAAGGCAGTGGGAGGCAATGGGGGGGAGTAGGAGGGAGTGGGAAGGTAGTGGAAGGCAGCTCATGAAGCCGTGAAAGAGGAAGCAACTAGTCCTGGACCCCCAGCCTCAGGCACCCCTCATCCCTGACAAACCCCCTGCAGCTCATCCCTGGCCCAGCCCAACACCCCCTCTCACTACCCCCCACCCCATGGCCATCCCCCTGACTCACAGCAAGCCCCCAGGGCCACGGTGGCCACCAGCAGCAGCAGGAGCAGGACCAGGCTGGCTGGCAGCAGCGCTTTGGGGATGTGCCATCGCCGGGGCAAGCGCTCTGCAAAAGACAAGCACCCACGGGCATCATCCCTGCCATCACCCGATGCCCACCCCGCGCAGGGGCACCCCCACGGCAGTGGCTGTGTCCGGGTTCCCACCTGGACTGGGCGCTGCTGTCACCGGCCCTGGCAGCACGTTCTCATAGGGGCTGTCGTCTTCATCGGGGACAGTGGATGGAGACCCCTCAGCAAATTTCAGGTCGGCATAGACCACGTTCTGCGCCATGCCCGGGCCACCCCAATGGCCCCGAGGGCGCTGCTTCTGCTGCAGAGAAAAAGTACAGCTGGTTTCCGCAGAAGCAAAAGTCTAAGGAGGTGTGGCAGATGGGAAAGTACAGCCACGACACTGGTGCCCTGCCATTGGCCCAGCAACACCATCCTGTTTCATTCCACCCCCGGAAACTGCTAAGGGGTCCCCTGGGATGGCAGCGGAGGGGGCAGTGCAGCTCGGGGCTGGGGCACTGGGCAGAGCTGCAGGCCTTGCCTATGGAGAATTGACTTAATTCTCTAGGGCAGGGCTGGCTTACAGGGGGGAAGAGGTGGCTTTGGTGCTGACCCCATCCAGGATGGAGTTTCCCTCTCCTTTGTGCTCTGCTCCAGAATTGGAGCATCGCTGCTGTGTGGAAATGTTTGCCTTAATGCCTAAAAGGGATTTCCACATTGCAGCATGAGCTTTCACTTCTCCTCTCATTATGGTCACATGCCCCCACTCTGTCAGCAAGGACACCATGGAAAATCATGTCTCAGACCTTGAAGTGTCATGATAAATGGTCTCATTACTCTTCCATTGTACCCAGCTTGGTGGTCCCAAGCAGTAGCAGGAATATTGGGCAGTCACCTGATACATTCCACTGGCCTTTCCCCAGCATGTCCTCCCTGGGCCTGGGCACCTGCATGCCCAAGAGGATATGCTCCATTTTCTTCCAGGAGACTGAGTGGAGGCTGTCCAACCCTTAGCTTTCCAAACCCCCTTCCTGTCCCTTTTGAAGCTGGCTGTCATTTTTGCCTCTCTCCACTGATGAAGGACTTCCCTTGCTCTTGCAGAGGTGATGGGCAGTGGCCTTTGTATCAGTTTGACCTGGCTCTCGCGCCAAGTCCAAGCTGTCTCCTCCCCCTTCTCACTCTCCCCAAGCAAGGAAAAAAAAAATGAACCGCAGAAAAAAAACCTGAACCACAGAAGAAAAACCTGAAAGAAGTTCGAACGAAACGGGATTGTATCAAATATATATATATTACATATATTTACAAATATATATACAATTTGAATATATTATATACAATAGGGAGCTCCCGAGGGGGAAAAAGGGAAAAGGGAGGGGGAAACAAGGATGAAAAAAACTAAAAACAAATATCCTCCAAATATACCCATTAATAGAGAGCTAGCGAATAAATACAAAAACCAATTAAATACTTGCCTGAATGAGACAGCAGAACTAACTCCCCATGCCTCTCAAATGGAATGGAGATAATGGCAGGTCTGAGCAGCAGGCCCTGGCCTATACAAGGAAAGCCCGTCTATGGAGAGACCTGTCTCCTTCAGCCACCGGAAGAGAGAAGAGAGTGAACTGTCTAATCTGTGCCTTTTTATATGTTGAGTTACGGAAAGGGATGATACGGAATACTTCCTTAGATTTCTGACCCCGTTGCTAAGGAAGGCCTAAAAAATCCACAAAACCAACCCACTACAGCCTTGTAACACCGTGCTCCAACAGCACCACTGTGCACCTCCAGTCCTGTTCCAGGGACTGGCTGCATCCAGATGTGCCCAACTGGCCCCCAACTCAGTGTCCATTTTGAAACCTGTCTTTCTCTGGATGAAGTTCAGTAGAGATCTCTGAGATGCTGAGAGGCTGGAGGGACAAAGAAGGAGGTTCTGTGGGTTCTGGGGTTGTGGTCTTAGGCAGGGAAGGCAAGGTGGATGTCATTGCTCTATGCAACTGCCTGGGAGAGGTTTGGAGCAATGCCAAAGCTTACTTCTTCTAGGAGGGGAACAGGAACAGGATGAGAGTCAGTGGCACACGCTACATAGTGGGGAAATTCCCATTCTCAGAGGCTGGGAGAGAAAATCTGAATCTGTGAAGACCTCCAGCCCTCCACAGAGCTGTCCACAGGGCAATGTGCTCCTGTGTTGAGGATTTCCCTGCTCCCCCCTTGCTCTCCCCTGACCCAAGGATTTGGGTCCTTGCTCTACCACAGCCGTGACCTCAGGCTGTGCTGCCCTGGCCCTGCTGTGTGCCCAGGGGGACCACAAGGACTTCTGGAGCGTGGGAGGGGAGGGGCTGATATTTCTGGGACCAATGAGAGGGTGCTGATACCTGCGGCTGTGCTTCAGTGGTCCCATCTGCTACAACGCAGAGCAAACTTCTGCTTCTGCAGATGCTGGCTGCACTTCTCCTTTGCACCTCCGAGACACAGTGCAATCACCAGGAGCAGGACCATCCCAGAAAGGCACCCCAAGGGCAGAGTGGGAGCCTGAACAGCTCAGGGCTTGCCCAGCACTTGCCCACATGGCCCAGAGCATGGTTTATGCTGACCTGAGGTTTGCCAAAGTGATGGGAGGCCGGAGCATGGCCAGCCAGGCACTGGAGGCAGGTGAGAGCCCACAGACCGTGCCACTCTGCCTCTGCCATCCCCAACCCCATGGACTCAGCCTCTCTCCCCTGCCTTCCTCCCACAGCCCTTGGCATGGATGAGGCAGAGAGCCCCCATGAGAACACGCAGCCGGTGCCGGCAGGGCAGGACGGGGACGGGGCCCAGCCCAACCCAGGTGAGTACCCAGCTGGAATCCAGGGCACCAAGCGAGGTCTTGGCATGGGTAGTGGGTGGTGTTTTGGGGTGCTCCCACTCCCATCCTTTAAGAGAGGAAATGCCCACATCATGCCACCTGTGCCATCATGCCACCACAGCACTGCCTGCAGGCAGTAGGCAGGGGGATTGCCAGGGGTTTTCCAGCTCTCCAGGTGATGTCTGTTGTCTGTTGTGTCTTGCAGGCCACTGGTCCCGGCGGTGGTGCATCCCAGTGGGGATGCTGACAATCTGCCTGCTGCTGGTGGCCACTGTGGCCCTGGGGGCTTGCTGTGAGTCAGGGGACATCTGGGGCTGGGGGTGGCTTGGGCAGGGAGGCAGCTGTGCTGGGGTAGGTGCGCTGTGGTTGAGCATGGAGTGAATAGGGGAATGCCCATGCATGCTGCTCCTGGCTGAGTCCCTCTTCCCTGTCTGCCACAAGCTGTCCTGTATCCCTCTCAGGATAGGCATCCCCTCTGCCTCCCATCACCCACCTTGCCCTCTGTTTCTGCTCCTTTTTCTTCCCATTGCCCAGCCTCATATTTATGCACCCTGCCTGCCCCTGCCCTGCTGTACCTGGTCCCACACCCCATCCTGCCCCTGCCCCGCTCTCCTCTCCCAAGTCCTGCCCAACCCTTAAACATACGCTTTGCTGCTGTGTCCTTCCTTCCCATCCTTTCCCATTCAACATGGACAACACCCTGCCTTGCCCTGCCCATCCTACCTGCCCCAAATGGGGTCAGTCCCACACCCAGGCTGTCCCGTGCCCGTGTTTCAGATCACCCCTTCTGTCCCCAGACTGGCAGGTCACCCACACCCTGCAGGACGCCTCCCGCGACCACGCAGCCGAGCAGGGCCGCCTGTCACAGGAGCTGAGCACTCAGGAGCAGAGCCTGGAGCAGGCACGGGTGGAGCTGGCGTGGGCCAGAGAGGAGCTGCAGCGAGCGTGGCACGAGGGCAACATCAGCCAGCTGGAGCTGGATAGAATGAGCGCCGAGCTGGGGCACGTCAGGGGGGTCCTGGGCAAGACGGAGAAGGAGATGCAGGAGGTGCAGGGGAAGCTCAACAACAGCGAGAGCACTGTGGCTGTCCTGCGCTCCTGCACAGCTATAGGTAGGGCAATGATGGAGCAGGGATGGGGTGTCCTGGGTGACTGGCATCCCTCAGCAGGTGCAGTGCCAAGGCACGAGCACTGGCTTTTTTTGGTCACATGGTGGGAGCAGGGTGGTCCGAGGCTGAAGCTATGCCTGGAGCAGAGGCTGAGCCTGTGATATCTGCTGGGAAGATGTGGGGTTGTTCCTGGTTCCCCCCAGGGCATCTGTGTCTGATCAAGCATCTGAGCTGTGCCCCTGCCCGCAGATTGCTGCCCCTCCGGCTGGCTGCTGTACAGGGGCAAGTGCCTCTTCATCTCCTCGGAAAAGAAGACATGGGAGGACAGCAGAGATGAGTGTGAGAGAACATATTCTCAGCTCCTGATCACCAAATCCTGGACTCGCTGGACTGTGCCGGTAGGGTGCTGGGGGAGCTGAGGGCAGGAACTGGTGTATCCAGACCTGGGGTCACCAGATGGGCTAGCACTGTTCTGGAGGCCCCTGCTATGCCAAAACATTGGAGGGTGCAAGGCTGATCTCTGGAGCACATGGCTGGTGATGGACATGGAGCAGAGGCTCTGCCCCCCCTTGGTGCTGCCCAAGCTGGAACAGGGCACCTGGGCTGCTCAGTTGTCCTGCTCCAAGAAGCTCCAGCCCCAGGGTCTCCTTGGGGAGATGATCACTCCCTGCAAACACTGCAATACATAGGTACCATGGAAAAAATGTGAAAAGGCCCTTTTTATTCTTCCCCAGACCTTCCTGAAGAATGCAGATGTCCCATATTGGATAGGACTGCAGAAGAGCGGCTTCCCCTGGTATGACTATGGCTGGCTGGAGGAAGAGGACCCAGATGGCGAGGGGCTCTCCGATGCCTGGTTCTGGGTGGATGGCTCCCTTTATGAAAGGTAGCTGGCAGCACAGCCTCTTGCCAAAACTCCTCAACCCCAGTACAACTTTAGGAAGTGTTTTAAATCCCACTAGTACCCAGTTCTGGGCACAGGCACTGGGAAACTAAGAGCATCAGAGCAGCAGGGGCTGAGGGAAGGTGGGTGCAATGGTGTGGTGAGATGCATACAGGACATGAAGATGCAAAGTGAAGACTTGGGGGTGTACATGCAGGGCATACGAAGCAGGCGGTAGCAAAAGTGGACAAAAGAAACCGCAAGTTTTATTTGGGGTCTAGACAAGGTGTTTGAGCACAATCTCTATCCCCCACGTGCCTCCTTGATTCCTCCGGGAGAGGAAATCAAGCCTTCCCGCCTACAGAGAGTGCTCCTCCCCTCCACGTGCACCCACTTCTCAGCTTGTTGCTGCTTCCTCTTGCTGTGTCTGAGAGCAGTGGGGAGGAACAGACCCGTCTGGCCAGGTGCTGGGTACCCAGCCCCTGCTCACTGCCTGCCCCTTCACCTTCAACCCTCACCCCCCAAATGGGGGACTGCACCCAGTGTAGACCCACAGCCCAGGGCAGCTCCTCCAGCTGTCCATGTGCCCTCAGGGAGGACTGGGCTCTCCCCACCGGAGGAATGAAAAAATGTCCAGCAATGAGGCCAAGTCAAACAGGAGGGAGCCTAAGGGGAGTCACAAGCACTGCAAACCCTTTGTAGAGGCGTTTCTTAGCCTGCCTGAGGAAGGGCAGCAACCTGTCAGCTGAGCCTTCAGCCTGTGAAATCATTAGGGGAGGACTGGGGGATCTGACTGTAGCATCCAACCCCTCCTGTTCGAGCTACAAGAGGCAGTCGTCACAGCAGGGGTTGTGGGCAGAAGGTGTCAGCCCCTGATGTGTTGCTTCCCCGTCCAGGCCATGGCAGTCAAAGTCGAATGGGTCGTGTGCCATAATAAGCCGTGGAAACATCAAACCTGCCCAGTGCACCGGCCCCCATGACCTGCACTTCTGGATCTGTGAGAAGGCAGCGGGGCCAAGCTCCCCTTTCAAATGATGATGGCTTCTGGCTCCAGTATTGCTGTGGTGAGTGTGCCCACAGCAGGTTCTGCTGAGCCTGGGGTGTATGGGGCCTGTGGGGTATGCATGGAGGAAAGCAGGGAGCCTGTGCCACTGCCTGGGGCATGTTGACCCCGCCCCTTGGAGCCTGCCTCCGTCCCTTCACTGCCATAGAAGGCCCTGGTCTGTGGTAGTTCTAGAGGACTCCCTGAAGCTGTGGCTCAGCAAAGGGGCAAAATGGGGGAAAACCCTTTCCAAGATGCCTTTCCAGCCCTGTTGCATGTCTTGGAGGCTGGGTGACATCTCACCCTCACCCTCCTCCGCCTTCCCTTGCAGCACCTGCACCCTGCACTGCCTCTGCTCCAGCCTTGCTACGTTCCTGCCTGGGATGTTCCATCCATTCAGGCAAACTACTTCCCCCTACAGACTGCTGCCCCCCCCCCCGGCTGCCCAGGTCCTTCTCAGGGATGCCCAGTAATGCTTGGGTATCACATAGGCAGCAGTGGCTGTTTGCCCCCCAGCTGATGTGCTTCAGCAGAGCAGTGTGGGCACCACAGCCCAGCCCCACACCTGCATGGGACACCCTGGGTCTTCATGGCACAGAGTCTGGTGGGCAATGGGGAGCCTGGACCAGGACACAGTGGAGTAAGCCCTGATACTCAACGCTGCAGCCATGCCACATCCCCAGAGCTGAGTGAGGTGTGGTGTTGGCATGCAAGGAGCAGGAGTCAGGGGCGTCACAGCTCCACGCCCAGCCAGTCCCTTCCCCGCAACAGGCATTTGCTACCGGACCCCATCGAAGGAGCAGCTTGGCTACAGCTTTCAGGCGACCCCGCACTCAAAAGGCTCAGCAAAGCCTCAGTGCCCAAGGAGCGAAGCTGAGCATGAACTGGCCGGCGCCTGCGCTGGCGTTTGGGGATTTTTTTTGCTGATTAGAAATTAGAGCAGTGACCTTTAGGGTTGTATGGTGTGATTGTGTGTTTCAAAGCAAAAGCAACTCAGGCACTTGCAGCAGACTGATGCTTTCCGAGACAACTCATCAGGACTTTAAATAGTTACTACACACGTGCACATGTGAAGATTAAGCAAAGTAGCCCTGATGTAATGCTGCAGCCAGGTGAGAGCAGAGGAAGTCCTGTTCAATCAGGCGAAAATGCTCTCAGTTTACAGTGGGGCCATATATAGTTGATTAATTCTGTGTTAATTAGCTTGCTTGAAGAGCAAAAGGGTGTTAAAGACAGGCTTTTTGGAGGTGTCTGCTGGCTGAACCCACTCTGTAGCAATAAAGAGACATAGTTCATCTGCTCTTTGCTTTCTTGTGTACCACCAAAAACAGGGACTCAAGGGAATGAACTCAAAGAACTTAAATAATAAATGGGAATTTGACCGAAGCCATTTCAACCGAGACAGGCACATAAGGGACACTGAGATCTGGGGCTAAGCCAGGCTGGCCTGCAGTCCCCGAGGAGTTGCCCTGAAGCCCCAGGCAAGCCTGTGCAACCTTTTGGGACTGGGACCCCTTCCACATCTGATGTGCATCCAAGAGACACAAGCCTGAGTAGCTGGGACATTTAACCTTTATTGAACACTTTAAATAAGCTGGGTATATATTACTAGCAATTATTAATAATAATAAAAAACACAAGAGTTCTGCATTCACCAGTGCATTATGCAGGAGGGAGGAAAGCCGGCTCCCACCCTTGCCGGGGGCCTGGCAGCCTGGCCGTGCTGCCCACTGGCCCCATCCCCATGATGCCAGGATGGCACCTGGCCCCTCTGCCAGCACCCTGCCCCCAAACCTGTGTGGCAGGGAGTTGCGAGGCATTGTGCTGGCTCAGCACCCAGCCCTTGGCATTGGGCCGGCAGGGACAACCCCAGTGTTGGCAATCCTCCCCATGCACTGCCCATGGGCATTGCCCCTCTCCCGGCCCCCTGCCCACCTCTCCCCATGTCAGGAACTGGCTGTGCTCCCCATGCTTGTGGATACACATGGGTACACCCACCAGTCCCACAGGATCCCCAAATACACACATACACACGCTGACCTCTCTACCCCAACCCAGTCCCGCTCACCCACTGGGGTGCAGGGGACTCCCAGTTCTCCCAGAGGAGCAGGCTCACTGTACATCCCTCTGCAAGAGCAGGCAGAGGGGTGAGCCCTTGGAGAAAGGGGGTCCTGGATCCAGGGCTTGAGCCCTGGGGCCCCGCGGGGGACCAGCCCTGCCGCTTGGGGCAGTGCTTGGGTCAGGGGTGTTATTGCACTTCAGTCCCCAGAAGAGACCCAGCCCACTCCCAGGGCTTCCTGCAGACCCCCAGGGCTGATCCTGGTGGGATGGGTGCCCAAGCGCCTGGGCAGTGCTGTGGCAGCTACAGCACATGGCACAATGGCCGCTGCTGGTCACCAAGCACTGGGCAAGGACAGACCGTGGGGATGTGCCAGGCTCCTGCATTGCCCAGTGCTGCAGCTGCAGAGGGGTGTGAAGGGCAGCTGGATGCAGCCCCACTCCCCAGGATCCCCATCACTAGGACTGTGCCTCCGGCAGCTTCAGCCTGGGCTCAGCCAGCACTGGCGCCGGGGCTTTCTGGTGTTGGCCCCTGTCGTGGCAGAGGAGGCTCTTGGTCTCGGAGTTGAGGTTCTGGTAGCGGGGAGGGCTGGGAGCTGGCTGGTGGCAGATGGAGGCAAAGTTGAAGCTGAAGGGACTCACGCAGCAGCCAGGGCAGGGCAGCACTTCATCCTGCTCTGGCACGGCACCAGAGTTGTGCCCAGGCAGCATGGCCGAGTGCTCTGTTTGCTCCAGCGCCACTCCACAGGTGATGCTAAGCTTGGAGGAGCCGTGCTCCAGCCCGCTGCCCCAAGCCAGAGGTTTGCTGACCATCACATGGTTGTTGTTGATGAGGAGCCTGCTGGGGGATTGTGTCTCCGGTTGCCAGGGCTCAGTGCCCAAGGATGCCGTGTGGATGAAGTTGCTGTTGGGGGGCAGCAGGGTGGGCTGTGGCAGCTCAGAGCTGTCGAAGCCGCAGGCCCGCTGCTTCTTTGCTCTGGAGCTGGGGCTGGAGGCTTGTCCCCAAGCTGGGGGAGAAAGGAGGGCGGAGGGCTGGGGGTTGTCAGTGGGATAGGGGGACACCACATCCAGCGCCAGGCCCCCATGGTGGGGCAGCTCGGGAGAGGCGGGCAGAGAGTGGCACTTGCGGGGGCTGGTGGTGGGGGCTGAGAAGTCACACTGCACCTCCACCTCCATGGCAGGCTCGGGCGTCACAGTGGTGCTGAGCTCGAGCGGGGCGGGGGGCGGCAGGTCCAAGGTGAGCGAGATGACCGACTTGCTCGGCGTATCAAAGAGCTTGATCTTTCCCCCCTTCAGGTCCTCTCGCTGGGAGAAGGGGTTGACACGGGGGGACATCTCCTTGGACCTGGCCCCACTATTAGGCTCCAGCGGCTGCAGCTGGTCAGGTGGTTTGGGGGAGAACACGTCGGACTGGCTGCGGGATAGGTGCTGGTCTGGCTGCAGGTGCTGTGTCCCCAACTCACGCAGAGGTGACTGCTTGGTGCAGCTGGCTGACATCCTGGCCACAGCTGGGCATGGGCACAGGAATGTGTCACCAGCTGCCAGCAGCTGCCCATGTAGGGTGCTACTGGGTGCTGGGCACACAACCACTCAGGGGTGCACCCTGAGGAAGGAACAGGGAACAATTCCATCCTGCACACCTCACACACCCCTGTCTCCTTCCCCTACAGCTGATGGGGTAGGACAGGACACCTCACATGCCCCCATTTTTGCACCCTGCTATGGCCTGTCCCCAGGGTGCCCACATACCGAGTGTGGCTGAGGTCTCAGGTGTAGGCAGGCTCTCCCCGATGCCGAAGAAGGTGGCCCCAGCACCCTCGGTGCCAAGCTGGTGCTGCAGGATGCTCTCCAGGCACTGTGTGATTTCCAGGAAGGAGGGGCGGGAGGTGGGCTCCATCTGTGAACAGGAGAGGTTCCCCATCAGGTCTGTGCCCTGCCTGAGCACTGCAGGGAGCCCTGCACAGCAAAGGCAGCTCCCTGCTCTCCCCATGAGCAGGCAAGGCAGCCTGTCCTGCCCAGCTGCCCTGGTGGGGAAGGGCCATGGAGGTGGGAATCTCACACTGCAGCAGTGAAAAGCCAGCTGGAGGAAGGCGGCTGGGCAGTCGATTCCCACCATAGTGCAGAAAGTGGTGACATCCAGACCAAAATCCTGCAACGGAGAAAGGAGGAAGAGTGAAGTTAGGTCCCCTGGGAGACCACATGGCCCAGGGTACCTGAAATGGCCTGGCTCCCATCCCCATGCTGACTGTGTGCCACCCAGGGCTGTGGACCTGGAAGCACCCCAAGTGGGGCACAGCAAGGGAACACCCCGGTGTCACCCCACACTGGGGTAAGGCTGGGAGATGCTGGTACACAGATGCCTCCTGCTCTCTGCCTCAATCCAACTGTCGACTTCTCCCACCCAGGCTGACTATGGGCTCCAAGGACAGGTTACCAGCACAGATTATCCCTCCTCAGCCAGCAAGTGGGACAGAGCACCTCTGCCCCGAGGTGTGGGGCAACTCCTGCATATAGGGCTCTGCTCAACACAGGAGAATGGCTTCTCTTGTTTGGTGAAGCAATCCCAGCCCTGGTGCTGCTGCCCACCACTCTCCCTACCCGTTACCATCCCACAGAATCACCTCAGTGCGGGGCAGGTAGTCGGGGTCAGCTGGCACACGAGCGATGGTCTCGCACAGGATGATGCCGTATGCAAACACATCAACCTGCAGAGAGTGGGGAGTCACAGGAGTGCCCCATGGCCTCGATGTGCCCATCAATCTGCAAAGCCACAGCCCTCCTCCTCCCCAGAGAGCCACAGCAGGGGCTCTGGAAGCCCAGTTCCTTCCCTCTAGGTGTGAAAATGTCCCCAGGGCTGCAAATTCTGCAAACCATTGGCAGCACAAGCCTGGGTAAAGCCCCACGCAAGGCAGCCACAGAGCCTCACCTTCTCATTGTAGATCTCCCCACGCAGCACCTCAGGTGCCATCCAGTACGGGGAGCCCACGATGGCCAGTGGCTCCTTCTCGCTGCCCTCACTGGGGGACATGGTGGAGTATTAGGGGCTGCATCAGTCCCCTGTCTGTCCAACCTCCTCACACTCCCGCTGCTGCAGCCCAAATCACCATCTCCATCTCCCTTCCTGGACTAACCTCACAGCCCCACAAACTCATCTCTCTCCAGCCACACCACACCCTTCATCCCCTTCTAGCCCACCCCAAATGTGTCCATCTGCCCCAAAAGTCCCCACTGCTGTGGACCACCCCACTACCCCTTATCCCTATCCTTTTAGCTGCATCCCAAATATCCATCCCTCCCCAGCTCCTGCTGCAAGTGGCATGGAAACCCCCCACTCCAGGGATGGGCCAGATAGGTGGATGTTTTCCACGCACCTGTAGGTGGGGATCTTCTCCGCCAAGCCGAAGTCACCCACCACAGCTGTGTAGCCATTGGCCTCGCAGCGCACCAGGCAGTTCTGGGGGCACAGGAGGACCCCTGTCACACCAACTGCACCAGCCCTGCCTCACCAGCCACTGCTCCCAGGATGCCCGGGCACAGCGCAGCCTCCTGCTCCCCAGCCAGCCATGGCTGGGGCAGCCACGTGGGTGTGGGACAACAAGGGCAATTTGAGCATCCTGTACCTTGGAGGTGAGGTCGCGGTGGAAGATGCCCTTGGAGTGCAGGTAGTGTAGGCCACAGGCAATGTCGCGGGCCAGCTTGACACGCGCGGACCAGGAGAGGGGCACAGGGCTGTCCAGCAGCTGTTCCAGGTTCCCACCGTTGATGTACTGATGGAAAGAGCCGGTCCACTGCATCGCTGCATCCCCCCTCCCATAATGCTGGGTGCCCATCTCTCATCCTAAAGCATCTTCCAACCACCCCACAGCACAGCCTCCCAGCAGACCTTGCCCTGTACATGTGCCACAGGCCAAGAGTGTATTCCCACAGGGAATTGTCCCATCACATTGTCATATTGTCCCATCCCCACACTTACAGGAATCCCAAGATTCATGGCTATTGCCACACTCTTACCTCTGTCAGTGCATGCAGCTGTCCCTGGTGCACACACACCCCCATGAACCTGTGAGATAGAAGGGACCTGAGGGTGGCCGCAGCAGGGACCAGCCCCAGGAGCTAATCCAGCATCAGCAGTAGCTCCAAACCCCCAGGCTAGGGAAAAGGGGGGCAATGGTGCCAGCAGCGGGGGAGCAGGTCCTACCTGAGGATGTTGGGGTGCGAGAGGCGCTTCATCAGCTGCACCTCCTTCAGCATGTTGCCCCGGTTGCTGGTCAGCTTGTTCATCTTCAGCACCATGATCTGCCCCGACTGGCGGTGCCGCACCTGGAGAGGGGTGTCGAGGAGGTTGAGTCCCACAACCCCCCTGCACCAGACTGCACCCAGCTTCCACCTCAGTCCTAGAGGTAGGAGCTAAGCACCACACATACCCAAGGCACAGGGCAACCCAGGGACCACTAGGGCTAGGGAGGGCTCTCTCAGCATAGCAGCACCCTGAGGACTCCCAGTACCGATGACACATCCACATCCTTCCAGGGCACCTTGTTTGTGACATTGCCATGACCTCCCAGAGGGGCAACAACAGCCCCCATAAGCTGTGATCCCAGCTCTACTGCAAGAACAGGCATGTGCAGATCGGGGTGCACCAGGAAGGGCTTATTCAAGTCAGCACCACACAGCCAAACCCTACCAACATGGGGTGGAGAACAGAGGGGACACACTGCCCCTCCACACCAGCCCCAGGGGTGGCCAATGCTGGCCTAGTGCTTGACCCCAGTCTGGCAGGTCACAGCGCTCAGAGGAGCTGTATATTTAGCTGGCCCCAGCCCGATGCTGTCATGCGAGCTGGGGGCCTGGTCCCCCGCCAAGAACAGCAGCTGGAGCATGGCCAAGCACGGACACCCCGTGCATCTGCAGCTCCCTGGCATGTGCAGGGCAAGGAAAGAGCACGGGATACCCTGACCCAGCACTGCGCTGGGGGGGCCAAACCGGTGCTGAGGGTCCCCTCCTGAGCAGCTGCTGGGGGGGGGGTATGTGCCCCCACCCTGGAGCAGCAGCTGATCAGGGGGACATCCCAGTGTATCCCAGCTGCCCCCCAGCACACATGGAGCCGTGCACGGAGGCACAAGCATTCCTCAGCGCTGCCGTCAGCTCCCTGCTCTTCTCCTTTTTAGTCAATGCTGGTTGAGGCTGCTGTGCTGGTGCCAGCCCCTGGCCTGCCTCACAACACCCCTCACCTCAGGGATTGCCTCCACAGGCAAAACATGGGCACTTGGCAGGAGGCAGGAACCCCAGCACCCCGCATCCTGCTCACAGCCTGGCCCCATCACAACAGGGGGAGGCTGGCATGCTGGGCCTGCCAGGGCTCTCTTCCTACACCATAGCTGGCATTGCTTCAGTGAGCAGTTGTCTGGGGTGTACACCACGATGGGGATCTATCCCACACCAAATACCCACGGGATGGGCAGTAGCTCCCCTCTACCAAAGGGCGTGGGGGAAATGAGTGCTTTATGATGAAGATGTCTCTACACTTCTGTGTGCACCAGGGCCAAACCAGCCCCAGGAAGGGTGGGAAGTGAGAGACAATGGCCACGCCAGTGCCCTGCCACCATCAGCTCATAGAGTGCATGGAGAGACTCTGAATAATTCAGCAGGCACCTGCCTGAGGGCACTGTGCTCCAGTTACACCTGCTCACCTCCAGCCAGCCCTGGCCAGCCAGCTGGCACCCTTGACCCACGGACAGGGGCCACCTGGCAGCAGAGACCAGGATGGACCCTGGATGAGTGAGAAGGGGACATTTCAGACACCTGGCACTGTGCACCCCCATCCTGGCACTCCACATGCTGCAGGGAGAAGGGAGGGTGCACTTCCCCATGGCTCTTCCTTGCTGAGCACTGGGCATGTTGAGCTCTTGGGCTCAGGGAGAGCGTGTCACAGGAGGATGGTACAGTGTCTGCTGTGCAGAACGCCCAGAGTGCCTCATCAAATGGTACTCCAGGTCCTCCCTGTGCCCACTGCCCCGCCCACCCCACCAGTGTCCTGCAGCACCTGGCACTGCTGCAAGCCCCATCCTGGTGCCCTAGGGCTTCTTGGCCACACCTGGATCCAGGGCAAGGGATACCCCCACCCTATCCCCACCATTGCTGCCTTCCCTCCACTCCATCCCTCTCTGTGGGGCAGCTGGGGGCAGCACCAGACACAGAAACCAGGCTCCCAGACAGGCTTTGTGCAGGCTTTAAGGAGGGGGCCTGCCTGACCACAGCGGGGTGGGCAGAGTTTCCCTCGGTTCTTCCAGCTCCCCACAGGAACTAAGGAAGCCAGAGCCTGGATAAGGCCAGCGGGACCCCCAGCCTTGCCAAGTCTCTGGTGCTTGGTGCCCAGCAAAACACATCACTCCTGACCCAGCTCTCCTGGCAGCAGTGCTTTCTTCCCTTCCCACGCCATGTGGGGCTGGCAGGACTGGCTCGGTCAGTTTGGCTGCCACTGGCAGCTGCCAGACGGCAGGACCCGGCTCAGTGGCGCGGGCAGGCTCATGCCCGCCGGGACGGTTGTGGGCGGCAAGGCTCCCGGCGCCACGTGCCCACGCTGGGAATGCCGTGTGGCACGCACAGCACTGGCACTTGGTGGCCATGTGCCCTGGGCCTGGCCGGCTCCCCCCCAAGCAGCAGCGTCCCCGCATCAGGGAGCAGCGTCTGAGTGGGCAGCACTCAGCCCTGCATAGTGAGGATGTGCCCGTGGCTTAATTCCTCACCAAAAAACCACCTGCCGTTGGAATAGGCTGGGTGAGGTCCGAGTGCAGCCACGTGGTGTCCGATACCTTAAGACTGGAGAGGGGGCGAAGGAAAGGTGTGGTGAAAGCCCCTTCTTCAGGAATTATCCCAGGCATCCCAGGAGCCCCTGGTCAGCACAGCCCTGCCTTGATGTCCTTCTCTGTGACTCCACTCCAAGGGTCATTCATTCCACTCCAGGAGCCACACACCCATGAGGCGCAACATCCTTGAGGGTGTCCAGTGCCCTGAGCTCACTTGTGAGACCCTGTCCTGCCACCTTCCCTGCACGCTTCATGGTTCAAGTCCAGCCCATACCTGGGACAGCAAGGAAGAAGTTATGCTCCCTTGGCCTTTCCATGGCATCCCACATGCGCTGGCCAGTTTACCCAGTCTGTCCAGGTGCTAGTACCAGCCCAGCGTCCTGCCTGCCCTCTGGAAGCAGGAGTAGTAGAGAAGTGCGCAAGCCATGACCCCAGTGGGGACAAAGTGCCTCATTAAGGGAGTTTCCTCCCTCTCTGACATCCAGGGAAGGCAGAAGGCAGCAGAGCCTCCCTGTGCAGGACCAGGACGGCGTCCCCTCTTGCCTCTCTCATGCACTCTGGCTTAGTGCCCAGGAATCCCAGCACATTCCCCAGAGCTGAGCTCAGCCGGGCAGCCGTGCTGGGCTGCAGGGGGAGAACAAGCCACTTTGTCCCCCACCCAGGAAAAAGGCAAGACCTTGCCTCTCACCGATGCTCCCTGTCATCCCACACGGCCAGTCCATTGGGCACTTCATTGGGTACTGTGGCTGAGCTGGGGTGCCGTGGCATGTTGGGTCCCCATCCCATCTGTCGCCAGCATGCTGGGCTGGGGGATGGGACAGGCTGGCTGCAGCCCCAGCCTGGGCACAAGGGATCTGAGCTCTTTTAACAGCGGAAATTAGAGTCTTATTTAAAGAGCATGCTAATCAGAGCAAGCAGACGGCCTGCTCCCTCCCCACAGCCGGCACTCCTGTCTAGACACAGGGAAAAGCTGCCCTGGCACCTCCCCACCCAGAGGTCTCAGCAGGCAGAGCCCCCTGCACCCTGCGCTGGGGACAGGCTGGCACACGTTTCCACTCTCTGCATGTTCCCTTGCTCCCTGCCCCACACAGACAAGGCACAGTCACGTAGGGACACCATCCTGTATCCCTCATCCAAGACAGTCCTGCAGAGAAAGACAGAAGGGCAGGTAAGGGAGCTGGCAATGCCACTGGTGATCCCACAGCTACTCGCAACAGCTGCAGGAGCTCCTGGGAATCCCAATAACACAACTGGGTGGGATTGGAAAACCTGCTCATTACAAGGAAAAGGCAGAATCAGTCAAGACAGACTTCCTCCAAGGAACTGAAAGAGTCAGTGCACACAGCACCTGCTCCTGGAGAAAGTTTGAGCATCAGCAGTCCCTACCTCCTGTGCTCCCAGGAACGGCACCATGGGCACACCAGGAGCTGGGGCAGTGCAGGTGTCGCATTGTGGCGGCAAATTATTGCCAGCCCTCACTGGCAAGCTGAGAGAACATCCCGTGACAGAGCAGGAGAGGTGCCGGCAGGTCTCCAGCCAGTCAGCACAACACATTTCCAGTGCCTGGGACTTCTGAGTGGTGATAGCAGGGCCAGGGCTGCTCCTGGCCTTGCCACAGCTGGCTGACCTTGGCAAATTCACCTCCTCCCTGTCTGCCTTAGTTTACCCATCTGTGTCATGCTGCTTCACTCTATTATTCCCTAAAACAAGGCAGATGAAGACCATCTGATTAGAGGGAGGGAATTGTGCTGTTAGTCGCACTGGAAAATTGGGACTTAACAGAAAATCCCAAAGGTTGGAGGGGAAGTGAGCAGAGACAGGTGGGTTACAGTGATGCCAAAATCCTCTCCTGAGTTCTGTTGATGCTGAGAGCTGCTAATCCACACAGACACATACACACACATACAAACACACACACACACACAAGGTACTGTGGAAATGGGATGCTGGGCAGAGCACCACCATAGGCAGAGCACCTTGGGAAGCAGTGTCTCCAAGAAGATGTGCAACATCAGGGCATAAGGTGCAGATTTGGATGAGTGAAGACCTCTGGATACAGCCCCTAGGATGCTGCCCACAGCCCCTGTATCTGCTGCAGACAGCACCCAGGAAGGTAAGAGAGGGATGTGGGGAAGAGATGCAACAGTAGTTTAAGGGCTGAAGAAAATGCCTGGCACAAACACACCTGGCTCCATCTGCTCAGTCTATTGGAAATGGAGAGGTGGCTTCCTGCAATGTCTGTGTATCTGAGAAAATGGGGGGGCTGGTGACTCTGAAGTCACACAGGGAAAGGCAATGAGAACCAGGTGCTCCAGAGGCAAACAGCCCTGCTCTGCAGCACGATGGGGAACCATGAACAAGCACCATGGAAAAGAGCAGCTTCTCATCACTGGTGTCTCTTGTTTGCTCTGGACAGCCTTCCTGAAAAAAGTGCTTGGCTGGAGCAGGATAAGGCTCAGCAAAGGGGCTAGCTTGGGACACCAGGACATACATACACTGAGTCCCTTGGGTTTAATGCTGAGAAGACAGTCAGATACTTCTGCTGGTACCCCAGCACCCTGTCTGGCCCTAGCTTGGCTGCACACCAGGGCACAGCTACCTGCAGAGGGGCAGAGATTTCCAAGTGCCCTCCCTGTCCCTGACGCCCACCAAGGCTGGAATGAGGCAGGACCAGTAACCATACACAGGAGGGAGATTCAAGTGCCCACAGCCTTGGAAAGCTACAGCAGGAACAAGGGAGGTGGGAGGAAAATGGGTACTGGGCTGCCAAGCTCCATCCCTCTCGCAAGCTCAGGTGGCCAAACCCCAGCTCAGATCCCAGGCCTGTCCCACCATCCTGCTGAGCTCTTGGACTCAACCCACTGCATGAGTACAAAGCCCCATCTGGCCCCCTCCTGCCCCTACTTCCTCGCCACCATGCACACACATTGACTCCTGCTCCTGATTATGCTCGTGCCCCTCAACCTCTGCCAGTCCCCCAAATCCTACATGCAAGTGGCCCCACAAGAACATGAACAACATGTGGGAGAAGGAGCATTTTGTGGCTCCCACAGAGCCTGAGGAAAAAACCAGCAAGGCAAGAAGAGACCATGGCCTGGCTGAGACACGGGAGCATCCATTATTAAAGAGCCGTATGCACGCCTGACATTATTAAATGCCTCCCTCCGCTTCGAAGTGCTGCTGTGTGCTCCAAGCCAGAGATCAATAGCAGGAATCCAGCCAGCAGAGAGGTCGTGGCTCAGCGGGGAGCTCCAGGAGGGAGCATGGAGGAGAGGGACCCCTCTGCACACCTTCCATGGTCCCTTGCAGGACACCTCTCCAGTGGCTGCAGAAGAGCCGGGTCTCAGGGTCTCCCTGCTGAGCGGTGGCAGGGCTGGAGAGGGACCCCAGGGTCCTGCTGGGATGTGGATGCCCAGCTGTGCTGCATGTACGAGTGTGGTCCCACGCAAGGGGCAAGTGCACTGCTGCTGTGACCTCAGTGACTGTGGTGGGGGGTGGTGGGGGTTGTGCCCAGCCCGCAGCTGCTCTTCGAGGGGCATGAAGCCACGGGAAGCACTGCTTAAAGGCAGTCCTTGCCCAATGGCTTAGGGCACCTCAAGTGATGCCGAGGCTGAAAACAACACATGCACACACCTCCCCTCTGACGGGAGAGGTGGCAGTGGCATCCAGGCAAGGCACAACCCCTCAGCCCTGGCAGCAGTGTGTGTGGGCTGGCAGAGTACTGTCACCACGCACCTCTGCCACACTGTTGGGACCCTGAGCTCCCCATCAGAACTCATACACCCCCAACCAGAGTGTGGGCCACACACAGGCATCCCCACCCTGACAGTCCCAGAGAGGCTGGAGGACAAAGGCAGCTCTAGGGTCCCAGCCGGGGGCTGGCCCTGTGTTGCTCTATGGCATCGCAGCCCTCTCCCACAGCCGGACACCTTCTTGAGGCTCTGGTGGGGCACCCGGCACATCCACCTGCCCAGCGCTGGCTGGAGCAGGCCTGGCAACGCCGGACATCACCTTGGAGTGGCTGCGAACGCTGCCTGGATCCCCTGCCACAGGCACACCCTGGGCCCGGCGGGGTCAGGTCTCCAGGCTTTTGACAAGGGTCCCTGGGTCTGTGAATGTCCGGCATCCCACCCGTGCTCCGACCCCCTGCCCCCCCCCCGCAACCCACGGCGCAGCGCCTGGGAGCGCTCAGCCTTCCCGGCTGTAAACAGAGCCGGCGCTCCCCTCCCCCTGCCCGGAGGGATGGAGCCACAACGCCCCGGCCGGGACGGCGCTCCCGGGAGGCTCCCCGAGTCTCCGCCGCACGGCACCGCCTCGCACAACCCCCGGCCTCGCCGGCCGCCGGGGCTGCAGGGGGGGCACACAGACCCCCGCCGAGGGCGCGGCCGGGCGCCGCGCTCCCGGGGGATGCCCGATCCCGGCGGGATGCCCCCGCGGACCGCCACCGCCGCTCCCGTCCCGCACACCTTGAAGACCTCGGAGAAGAAGCCGGCCCCGATCTTCTCGCAGTAGAAGTCGTCGATGCGCGCCAGGGTGGAGACGGCGCTGCGCAGCGCCCGGTACGAGGAGGGCCGCAGCCGCCCGCAGCCCGGCCATGGCCCCGCCGCCTCCCCTTCGCCCTCGCTGGGCCGCCACGGCAGCTTCTCCCACTCCATGTCGGTCCCGCCGAGCACCCCCAGCACCATTCACATCCCCGCCCGGGCGGCCCCGCGGCCGGGACGCCACCGCCCTCCCGGCGCCCGCGGCGATGCTACAGGCGGCGGCGGCGGAGCGGGGCGGGCGGCGCGCCGGGGCGCTCCGCGCTCATGGCCCGGCGGCGGCGCCCCCACGACCCCCGGCGCGGCCCGGCGCTGCGCCTACACCGCCCCGAGCGCTGGCACCGGCGGGGCGGAGCCGGGGAGGGGACAGCTTTTAACTCCTTGGGACCCGCCGCCCTGCCGGAGACACCTCCCCGCCCGCCCCGCCCCGGGGGGCAGAGCCCGCCCGCTCCGGTGTCCGCGCCCGCCAGCAGAAGCTCCCGGTCGGTACCGAGCGGGCATCTCCCTGGCGCCAGGGGGAGCTGTGAGGTCCCGGGGCACGGCTCGGGCAGACCCCATGGACAGAGGGGTCTGACCGTCCCCTATCCTTGGGTGGGCCCTGCAGGCGTGAGAGTCTTCCTCCCCTGGGTCCCACCAGGATGCACACCATAAATGCGGGGCTTACTTTCTCCCCTGGGCCCTGCCTGGATGCCCCTTGTAGCTGCGGGACTCTCTTTGTCCTGATAACACCCAGTCCCTGATGGATGGACAAAAGCTGTGGGTATCTGATCCGATCTCCCCATATATTGAGCCCCACCCCATACAGTGTCATGAGTCCAGTTCCCCCATACAAGCAGCTGGTGCCAGGACAAACCCCACTCATCAGGGGTTCAAACAGGCTCATACAGGCTCATACGGGCTCGTATTTCTCCACACAGCCATCACCATGCTGGATGAATGCTGTGGATGTGGGGCTCTGATTCTCCCTGTGCACCCACCCCAGCCTGGATGGTGTTCTGGTGCTGGTGGGATCTGTCCTCTGGAGCAGGGAAGCGCTCAGTGCTCTTAGTGAAAGCATGCCCAGTGCCTGTTGCAGCCCTTCGCATTCCTCCTGTTCATGGTATCTTCCACTTCTGTTTCCTCCTGCTTCCTGCTCTCCCTCCAGGCCTTTTGCCTGCTCTGAGGCTCATCTGTCCCGTCCTTCCTGCCCAGGGACTCTCTGCAGCTGGATCTGCCCTTGCTCAGTCTCACACATTTTGCTGACGCTTTCCTTGGCATCCACCTGACTGTGCTGGCCCAGCCCTGCCTCAGCCACCTCCCTGGCTGCTGACACAACCCTGACTCCCCAGCTTCCCCCAAACTGCCCTGCTCCACAGCTGTTTCCCTGTGTGGTAGGACTGGCTCCACATGCCCTGCACCACTCTAGCTGCTTTCCCTGCTGGCAAAAGCAGCCGCATAGAGTATCTCCATTTTTTGGCCAGCGCTCAACTCCAAGTACCACCAAGCACAGCAAAAACACCATGGACCATGATCCCTGGGTTTTCCTCCTTGTCCCAGGAGGGAGAATAACCCTGTGGGCTAGAGCAGGGAAACTGAGCCTCTAACTTATTTATAGTGGGAACAGCACCCTGCCCCACCCCACTAGAAATTCATGGTATTTCTGCTCTTCCTGGTCGGCAGAAGGGAGTGGGATTGTGCAGAGCAAGTGTCCTACATGTAGGAAGGCAGAGCCTGGTGACAGGTCTCTGCCAGTCCCAATCTCACAGGGTCTGAGCCATCCCTTGCCTCACCGGTACTGCTCCAGCCTGCCAGGGTGATGGATGGCATGTGCCAGGGAGGCTGTTGCAGCCAAGGGGTTACCATGCTGTGAAACAGGCTACATTCTAGGGTTTCCCAGGCCTCAGCAGCCTGACACAATCACAGGAGCAGCTTCATGGGTGAGAGGAGAGACTAGCATGTGCCTGTGGGGGTAGGAGGCTGCAGCCTGTGCCCTCCCACCCTGGAAGCCAGCTGGCTGCCTTTCCTGCCTGCTTGGGCTCAGCCCTGGTACCTGAAACCTGCTGCACCCACAGCCCAGTGACCAGCTCCTCAGTGGTGTGGGAAGCCACTCAGAGGAGCAAAGCCAGCTCATCTGGGGCAACGAGGAGAGCCTCTCCCTGTCAGTTAAGTGCAGCAGCCCCCTGAGGGTCAAGGCACCGCAGCGGAGATGGGGAATCCTGGTAAGGCATCTTGCAGAGAGAAACTCAGAACCACTGCCTGTTCAGAGCTCCTGCTGCTCACAAGTGACTGGGTTTACATCCAATTAAGTTGTAATGGATAAATTAAAGCCCTGGAGATAGCTCTGACTGTGGAAATTACTGCTGCAGGATTTGCAGTCCCTTCTCTCATCAGCTTTGTTAACTCTACTGTGCTATTTCCACCACGCTCTGCTCCTGCCTGACACAGCAGGGCTGAACTGAGACATGGCTAAAAGTCTCCAGTGCCCCAAATCCCTCCCATGGTGCAGACAAGTACACTCTGGGCAGCTGGATGCAAAGTCAGGCTGGGCTGATCCTGCAGCAAACCCTGAATTAAGCTCCTCAATCCCTGGTGAGGAAGAGCGGAAAGGAGGTCTCTCTGGCTGTGCTTTGCTCACATGGATCTGCAGGGGGGAGGGGAAGGGGGCTTTGTCCTCTTTGCCCTTCTCCTTCTGGGCTCTGCACCCTTCCTCTCTCATGGGAAGAAGGTTCAGGAATTAATAAACATCTTCACCCTGCCTTCTGGGAATGGTGCATCACCCAGGCAGAGCAGGGTCTCTGGGGTGGACTGTGCACATGGGTGTGTCCTGTAGGGTCTCTAGCAGGCACTGTGCTGAGCTATGCATGCCCTCACCGGCCTTTCCCGACACATTGCTGTGCTGCTTCTGAGTTCCTCCCTGCAGCAACAGCAAACCAAAGGGCAGAGATGAACCACGGTGAAGGCTCTTGCTGCCCTGCTGTCACACTTTAACCACAGACAGCAACTAGTGAGCAATAACTGAAACATCTCTGTGTTATCAACTTTATTTCCATGCTGAATCCAAAACACAGCACTGAAACGGCAGCTAGGGAGAAAACAAACTCTTTCACAGACAAAACCAGGACACCTGCACTCCTGCAACTGGTGCCACAGGTCACGGGCACCGCTTTGTCCAAGGCCAGTCCCAGGCCTGCTCTGATAAGGGCCTGCTTGTCCCACCACTGCAGCCAGACCAGGTTCTTGGCAGAGCAGGGGCGAGAGCCTTCAAATAGCGTAGGGAGGCTGGAGCTGGAGAAGTGCAGGGATGTCCTCTGAGGATCAGGGCACACTACGGCTGGGGTATGGCCAGGCTGTGGGCAGGATCATGAAGGATGCAGGGGATTCCACACAGAAAACCTGGTCCTTACTGCACTCCCCCTCTATTCCACACCAGCACCCATGGCACTGCTGTCCTTGCAGGCTGGGATCAGCCAACAGCAACCCATCCTGACCAAAGGCTTGCGCTGCTCAGAGCCCTGGAGCCAAAACTGGTGCAGTCCCCTCCTCTGCACACATGTGTGAGAGCCCACTCATACTTGAGGCTCCTTCTCTGCAAATACTCTGGAAAATCAATGACTGCTGCTGTGGGGCTCAGGTGTAGCTGCAGGAAGCATGTGAAGCTGTGCCAGAACAGGTACCAGGCTTCATTGCAGGAGGATTTTCTAGCCTGGAGGGACTGTACAAACACAGAGACGGGCAGGACAAAGAGCATTGACTGGCTCAAATGTCTCCCTTTGGTGCTTGCCTCCAGAATGCGGATGCAGTCTCTTGGTCCCAGGTGTTCTCTCTCCTCATGTCCCAGAAAACCTCTGCTCTTTTCCCACGTTAACACACATCACCCAGCAGATCTGTGCACCTGCCCACCATGTCCTGAATGTTCCCTCCCTCCTCTGTGAGATGACTGGTCCCTGACAAACATCTCCCACTTCTTCCCTGTAAGAAACAGAAAAGGGAGCCACAGCAGGGGCTGTTACAACCTGTTAGAAGGCCTGGTCAGTTTGAGGAGCCTGGAGTACATGGCATAAGGTCCCAGCCCCAGCCTGGTGGTGCCCAACAGCACACAGCACAGGTGATGCAGTGAGACTACATTTCCCAGAGCACTGTGTGCTGCTGAGCCCGGCAGGGCCATGCATGTTCCACATCCAGCACCATGGCTGCAGGCTGCAGCAGCCCACGTCCAGCTGCCAGCAGGGTCTGGTAAGGTCCCTGCTGTTCAGGCATATTGCTGTGCCCCTGTTCCCTCCCTGTCGCTCCAGCTGCAAAGCCAATGCAGGGCTGCCTGCAGTGTGAGGGCTGCAAATATTTGTTGTATCATTAATATTCTTGGAGCAGAGTCAGCATAGCACCTGGCAGCATTTGCTTGCTGCCTCCTGTTATCTCCTGTCGATGCTTCTCATGCCTGGGTCCCAGTGCCGTGGCATCTATGGAAGCAGCATCCATGTGCCATCCCTGTGTCTTAGTGGTGGGCTGTGACTTCAGCTAGGGAGCTGAAGCTCTGCTTCTCCTCAAAAAAGCCCTAGCACCCATGCCAGGGGGACACTGGTGCCTGAATGCAGCTGAGTGTGTGCCTGCTGGAAGCCCCATGGACAGTGAGACTGAAGACATAAAGAACACTGCTAAAACAAAACCAACCACCATCTCTGAAAAGGAGGGGAGGCAGCTCTGGCTGTGCCTGCACCACCTGTGGCCCACAATGACATGATGACATGTAGCCATGTGAGCACAACTACATAAAATCATAGAATGGTTTGAGCTGAAAGGGACCTTAAAGATCATCTCATTCCAACCCTCCTGCTATGGGTCAGGACACCTCTCACTAGACCAGGTTGCTCCAAGCCCCATCCAACCTGACCTTGAACACTGCCAGAGTTGGGGTGTACACAGCTTCTCTGAGCAACCTCTTCCACTGCCTCACCATCCCCACAGTAAAGAATTTTTTCCTAACATCTAATCTAAACCGTCCCTCTTTCAGTTTGAAGCTGTTCCCCCTCATCCTGTCACCACAGTTCCTGACGAGAGTCCCTCCCCAGCTTCCTTGTAGGCTTCCTTCAGATACTGGAAGTTGCTATGAAGTGTCCACACAACCTTCTCTTCTCCAGGTTGAACATCCCCAGCTATCTCAGCCCGTCTTCATAAGGAAAGTGCTCTAGTTCCATTATCAACTTCATGGACCTCTTCTGGGCTTGCTCTAAGAGTTCCATGTCCCCATTCTTGCAGTGAACCAGCACTACAGGGAGCTTCACAGGAGCTGGTCACCTCATGCCAAACAGGTAGGGGCAATGCTTACATCTCTGGCATCACCCACCCTGCTCCTGAACCAGCCTGCACATTTTATCTCACACCACCTGCCATGCTCCCACCCTTCAAGACTGCCCAGCAGGTAACAGGGCTGCTCGCTCCTTGTCCTCTTGGCTGAGACTTGGGAAATGGGACTCTCAGCAGCTCCACACTCATCCCAGGAGGCTGTGTCAGCCTTGCTCCATCTCCTACATCTTGCTGGGCTATTAGTAATACACCCCAGCCACATCGCAGCATACCTGAAGGGCTTGTGGTTCTGGCAGAGGTGAGGCAGGAGCAGAGATGCCAAGAACCTGGTCTGGCTGCAGTGGTGGGATAAGCAGACCCTTATCAGAGCAGGCCTGGGACTGGCCTTGGACAAAGCGGTGCCCGTGACCTGTGGCACCAGTTGCAGGAGTGCAGGTGTCCTGGTTTTGTCTGTGAAAGAGTTTGTTTTCTCCCTAGCTGCCGTTTCAGTGCTGTGTTTTGGATTCAGCATGGAAATAAAGTTGATAACACAGAGATGTTTCAGTTATTGCTCACTAGTTGCTGTCTGTGGTTAAAGTGTGACAGCAGGGCAGCAAGAGCCTTCACCGTGGTTCATCTCTGCCCTTTGGTTTGCTGTTGCTGCAGGGAGGAACTCAGAAGCAGCACAGCAATGTGTCGGGAAAGGCTGGTGAGGGCATGCATAGCTCAGCACAGTGCCTGCTAGAGACCCTACAGGACACACCCATGTGCACAGTCCACCCCAGAGACCTTGCCCTGACAAACCAGCATCCTCATTCTTGCCCTGGCTTCCTTACCCATCCCATGGTTGAAAAAAGGGAAAGCAATGCTGAAGAACTATTGCCCTGTGAGCATCAAGCTTCTGTTCAAGAAGGGCACATCCCACCCCAGCCACAGCAGCATGGGTGAGAGAGATGCTCCTAGTCCCTTCTGTTCTCCTGCCCACAGGTAGAGACTGTGGAGCCCTGCTTATTCTCCCAGATGCCCGAGCAAGAGGTGGGTGCTGCAAGGGGCTCCCCACCTTTGAGCCAGTGGTCACTCAGGCTACACCTCTCTGAGTAACACCTCAGCCTGACCATTGTCCTGTAATCATCCACACCACATAGTTTTGTTCCCTTACACTGCTTTAACCTGTGCCAATGGGACAGGTTCAAAGGAGGCCATGGATCAGCGTCATTCCCATGTGGAAACATGGACATGGCCACCCCCAGGCAGAGAATTTAGCCTGTCCTCCTGAGACTGCTGTCTTCCCCTTCCTCTGTCTCTCTCTGTGCTGGGGCACAGGGGAGCACTATGACCTTGCTGGGCTCTGGATGCCCATGGGAGCCCTTTGCTTGGAGATCACCATTGCCACACCCACGTATGGGCAGTGATGCTCTGTGCAAGTGTTGGAGGAGCTGGAAAGTTCTCTGTGCACCAGAAAACTGGGAGCTTCCTGTGACTGGAGGCACTTCCTAGCTCTTTCCCACATCCTTGTGCCCTATCCAGACCCTGTCCAGGCAGGGCAGGCTGAGGCAGCTCAGGCTGGAGTACGGCCCAGCGCTGGGAGGGAAGGCAGATGCACTGCATTTGCCGTGGAAGTCGCCGTCGTGCCGTTGCTTGCAGCCAACTCAATCACAGCTCTTATTGCTTCCCCCAGCTGTTTGAAAATCTCATTGGGTTCAGTGAGCTCCATGAGCAGGGCTGCCAACCTTCCTCATCTCCTGTCTTTTCTCATGACTCAAGGTGCCCTGACTGTCAAGGAAGTGCATCAGCCCCTTCCATGGGGCCCAGGACAAAAAACCTTCCCACACCCCAATATACAGGGATGGGTCTGGCACAGACTAGTGTGCTGGGATCTTCCACAGGCACAAAGGCAAGGGAAGGAGGTATGTTGTTCTAAGCAAGGACATCTCTACAGCACAACAGAGCGAGGTAGCAGGGCTGCCTACACACAGCAGCCTTGTACCCCACAGTGGGTCAAAAATGAGGAAGGAGAGTGGCTGTGTTAGTGAGGCTGATGGTCCCAGGCCAGCAGCAGCAAAGCAAAGGACATTTCAGCCAGGACAAGTGGTAGCAGGTGAGATATCTGCTGGCTCTAGCACAAGGCAGAGCTGAAACAAATGGGGCAGGGCTTTGATCCTGCTGTGCCCTGCATGCTGGAGCCTGGATCCATTAATACCTTTGATTACCATGACCTAATTTCTGTCCACCTGTGTCATGGGTGGCTGGTCACCCCACCCTGCGGAGCCCTTGTTCTACAGTGGCTGATTGCACCAGCGCTGGACTAACTCGTCTCTGGAGGGTAATTACAGCCAAGAGACACCCGCTGCTGCAGGCTGTGGGTGAGCCAAGTGTGTCACCATCAGCACGGCACCTGGCATGTAAGTCACACCATGACACATGGCGAGCCTTTCCCTATGGGTCATTCAGGAACATCTGTGTGGGTGCCCTGCAGCCCAGACTGTCATGAAGAAGGACCATCACTGGCATTGTTGGTTTTCCTGCTGGCCACGGGGCATAGGGTTCCCCATAGGAAGTTGTTGCATGAGGCAGGACCTTCCTTTTTCCTGCAGGTCGGCTGTTACACTGCTGTAGGTCTGCTTGAGATCTTCCCCTTGAATTGATCTTGGGCTGGAACACACGTGACTTTATGCACATATTTATACAACAAAGGGCAGCTGCTCTCCAGACTCCAGGCACTGTGCCATCCACACCACTCACACTGACTTACCAGGGCACAGTGACCCCCTCCTTCCTTCTGCCCCACCTGCCCAGCCTGTGTGGGGAGCAGGATCATGCCATGGCAAGCCTTGGTCAGGGGCTGAAGACTGGGGAAGGCAGCAGGCCCCTGGGGGGTTGCAGGGCCACACATTGAGGAGTGAGCAGGGGCCCAGCCCAGGCCTTGGCTTTCATTGTCCCGTGTGTGCAGGAAGCTGCTTTGGGGAGGATAGTGCTCTGCTGATAGCAACTGCATGGCCAGGACACGGAGAGGCATCCTGGAATGGGTCAGGCAGGAGCTGTGCCAGCTCAGGATCTCTGTGGCAGCAATGATGTCTTCTCCAATGCACTATTGGTGCAGCACCAGGCAGGATGATGGGGCTGTGTAGCCCCCAGAAGATGAGATAACACCACCAGCTGTGCCACTTTTCCCCCTCTACCAGGCCACTGGCTCCTTTTCAGTGGCAAAACCACTGCTTGGCTTTTTCTTCCCTAGTCATCTGGTTCCTTCCAGGGCCAGTATATTTCGGTGACTTCTCTGTTCCGAGCTACCCTGAGTGGCATAGGTGGTTCCTCAGGATTTGCTTTTCTCTGGAAGGTGTACAGGCTGAGCACTGTAAAGGGAAATGCCAAGCTCTTTATTTTAAGACTCATGTGTGGAAGGAGAGACTCATGGCTCCATCAAACACCTGCACTCCATCAGCTGCCTGTGAAAGAGAACTCTGACAAGTGGGGTCAGCACATGAGATTGGGTGGAGCATTCGAATGGCAGCAATGCAGAGAGGCTTGAATAGTGAAGGAGGCACAGAGTGAAGGTTTTGTCAAGAAGATAGAGAGCTGCTCCACTCAGTGGGAGAGACCACTGGCACAATATGCCACCCCAGAGCAGATGGTGGGATGTGGGTATAAAGCACGGGGACAGAAAGAGCAGGTCAGGAGCTCCCAGCTTTCTGCAAAGAGTCTTCAGGTATCAGGATCTGGGGGAAAGTTATTCTGACTTGAAATACTGCTCCAAGTCTTAAAATTCCCAGCTCCTGGGTTTAGCCACATCCCCTGTCCAAGAACCAGAGCGGGATGCCCTGAGGATGGCCCTGAGAGTGCAAACAGGAATGGCTGGACGAGTTGTGGAATTGCTTGGATGTCAGAGCTGGAAACCCCATTTCTGAGCACATCTTCCTCAAACCAAAAGGCAGCATCCTGAGCTCCCTCTAAACTTACTCCACCCTGCTCCCAGCTGTGAGCTGCTTATGTCCAATTCTGTGTGCTAAAAATACCTTTCTGGGCAGACAGCAAGTGTGCGGCCAAGCAGGAGAGGCTGGCAGTCCAGCCATGAAGGGGAGTCGGGGTGTATTTGGGGTTGGTGTGGGCTGCAGCACAAGGCCAGGTGTGCCTGGGTGGACTGGGTGAGGGCAGTGGACTGGCAGTTTTTGCAGAGGGATGTGCATCAAAGCAGCAGTGCCAGGACAGTCTTGCTTGCCTTGGGCCTGCGCGTATGTGGAGAAGGCCATGTAGGGGGGAAATGAGCAGATGGACTCAGAGAGGTGGGGAGACACTCACTGCAGAGAACAGGCAGAAGGTCCTGCTCCCTCCTCAGGGTTGATGCTGGAGGGTGAGGAAGAGCCCACAGCAAGGTTTGAGGCTGGGCTCTAGCTGGGATCCTGTGGGCGTTTTCCAGTTCTCCCTGGCAGAAGAACTTCTACATTCTGGCAGCTCAGGCTGAAGCCCTGAATAAAGCAGACTCTGTATCCTGGAGAGAAAGCAGCAGCGTGTGGGGAACCAGTCCCCCAGATCACATGGGGTCATGTACTGGTGCTGTGCAGTGATCAGACCCCTGCCTAGCCTTCCATCTGACTGGGTTACCCTCCTCAGGTCTGCTCCTGACCCACCACCTGCAGGATGACATCCTAGCCTGGCCTCAGCCCACCACATCTGATGAACTATGGATACATCCCGAACTGACCTCCTCTGGGGACAGATATGGGGTAGGGGTGAAGATAAGACCCAAATATACTTCTGTTATTTTTATTCTGACACAGGAATAGCCTTTACTGTAGGGGCACACAGTGACTATGTTAGGAGTTTCCACAAAGCCTGATCCTCAAAAGCCACAGCTGCTTCTCCTTTACTTGTGTTTTTGTGGATGGTTTTGAGCCCTCAGTGTTCTTCTCTATCAGAAGTAAAACTGATTGTAAATTGCAGGTGGTTTGTGTTTTTCTCTCTTCAGTCCAAAAGTCTGAGTCCTTTTAGTCCTGATCGAATGGACCTTCAGGAAACAGCCCTTCAATCACATTGACAGTCATCAAGCAGCCCCATGAGGGAAGGAGTGTGGCTGGCAAAAAGGTACACATTTGCTGCCTGCTGTAGCAGGATACCTGTATTAGAAAGCATCTGTGATGTGTTGAGATCAGTCTGTCAGACTCAGTCCTGCTGCGTGGGCTGGAGTGGTGTACGCAGAGCGTGCGCAGCCCACACGTGATGTGCTCTTGAGAGCTCAGTGAGTGGTCTCATGGATCACCTCTCGTTGATCATGCCATGCCGAGTTTGGATTCATGAGCTGTTGTGTGCCTTGATAATCCCTTGGAAAGCTTCTCTCGTTTGAACTCTGCTGTGTGATTCTCAGTCAGGCATCACCAGCTGAACTAGCAGCTCCAAAGTTAGACTGTGAAGAGCGAGGCATAGGGCTCAGTGTGCTGGCTTTCAGTATTTCTTCAGCATTTTTCAAGTGGATGCTGTACTCCAAGACAATAAATCGCATAACATGGTAACTTTCTTAGGAGGAAGAGGCCAAACACATATTGCCAGGCATTGTCAGTGCATTTCAGGACAGGGGAAAAGAAATAATCACATAAGCTGCAATAGGAAGCCTGCTGTGCCACATGTGCATTTTTGAAGCTTGGCTGTTTAATTTCATGGTTCTGCTTCTTTTATATGCCAAAGAGAGGCAGTGAGAGTGTCTATGTCTAACTCTGGGATTTTATAGTGATTGCTGGCTGTGGCCCTTCTTCTGGGTGCTTGCACCATTGCTGAGTGTACAGGGCAAGAAAAGCCTGGTTCCCAAAGCACAGGGATCTGACAAGGAAACAGGGAGAACATGACTTAGTGCTGCTGCTTTTCTTGCTGCAAGCTTGCTAGAAGACTTTACCCCATTAACCTCACTGTATGTGGCACAGCTGGACTTGAAGTACTGATGTTCCCGAATGGATCTTAGGAGAGATCTAGTTTACAGAACCCCTCAGTTGCTGCTTTACTGCAGTAATACAAAGAGATACACCAAGCACTGTCCTAAGGATGGTGGTTCCCTGGAAAGGATCTGCCCTGGAGCTCTGGGCCAACCAGTCCCAGCTTGGTAGGGAAAAGCACCCTGAGTGACATCACCCAGAACACTGAGAGTGTTGGACCATGAGGCGATTGTGCTCCTCTGTCCAGAGAAACACAGAGAGAGAGAGGCTGTGTGAGAAAGAGGAGCTGCCCAGGAGAGCTGCCAGAGCACAGGGAGTCAGGACTCATGGAAGCATGAGGCCATGTAACAGTGTGTGAGCTGGAAAGGTGCCCAGAGAAGATCTTGTGGTGACATCTGCAGCGACAGGAGACTGGGGGAGCGTGAGCAACCAACCTTGGGGTTACAGACTAAAATGGAGAGCACTCAGACAATTTTCTCCTATACTCAAAGACCCTGCCTGATCTCGGCTGTGATGGGAACAAAACTTTTCCATCCAGCTCCAGAAGACCCTCTTACTCCCAGTACTGTGTGCACTATCCATTCTGAGACATTTCACATCCTACAAGACACTGACAAAGTGTAGGTCAGAGTAGGGTAGAAGGAAAGGTTTGGAGGAGAAGGGGAATAAAAACACTTCCAGGTTCAGGAGCTTGTCAGATCTGGAAGGTCTAATGGTGGGGTTCAACAGCAAGAATGTTGCAGCTGCATCAGTTCAAGGTAATAAGAGGAGGGATTTTTGGAAGTATTTAACAGATATGTAGATGTGGCACTTAAGAACATGTTTTAGTGGTGAGCTTAACGTGCTGGGTTAATGGTTGGACTCGATGAGTCCAAAAGTCCAAAAAGTCTTTTCTAACCTAAATGATTCTATGATTTCAAGGCAAAATTGATGCATGATGAGAGCACCTTGGTGTGACCTTAGGCACATGAGTCATGAGGGTGATCCTTAACATTCTCCACTGGATCTGGAGGGAGAGAGAAGAGAGAGAGACACGAGAAGGTTTTGGAGGTGCTCATGGGAGCAGGGCTATGGGAGTCTGAGGTAGCCAGCAAAAACTCTGGACCAAGGTGCCCAGGAGACCCCATCCCACTGTCTGTGGGAAGGTGGGTGAGAAGCAGCCCTGTGGCTGAGATGTTCTCTTTCCAAAGAGGAAGCTCCTTGCACCACATGTGATTTCCCTTCGTGTCTGTTTCATTTCTGTGTGAGCACCTCTCCTGCGCTGGCTTACAGAGATACCTTTCCTGAGCGCCTCAGACTGAGTCCTGCCTGGGGACTTTGTGCTAGCATGGCCCTGCAAGGGCTGGCTCTGGCATTTCTCCTGGTTCTTGGTCCTCTGCTGCTTGCATGGGGACAGATGGACTACGATCATATGGATCGAAGGGTACATAAGGAAGAAGGTAAGAGCTGATTGTGCCCCTCTCTTACAGAAGTGGTTCTGCTGCTCCTCTACCTGCACATTTGCTACGCAGCTTTACCCTGTTCAGCCCACAGAGACTGTGTTAGGAGGGCTGAAGCTGGCATCTACGTCAGAGATACTTGGGCATCCTTTGTGTTGTGGTGGGGTGAAGATCTGTTTGGGATGGAGGGCAGCAAGCCTCAGTGTGCTGGGAAAGCTTCCATGACCACGGAAGCTGCAGTGTTCCTCCGGGAAGTGTCCCTGGGAGCAGGAGGTGGCTGGTTCTTCTTATGCAGCAGACAGATGAATCTGAAGTAATCAGAGCAGTGGTGGCCTTTCTGGGCAATCTGAGCAGCATCCCTGTCACAGAGGAAGGTGGTGGTGTTCATCAAAGATGTGGGGAGCTGTAACATGATTCTCTGTGTTAGCTGGGATGCCTGCTCTCTTCCATACTCCCTGGGGTTGAGGGAACTGTGGTTGGATGGGATTGTTCAGATTATGAGGCTTGTTCTGCTCTTTCTCCATGCCAGAAGGGCTCAGGGCACCTCCTGGGTCTCTGCTGGGCTCTTCCTACAAAGAATGTGGGCTTTCCTACAGTGACTGTGTGCTGTGGCCTGGGGTTGCCAGTACCTGTTGAGATCCCCAAGGGGTACAGTAGGAGCGACTGTTCTTTGCACCAGGGCTGGGGGATCTGAGCTGTGAGTCATTCTCTCCACAGGGAGATGGAAGCAGAAGTGGCTTGCCAAATCATTGGGTCATGAGTCATGCTGCCCACCACTGGTGGCTGGAGGGATGCTGCCATTCCAGCAATGGGCATCTCTCAGCTATCCAGGGCAGGTTGGAGCCAGTTCCCCTCGAGTCAGCAGCAGCTTCTGCCCCCCTCTCCCATTTCCTGCAGCCCATCTCTGAGAATAACTCAATAATCACAGCTCTCCCTTTTTTAACCTGAGGTGTCCCAGCTGGAGGAGGCTGTGATGGGCTTGGTAGAAGCATTAGGTCTGAGCAGCTGGGGGAGATTTCTTGGATTTATGTCTGCAGAAGAGGTGTGAGGCATCAAACTGAGGTTCTGGCCTCCTCCTCTACTGTGCCACTCGCTTCTGGTACTGCAGCACTGGAGGAGGGCACTGGAATGTGGATTACGGCTACCCAGCAAAGCTTGCCTCCACCTGCCCTGATGGGAAAGCCCTGGTGCAAATCCAAGTCCCCACAAGGGCTTTTGCTGCAGCTGGTGCTCTTCAAGTGTCATCAAGGAACCACGTCTGCCATAGACATGTGCTCTTTTCACTTTGTGTCCTGTGTCCTTGCTCTTCAGCAATGGCCATGAGCATCTGAATAATCCACATGTATTTTCTAGGCCAGACCTAGACAGTGGCCATTGCTTGCTGACAGTGCCTATGGCCTGGTTTTGTTGACTTTCCTCTCCCCACTGAGGTCTGCATGAGCCAGCCATTGCTCTCATTTGCTACATCCCCTCCTGTGCCTTGGCCTTGCTAGGTGTACTCTCACTGGCTCTTCTGGTTGAGTGCTACCTGCTTGTCACTGTGTCCTCTTGCACTGCATGTCATTGTCAGCCTCCTGACTGAGCCAGGCTGTACTCTTACTACATTCTCCATCCTCCTGTGTAAGGGTGTTTCTGCCCAGCCTTTCAGGTTGTGAAGCATCATGGGGACCCTCAGCCCTCAGAATTTGTTTTCTGGCAAGTACGTATAAGTAAAAACATTCTTCCCCACAGGTAGAAATCTGCTTTTTTTTATGTGTTTTGGTTTCGCACTACAGAGAGATTTCTTCCCTGGTGTCCCTGGTAAAACACTTGGTGTTGGACAGGCAGCCTGGACTCTGCTGGGGTGGGAAGGATCATAAAATGGTTTGTGTTGGAAAGGACCTTAAAGATCATCTCATTCCAACCCCTCTGCCATGGGCAGGGACACCTTCCACTAGACCAGGTTGCTCAGAGCCCCATCCAACCTGGCCTTGAACAATGCCAGGGATGGGACAACCACAGCTTTCCTGGGCAACCTGTTCCAGAGCCTCACCGCCCTCAGAGTAAATAATTGCTTCCTAATATCTAACCTAAATCTCCAATCTTTTAGTTTAAAACTATTCCTCCTTGTCCTATCACTATCTTTCCATGTACAAAGTCTCTCTTCCTCTTTTTTGTAAGCCCCCCTTAGGTATTGGGAGGCCACAATGAGGTCTCCCTGCATCCTTTCCTTTTCCAGGATGAACAACCCTCACTCTCTCAGCCTGACTTTACAGTGCTCCAGCCCTGTGATCGTCTTTGTGGCCTCCTCTGGAGTCGCTCTTACAGGTCCACACCCTTCTTAGGTTGGGGTCCTCAGGGCAGGATGTAGAGGACAGAGTGGAGAGGAAGAATACCCTCCCTCATCTTTCTGTCCATGCTGCTTTGGACTCAATTGGTTTCTGGGCCGTGAGTGCACATGGCCAGGTCATGTCCAACCTCTCATCCATCAGCACTCCCAAGCCCTTCTCAGCAGGGCTGCTCTCAATGAGTTCCTCTCCTAGTCTGCACTCGTGTCTGGGACTGACCCAAAAGGAGCCTGGATGTCACCTTGGGGCAGGAGTGTGAGGATGTGTGTTACTTCACGGGGGTTTAATGACAGCAGGAGGGAAGGTGTGTGATGGGGATGCCTAATGAGGCCAAGACCAAGTCAAGGGTTTCAGGTCTCTCAAGTGTTTTGTCTGTCACAGTGAAATGTGTGATCTGAGGGCACTGGGAGAGATTCAGCTGTGGGGGAAGAAGTTTCATGTCTGCACCATGCGTGTGATGTCTAAAAGGATGGGGCTGGTGACCACGGTCCTTTGTGGTGGAGAGCTGGAAGCAGGGTAGAGGTGATGGCATGAAAACCTGCTGCCAGATAAGGGAAGTGGTGATGCCTCTGTTCTGGTGTAAAGTAGTGCAGGCCCATGAGTGCTGGCTGGCAGGAAGTGGGGAGCTGTAGAGACACATGTAGCTGAAGAGAGGTGTTTCATCCTCCCTCAGAGAAGGCCACCTCCATCCCTGATGCCTCCTCACAGACTCGTTTTGCATTGAGTGAGCAAGTCTAGGTGACATATCTAGCAGGGCAGCACAAGGCAGACTCATTTTGGGTGAAGTGCAGAGTCAAGGCCAAGTGCATGGAGCAGGGTGAGCTTTGTGGCCAGTGGTGTGAACATAGGTGGTCTGAGGGTACACTGAGTGTGTTGTCCTGAAACCTTCTTTCCTCCAGTGTGGAAAAAGCTGATCCACACACAGATTCAAGGTATTTCTGCAGAGAAAGGTGTGCTAAGTGGCAAGTCCACACAGCCAGCACCCCAAGGCACACAAAAGCAGGTAACACAGTTACAATCTTAGGCTATTAGCATATCTTACTTAAGTCACTACTTGGCTAAATTGCTATGGCTCATCCTTTCCTCTCTTCAGTGTAAAGGCATAGTGTCCCAATAAATCATGGAGCATGCTTGGTGAGTGGTGGTATTTTTGAGGCCAGGAGGTATATGGTCTTAGGATGTGGATTTGTTACCATTTTAAAGAGCAAAATTTCATCACTAGGGCAAGTTGTCACAACAAAACTCTTTGTTAGCTCATCATTAAACATCCTACATAAGAAGGGTGTTATATTTTTTTGTTCTCCCCCTTCAAGCACATAGACAATTTATTTTCTGTTTTCTTCATTCCTGTGTTTATTGCTTACATTGCTGAACTGCTTCGTTCTTTCTCTTGCTACCTTTAAAGTCTACACCTGTTATTCACCATTGCTGCTGGCTGCCATCTCATGGGACCAAGTCAGGGGAGTCTGCAGTGGCAGCAGAGACCCACTGGGTCTGGTGCACTCTCACAGCCCCTGGATTAGGGGGAGAAAGCACAGGAGAGAGCAGCATCCACCAGGCTGCTGGATCCCTCTGGCTGGGGTCCCTCCACAGCACAGGAGTGGGCAGGAGGACCTGTGGATAACCCTCCTGCACTGCACCTGAGAGTACAAGGAGGGATAATGCACCTGGGCTCTGGGGCCTCATCCTGGAAGGTGCCATCTCTGCCACCCCTCTGGAGGGAGGGGGACCAGCAGCCCTCTGGACGGGAGCCCCTCACCCCTGAGGTTGCTGCCGGAGCCCGGTGACCCTCAGGGCTCTCCCTCTTGGCCTTTGCACACAGGAAGATGTAAAGCTCCTTCCGACTGGGACCCCAAGCTGCAGTTTACCCCAAACCAGAGGAGTTACGCCTTGAACCAACTGGTGCAGCTGAGCTGTGCTGGGAAGTCTATGCCATCAGTCTCCCAGATCAGATGCATTTCCAGCGGGACCCACACCCTGTGGAATGAGACTGCCACCTGCAAGGGTAAGCACAGCCCTGCATCACCCTGACCTGGGGTCCTGACCTGCCATCAGACCCTCTGTGACATGGTCATGCTTCAGCCCCCACTGGGCGATAGTCTGGGAACAGGAGACCTGGATACTTTGGCTTTCCTCTGTGTCCTGGAAGTGATGGGGCTCTTTTTGTCCCAACACCCCGCTGTGAGTGCCTGCTGGGATCTGTGCTCCCTGGGAGGGGTCCAAAGGCAGGAACCCTTCCTGGCCAGCGTTTCCTGCCTCTACATGGAGAGCTGCACCTATGAAGCTGGAGGAGGAGGAATAGCTGCAGATGTTCAGCTTGAGGCTTTTGCACTTTACATTGCTTGTTTTCCTGGGAAGCTTCTCTGGGGTTTGGGTTATCTTTGGTGAGTTATCCTTGGTGTGGAATGTTATCACTGCTTCATGGCTCGCCTCAGCAGGAGGGACCCAAGAGAATGCAGGCTCAAACACCCCATGTGTGGGTGGAATCCAAGGAAGGCTTGAGAGTCCTGGAGATGTGGTGAGAATAAACCCTGTGCCCTTGAACAGTGCCTGGGAAGATGGTGGGAGTAAAGGGATTTTTGTGTGTGTCAGTGTGAACGGTCAGAGTGATAAGGAAGAGAGAGCTGTCCCAAGCCTCATTTCATCACTTCCCAGAAATACTCCTCACTCAGTTTTTTCCTCTGACAGAAATATGCCAAAGGCCTGCTTGGTGGGACCCCAGACTCCAGATGGCACCAGCCCGTGAGAGTTATACAAAGAATGAAGTAGTGACTCTGAGCTGCAACAATGATTCCCAGCCATCTTTCACCCACATCAAATGTGCAGAGAGGGTTCAGCCATGGAATTATTCTAGATCTCTAAATGCAGATGTGTGGCTGGGGAGGAAAAGCAGTGATGTCTGGATTCACATTGAGGGGAACATAGAGTGCATTGGTAAGCAGGGTGTCAGGAGGTGCTTCTTACAAAGCTCTGTGGTCAAATCCTGTCCCTTTCATCCATCTCTGAGCTTCCACCATCACCAGTGTGGCCAGAGATGCACTTCTGATGCTTTGTTGGGGACGGTGGGATCTCAGTACTTTTGATACCTGAGATAATTCCTCCAGTGAATTCTGGCACATCCTTGTCCACCACATGCCTGGATGGGTCCCAGCCCAGGCTGACACTCACCCACAAGGAGAGACTCATCCCAAAAAGCCTTGCCAAGGGGTCCCATCCTAGCAGATGGAGGTGTCACTTTTCCTCTCCTCCTCACATGCTGGTTCCCCCTCTCAACCCCTGCTGCATGCTGTCTTTGCAGACCCAGCTTTGGGGCTCAGGCTTTATGCCTTCTCAGGAGGAGTCAGGGTGTTGTCATCCTCCCTGAGGGACAAACAGGGCACCATGGCTAAATGCTGGTGCATCAGTCTCTGGGCAGGCTTTGTACACAGCATGAACCCCTTGTGGGTGCCCCTGGTCCCTGGCTCCAGCTCCTCTTGGCCTTTCCCAGGGGTCTGGGGGAAGAAGTGTGGGATCCTTCTCATTCTCATTCCCTTTCCAAGAATGTGGTGTGGAAGGGCTGCTCTATGCAGTGTCCTGGAGCTCTCTCCTTTGCCCTGCTGGGCCTGGGCAGGGGATGCCCTGCTCCATCCCCTGGCATGCCTGGTGGACCGACCCTCAGCCCTGCTAACATCTTCCCATCTTGTTGGTGCAGAGAAATGCCAGAAGCCTCAGTGGGACTCCAGGTTTATCTTTGACCAAGAACAGGAGACCTTCAACCCAAATGAAGTGGTGAATGTGAGATGTCCTGAGGGGCACAGGCCTCCACCCATGGAGATCAAGTGTGTGAAGCTGAAGCCAAGGAAAGGTTCCATGATTGGTCACAGTGGCTGGATAGTGAGGAATGGCACAGGCAGCTGGTACCCTATGGAGGAGAGCTTGACCTGTGTGGGTAAGTAAGCGAGACTGCCACTCTCCCAGTGCTCTCCCCAGGCATGGAGAGCAGGGCTGCATGCGTGCCACAGCATCAGTGCCCCATGCTCGGGATGGTCAGGGTGTGGCATGGGCATTGACTCCAGAGGAAATTGCTGGATGCATCCCAGGTTTGTGTGTCACTGCTGGCAGCTGGGGCACCCTGGACAGTGCTGAAGGGGACAAATCCTCTCCACTGGATATAAAGCACCAGACATCGTGCCCATGCCGGCCAGAGGGGTCTGCCTGGAGAAGGACAAGATAGCCCAGGAGCAGAAGGGCAGGGCCCTCCTCTGGCTGCTGAATTTGTTGGCTAAGTCATTGTTGGTAGGAAATGGACTAGTCACCAGATCAGTGGCTAGCCCCAGGGTGGTGGCAACTGCAGGGTGGGTACAAGTGCTTGTTCTTACCATCCCACAGTCACTGCAGCACCTAGAGCACCCCTGGGGATGGGCCAGGGCCAGAGGAAGGTGCAGGCAGCGCCTGAATGTAGTCTGGGAGAAGGCAAAATGTCCATGTCCACTCTGTGCTGGGGACAGGCTAGTGAGGGAACAGTGGGGGTGATGGAGTTTGGTGTCAAAGCTTGGAGGGAAAGGGAAGAGAGTGACCCTCTGGCAATATTCCCTTCACAGATGTCCTCCAGGTTGTTCCTGAGACCCTGAAGATTACCAGCACCAGCATCAAACTGAATTGGACCTGCATGCTCCCTGACACCTGCCAGAATATTCGAGCCAGGTGCCGGCTGGAGGGGCATTCTTCTCCTCCCTGTGAGGCTGAGGAGGTGAAGGGAGAGGAGATGTTACAAGGTCAAGAGGGAACTTTCACATGCCCACCTTTGCAGCCCTTCACTGTTTATAGTGTCACTATCTCCCAGCTGCCCAGCACAATCCTGTACACACGGTTCCTCAGGACAAAGGAATCAGGTATGTTTACATGAAATGGAAAGATGCCCTTCACCCTGAAACTCATCCAGACATCCTCTCTGTCCTGTCTGCTCTTGGGACTGGAGCTGCTTGGAACCTGTGGGGATGGGGGGAAGGGGCTGTGCAGGGCCCTGCAGCAGGGCGCAGTTTTTCCCTCATCACCACACCATTGCTGCTGCAGCAGCACATGCAGCCTTTTTGGGGGACAAATCCTTGCCAGCCCCATGCATGATCCTGTCCTCCTGTGCTTCCAGTGCCAGACGAACCAGAGAATCTGTCGCTGAATCCCACCTTGGGATCTCTCAGGTGGAAGGCGCTGCCCTCCTGCAAAGGGGAGATCATTGGATACCAGGTACCAGGGGACCACGGAGTGCCCAGAGATTACCTCAGCTTGCCAGGCATCTCCCCACCTGGAGCTCTGTGCAGGCAGCCTGAGGAGAGGTGTGAACCCTCCTTGACCAAGGCCTATAGGCTGTACACTGCTGATGTTTCTGGTGGGGCCAGGTCCCACCAACAGCAGGAGCCCCTCTCCACAGCTCCCGCCCAGTGCAGGAGCGGGATGTTGGTGCTACTCCCTGCCAGCTCACTGTCCTTCCTCCAGCTGAACATCACCACCATGAGAGCAGACGACGACAGCTTCCTCGAATTCAAGCAGGTGTTGGTGAACCAGTCGGTGACTGAGTACACCCCCCGCCAGACAGCTGGAAGAAAATACGTGGTGACTGTGCAGGGCCTCACAACAGCTGGTGCTGGGGCTGCATCAAGGCTGAAATTTCAATTTCAAGTCTTGGGTAATGGTTCTTCTGCCCTGGGTCTGGTTGGGGGGGCCTCCCTGGGAGTGAGTGCTGAGTCTGGAGCAGCTTCCAGACCCACATGTGCACCCCCCTCATCCCCACCAAGACAGAGGCAGGGAGAGTGTGAGCACCCTCCCTCAGCTCAGCAGTGGGTGTGAGGCTGGGTGAGTCCTGCTTTGCAAGGTTCCTAGAGAAGCTGCATGGCTTCAGCTCCTGTTTGGTCCTTTGATAGGAGACCTGCCCCCTGCATTTGGGTGCACGGGCAGCTCAAGGTCAGAGAGCACTAGGGCTGCAGAGCCAGGGTCTGTGAGTCCTCCTCCTGTGTGCAGGATGGTTGAGTAGGCTGCCAGACCCTCCAGCTGGGGACATGGGGCAAGTCCCTGTGCTCCAGAGCCTCCATCTGCCCTGCCCAAGCAGACATGGTGACAGGGGAAGACTATGCCTTGCTGCGCTTTAGTTGCAGGGCAGCCTCTGGGCCCATGGCCTGGGTCAGCGGTCACGGTAGTCGTGGTGGTGCTGGTGCTGGTCCCCTTGTCTGCAGGGATCCTGTGCTTTGTGCTGTCCAGGTGAGTTGGCAGGAGACTTGGAGTCTTGACTCTGCTTCAGGCCATGCTGTGCCATGGGCTGGGAGGGGATGGAGAGGGGGTCCCCAGCTGCTCATACCCTTCTCTGGGTGCAGAGGATGCAGATGGCTGGTTCTACCATATTTTGCCTCTAGGGCTCCTAGCAGGGGTTCATAAGTGTCTTCCCCAGGACTGGGACAAGGACCATGTGTACTAAGAGACCCTTTCCCCTTGTTGCTGTTGCTGCCACCACTGCTGTCCCCTGGGGTGGATGGGCAATGCCTGCCAACTCTGGAGAAACCCAGAGGGAGGGTTTGCAGAACCCTCCAAGCCTCTGCTGCTGGGTTCAGCAGGGTTGGGCCCACATCAGCCTCTCCCCTGACTCAGAGCTGCCCTTTGCCTTCCCAGGAAAAAGAAGGTCTTGCCCAGCAAAGTTGAGGAGGATGATTACACAGGTAGGACCCCATCACAGAGACAACTGTAGGGCTGGAGGTGAGAGGGGAGCAGGTCTATTTCAGGAGGGACTTGGCATTCTGAGGTGGCTGCAGACAGCCCAGCTGGCTCTGGCTGACGTGCCAGACCAGCATGTCCCACATCTGCTAATCTCAGCTGAGAGCCTGCTCCAGTACCTCTTCCAGCAGCTCCTGGCTGGGGTTCCCCTGTGGTGCTGATGAGGGTTGGGAGCTGCCCCTCGTGCTCACCTTGTCTGGGGTAGGCAGCACCTCTTCCCAGCCCTGCTGCCCTGATGGTGTGTGTCCCAGGGTGCCCTGGAGCCCCCAGTGATGCTGCCTGCCTCAAACTGCCCTGCTCCTTCTCCTTAGCCCCAGAGTCCTCAGGTTGTTTCTGCCATCTTGTGCCCCCAGAGCTCCAACCCTATGAGAACGTACATGAGGATAATTACTGCGTGATCAAGACTTTTCTGGCACAGAAGGATGCAGGTAGGAGATGGATTGCCCTGCCTGTGTTCCACACATGGCACACAGGGAGTGTGGACTGTCATCTGGGATGGGGTGCCTGAGCTCCCCATGCTGCTGAGTGCACACAGCAGCCTCTGTCCTGGTGCCCTTGGTCTCCACAGGTAAATGTGGTCACGCTGGAGAGCCAGTGCCCAAGCCCCTGCCTGTCATGGAGTCTTCAGGAGACAGTCAGAGCAGTGAGGGACAGAAGAAGCTGGGGCAGGCATCAGTGATGGTGGCCCTTCCCTTCTTGCAGCTTGCTCCTCCACCACTGCAGGCAGAACCATGAAGCTTGTCATGGGTTATTGCTCCCTCTCAAATTTTCTCCTTTATCAGGCTCCAGAATCCTCTGTCACAGCACAGGAGCAGCTCAAGGCCTGGGATGACCTGCTTGCACCAAAGAGGATGTGGTCTGGTAGTTCCCCAGTGCTCTGGCAGAGCCGCCTCACCAGTATCCTGGTGCCTGCAACTGTCCCCCAAGACTGGATCCCAACCCCTCTTTCCCCACTCTATATCCCTATATCCATCTAGACCCTGTCCTCTGCTTGAGTTTGGCCCAGCTGTGTTGCCCTGGAAGCTGTGTTGCTGTATCTGAACAACCAATAATAAACTGTTTTATTTCACAGGGGCTTTCTGGCCCACGACAGCTCCCACCTTGTTGTGGTTCCTCCTTGTCTTGTGTGTGAAAATCCTGGTCCCATGAATCTTCACAGAGGAGCTTGGAGTAGGCTTTTCCAGCCTTCAGCAGCCCTGAGGAAGCACACCTGAAGAGCTGCACGCTCTCAGTGCAATGCTTTGGGTTGCTGCTTTCCCTCCTCCCATCCTACATGGGGCATGTGGGCACGGTCTCCACTTGCCTAACTGGACCTCTGTGTTGGTCTGTGCCGCCCTCTGGGGGTGTAGGTGCTCATCTCCCATTTTGTGAGGTGCAGTTGACTGCCCTCTTGGGGCACCCACATCCTGCAGCCTTTGGGATCTGCTTGATCTTGGCTGCTGCTGCTGCCCCAGCATCACCTCCAACAACTGCTCTCTCTCCCACCCTGTGGGATGCTGGTGTCCAGTCCAGCCTGGTTGCTGAGGGACAGCCCAAAGGCTCTCCTTCGAGAGGGGCACAATGCTGGAAAATGGGGCAATCAACCACTCTCTTCTCCAGCTCCATGTGTTGCCTGGAATATTTCCTTCTCCTGTGCTTGAGCACAAAAGCTCACCTGAGTTCCCCGGACTTGGGTATGACAAGCTGGATGTGTGTTGGGCTTTTCAAAACCTTGAATACAGGGTGTCATGGTTTTTTGCTTCAGTGTTGTCTTTCTACCTGACCAAACCTGATGATATGAGTTGCAACCTAGAGGCTGAGGGACAGCGTGAAGGTTCTCCTTGAGGAGGAACACACCACCAGGAGATGACCTCTCTCTTCTCCAGCTTTTTCTTTAGCCTGGGATGACCTGCATGTGCTGGTAAAGACATGTTTTGACAGTCCTTCGTGTGAGCTGCCTGCCCATCATCACGGTACCCACAACTGGCCCCTGGGAACAAAGCATCTGCTTCCTATGGACTGTTGCTAGTGTGTGATCTTTGTGCCTGATGGAACTGCTCTTGATGGGTGTTGAGAAGAGGCAGGAAGAGCAGCTCAACCCTGTGTGGCTGCTGCTGGTTGAGAAAGGACAATGATCAGGGTTGGGATCGGGGAAAACAGTTGACACCTTCTGGATTGCCCTGCTTCCCACTCCATATCCCCGTACCCAGTCAGACACTGGGCTGTCAGCCTCATTAACTCCACCTGCTCTGTCTAGACAATCAATAAAAGCTTGTGTTTTGGAGTGGGCTACCTGCTGCCCCCCCCCAGCTCTTGCCTAGTCCCCTCATTGCCCTTGTGAGGTCCTGCTCCCCCTGAGGTGCTGAACTAACAGCACCTTCTTGAGGGGAGCCATGAGCAGGGCTGTTGTGGGCCTGCAGCTGTGGCTGACAGCACCACCAGGCCTTCCAGGACGTGTTGGGAAGATCTGACGCATTTGGATGGGATATGTGTCAGGAACCAGCGAATGGTGGTGCCCCCATTCCACTCATTCTCCATATGAGCATGTTCAGTGCGTGTGCCCCAGGCAAAGCTGGGGGACAAGGTCTTTGTGCCTCTGCAGGGCTCCATGTCTGATCACCCAGCCCTGTGGAATCTGAGACATGCCAGGCGGATGGGAGGTTCTAGAGGAAGAGAAAAGAAGTGGCTGCTGAGGAGCAAGGGGGATGGCTTAGTAGCCCTGAGGGTTTCCTCAAGCACTCAGCTCTCACTGTAGGGCAGGGTGGTTTGCATTCTTGAGGACAGAGGAGAGTGCTGCCAGGCTGAGGGGCCGCAGGAGGAGGAGGTAGCTGTGGATGGAGAAGCAGGGAAGGATGAGAGAGGGTGTCAGCTGAGTGTTTCTTACAGAAGGCCCATAGACTGTTTCAGATGTTGAGGTACTTGCAGTTCATGTCCCCATTCTGATCCCTGCTTCTGGCTAGCTCTTTATGTGCTTTCTCAGAGGTCCCCCATCTCCTGTGATCATAGACGGGAAGTGACTCATCATCACTCTAAAACCCACACAGTGTCGTTGGGAGGCACTTGGATATTGCCTAAGAAACAGTAACTGGGAAGGTTTTGGGGGGAACTCTGCGATCTTGGTAACAAGGTTTCTTCTGTTGAGTCCCAGAGCTTGGATGCTCCTAGGGTGTAAAAAGCAAAAGGCAGAAGTGCTGACAGTGATGGGAAGTTCCCTGCCCAAAGAGGAAGCCTCCTGCATCTCATGAGGAGCTATGTCTGTTTCCTTCCTGCGGTTGCAAGCCTTGCAGTCAGCTACGGATGCCTGAGCTCAGAGGCAGCAAGTGGGGCTGAGATTTCGGTCCTGCCTGGGGACTTCACGCCAGGATGGCCCTGCAGTTGCTGGCTATGAGGTTTCTTCTGACCCTTGTATCTCTGTTGTCAGCACAGGTCCAGGGAGAACTTGATCCCAAGGTCCAAGGAGTGTCCCAGGGAACAGGTAAGAAGCAGTTCCTTCTCTTCCCTGGGGAGATTTTGTTGCCTTTCCTCCTGCAAGTTGGACATGCATCTTCACGGCCTGCAGCACAGGGCTGGAGTCCCACTGTGTCAGCTGGGGTGCCTGCTGTCTCTGGGAGACCTCAGGGCAGGAGCTACAATACAGGGTGGGTTCACTGGGGATCTGTGGGAGAGACACGTTTGGACTGGATGGTAGGGGATGGATCATGCCCTGTGGCAAAACAGTTTCCCAGTCATTCCCTGGAGGCTGTGGACATGAATCAGGCATGAATTCACATATCATGAACCCAGGAAAGGGTCTTCAGGGAGCAGGGGCATCATTTTCTGTACACATCATCTCCCCAGCTGTGCCTGAAGGACGTTGTGCCTGCTGAGATCAGAGCAAGAGGGAACCTGCTGCTGCTTTGTCACCTGGGTGGGCCGGGTTGGAGTCGGTGGCTGGTGCCTGTGCATGGGGTGGGGCACAGCCATGTGCCAGTGGGACAGAGCTGTTGGTTGTGCTGCTCAGATGGGCATCTCTGGCCTTCTGCCATCAGGTTTGTTTGAGAGCAAAGCCTGACCAGGAGTGGCTTGTCACCAGCATTCGCCTCTGGGGCTGTTCAGAAGATGCTCTGAACTTTCTGACATCCCTTGTGTGCCACTCTGGGAGAAAGGAGATTGTATTTTAAGCACTTTCAGGCCTCACAGAGCCCCTTGCAGAGGCTCAAACAGGCAAGGGCTCCTTCCAAGGGCCAGCATTCTTGTCTGGAGGAATTGATGCCACAAAGGCTCTCCCTGCAGCATTTGACAAACCGCTGGGAAAAGCTGTGCCTGCTCAGCCTAAAGGATGGTGAATTTGGTGAGGAGAGGATATGAAGGAAGAGGGCTTGTGGCAGGAAAAGGGGCAGGAGCTGTGCTAAAGCAGGGGATGTGAATGGAGAAGGCCTTGCTCCTCCCCATGTCCCACTGCACAGTGGTGGGGGGCAGAAGGAGAGTAGCCAAAAGACTGAGTCAGAACAGGGAGCCCAGAAGTGTAACAGGGGCATCTCTGATCCCTGTGGTAGGGATGAGCCATGGCTGAAGAGACATACATCCCAGCAGGACAGGTGGTACCATCAAGTGCAGCTTGAGCTGGGATGGGTGACATGCCTGAAGGAGATATTGGAGGGAGTCTCCCAGTGCAGGGCTGATTGTCCTGGCAATCTCCTTCCTGTGGGCTATGGAGGAGGAAATAGAATGTCCCCAGATACGAGGCTGGATGGGGGAGGTTCATGGATGAGGGATCCTTCACACTTTACATGCACACGGAAAGCCCCCTCCCAACATCCTGAGGTGGATGTGTCACCTTGCCTCTCCCTTCAGGGGCTGGAGGGACAGCTGGGCATTTATCTCCCACCACACACCCATACCCCAGCACCCTCCAGCCCAACTAACACCCACTTTCACCTCTGCCAGAAACGTGCCAAAGGCCCCCTTGGGCCTCCATCTTCCAGCTGGCACCAGACCAGGAGAGCTACAGGAAGAACGAAGAAGTGATGCTGAGCTGCCCCCAAGGTTTCCAGCCATCCTTCACCCATGTCAAATGTTCGAGTGAAGTCCAGTCCTTCATTGACGGGAAACCTGTCTACAGAGAGGTTTGGCTTGGAAGACATACCAGAGGTGCCTGGATTCGCATTCGCTCCAGCATGGAGTGCCTTGGTAAGGCTGGGATGAAGAGCTCTCCTGGCTGCCCTGCCCTGCCCTTCCTGAGCAGGGAAGGCAGCTGTGTGGGCACAGCAGGTTTCTGGCTCTCTGCTGCCTGAGGAAATGGCACATGCTGCTGAAGGCAGTGTCAAGGCAGCCCCTGAGCCTGCCCTGAGTGCAGCCTGCAGTTCAGCCCTGGAGCTGTGGGCAATAAGGCTTCCTGAGGACTTCTGGTCAAGAGCAAAGCATGGGAGAGTGAGGAGTGGTGGAATTTGTGGTCAGCATGGCATCCCAGTGGGGGCGGGACTGGAGGGCTTTGCTGCCTGTGTCCTCTCAGACTGTGCAGCTGGGAGTACCACAGCTTCCTCTAGGCTCTGTGGCCTACAGGGTGTAGGCTGTAGGCTTGGCACCATGTCCTCACAGCTTGGCATGTTCCTGTCCTCTCTAAGGAAGAACAGAATGGCACTTGTTGGACTTGCTGGGACACACAGATACTTCAGTTTGGAATCAAGAGGGAAAATTGCCTTGACCAGTAATAGTCCACTCAGTCACTCCCATTCGTTCCTGTCCAGACTCCTCCTGCTGCCCTACCGGAGAGCTGGAGTGACCAGCTTCAGCCTCTTGCTTGCCCTCCCAGCAGGCTGGGTGGTGACAGGGCTGTCTGACTGCAGAATCCTTGCAAGGCTGGCAGGGGCAGGAAATACAGTGACTCTTTGTCAATCTTTCTTTCACAGAAGTGCTTCAGGTTGTCCCCGGCACCTTTGAGATCTCCAGCACCAGCATCAAACTGAACTGGACCTGCAGGTTCCCTGGTGCCTGCCAGGGCATGCGGGCCATGTGCCGCCTGGCAGTGCCTTCCTCCCCTCCCTGCAAGGCTGAGGAGGTGGAGGGAGAGGAGATGTTACATGGCCAGGAGGGAACATTCTCCTGCTCCCAGTTGCAGCCCTTCACTGACTACAGTGTCACCATCTTCTTGCACCCCAACACGACCCTTTTCTCATGGTTGTTCAGGACAGAGGAAACAGGTATGTGTACAGAAGTACTGGAGAAAAGGAACAGTCTGAGGCTGTGTCATGGGTAGGGGAAGTGGATAAATGTCCCCTTCATCTGTCAGCTCAGCCTGATCATCTGCTCCTTGCAGGGATCAAGGCTGTTTATATCCTGTGGGGCTCTGGGGAAGGGGCTCTGCAGAGCCCTGCAGCAGGGCACATCCCCTCCTTGCTGTCCCAGTCCACACCACACTGATGCTCTTCCCACTGCTGCAGCCTTTGCAGGGGACAAACCCTTGATATGGGGTCCCCATATCCTGTCCCCTGGACAGGAGCTGCCTGCACCCTGCTCTGGGCTCAGCCCCTGCTCATGGGCCCTGCGTGTGATCCTGTTCTCCTGTGCTTCCAGTGCCAGACAAACCAGAGGAACTGTGGTTGGATACCAGCAGAGGGTCCCTGAGGTGGAAGGAGCTGCCCTCCTGCAAAGGGGAGATCATTGGATACCAGGTACCAAGGGGCCACAGGCAGACCCTCATCTCATTGCCTGGAGTTCTGTGCAGGCAGATTGGGAAGGTGGGGAAGCGACCACTAGATTGAGCTGCAGGTCTCAGACAGTGAATATCTGGTTTTGAGAAGCACAAGTGTTTTCTATCTCATTCTCAACATCTTTGAAATGCCCACAGAGGTGGTGGGTGCTCCCTACCCTCTGGTCTGACTTCCTGGGTCTGTTCTGCTTCGGGCTTGGCAGACCTTTGTGGTGTGACACGTCTTCTGGGGTGGTATCCCAGGGTTTCCTGTGCCTCTTGCATGCTTGTTTCTGCTTCCTGCCACAGACAAACCTGTGGGTTGAGTAATCCTCTGAAAATCCCTCCTGAAAACCTCTCCTCCAGAGAGCTGCACTGTTCCTTTGAGTTCTCCTCAAGGCATGGCTAGAAGCATCTCATCTGTCTGTGGATTTAGGACACTTTCCACAGTGCAATCCTACTTTCTAACAGGGGGAGGGAGTTGCTGGTGAGATGCACCTCAGTGTGTCCCACGTCCTCTCAGGACGGGTATCTCCCTGGTTTGACAGGGACCTTGTAAGGTGTTTCTGAACTATTTCCTGGAGAAACAGTCAAAAAGGGCACTTGAAAATGTTGCTTGTGAGCCTGTTCTGCTGGTTCCCTGCTCCCAGACACCTTTGTTTGTGAAAAGAATATTTTTTCTGCTTTCGGTTGTCTCCTCTTTTGCATATGCCCAAGATGCATTTCCACAAAGGCAGCAAGTGAGAATGGGCATGGATCTCATGACAAATTCAGATGATGCATGGGCAAATGGGGAGCCTTCATCTGTATTACTTGGATGGAAGCTCTGTGCCGTCTACTTTTCATGTAGACAAAACTTCCAGAGTCCAACCTTGCACAGGAGGAAAGAGAAGCTCAGGGCTCTTCTTGTGGAGGATGTCAACACAGTGCCTGGGGTGTTGCAATACCATGGGGGTGACCTGGCCTTGGGCTCGGTACATGTATATACACCCCTTCAAATAAGAGCCTCCCTCTTCCTTCACAGAGACTTGATCCTTTGCTTATGGAGGCAGACACTTGGACATCCTGAGTGTTGGCTCCAAATTCCTCCTCTCCTCCTCTTCTCTGCTTTGAGGTCCACACATGGGGGCAAGGATCATGCTGGTTCCTCTCCAGAGCCTTCCACAGCTGGGGCAGGTTCAGAGAAGGGGAGGCTGACAGAGGTGCTTTGCTCTGCCTCGGGGAGCTGTGGGCAGGTTGGAGCTGCTGCCCTGCAGCTCTGTCTCCTCTCCCCAGCTGAACATCACGGCCAGGAGCACAGGGGATGGAGGCTTCCTGGAGATGGAGCGGCTGCAGGTGAACGGCTCCGTCACTGAGCACCGGCTGCCGGAGCACGGCCCTGGCAGCAGCTACGTGGTGTCGATTCAGGGACTGACGGCTGCCGGGGCCGGGGCTGCGTCGCTGTGGCAGTTTCAGAGCACAGGTAGGGCTCGCTGTGCCCCTGTCCGAGGAGCCTGGTCACACAGGAGCTGTGCTCTGCAGCCTGCACTGCCCGAGCCTGCCCCTGTTGAGCTGATGCTCATCTGCTCTTGCCCTCCAGACAACCAGCACCCGCTGGGCATCAGCTGCCGCAGCGTCCCTGACATCTCCCCATCCCAAGGGACGGCCGTGCTTCCCCTCCAACCCATCACCTCGGAGGGGGCCGGGTGAGTGCAGCCCCCACACTTCTGCCACCTCCACATGGGTCTCCCCACCGGCAGTGCTTGCCTGCAAATGCCCCTGCTCCACTCTCCCTGCTGTCCCCCCACCCCTCTCACTTTCGGCCCTGCAGGGAGCACCAGCTGGTCGTGGCCATGACACACAACAGCTCAGGGATTGAAAGCGCCTGCTTGGGGCAGCCACAGCCCTTCAGTGCCAGCCAGCAGCCCTTCAACACCACCCAGCAGCCCTTCAACACCACCCAGCAGCCCTTCAACACCACCCAGCAGCCCAGAACCTACGTGGCCGCTGTGCTCAACCTCACTGCCCCCATGGACTTCGTTTTGGGCAATGGCACCTGGGGGCAGGGCTACCACAACGCTGCCCTGCGCCCCGGCTGGGACTACACGGCCCTTCTGCGCCTCGTCCGCCGCTCACCGCAGGTACCCAGCGTGGGGCCTCCTGGTGTCTGGGGACACTGCTGGCCAGGGCTGGGCCCCTGGGTGGGTCTGGTCTGGCTGTGATGGCAGGCTCCTCTCCCATGCCCTGGCAGGACAGTGTCCCTGGAGTCCTCTCTCACATGAGTGGGAGACCTTTGCCCCCAGGATGGATAGTGGGGCAGAAGTGGCTTCAACTCTCTCTCCTATCTCCTCCAACAGTCAGAGAAGTTCTCCTGTGTCTGCTACAGCTTCTCTGTTGGTAAGTGTCTCTTTGCTTCTGGTGCCCGAGCTTCTCTCCCACATTTCCGTGGGTGGTCCCTGTGGAGAGGAGCTGGCCCAGTGCAGGAGCCTTTGTGTCTCATGCGGGACAGAGGACACTTTTTTTCCCTACACACGGGGCGATCCTCCATCACAGAAGAAACCTAAGACAAGACACACATCTACACCCTTTGCCAACATTGGGGCCATGGCCAGCATGAGGCCCAGACCGTGACACCCACTCCTGGCTGTGTGTTAGTTGCAGGGCAGGCTCCGGGCATGTGGCATTGGACTGTGATTGGGCTGGTTGTGCTGTTGGCACTCCTCCTTGTGACTGCAGTGATCCTGTGGCTCGTGCTCTCCAGGTGAGTAGGCAGGAGACAGGTTCAGCAGGGACATGGGCAATGCCAGCCTCTTACCCAGGACGCCTCTCTGCCTTTCCAGGAAAAAGAAGTATGTGCCCAACAAAGCTAAGGAGGATAACTAAAAAGGTAGGAAAATGCAATTTCACAGACAACCATCACAAAGGCGGCTACAGGGCTATGTGTTAGCTGGGGTGAGAGCAGAGATCTCCCAGGAGAACCTGAGCTTCAGGAGAATCATCTGCTCATACTCTCCACTGACACGTCTCCCCATTTGCTCTAGCTGAGGATGGTCAGGATGGTTCTGCCCACTAAGCCCCACATGACAGGCAGTGCTCCCAGCCTGGAGCAGGGACAGGAGTGAGCAAAGACAGGAATCCCAAAGAGTGGCTCATGGCTCAGTCCTTCAGGGGACCCATGTCTATGCCACCCCTCCCAGGGAAGAGATCTGCAGGGAATGGTCTCGGGAGGGTCAGGCTGAGAGACTGCTTCTCTCGCCAGGGCAGTGACAGGCACCTCAGAGGACCTAAGGTTGGGCACAGCTGGGATGAAAGGGCTGGGCTGTGGGAGATATTGCCCTATGCTCCAGCCTGTCTCTGACATTGGATGCCCTTGTTCTCCACAGGTAAAGGTGGTTAGGCTAGAGATCAGTCACTCCAGCCGCTGGCCAGGACCATGGAGACATTCAGAGCAGAGAAGGAGTGGAGAAAATGAGAAGGATGACCCCAGCTCAGTGCTGATGGCTGCTGTGTCCCCTTGGTCTCCTGTGACTGTGACAGCGTGGGAGTCCAATTCAATTCATCTAATTTAGCAGGGCAAGATGAAAACAGGAGACAAAGGAGGATTGTGAGCTTTTTCTTTCCTCAGCACCTTCACCTCCCAGCTTTTGCTTACTGCTTTTTTAAGGCCTTTGAATTTGACTTTCTGCAGTTCCTTTTTTCAGGTTTGCTTTCATTTTTGCTTTCCTGGAAGCAGGATTTGTATTTCAGATTTCCTAATCCCAGACTCACACAGGCTCAGGCTGATGGCATTCTCCTGTCATGCCCTGGGTTCCCAACTCTTCTCCTCCATCTCTGCTGATATTCAGCCAAACCCAGGGATTTTCTGGAACTTGGCCTGACTGGACTGCTCTGTGACTCTGCCTGCTCTGTCTGAATAACCAATAAAGGCTTGTGTTTTGAATGGGCTGCCTGTCCCACTACAGCTCCTGCCTGGTCCCCTCATTGCCCCTCTAGGGTCACATCTCCCTGCAGGGAGCTAACTGCACCTTGTTGAGGGGAGGGCTGCCGTGACCCCATATTCCCTAGTGGTGCTTGACAGCCTCCAGGGCTGTGCTGGACAGCTCTCACATGAGTTTACATCAGATGTGTGGTGGGAATCCATAAAGGATGATGTCCCTCGACACACATTTTGGGCAGGAGTGTGTTCTGTGCACATGCTGTGGCCAGAGCTGAGGGACCTGTGTGGTCTCAGTTTCTTTGAGGACCTTGTGCTGGGTCAAACCTGGAAGAAAAGTGAAGACCAGAGGTTACCACCACTGTGGCTGTTACAGGGTCTTTACTGGTGAGACACAGGACAGAGAGCCACAGCCAGTCAGGACCTGGGGTCAGTCCTGGCTCTGAGGTCTCTTGCCCTTACACAGAAAAGGCAGAACCAGTCTCCATGATGCAGCAGCAGCCCCTGCTGGAATCACATCCAGGATATCCAAGTTAAGCCACTATAACCTGGGATTGTCATAGTGAAGTCAGACAGGCTGATGAAGGAGCCCCTCTGGAGCTGGCAGGGTTGTGGCACTTGGATCAGTACCTGGAAAGTGGATTTCCAGAAAGAGATTGTGTGGGTTGGAAGGACCTATTTAGCCCTACAGGACCATGGCTTGCCCCACCCTTGGCTCTTGTTGGCCTTGGACTTCATGCTTCTCCCAAAGTAGGACAGATAGCTTGTGCTCCTGAGCACCACAGATCTTACAGTAGTTTGGTACTTTCCTGACAAAACACAGATGCTGGTGCTACACCACCTCCCCTGGGGTTGCCTGAAGGGACAAGAGAGCCTAGATGGGATAGCTGTTTTCTTCATCCCTAGGAAGGAAGAGTATGTCAAGTCCTGGTGCCCATGCTCTGGCGTGCATACTCAGGCTGTGATTCCAGATAAGATACTGCACAAATGCTGGGCAAAGGGTCAGCTTCCTACTTCAAAGCCTGACCACAATTTGGAGACAGTCCAGCCTGTGCTCTCCAGCCACAGAGGACCCTTGCAGTGGCTTTTCAGGGGAGTAAATCATCTTGGGGCTGTGCACATCCCTTTTGTTTCCTCTTGCTTTCATTGTTACTGATGAAGGTCTGCCAAGAGAGTCAAAGTCCTGTCCAGAGATGGACTGTGGTCACGTCTCTACTTGAAATTCCCATAGGTTTCAAATGAATTCAAGTAACTGAGGGCTAGTTCATAGCAGAGCCCATACTGCTCCTGTGGAAAGAGGGATGCACATGAGTGTCTGGTAGATCAACACCTGCAGTGGAATGTGAGCATTGGTTTCCAACAGCTTCCTGAGCATGCCAGGCACAGGTACAGCCTGCTCTCCTCCTCTCAGCTGGAGCCCACCTTCCCCTGCTGAGAAATCACAGGCATGTGCTCCAGTAGCTGGAGGGCTGGGATACCCCAGTGCTAGAGCCAACTGGCCTCAAGAGGAAAGCAAGCCTCCAGGGCACAAAGTGTCTGCTGATCAATCCCATCTGGGTTGCTCACCCTGTGATGACCTCTAGCACCCAGACCAGGTGGTGAAGTGGGTGCAGGACAGGTACCTGAACACCCACCAGTGCAGCCTCCTGCTGAGCAGGCCAGGTGGACCAGAAAGGGGCCGCTCACCATGCAGGATGCTGTGGTGCCCATTTGGTCCTGTAAAACCTGCCCCTGAGTGAGTGGGTATGTCCCAGAGGCAGAAAATGAGGGTTTTCAGAGGTCTCGTCTGCTCCTGCTGGCCCCAGGATGATCTGAGCACAGAGAGGCCAGGGCAACTGCTGGGTCAGTCCAGGATATGTTTGGGTTTGGTGTTGCAATCCCAGTTGGGTTTGAAGTGAGCACTTACCACATCTTTGATGAGCTGTCTCCGCCGCCTCTTCAGCGTCCTCACGGCCTGTGATACATCCACCATCCCCTCACTTTGGATCTGCTCACACAGGAAACTAGCAGCACAGAAGATCCCACTTCGGCTGGCTCCATCCCTGCAGAGGAGAGAAAGGGGATAGTCACTTGCTCTGGGATCGCCTGGCATGGCTGAACCTCAGAGGCATCCCACTGGACATTCAGGCTCTCAGGGTGATCTTGTCCACAGATCCTGCAGCCAGCCAGACTCCACAGGGAAGTCTCCCTCTCTGAACATAGCTGAATTCATGTCCATACATCCACCCGAGATGGAGCTGTGACCAAGTTCACTGACAGAGCCTGGGCTATGTCCAGCTTTGTACCATGGCTGCTCCTCCAAGAGACATCACTCACCAGCAGGTGACAAGGATATGTCCACCTTGGCTCTGCCGATGGTGTGTCTCCACTTTCCCTAGCAAGCTGATGATGGTGGCAGGGTGTGGGGGAAGACGCTCCTGCATAGGCCAGTCCTTCAGTTGCCATAACTGGACTTCCAGTGCTGACTTTTTGGGCTAGTGGGGAAGAAAGACAGTGGGTTGGGCAGAAAAGAAACCTATTGTCTTCACGGAGTGAAGGGATGGACAGTGTGTGTCAGTACTGGCTCAGCCATGCACACTGGATCAAGGGAGCAGCTCCACAGTGGGACAGCCCAGTCCCAGACTTTGCCCTTCTCCATTGAGCGCTCTGAGACCAGCAAATAGACAGAGCATCAGAGGAGAGCTGAGCACACCAGGTGCAGCTCAGACTGGCACCAGTCCAGTGCCCAGCTACCTGCAACAGCTGTCCCCTTCTATGAACCCCCAAGATGCAAGAACTCCATCCACAGCTGCTGCCCTCCAAGTTGGAAAGGCACACAAAGGTACCTCTGACTTGTACCTCTGCCTGCAGCCTTACCTTTTGGGATTAAACTCTCTCCCAAGGCAAAAGACCCTGCTCTGGCCAGTGCCCTTCCAGGACCCCACCAGATCCCTCTGACCAATGTGGTCTCTGCCACCTCTAGCTGTGACTTCAGCCCCAAATTAAAAAGGTTGTTCTCAAAAGACTTTGCCATCTTTGAGCACAGACCCCACCTGCTGCCTGTTGGTGAGGGCAAGTGTCCAGGCTGTGAAGCCAGCTCCAGGCTCCTCTGAGACCAGTTGGACATGGAAACGGCCATAGTCATCTTCGCCCTGGGTGGGCCAGAACTCCACGTATGTCTGGGGGGGTGACACATGTGCATGATCACACACAGCCCCAACCTGCACGCGTGGCAGCGCTTGGCACCTCGCATGGGTGGGATCACACCACTCCCTTATCTCAGAGCCATGTACACGTGGCTCTGTCAAACATTTTCTGGGGACTAAGCCAGTGCTTCAGCCAGAAAAATCACACTCCAGCAGAGAGGACACCTGAGGGATGCTCCCTTGCTGTGAGACTGAGGACAGTCCACTACTGTGGTGCCGTGATGCTGGACTGTCTCAAGGCTCTTCCAGGTGAAGCCCACAAGCTTGCAGGGCTCTCATGGCAAGAGTTGTGCAGGGTCAAAGGCAGAAATACCCCTGCTCAGCCCCACGGGGAACCACGGGAGGGGAGAGCTGTGCTGGGGCAGCTCACCTTGTCCAGCTCCTGGAGTTGATTCAGCACAACCACTGATGTGCAGGTGTAATCCCAGACTAAAGCCCAGAAATCCACCAGCGTGGTGGAGAAAGGCAGCTGGGTGATGACGATTCTATCCTCCTCGGTGTATGTCTGCAAAACACGCCACTGTGCCTTGAGGTGGGGAAAATCACACAATCCACCTTCCCGCCAGCCCTTCCGACAGTGGGAACGCCCCACTGCCTCCCTGCAGAGATGGAGGAAACACAGTACACCCCAGCCCTGCTCAGAGCAGCTCAGGTTTGCCCCCCGCCGCCCCCCCCGGGTCATCACACTCGGGCTCGGCCCCCAGCAGGCTGTGTCCAGCGGCTGTGCGGCGGCTGCGGAGCTGCCCGCGCAGGCAGAGCTCAGCCGAGCGCGGGGGCCACCTCCTGGCAGCAGGGCCAGCAGTCACCCTGAAGGAGCCCGAGGGCTGGGACACCTCACACCGGGGTGACACGCTCTACCCTTGCCTTCAGCAAGGGTGCGTGTGGGGAGGAGGTGTTTCTGCTGCTGCCATCAGCTCTCGCCCCCCCCCCCCCCCCCCCCCCCGCTGGGACTGGAGCCTTACGCTGGCAAACACGGCGTTGATGTAACCTGGGGAGCCGTCTGCGTTCAGCGAAGACATCAGGATGGGCCGGCAGGAATCCGCTGAGGAGGCAAGGGACAGAGAGAGGGTCATCCTCTCCCTGCAGAGAGGCAGGGGGCTTTTTCTGCAAGTGATGTGGTCAACGTGGCTTCCTGCGGCATGGGCTGGAGGGGCTTGAATGAACAGGCACCACCAGCCTTGGGGCCCTGACAGCTCAAGGACCCCTGACATGAGATGTCCAAAATCTCCTGCACAGAGGCACAGCAGTTCCACTCTCCTCTTTGCTCCCTGATGCTTCATCTGAGCTACTCCACCGAGAAAGATTAGACCAGGGACATGTTTATCCCAGGTGTATCCGAGGTGTACCCCAGGTGTACCAGCCCAATCTGTATTTATTACTAACCAGAAAATGATGACTAGACCTTGAGCAGAATCTGCCAGTGGCATGGTGCTGCGGAGGGAAGCAGCAGGGGAGCATCATTCAACCCATGCTGCTTTCAGGCACTGGGTTTTAGAGCAAGGGGCTGCCCAGCCCTGCCAGTGTTACCTGGCAAGATCCCTGGCTTGCGGTTCTTGGGCTGGTTGCTGGGTTTCTCTGCTTCTCTGCATGGCAGGAGCTGGAACAACTCAGAAAACTTCTGCAAGGCCTGTAGAGATGATTCAGCCAAGTAAGTCATGCCGGCCAGCGCATCCCCTTCTTCAGCCACCCCAGAGAAACACTCTCCCATGTCCATCCCACAGATGGGGAGGGGAGCGGTGAGGGGGGTGGCATCACAGACCAGCCCTCACAGCACCAGTGCACCATATCCTGGTGGTACCTTGAACTCCTTGTCAAGGACACTGTTGGGCCTTGAAGTCTGAGCTTCTCGAAGAGAGTGGACAAGGGTGGCGATGCTCTCCACAGGGACCCCGGTGTTGCCGCAGAGCAAGCCTTCGAGCAGCGCTTCATACAGGAAAGTGTACTGCTCCTGCATGAGGACACGGGTCAGCTGTGCAGTCTGGAGCAGCTCCAGGAGGAAGCCTGGAACTCCAGACCTCCACTGGCATCAACCTGTGCCAGGAATGAGCCAGGTCCATCTTCACTTTCTTTCTATGGAGCCCTGAGGCCAGACAGCTATCAGTGTAGGCAGCCCTGCTTTGAGACACAGCCAGCAACTCCAGCAACCCAGAAAAGACTGTCTTCCTATGCTTTAATGCTCCTTCTCAGACCAGATCCCTGCTCTGGGGGAGGAAACACGGAAAACTTGTGGACTAGTTAGTCCTCCTACAACGAGCAGGCTGGTCTAGCCCAACCTTGTTTTCTCCAAAGGGACCCAGCACTGAACAGACTATAGTAGTAGTCCCTAGGCCAGGACACTGCTGCTCAGGAGATGCCACAAGGGCAGACATCTTGAAAGTCTGAACAAATGGACTCTTGTTCATGATCCTTGCATACAAGACAGCCCTTCTATATGAGGATGATATATATCAGTGTACAAATGCTGCTGAGACCTCAGAGGGTCTGACTCTGGGGGACATGGATCCCAACTGGGTTTGGACACAGTATTGAAAATAAGATCCTGTGGTCTCCATCAGCTGGCAGCTCCAGTCCCTGCGGATAGACCATGAACTGCATGGCCAATGTGGCTTTGCACACCACATCCCTGGGAAGGGTGGGAACTAGATCTGCAGCCCAAGGTGTGCGGGGAGCAAGTAACTCTCCTCACCTTGGTCTGTACCATGCTGACTCGCTGCTCCCGCAGCTGCTGCACACAGTGAAACACATCCACCTTCCCCTCAGCCTTCCCCATCTTCAAGAGGAAGTCCAGGGCGATGAAGGTACCTGTGCGCCCGATCCCTGCACTGAGGACACAGAAAATTGAGTTTCAGTGCTGCCTCTGCCAGCTATGCCCCAGCACCCAAGCCCTCCCAGCCCAGTACCTGCAGTGCACCAACACAGGCCCAGCAGGTGCTTCCAACACCCTCTTGTTCACCACTGCCACTAAGCACAGGAGCTGGGAGGTGTTTCTGGGGACTCCATGGTCTGGCCACAGCAGGTAGTGAAACTGCTCCACCACTCTTGGGAGAGCACAGCCTGCCTGCAAAGAGGGAGACATGGCTGGCAACAGGGAGCAGGAATCAACCAGGAAATTTGTGTGAAGTGATTGCATGACAACAAGTAGGGAGCAGTGGAGAAAACCACTTCAGAGGGGCCGCACAATTAATTTGTTCTCTGCTTTCATGTGCTGTGAACAGTGAAGGTGGAGCAGCAAATGCAGCTTGTGGCCCAGAGGAAGAATATCAAAATCACAGTTTAGGTTGTTTCCATAGTCATTCAGAAGCCCTGGCTTCCACAGGAAAGATATTCCCTAAGGCTGGTACTGCACTAATATAAACGTAGTCACTTTTGTTACCAGCCCATCATGTATTTTGCCGTAAATATCACAGTCACTTGTCCTGAACTAATGAACTGCTGTCCTTCCATCAGGTGCTCTTGGAGCTTTACCTCTCAGCTACATTTTGCTCCGGGCAAGACAAGAAAAGACAGGAATATGCATAACTGCAATTTCTTTATATTTTACCCATTTCCCCCTCCTTGCAGCTCCTGCAGCTTCTGCTTTTTATCTGAGGTATAACTTCAGAAGTAGTATCCATCTTCAGAAATGTCCTTATGTAGTTTATCTTAAACCATAAACTAGCTGTTCAGGCTTAGTAGCTATAAGTGACCAAGGAGCTTCAGTGTAGACCCTCTGCAGATTGGTTCAGGAGACAGGCAGACACCTGTCTCACCATCCTGGATGTACAGTAATGCCATTTTATACCCTTTAACTGCTTTTATATCCTCTGTAATCACCTGATCCAAGCCCTCATGATCTGCCCATGAACATCATCAGTCCAGACTCATCTGGGGTGACCACTGGAGCTGACCAATTGCTTTTGCTTGGCACAGAAACCTTGGGCTGATGCCCTAGCATGGAATCCAGTGGTAGCAGCACTGACCTTCTTGTGCTGGAGACCAGGCAGGATTTCCCACAATGTCCTTGACTGACAGCTCCCACCAGTTCTGAACCTCCAGAACATCCTGCATTCCCACCTCAGCTACATGTCAGGCTTACCTTCTGCAGGCTGAATGTGCGTGTGACAAGGCCTGTGGTGGCCCTGGTGTTGTTGAGTGTCACAGTAAAGTCCCCGTAGACCTCCTCCTGCTCTGGCCAGTACTTCTCACACTTGATCTGTCAACAGCAGCAAGACCTCTGAGCACCAGCAACCTCATGAGGGGAGTGCTGCAGTAGAGCAGAACTCTCTGCCCTCACTGACAGACGCACTGGGAGTGCAGCAAAAGCAGGCGGGGAAGTCTGGGCTGAAGTGGAGAATGGGCTGAGATGGTTTCTATACCTTGTTTTGCTCCACTAAGCCTGTCAGCATCACAATGACCGAGGTCTTCTCCTGCCAGACCATCTGCCAGAAATCCACCACTGTCTCAGCCAAGGGGCCTTGGGAAGGAAGAGGAGAGCCCTGTGCCACTGTCCAAGCTGTGGGGGTGTGCTCCCAGGCACAGCTCAGACATTCCCAGGCTTTCCTCTGCCCAGGGACAGAGGCACAGCCAGGGCACATCAGCACCTGGCACAGTTCCTGGGCAAATTGGCTTCATCATCGTGTTAGAAATTGGGACAAGGAGGAGGGTGAGCAGGTGAGCCCAGGATATGTCAGGGATTCACTGCTGCATCCAGACCCTTAAGATGACCATGAACTGGTCCCACATTTAGGGTCCTATTTCCTGAAAGAAATTTCTGGAGCTTTGCAGGGATCCCAAGACCTCCTCCATGATGCATAGAGCAGACCAGCCCAGCCCAGCTTTGTACTGTTGGAAGGGGACTGTATCCAAGTGCACTGAGTGCAGACGTGTCAGGCATTTGCAGGATTGTCCTTGTCATGCCAGCTGCCAAAGGGAACAAACCAGATTTGTGGGTGGAAGGACCATATTCTCAGACTGGGCAGCACAGGCACCAGTTTCAGCTGCTGCCAAACTGCCCCTGAGGCCTTCTATGCCCTGCAGGACAGAGACCCCGGAGATACAGAGCCTTGGGCTGAGCCATTCACAGCTCCTAGGCTGCTCTCACAGTTCCCCATTCCCCAGATTGCTCAGCGCAGCAACTGACATCTCCTGAGGATGAAGTCTGAGAGCACCCACCTTGAGCTGCAATGAAGAAGTGTGGACTTCCATAGCTCTGCAGGGGAGAGATTCAAACAGCTCCGATCACATGGGTTAAATATTTAACAGAGAATGAAGTAAAGAATCCATCCCCACAGACACCAAAGCCCAGAGCCCTCAGCACGGTGTGTCCCACAGCACCAGTCCTGGCCAGCACAGAGTGTGTGTACCAGGGGCTGCATCTCGGCTCCTGGCCCCTCACACAGGCCACTTTTTGTTAGAGATGAAGACTGCACACAAATCCAGAGTACTCCAGGCAGCTCAGAAAGGATGCAAGGAAAGTGACATCCCAACACCTTCCAGCACTTGAGGGCAGCAAGTGTCAGACCTCAGGGCCACCCATATGAGCAGGACTGTCCTTACCCAGCATAACAAGGCACCTTTCCCACCCTTCCCAGGGCAGCAATTCCTTGCTACCTACATCCATATAGCTGGCATTGATGTAGTCATTCCCTGTACCAGAGGGCTGCAGCACCACACGGCAGTGATCATCTGGAAGAGAAGGGAGGTGGGCTGATGCTTTGGGGCAGCAACAAAGAGACTAAGGAGGAGTCTAATATAGGGAAGTCTGTGACTGTCCGCTGCCTCCTCAGCAGCACCCCAGGCCTCAGGACTCAGGGGTAAAGAACAGCTGATGAGATGAAAAGTGACATGGCACAGCAGGAAACCTAATGGAGTTTTAGGGAGGACTATTTATGGAAAAGCCAAATGTCCACACCATGTGGGGCCCAGAGGAGCTTTAAGGTTTGAAAGAAATTGGGTCACTCCTTCCACTTTCCCACAAATACCTGCCTCTGAACAGGACATGGCAGTGTTCAGCAATGACTAATGTCAGGAACAGGAATACAATGATGAATGATTAAGTTTGCAGGAGGATTTGAGGAGCAGAACAAGGATTCTGCAACTGGATACAAAACATTGGGGGCAGAAATCCCTCTGCGTTTCAGTGGCCACAGAGGATGAGATGAGGACCTCAGTATTTCTGAAGAGCTGCAGGGCCCCCAACACCAGCTCAGCACCCTCTTCTGCCCAAGCAGCTCCAAGTGCCTGTGCCAAACCTTGGAGAACTCTGCTTACATGGGATGATGCTCTTGTAGCGGTTCTTGCTCTGATTACATTGCTCCTTCCCAGCATTGCAGGGGTGCAACAAAGCAGAGGACAGTTGCTGCAGACAAAGAAGGCAAGCCCACTCAGCACTGGGATGTGTTCTGGGGCTGGCAAAAGCCAACTGCATCACATGCCCAGGGAACAGGTGAGGGGAGTGTGGACAGTACAGCCAGGTGGGAAAGCAAAGCTAAACCAAACCTGATATTCTCTAAGATGCCCGACACCACGCCTGTCAACTGATTCATCATCTGTCTGCTCTGCCTCTATTTCTTCCCTCTTAAACCTCTTCAAAGCTTCCAGCAGTTCCTCCACTGGGATCTGTGTGTTCAGCTTGCAGGCACCTACAGAGACCACAAGGACAGGAGTTCCTCATCCACCTGATGCTAAACTGGCTGGCCCTGGAACTCTGCAGCTCAGGCTGAGCTCGCACTGTGATGGCCAGGAGTCCTGTACCATCTCCTGGGAGGTGTCCCTTCCCCCATACCAGCAAGCTCTGATCCCCTTGCTCCTGTAAGGACTTTATGGACCCTATGAGCACCCTGCTTTTGCTTTTAACAGACAGCCTGTCCAGATAAGGTGCACAGGGCCTTTGTTCATACTTCACCTCCTCGACATCTTCTCAGTGGGATAGTGCTGTTGTTCTCTGAGGTTTTTGGACTGTTGTACTTTAACCTGCAAAACAGCAAGTCAGACCAGCAGAACAGAGAGACAGAGGAGAGGCTGTTTCCCATCTAGCAGCTTTGTCTCCCACCCTGCTTTATCTCAAGGTCCACTTGGACACTCCCTGCCAGTGCAAGGCAGTGGACGCCTCACAGAGGGCCAGAGGGGTGAAGCACATACTGACCTGAAGAGGATGAAGAACAGTAAGATTCCCAGTGCCAGGAGTGCAGCAACCAGCACTACTGTCAGAACCAGGGGCATCCTGTCCAGCAGAGACACCGGCTCCTGCCCTGCAGGCAGCACAGCCCAAGCTCAGGCACCTGCACAGCCTGAACTAGGCATTGGGAGATCTTCTAGGGGCTTGGAAGGATAATCAGCTTCCCTCATCTCCCACCCCAGGCTTTGCATTGGAGAAAAGTTATGTTGGTGCAGAAGGAGGTTGCAGGTTCTTGCTTGGTGTGATACCCTCTGCTGTGGATCCTGTCTCCTTGACTGCCCCAGTCATGGCAGTCACTAGAGCCTAGTGAGGTATTTGCCTTTAGGGGTTGCACATTCAGCAGGGGAGCACCAGGACTAGGATTAAATATGTGGTGATGGCAAGGATGATGTCCAGTGTCCAGCTACCACTGGTGCCACACCTGCCTAAGTGTCCTGAAGATGCCAAAAACACGTCTACCACAGATAGCCTCAAAGCCCAGCAAACTTCTTTGAAGATTGAAATAGGATAACAATACCCCAGCACTTTTGCACTGGACCAGCTCATTTCCAAAGAAGCAGCCAGGCTGGGAAAAGGGGATATGCAGGAGAAAGGTTTAGACACTGGAAGCAAAGAGACACTTACCAATAGAGAAGCTGTAGCAGACACAGGTGAACTTCTCTGACTGTTGGAGGAGATAGGAGAGAGAGTTGAAGCCACTTCTGCCCCACTATCCATCCTGGGGGCAAAGGTCTCCCACTCATGTGAGAGAGGACCCCAGGGACACTGTCCTGCCAGGGCATAGGAGAGGAGCCTGCCATCACAGCCAGACCAGACCCACCCAGGGGCCCAGCCCTGGCCAGCAGTGTCCCCAGACACCAGGAGGCCCCACGCTGGGTACCTGCGGTGAGCGGCGGACGAGGCGCAGAAGGGCCGTGTAGTCCCAGCCGGGGCGCAGGGCAGCGTTGTGGTAGCCCTGCCCCCAGGTGCCGTTGCCCAAAACGAAGTCCATGGGGGCAGTGAGGTTGAGCACAGCGGCCACGTAGGTTCTGGGCTGCTGGGTGGTGTTGAAGGGCTGCTGGCTGGCACTGAAGGGCTGTGGCTGCCCCAAGCAGGCGCTTTCAATCCCTGAGCTGTTGTGTGTCATGGCCACGACCAGCTGGTGCTCCCTGCAGGGCCGAAAGTGAGAGGGGTGGGGGGACAGCAGGGAGAGTGGAGCAGGGGCATTTGCAGGCAAGCACTGCCGGTGGGGAGACCCATGTGGAGGTGGCAGAAGTGTGGGGGCTGCACTCACCCGGCCCCCTCCGAGGTGATGGGTTGGAGGGGAAGCACGGCCGTCCCTTGGGATGGGGAGATGTCAGGGACGCTGCGGCAGCTGATGCCCAGCGGGTGCTGGTTGTCTGGAGGGCAAGAGCAGATGAGCATCAGCTCAGCAGGGGCAGGCTCGGGGAGTGCAGGCTGCAGAGCACAGCTCCTGTGTGACCGGGCTCCTCGGACAGGGGTACAGCGAACCCTACCTGTGCTCTGAAACTGCCACAGCGACGCAGCCCCGGCCCCGGCAGCCGTCAGTCCCTGAATCGACACCACGTAGCTGCTGCCAGGGCCGTGCTCCGGCAGCCGGTGCTCAGTGACGGAGCCGTTCACCTGCAGCCGCTCCATCTCCAGGAAGCCTCCATCCCCTGTGCTCCTGGCCGTGATGTTCAGCTGGGGAGAGGAGACAGAGCTGCAGGGCAGCAGCTCCAACCTGCCCACAGCTCCCCGAGGCAGAGCAAAGCACCTCTGTCAGCCTCCCCTTCTCTGAGCCTGCCCCAGCTGTGGAAGGCTCTGGAGAGGAACCAGCATGATCCTTGCCCCCATGTGTGGACCTCAAAGCAGAGAAGATTAGGAGAGGAGGAATTTGGAGCCAACACTCAGGATGTCCAAGTGTCTGCCTCCATAAGCAAAGAATCAAGTCTCTCTGAACAGCTGAGGGAAGAGGGAGGCTGTTTATTTGAAGGAGTGTATATGTGTGTCATATACCCAAGGACAGGTATTGCAACACTACAGGCACTGTGTTGACATGCTCCACAAGAGGAGCCCTGAGCTTCTCTTTCCTTCTGCAGGTCATTGTGACTGTCCCTTTCTCACACTTCCCAATCTGCCTGCACAGAACTCCAGGCAATGAGGGCTGTGGCCCCTTGGTACCTGGTATCCAATGATCTCCCCTTTGCAGGAGGGCAGCTCCTTCCACCTCAGGGACCCTCTGCTGGTATCCAACCACAGTTCCTCTGGTTTGTCTGGCACTGGAAGCACAGGAGAACAGGGTCACACACAGGGCCCATGAGCAGGGGCTGAGCCCAGAGCAGGGTGCAGGCAGCTCCTGTCCAGGGGACAGGATATGGGGACCCCATATCAAGGGTTTGTCCCCTGCAAAGGCTGCACGTGCTGCAGCACTGGGAAGAGCAACAGTGTGGTGAGGTGGGGGACAGTGAGATGAAGATGTGCCCTGCTGCAGGGTTCTGCAGAGCCCCTTCCCCAGAGCCCCACAAGACTCAGGCATCCACAATCCTCATCACTGCAGGGAGTGGATGATCAGACTGAGCGACCAGGTGAAAGACATTTTCCATTTCATGGAGTTGGACACACCTGATTCTTTTGTCGTTTTGCATTCTCTGTATATGATTGTGCTGGAGGGTAAGACAATGGTGACACTGTAGTCAGTGAAGGGCTGCAACTGGGAGCAGGAGAATGTTCCCTCCTGGCCATGTAACATCTCCTCTCCCTCCACCTCCTCAGCCTTGCAGGGAGGGGAGGAAGGCACTGCCAGGCGGCACATGGCCCGCATGCCCTGGCAGGCACCAGGGAACCTGCAGGTCCAGTTCAGTTTGATGCTGGTGCTGGAGATCTCAAAGGTGCCGGGGACAACCTGAAGCACTTCTGTGAAAGAAAGATTGACAAAGAGTCACTGTATTTCCTGCCCCTGCCAGCCTTGCAAGGATTCTGCAGTCAGACAGCCCTGTCACCACCCAGCCTGGTGGGAGGGCAAGCAAGAGGCTGAAACTGGTCACTCCAGCTCTCCGGTAGGGCAGCAGGAGGAGTCTGGACAGGAACGAATGGGAGTGACTGAGTGGACTATTACTGGTCAAGGCAATTTTCCCTCTTGATTCCAAACTGAAGTATCTGTGTGTCCCAGCAAGTCCAACAAGTGCCATTCTGTTCTCCCTTAGAGAGGACAGGAACATGCCAAGCTGTGAGGACATGGTGCCAAGCCTACAGCCTACACCCTGTAGGCCACAGAGCCTAGAGGAAGCTGTGGTACTCCCAGCTGCACAGTCTGAGAGGACACAGGCAGCAAAGCCCTCCAGTCCCGCCCCCACTGGGATGCCATGCTGACCACAAATTCCACCACTCCTCACTCTCCCATGCTTTGCTCTTGACCAGAAGTCCTCAGGAAGCCTTATTGCCCACAGCTCCAGGGCTGAACTGCAGGCTGCACTCAGGGCAGGCTCAGGGGCTGCCTTGACACTGCCTTCAGCAGCATGTGCCATTTCCTCAGGCAGCAGAGAGCCAGAAACCTGCTGTGCCCACACAGCTGCCTTCCCTGCTCAGGAAGGGCAGGGCAGGGCAGCCAGGAGAGCTCTTCATCCCAGCCTTACCAAGGCACTCCATGCTGGAGCGAATGCGGATCCAGGCACCTCTGGTATGTCTTCCAAGCCAAACCTCTCTGTAGACAGGTTTCCCGTCAATGAAGGACTGGACTTCACTCGAACATTTGACATGGGTGAAGGATGGCTGGAAACCTTGGGGGCAGCTCAGCATCACTTCTTCGTTCTTCCTGTAGCTCTCCTGGTCTGGTGCCAGCTGGAAGATGGAGGCCCAAGGGGGCCTTTGGCACGTTTCTGGCAGAGGTGAAAGTGGGTGTTAGTTGGGCTGGAGGGTGCTGGGGTATGGGTGTGTGGTGGGAGATAAATGCCCAGCTGTCCCTCCAGCCCCTGAAGGGAGAGGCAAGGTGACACATCCACCTCAGGATGTTGGGAGGGAGCTTTCCTTGTGCATGTAAAGTGTGAAGGATCCCTCATCCATGAACCTCCCCCATCCAGCCTCGTGTCTGGGGACATTCTATTTCCTCCTCCATAGCCCACAGGAAGGAGATTGCCAGGACAATCAGCCCTGCACTGGGAGACTCCCTCCAATATCTCCTTCAGGCATGTCACCCATCCCAGCTCAAGCTGCACTTGATGGTACCACCTGTCCTGCTGGGATGTATGTCTCTTCAGCCATGGCTCATCCCTACCACAGGGATCAGAGATGCCCCTGTTACACTTCTGGGCTCCCTGTTCTGACTCAGTCTTTTGGCTACTCTCCTTCTGCCCCCCACCACTGTGCAGTGGGACATGGGGAGGAGCAAGGCCTTCTCCATTCACATCCCCTGCTTTAGCACAGCTCCTGCCCCAACAATTCCTCCAGACAAGAATGCTGGCCCGTGGAAGGAGCCCTTGCCTGTTTGAGCCTCTGCAAGGGGCTCTGTGAGGCCTGAAAGTGCTTAAAATACAATCTCCTTTCTCCCAGAGGGGCACACAAGGGATGTCAGAAAGTTCAAAGCATCCTCTGAACAGCCCCAGAGGCGAATGCTGGTGACAAGCCACTCCTGGTCAGGCTTTGCTCTCAAACAAGCCTGATGGCAGAAGGCCAGAGATGCCCATCTGAGCAGCACAACCAACAGCTCTGTCCCGCTGGCACATGGCTGTGCCCCACCCCATGCACAGGCACCAGCCACTGACCCCAGCCCGGCCCATCCAGGTGACAAAGCAGCAGCAGGTTCCCTCTTGCTCTGTCTCAGCAGGCACAGTGTCCTCCAGGCACAGCTGGGGAGAGGGTTTGTATTGGTCACTACAGCTCTCTGGTAGGGGAGTAGGAGGAGTTTGGGGTCATGGCTCACTGGGATGCTGAATGTGAACTTCTGGGAGAATTTCTGCACTGAGGCAACTGTGCCTGTTCATTCAAACCTTAGGACAGTGTGCCCCTCGTTGGGCTACATCACGTCTCACAGGAAGGATCAAATGTGTCCTTCTGCCCTCACACCCTCTGAGGTGTGTGGCTGCAGTCACCCTTTGGTGCCATGGGCGAACACAATGGGAGCCGCTTCATCCTGGCCTGGAAGCAGGAGCTGCTTCCACAGTCGCCAGTCTCACAGCATGGGCCTCAGTGTAAAACCACAAAGTTCCCATGCTGGCTCTGACTCAGACACATTCCCAGCATCCTGCCCTTCCAAAGGACTATCCTGCTCCTCACTCCTGCCTTACCGATGCATATCACATAGGGGGGAATGTCGGTCCAGACACCTCTGGTGTTATTTCCCCACCAAGACACAGGTTTCCTATGAATGGGGAACTCAACTTCACTCCAACATTTGATTTTGGTGAAAGATGGCTGGAAACCCTCCGGACAGCTCAGCAGCACTTCCTCATCCTCCATGTAATTCTCCTGGTCTGGTGTCAGCTGGAGTCTGGAGTCGCTCTGGGGTCTTTGGCACATTCCTGGCAGAGGAAAAAGTATTTGGGCTGGGAGTTGATGAGGTGGAGTATGGGTGAGTGGTGGGAGAGAAATCCCCAGTAATCCATCCAGTCAATGAAGGGAGGGGAAAGGCGTCACATCTATCTCCCAGGATGTTACCCAAGGTATGTTTGGAGGGGGCTTTTATTGTTCACATGAAGCATGAAGGATCAACCATCCATGAAGCTCTCCCATCCTCCCACCTCTGTCTGTGGACACTCCTATCCATCTCCCACAGCCCCAGGCAGGGAGGTTCCCAAGTTATCTCTCCCTGCCCACCTTTCCTGAGCACTGGACTGCCCAAGTACTGCCATGCCCACACTGAGCACAGCTCTGTCTCTGCCTTGGACAGTCCTGCATCCCCACCACCTCACAGAGGGCATTTCTTTTCCTCCAGCTTCATCCCATACAGCCTCCAGTACCAATGGCAAGGGCTGACCCAGCCCTGGGCAGTCAGGGTTCCCTTCAGTCCACTCCACTCCTGCAGATGTTCCCAGGATCCCTCACACATGGACAGGCAGGGGAACAAGCAGACCTGTGCACTCCAGGGTGGCACGTGGAGGCACACTGAGAATCATGGAACCCCTTTTGGCACCTCGGTGCTGGTCTTGGATCCTGCCCCAGGCCTGGAGTCCCACCTGTGGGCCCCACATTTGGCCCGCTCAGGAACCACTGCAGGAGCTGTCGGCTTGCCGGGCTGGTACTACCTTGTCTGTTGTCTCCTGGCTGGGCTGTCCTCTTCACCAGTTTGCACAAGCACCACAGCAGCAAGGAGGGACTGTGGTGTGCCTGCTGCTGAGCTGGGCTGTTGAGGGTGAAGGTACAGAGGAGAAAGGGGAGAGCTGCTGCAGCCTCACTTACCAAGGCACTGTACGCCCCCCTCAATGCGCATCCAGGCACTTGTGCTGCTCCTGCCCCACCAGGCCTGTCTATAGGATGGTTTTCCAGAATTCACTTCCTGAAGTTCCTTTGCACATTTGACCTCGGAGAAGGATGGCTTGAGATCTTTAGGGCAGGTCAGTTGCAGATGATCATTCTGTGGGAATTCAGTGTTGTTTTCTGGAAACTCGAGTTGTTCATCCCACTCAGGTTTTGTGCAATTTTCTGTCAGAGAGAACGGGTGAGAGTCCTTCTCAGACAGGAGGTGCTCAGGCAGGAAGGGCATCAAGGCTTTTCCATGATTGGCTGTTCCATCATCATTCAACACCACAAGGAAACCCAAGGGTCCTCAAGTGCAGGGAAGGAGCGAGTGGCTGGGTAAGGAAGTGATACAGGACACTAGGAGAGAGGTGAACTGAGGGGCAGGATTTGTCCTCCTCCAACTTCCACATGGCCTACAACTCAGGAATAGACTGGGAGGAGATGCAGGGACAGAGAAACCTATCCTATATTGAAAGCTTCTACCTCTCTCCTTTCTCTTGGAAACTGCTCCCGACTGGGACCTGTCTCTGAGCTGTGTCCAAGGCTTCTCACAGATATGGCAGGATGTCCAGGTCCCCTCCACAGAGAGAAGTGCATGTAGCAGGGGAGACTTACCACTTCCCAACTTACCTGTGCTGCAGGTCAGTCTCTCTGCCAACTTGTGCCATGTTCCCTGGATGTCCTTCACCTCCCAAGCACGCTTCCAACCTGGAGAAGTCCCATTTGCACATCTTATCACAGCAAGGGGAGGAGGGTCTTTCTCAAAGCAGCTCAGTGTCACCTCCTCCTTCAGCCAGTAAAAATTCTGTTTTGGGGTAAAGTGGAGCTTTGAGACCCACTGGGGCTTCTGGCATCTCTCTGGACAGAGGAGAGGAGAAAGAGCAGGTGTAAGTAGGATGGGAAGAGGTCTGCTTTGATCTCTTGTCCTGGTTTTGACAGTGTCCAGCTCCTTTGGTTACCACGTTCAACTCTAAATCCCTCTCTTGCAGCCTAGAACAGAGTTAATGGTGGCAGCATGCCACCCCAAGAGCGGTCCCATTCATGCCTACAGACTTGTAGGCTTCCCCACTCCAGGGACTGAACTCCTCTGTCTTCACACAGAGTTCCTACCACTCCCACCACCTTGGCATATGCCCAGGCATTGTTTGAAGGCACAGCAGCCCCAGTGCAGGGACCCTTGTTCCTGCTCTTGAACCCCTCCCAAGGAGCACAGATCTCAGCAGGCACTCACAGCAGGGTGCTGGGACAAAAAGAGCCCCATCACTTCCAGGACACAAAGCCAAAGTATCCAGGTCTCCTGTTCCCAGACTATTGCCCAATGGGGGCTGAAGCATGACCATGTCACAGAGGGTCTGATGGCAGGTCAGGACCCCAGGTCAGGGTGATGCAGGGCTGTGCTTACCCTTGCAGGTGGCAGTCTCATTCCACAGGGTCTGGGTCCCACTGGAAATGCATCTGATCTGGGGGACCGATGGCACAAATTTATCCAGACAATTCAGCTGCACCAGTTGGTTCAAGGCGTAACTCCTCTGGTTTGGGGTAAACTGCAGCTTGGGGTCCCAGTCGGAGGGAGCTTTACATCTTCCTGTGTGCAAAGGCCAAGAGGGAGAGCCCTGAGGGTCACCGGGCTCCGGCAGCAACCTCAGGGGTGAGGGGCTCCCGTCCAGAGGGCTGCTGGTCCCCCTCCCTCCAGAGGGGTGGCAGAGATGGTACCTTCCAGGATGAGGCCCCAGAGCCCAGGTGCATTATCCCTCCTTGCACTCTCAGGTGCAGTGCAGGAGGGTTATCCGCAGGCCCTCCTGCCCACTCCTGTGCTGTGGAGGGACCCCAGCCAGAGGGATCCAGCAGCCTGGTGGATGCTGCTCTCTCCTGTGCTTTCTCCCCCTAATCCAGGGGCTGTGGGAGTGCACCAGACCCTCTGCTGGCACCACTGATCCGCATTCCCATCATTCTGCTGGACACTGTCTGCTCACACACACACAAACACACTTATATGCAGCAAAAAACCCACTCGAGTTGCCACTTTGCTTTTGTTCTGGAGGGTACACTTGTTATTTTCTTCTCCCCATCCCTCTCTCAAAATATCAGCTAGCTCCTAGAACTGGGTACCTCCTGACCCATATCCCTCCAGTCCTCCCCCAGGACAAGCACCACCCCCACACCTGGGTTGGCAAAGGGCACTTGAGAGGAACTGCACAAAGGTATTTAACCACCTTCACATTTAGTTGAGTTTGGGCAACATGTAGATTGGGCATTTGGCTAAAATAAATATTCATATCTGTTTTCATTGGGTTCTAGATAGGAGTTCTGCTGGCTCTCAGCATGGCACTAATGTGGGACTCTACACCCTGAGCAGATTACACTTTTCACATAATAAAAAATGTATCTCTGTGAGCTTTCCTCATCCAATAAATTTAGCTATAGGTACCCAGACATTGTCAAAATTTACTGGGGTGCAGCCAGGCAGGCACAGCCAGCTTGCACTGCTTCCCACAACACCCAAAAGGCATTAGGACTCCCCACAAAAACAGGAGCACACCAGCAGACCACAAGAGCTGCACCACCTCAGACAGAATAAAGCCTTTGACAAAAAAGTGGAAAAAACTACCACCAGACTGGCGAATTGAGCAGCAAATACTTCAGGTATTTGAGGTGAGAGGTACTCGTGATGGTGCTTCCCATGTTTTGTTTCCCATTACAGGGCCCCAAATTGTGCCTGTACAAAGTTTAGTCATCAATGTGTATTCTTCAATCCTAGAGTCACCACAGAAACATGAGCAATCATTGCTTGAAAAGAGGTTTGTGGGGCCTGACCTGAAGCGAGAAGCAGTTTTGGGGAATGAAATCTCCAGTGGAAACAGCCCTAGGAGCTCAGGGGGCTGTGAGTGCTCACGGGCGTGGCTGCCCTTCCCCAGCCTGCCCCACTCCTGACCTTCAGTGCAAAGAAGCCTCATCATTTTCCTTTTCTGACTATTCCACACCTCCTGGTAACTGTTATGGTCCCCACAGTACACAAACTCACCAGCACCACAGTGCACGGCAACCTGCCAGGCAGGAAATCAGGAGGAAAAGAGAAATTCTGCTTTGCAGACTCCCTGCTGACGCAGGTGCAGATTTCAAGAGATGCTCTGCTGGCAGGGGTGGTGGCAGCTGTACGACAGAGATCTCCCTTGCTTCTAGGTCTCCCTGAGTCTCACACCAAATCTCTTAGTGCCTTTCATATAGCAGAGCACTTTCTGCTAAAACAACCATAAGTGACCCACTCTAGACTTATAGGGCTTCCTTGCAGAGGTCAGGGGTAACACTGTGATTCAAAAAGCCACATCTCATGATTGCTGCTTTAGAGGTGCAATACAGTGCAGATTTACTATAGCACAAAGAAGAATTAGTCTTTGTTTAAAATATATGATTTTTATTATTTTTATTTTTTTTTACTAAAAGTTAAAACTTCACAATTGAAATTAGGCATATCAGTATTGTACTAATTATTGTTGACAGGCTCTTAGATCAATTAAATCCTTCATAAAATCATAGAATCATAGAATAGCTTGGATTGGAAGGGACCCAAGGAAGATCACCTCATTCCAACACCCCTGCCATGGGCAGGGATACCTTTCACTAGACCAGCTTGCCCAAAGCCCTGTCCAGTCTGGCCTTGAACACTCCCAGGGATGGGGCATCCACAGCTTCTCTGGGCAACATGTGCCAGTTGACACTGAACCATTGACTGCAACCTTTTGAGTGTGACTATCCAGCCAACTCCTCCCCCAGTGAGTGGTCTATCCATCAGATCAACACCTTTACAGTTTGGAGGCAAAGATGTCATGTGGGACAGTGTCAAAAGCCTTGCACAAGTCCAGGTGGATGATGTCAGTCGCTCCTCCCTTATCCACCAACGCTGTAATCCCCACTGTAGAAGGTCACAATATTTCTCAGACACCATTTGTCCTTAGTGAAGCCATGTGGGCTGCCACCAACAACTTCCATGTGCCTTAGCATAGTTTCCAGCCGGATCTGCTCCATGATCTTGCCAGGCACTGAGGTGAGACTGACTGGCCTGTAGTTCCCTGGGTCTCCCTTATTTCCCTTATTTTAAAATAAGGTTTATGCTTCTCCTTTTCCAGTCAGTGGGAGCTTCACAGGAAGTTCCCTGCTACAACTTCTCAAATATGATGGATACTGGTTTAGCCACTCTCTCCACCCTCAGGACCCACAAGTGCATTTTATCAGGTCCCATGGACTTGTGCACCTTCAGGTTCCTCAGATGGTCTCAAACCTGATCTTCTCCCACAGTGAGAAGTCGTTCTCACTGTGGTCTTCGTTCTCACAGTCCCTGCCTTTGCCTCCTGTGACTCGAGTGGTCATGGCAAAACCAGCTTGCTTGGGGCAGCATATACCAGGAAGGCAGCCTGGGAGACTGCCAAAGCCTATTTCCCTTCTGCACACAGAGCACCCTGCTAGCAGTGACCAAGCCCTCACAGCCCTTCCAGGGCCTGCTTCTTGCCTACATTCTTGCTGCTGCAGAGGAGCTGAAGTCATGTAGGGTATCACAGCACTGAAACCATCTGTATCCAGGCATCTGCAGCCACTCAGAGTCCTTCCCGGTGGCATTTCTGATTTCTGCTTGAGGGTGAAGCCTAGGAGGCTAAGCTTCCCCACAGGAGGGAGAGGAGAAGACACTTTCAGTGCACGTCTGGTTTTGTCTTGAAAACATTGATTAATGCAATCCGACTCAGCCTCACATCTTCAACAAGTCCAAGCCTGGCAGGCATGTGGTTACCACTTGAGACTCATTGTGACAAACTGATACATGACTGCTGAGTGCAACTGAGATGCACAGGCTGGGGCAGGGGAGAGGGGGCACCTCTGTCCTGAGTCACTTTCTTACACTTCTTTCCCAACCACTCCATAACAACTGCCACGGAAAAACTGCTCCTTGGAGCAAAGGAGCCTGTGCTCTAATCCAGACTGGTTGCTTGTGTGCTTTGGCTGTGGCCAAGAGAAGCTGTTAAGGGATCTCCACCAGGCTGGAGCTCAAAACTTGTGCCAAGCAGTTGGATGTATCTGGGAAGCCAGGGCACTGATGGAGAAAGGAGAATGCTCAGGCAGAAAGGGGAAAGAAGCACTTAGCTTCCAGCCTTGTAGGGACTAACAGCATCTGGGAGAGTAATGAAACTGTCCTCAGACACTGTTTTTTACCCTGCACAGTGATATGCAGAAAGCCACCCACAGGCTTTCCACCCCAGCTGTTGGAAGGAGACTGAGTCAAGTGAGATTTCAGTATGGAAAATATGGTGTAGTTGTGACCAAACAGGCACCTCTTGTAACGTGCAACATGTGCTCGCAGCAAAATGGAAAACGCTGAATGCCTAGACAGGAGTGGTAGCAAAAGCTTGGTCTATTTGTCTCCTATAGGCAGAGATTGGTTTGGGTTTTTTACTGTTGATGCTATTAAATGAATACCCTCCTTGCTCTTATTATTTATTACCCATGACTATAGAAAGTATTTTACAGAAATATCTGGACTGCCTGTCTTTGCTGCAAGGGAGTTTTGAGCCTGGCAGGCAAAACAAAGCGTCAGCATGCCCCAGAAGCAGATGTCAGGGAGGATCAGGAGAAAGAGCTATGCTGGTAATTCAGGTCAGGCTCCTGAGTTCAGCCCTTTGCTTACCAGCAAAAGATGTACTTTCTCACATTATATTATCTCATACACAAAGAATAAAGGACAAGGTGAAAACTAAGAAGGAGTAGGCAAAGTTCAACCTTTTTCCCAGGGCAGCTAAGGGAGGTGACAGCAAAGTGTGCTGTAGTCTTGTTGTGTTTGATGACATGTGCTTGCTAAGATGAGCTAAGAAAAGCAATCACTGTTTCCACTGGTGGAGATTGTATTGAAAGCCACTGAGAACACATACACGGGTCTTGGGCCATCTCTGTACTCACCACCAACCAAAGTGTCTGAGCGGGTTTTTGAGGGTGATGGGCAGTGTGAGGGTGGAAAAGGAGCAGAGAGACCACGGGGATGCTCTTCTTGGGAGTCATGCCAGGCAAAGCAAGTCACTAAACAAGGCACCATGGGAAGGGCTGGGAAATGGTGACTCTTTAACCTGCACTGGCCCACCACGCAAAAATGCAGCTGACAGGTTTTAAAGAACAGACAGTAAAATTCACATTTCCTGAGCTTGTGCTTTGGTGATGTGCAGTGGAAGCATAGCAGAGCACACAGTTCACAGCCCTTAGGATGTCAAGCCCAAGGCACTCATCTACAGTATCTCTCAGCGTTAGTGTTCCCCACAGGATTTACTCTAGGCATTGTTTGAAATTCGACTGACAAAAAACCTTTCGGATTGAGTGTGGCTTTATTTTAGCTAGAAACCTCCTACTCACCCGCCATTGCAGCTATGCTCCTAGTTAGAGCTTCTCGTCAGCTGCCACTAAATCACTATGCATTGTCAAGCAAGGCTGATGAGAAAGGGGTTAGGGCCAGCTGGAATCACAGGCCCTGCCTTTGCACAGAAAATATCCCCTAGAAGCTTCTCCACCTGCCTTCCAAGGTGCACTAGGACTGTAAGAGGATGAGGATTTCATACAGGTGTGGCATCTAAGGAAAGAAGAAAGCCCCATGAGAGCAGCACAGCAAGGTAATCAGGTGACAACAGGACAATGAGACAATGCACTCTGCTCAGCGCGCGGTGTTCCCGTGACAGAGTGAGCAGAACAACAGTGCTGTGCTGGCTCACAAGTTTATATACGTCCCAACCACATCCTCTGCCTGCAGCTGCTCTGTTCTTCCCTGGGCTGTTCTCTGTGGCACTGTTCCCAGTGGGCTGTTCCCTCTCCCTGGTTGTACCCTATATCTTCCAGGGTCATGAGAGGTGCTCAGGAATCCCATCCCTATGTCCCCCATCTCTGCCCAACAGCTTTTTACCCTGCCCAACAGCTTTTTACCCTGCCCCACTGACACACTCAGCCCATTCCACTCTAACAGGCATGGGAGGGACCTTCCTGCCCCATCCTGGCCATTCTCCTTGTCCTGTCCCTCAGCAGGAGAAGGACCATAATCCATCAGGTGGAACCTCAGCACGGATCCCAGGATGGGATTAGCCCACATGCTGAGGATGCAGGCAGGGCTGCCCGCACTGCTGGGTGCGGCTGCCACTTGTTTTTGTCTTGGTTCCTCTTTTTACAAACACCAAGGTGCAAACTCAGCAATATCATCTCTGTTGCAGGCAGCCCCAGACTCCTCTGGGGATGGCTGGGTGACTGAGATCTGCAAAGCGTGTCAAGAGCCTGCTGGCCCACAAGTCCCTGCTGCATCCCACTGCACACAGTGCAGACAGGTCCTGGTCCTAGTGTGCACCTTGAAAGCAAACAGGAGAACTTGGACATGCTTGCACGTGCTAGCCTGGGAGAACAGCTTCAGTGGGGATCTGAGCAATGGGAAGTCACTTGGGGCAGAAGAATATCCTCTGTTGCAGATTTAGCCCTTAGTTTTTGCGTGACAGTGTACTGTGCTTACACTCTCTGCAGCCACATGGACACATTTTCCCTGGGAACAAGCTCTTGTGACCCCTATCACACAGTACAGACCCTGATGTCACTTCACAACATCAAGTAAAGTTTCTGGTCCCATTCCCTGTCATAGCCAGGGTACTTAATCAGCAGTTTTCTCTACCCTGCGTCAGTCCAGATGCATCCCCACAGTGGACCGGGATGACACGATTAGATGCTTGTTTAATGATTTTTATCATCTAGCTCCAAGAAAATTGGTTTAGAGAAATAGTCCAATTCAGGCACACACAGAACAATGCAAGGTCACAGCCTCTGGACCACAGTCAAACACCAGACAGTGCAGCCTCCTGGGAGGGCAGATAACATGTGAGCCTGCAGATACGCACTGACTCTGCTGGGATCCAAGCACGCAGCCTTTGTAGGAAGAGCCCAGAAGAGCCCTGGGGGTGTCCTGACCCTTCCAGCACCAAGGAAGCCCATTAAAGAGCAATCCCAAAACATTATAACTCCTGCCTCCAGGGTCTCCTGGACAAGGGTCTCAGCTTGGAGCTCTCCAGCTCTTTGTTGGGCGCCAGCACCCGTCTCCACTTTGGTGAGGACATGGCATCTGCACACCGTGCAAGGACAGACAGTCAACTCATGCTCCCAGCTCCATGGAGGAACTTACAGACCCTGCAGAGGCTTTCCCAGCACCCCAAGGTAGGCTGCCTTCCATCCTCAGCAGAGCTCCACCTCACCACAACCCAGCTAATTGCCTTGGGCCCCGATATGGACATCAGACCTCTCTGATAAAGCTGCTGTATCCTGCACGTGATGAAGATGCACAGCAGCCCTGCAGCAGGAGCACAGCCAAACCTTCTCTTACAGGTAGAGGAGTGAGTGCTTCTTACCTGTTTCCTGGGGTTCTCCATAGTCATTGAGATCTAGCTCATCGTGCTCTTTTTCTGCCAGCAGAGGTGTGAGGAGCAGGAGAAATATCCATCGCAGGGCCATGATTGTTCCCAGGGCAGGACTGAGTTCTCAGCCCCACTGGCTGCTTCACTGAACATCCGTCTGACTGTGAGAGGTGCAAGCACAGAAAGGAAACAGGAACGCAGAGAAATCACTTATGGTGCAAGAGGCTTCCTCATTGGAGAGGGAACCTCAGCCAGTGTCAGCACCGCCTTTATTCTTCTGTGCATTGTGGCAGCTTCACGTGCCTTTTTGCAATCTTGCTGCTCTCCAATTGCTTGTCTAAAAACCACAGTTTTCAGGCTTTCTGGCAGGAGCAGCTACTAACCACAACAGCTGGGTTGCCTCCTCTCCCAGCACAGACATCAGCAGTCCCGGAAAGACTTGTGAGGTGTGCTCGTTCATGCCTGGGCTTTTGCAAGAAAATGTGGCATCCATACTCAGTCAAGCAGAGACTGGATCAGGACAACCTTCACCTTGTTACTTGATAAGGGTTGTGATAAAATGGACTTCTAAAGGGCATAGATGAGTTTAATTACCTGGCAGTGTGTGCCATGGTCATGAAAGCCAGGGTTTTGGTAGAAGTGTCTGGGTGCTCAGGACTCAACGACAGCATATGCTTGGGAAGAAGCCAACTGGAGTCTTGGGGACCTGCAGCTCAAGTGCTATGGCACGTTGTGTTGTTAACACATGTGTTAACATGTGAGCAGGAATGACCCTGAAGGTGTGAGAAGGCAGCACAGGCGTGGCAGTGGGCAGAAAAGGGGCTGCTGGGGAGATTGTCTGTGCAGCTGGAGGCTGGTGGCACTGGCCATAGCAGCAGAAGTGATCCAGGGCAGGATTCATGAATTTGTGCTTCCTCAGCCACCCAGCAGCCCTTGCTGGATCCACTTGGCCCTCATGCCAGCTGAAACACACAGCTGGGAGAAAAACAAGTCCTTAAGTCTTCTCTGAAGCTCCACAGCCAAGCTGCAGCCCTGTGATGGCCTTCCTCTCTTGTGCTCTTCAGCAAGGATGGGTACTCCCATGCCTGGTACTCAGGCTCTACCTTCTGTTGATTTGCACATGGTATAGCATCTTCATTCAGCAGCATCAAGCAGTCCAGTGCAGGGCAACCCTCCCCAAATACACTGTCTCCTGCTACCCCAAAAATTTAACCCCGAGCAAAAGATGGTAAAGGTCTTATTTTATCTTTATTTTTCCCCCCCTGCAATTACAGGATGTGCTTGAGTGCAGATACTCCAGCAGCCTTTTACCTCTCAGGAACAGAGCTGGAGACTGCCCAGCCACCTTCCCTGTGCCCTGCTATGCTCAGAAAGGCAGTATCAGCCTCTTCTCCCTTGTCTGTGTACTCAAGCACACTTGTCCTGGCAGAAATGCCCTGGGGCAGAAGCGCACAGCCAGGACTCTGGCATCACAGCAGGGCACAGCCTGGGAGGTACCTGGGAGGTAGCTGTGCTCCACCTCAGGTACCTGCAAGGTCTGTAGGGTGGGAGGAAGCAACTGCTTCTCTGTCTCCAGCAACTTGGACATCAGCTCTCCCTGCCCCTTTATGCTTCTGGGTCTTTCAAGAAAAAAATTAAAAGGCTGCAGAAGCAAACTCTGTCAGTAGGAATAGGGTCTTCATTTCGAGGATCTTTGGAAAAGGAATGGGAAAATTTCATAAATAAAAATACTAAAAAAAAATGACATCCCCAGTCCCTCTCTGCACCACTCCCAGCATAGTGGTTGTCACCTCTGATACTAACAGTATCTGCCCTCTCCAGAAACCCTTCATTCCCTCATGTGAAACCTCAAAAGCCATGGAGGAAGTGGCCCAAGCAGTTGTAAGGAAGCTCTCTCACTCTCTTGCTCCTTGGCTCTCTCATTCTTTGCACTTGCCCTTGCTCTACACTGGAAAAATTCAGCCTTGAGTGTAACCCAGGCTCTTGAGGGAGGATGGTAGGGTGTTGCAAATGAGTTTTACCTTCCCCAGTGGGTCCAACAGCTATCTGTTCTGGTCACACCAGGCAAACCGAAAGCCACAAAGACAGCTGCACCCAGAAGAACTGGCACAGCTGGGAGGGTGGGCAGGCTGGATTTCAGCAGGTGTAGGCAAGGAGCTGTGTCCTGCTGTGATGCCAGGGTCCAGGCAGGCTGCCATGCATGTGTCACATTTTGCCCCAAACCTTGCAGTGTGCTGGCATTTGAGCCACGTTTAGCAGCAATCGTGTCACCCTGGGGGATGTCACTCCTCCACTGTGAGGACATGCTCTCCCAGTGACCCTACAGACGTTGTGGCAGCTCTTGAAGTGTTGGCAAAAAGGGCTGCTGGCTGCTTCTGCAGGCTGTTCTCTCCTCTCTTTTCTGTTTGTCTTGACAAGCTTTTACATCTTACCTGACTTATACTATTTTTGTCATCTAGACATGACTTCTTCTCTTTGAAGGAACATCTCTGTTTTGAATAACCTTTGGACCTGGTGATTATTCCTGCTGGTTTCTCTCTACCTTTTTGTACCAGGAGCCCTGACAGGCTGCCTTAAATCTTTGCAAGCTTGCTGGACACTGTGTGACTGTGCTGTTTTTCACAGGTCCGTTTTATCTGAGTTTCCTCATTTCCACATATTTCCCCTTTCTGCAGCTGAACAAGATGCCCCTGGACTTTTCAATCTTTGGTAATTGCACAGGGTCACGGAAACAAAGCATGTTGTGGCTGTCACCAGCAGGCAATCCCTTTCTGGGAACATGCTTAGCCCATTCTTGCACTGAGCTCAGTTCCCCATCTTCCCCTAAGTCTCGTGGTGTGTGTGGAGGGGCCATACACTGACATCTTGCTTGCCCCTGCCTGCTATTGCAAAGCATCCATCAGCATGCTTGAAGACCACCAACAATAGTCCTATGACCTACCCCTTTTATTTGGGATTCCTGTTTCCAAAGGTGTATCTGTGGTGCAAAGAGCTCTGCATCCTCTTCTAAAACAGGGACCCCATCAGTGTGGCCACACCTTGGAGAAAAGTCTCCCTGCAGCTGGAAGTCAGAGCTTGCACCCACACATGCTACTCCCCTGCATAGTGCTCTCCAGGAGCACAATGATCTCTGGCTTGCCAATCCTCCCCTGGCTCTCCCCATGGACCACAGGCAGCTGCTGACATGCAGACTGGCCCTTGCCCCACGAGCGCTGCAGTGAGGGGAAACAGGGGCGCTGGGCCACGAAAGTCACTCATGGGCACTGCTGCCACTAAAGTTCATTCAGAGGAAACCTTGTGGGTTTCGCTGTACAGCTGTGGGCACTGAGGCAGAGAAGAAGTCAGCGAAGGGGCCAAGAGAGGAAATCCACACAGCGGGTGCGGATTTCAGCGCTGAGTCCCAGGATGGTGCCACAGCACCGGCACTGTCCTTCCTCCAGGTGAAAGGGAATCGGGTTGTGCCCTAGTGTCTGGTCCAGCCTCGGCACTCCTGTCCTACTGCCACAAGTGGAGTCACATCAGCCAGGGACCTGGGAAGCAGCCTCTGTGACCCTGAGCTGGGACAGCTGCAGTGCAGGCAGCTGGCCTGTTCCCAGGCTAGGCTACAGCTAGGCTGACCTAAAAGCTGGATGTTCAGCTGTTTTGAGCTCCCACAAAGCTCTCAGGGGTAAACATGAGGTCATACTTGGTTTGATGTCCGCAAAACAGTGGTCACAGAGGTGTCAGAGTCACCTGCATGCCCATCCCCTGGCTGGCAGCCCCTGCCCATCATGGCACAGCTGCTGCATGGAGACTTGTGCGATTTCAAATGTTCAAGGTCAGGTTTGGTCTAGTGGTTGGGATCCCTGCCCATGGTAGGGGAAGTGTGGAACTAGATAATCTTTAAGGTCTCTTGCAACCCAAACTGTTCTTTAATTCTATGATTTGTGTGTGTCACTGCCTGCTGGACACTTGCAGTCTGAGCATGGGATCTGGCTGTCAGGAGGGGCATGGGAAGGAAATGCATTCCCTTCTCTCCTCCAGTATGTATCAGGCCTTTACACTGGACATACGTGTTCCTGCTTGCCCTCCATGCTCTCTTGCCCAGATGTCCATTCCTCTGCTTCCCTCAAAGTTGGTGCTGCCTGAAGCCTTTGCAAAGAGAAGGGTCAGTTCCCGCAGATATTTCAAAAGGCTGCCATGTTAATGCAGTGCCTCATTTGTTCTCTGTCAGATGCCTCGCAGTCATGGTGATGTGACTGTCACACTCCTCTGCCAGGCCTGGTGCTGGCTGCCACAGAGTCTGTTTAATGAGACACTCTTTGCTTTCAGTGTTTCTGCCTGGCAGGGTTTGTGGGTCTAACTGTTCATGGCATCCTGGCTCAGGCACAGTGCTCCCTGTCTGAAAGCAGCTCTCTTGCTGTGGCTGCAGACCCCTGAGGCTGCCTATCCTGACTCTTTGTGCTTCCCTGTCCCATCTCTCTCCCTATCTGTCCTGCCCAAATGTGCATTCCCATCCCAGGTCCCCCAGCCTGTCCTGAAGGCAGCTTGGCAGTTTGCTGGTGCTTAAGTGCCTCCTTCCTTCCCAGTCTCCTGCAGCAGCCTCTGAGAGCTGCCAGAGTTAATTCAGCACTGACAGGCATCCAGGGACCATGGTCACAGCCTTTGCCATGAAAATGAGCCAGGTCCTGATGACTTGGGCAGAGAAAGTCCAAGGGAACTTCCCAGGACCCCCTAGCACTTGGCAGCAGCAGTGCCCCCCTCTCAGCTGGCACACATCCCTCAGATTGTGATGCACACCTGGACTCCCACTGCACCCTTAATCTGCCCTAGCCATGCTGTCACCCCATGGCTTTGCCCCTCCCAGCACTGGGTCCCATAGTCATGTTGTCCCCCCTCACACTCCAAAGCTGAATCCTGTACCATGAAACTGGGCTCCTCTTTGCTTCCCATATGATGAATCTCTGCTCCCAGGGTTCACCCACAGACCCCAGCACTCCTTTGCTAAGGCTTACTTTGTGATCTGCAAGGAAGCCACAAGCAGCCTCACTAAGCAGCAGCTCAGAGCTGCCTCCAAGGAGCAGGAGAGCAGGACACGGCTGCTGCTCAGGTGACATAAGTGACATGAGATAGGCAGAACTGACTGTGCATCTTGGTGCTGGTCCAGAGCTCCCCCTGGCCTCGCTCTGCACCTCAGGACATGTGAGGTGGGCACTGATGCTGGGTTGGGCACTGCTGCTGGGGTTGTTGACTGCTCTGCCCTGTGCTTACAGAGGGCAGGAGGATGTGGAGCTGGCCCTGGCAGGCAGACCATCACCAGGAGGTTGAAAGGGACTTTAGCTAGTGCAGTAATGAGGCCAGGGACCTGCATGGTTAGCTAGTGAGGGGTTGCTGTGTTTAAGATCAGGAAAGTGCCCAGGAGGGGTCATGCATACAGCATGACCATCTTACCTGCTCCCATCTCCTCTGGAGGTTCTCACAGAGCTGTGTGCCAACACCCATTCCTCTCTCCATCACCCACCCACCTTTCTGCTGCCGTGTCCCAGCTGAAGGGGTGCCAAGGGATGCTGAGCTCCCTGAGGTGGGGGCTGGCTGAACTTCCCTGCCCGTGCCAGGGTCAGCTCCAAAACACACAGCCAGGAGTGGGTGCCACAGCCTGGGCCTCATGCTGTCAATGGCCCCAGTGATGGCAAAGGCTATGTGCAAATGTGTAGTTGTGTGTCTTGGCTTAGGTTTATTCTTGGATGGAGGATCAGCCCATGTATGGAAAACAAAAGGTTCCTTTGCCCCGTATGAGACCCAAAGGCTCCTGTGCTGGGCCAGCTTCTCTCTGTGGGACGCATCCTGTTTGGGAAAAGAGAGTATGTGGGAGAGAGGGTCAGTTAGTGGGCATGAGGAGCCACTAACCAACAGAGAAGCTGTAGCAGACACAGGTGAACTACTTTGACTATCGGAGGAGATAGGATAGAGAGCTGAAGCCACTTCTGCCTCACTATCCATCCTGGGGGCAAAGGTCTCCTGCCCAGAGCCACCGAGTGTCCCAGCTGTGGCTGAGGATCCCAGGGATACCTTCCCCCCAAGTCGTGGTGTGGAGCCTGCTATCAACAGCCAACTCAGACCAGCTGAGGGACCTGGCCCCAGCCAGCAGTGTCCCCAGAGAGCAAGAGCACCCACAATGGGTACCTGCAGACACCCAGTGTCTCCTCTTCCCAAGAGTGCTCATGGATCCCATTAAGATCCTACAGCTGACCCTCTGGGATCAGGCCACCAGCAGAGCCACCTGGTCATGGCTCCAGTACTGTCCCATACTGTCCCAGTGCCCCATACACACTGCTGCATGCTTCCAGCCTTGCAGGCTTCACAGGCTTTGTGCCCCACGGCCAGCTCCTGATTGGCACAGGCTATCTGATAGCCACCCACCTGGACCTGCTTGACTTTAGTCAGATGAACCCCAAAGAAGTCCTCAGCAGCTGCAAGCCCCATGGCAGCAATCCTAGATCCAGTGCTGGCGGTGCAGGCAGCTGGAAATCCCCTTTCCTGCCTGGGGCTGACTCAGCACCCCACGGGGCTGTTTGCCAGCACATGGTCCCCTTCCCCATTTGGCCCAGCCAGCGCACGTGGGGAGAACTGCCTGGCTCCCTGCAATTTGTAAACGGCTGTGACCACTGCCCCCTCTGAGAGATTATCAAAGCAGCTCATGTAGAAGCCCTGGCTGCTCTGTGCTTCTCCAGGCCAGGACAGGGGTTTACACGGCTTCATTTGTGGATTTTTTTTTCAGGTGTTTTGACTCACTCCACCACTGCAGATGACTTGTCCACATGGATGCAGCCAACTCCAGTGTAGTGTCCTTGCAGCAAAGGCTGGAGCCTGAAGAAGAGCTTTCCTGTTCTCTTTGGAACTACTGAGATGTAAAGAGAAGAGATGGGTTCATAGTGGACTTGAAGGCCCAGTGTCTGTGTGAGTCAGAAGTTTAAAAGCCCTGCAGCCCTTCCTTGTGAGTGACCCAGAGACACTGAAAATCATGGCCAGGCTGTCCCAGGCTATGTGTCCCAGCCCCACAACCCTTCTTTTACCTTCACCTTCCCATGATCCTGGAGAAGCAGATACCAGACTGAAATGGTGTGAACTCCTGTCTGGAACCTGCCTGGGTCACTGCAAGCACACACAAGGAACCCCAAACAGTGTTGCCTCCCCAGGACATATCATCAGCCCCCCACACTCCTCAGGCCTGAACTGACAGGTCTGATCACTGGGGGCAACCTATCTCCTCCTGAAGGTCTGGAGTTGGCTGTGGTGGAGGCAGGACAAAGCCTGCAGTGCAGTGTCCCAGGTAGCAGAGGTAACCCTCAGACCCATCCCACAGAGGCGCTGAAATCACAAGACTGGGTAGCAGGGAGCTCAGTCAGCACCTTTTTTATTAATATGCATCATAAATAAAGAAATAAATAAAGGCGAGACACCTCATTCTAACAGGGAAATACAAATTAAATATGGTGCAACGTCCGCTAAGCGATGTACAAGCAGGAGGTAACCTAGCAAGACCAGGGCCCCTTGCCATGGTGAAGCCAGCCCAGGCACGATGCTGTGAACAGCGTCAACCCGGCCAAGGCACCAAATACTGGCATGGCCTTTCATTAACACTGTTCCCCACCTGACATGCAGGTGAAGATCCCCACTACAGCAGGCGGCATGAACATGGCAAGGAAGGGGTTGACTGGCATTGCCTCTACCAAGGACCCCAGGACCTCCAGTATCCCCTTGTGCTTGTGCACAACACTTATCCCCCCCGCCCCATGGCACTGCTCAGCAAGACCAGAAACCCTGTGCCAAGGGGAGCACCATCCCTCCCTCCCCAGGCTCCCCAACTCCCTCTGGGAGCACCCACTGATCTACCTGCTGGGAGCACTGCCCCCAACATCCCTAGCTCAGTCAGGGACCCTGCCCTCATCCCCTCCCCTCCAACCCTCTCCAATGAGCATCCCAGGGCTTCCCAGGCACTGGCTCCCTGCTCAGTGTGAAGGGCATGGGGCCAACCCCCAAAGCACCCATCTCTGCACAGGGTGGCACTACCCATCCCAGACCTACATAACACTGAACATCCACACACCTTCCTCACAACCCCCCGTGCCCCTTTGCTCCACACACACACACATATCCTGTCCCCCTCCCCTGGCTGTGGCCAGGCACAGCCCCAGCCCTGCAGTGTGGCACTGCCAGGCCACTTGTCCTGGTACAATCCACCAGGCTGTACCAGGTGGTACAGGTGGTACAACAACACATTAGGACAGGGATGCTCCAGCGTGGGGGAGCCTACCCCCATCAAACCACAACAGAACCCATCAGCCCAGCCTTGCAGAGACCTTGCCCACGCACGGTGCTCCCACCCTGCGGCTAAGGATGCCAGGGATGCAGAAGGCTGCCACCCCTGGGAAGGGGACAGCATCCTGCACCCTCCAGCATGAAACAGCTGGGCAGTGGGGCAGCGCTGCTTGGGTTCCTGTAATGTAGGAGTCCATGGTCTGTGGGTGCTGGAGACAGTGTGGGGTGGAGGGGGGGGTCAGGCGGTCCCTGGTGTGGCTGCATGCATGGCGATGCTTGGCAATAGGAGGTGCAGCTCGCAGAGGACCCCAGGGGGCCGAGCTGGCCTTTGGCAGCTGCACAGGGAGGAGCAAGAAGGAACCACCTACGGTTACTGTATTCTGTAATGGCAAGAAAGGTAAGAAACTAGCAAGAAGCTGTGTTTGTTCCTCTGGCAGGGCGGGCTACCCCAGAGGAGCCTCAGCAGCCCACAGAACTGTGCTTGGCTTCCCAGATGTGTCAATAGTCCTCATCCTCTGGGTGGGTGACATACATGATGGGCACCAGTCCCTTCTCAGAGCCAAGGCTGCACTGCAGCCAGTCACCATCCACCTTGGAGATGACCTGCAGAATATCCCCTTTGTTGAAGCTCAGTTGTCCTGCCTCAGTGGCAATGTGATGGCAAAGAGCTTTCACCTCACTGTAGGCAGAGGGAAAGAAGGGTTAGCTCACCACAGGATGCTTATCCCACTCAGGGATGACCAGAGGCACAGATGAACGAGGAAAACATGCCCTGCCTCCCTCCCCAGCCAGGCTCCCAGCTGCCTCCCAGCTCCCACTCACCCACAGATTGCAGAGTTGCAGTGGATGGATGAACAAACTACATCACTGCCCCCAGCCACCCCTAGTCCACATCTACAAAGGGGGCCAGGAAAATGACATGCCATCCCCAACCTGCCGCATCCCAGCACCTGCAGGATGGCCACTTGGTGTCACTCACCAGGTAGGGTGGGGAGACATCCCCCGGGCCGGCAGTGCCGCGGGGGGCACCTCAGGGGGCTCTGGCTGGGGAGGGTCTGGCTCAGGAGCTGCTTCACGCCACATGCTTGCCCCCACTGTCTGGGCCACCAGCTGGAACACGGACTTGTCCAAGCTCAGCCAGCCAGAGGGCAACCTGGAAGGAGGAGACAGAAGCAGTTGGCAGCACGGAAGCGTCACCGGGAGAATGGAGCAGCCAATCTCATGGCAAGGTCATGCCTTAGAGGTTTGGCTTTATGCACAAAGTGCACTGTGGTCCCCAGGCTGTCTCCTGGTGGGAAGGGGTTGGCATTCTCCAGACACACCACAGCCTAGACTGGGAAGGACATTTCCAGTGGACATTTTCAGGAGCAGTAAGGGTGATGGAAAGGCAGTGCAAGGAGGTCTCAGCTACTGGGGGCAACTTCACACGTCCTCCTCACTTGTTGTGAGCAACAGGGATAGCTCCATGTTCTGTTCTCAATATGTGTTTTTGGGAGGGATGAGGTGATGATGGGGCTGTGTAGCAGGGGCCCTTCCACTGGAGAGAAGATTTAGGACTCAAGGCAGTGGTAGAGTTCAGGCAGAAGGGGAAGGCCCATGAGGTGGACTGAGCAAGGGTGTGGGAAGAGTTAAGGTGGGCTGGCAGGGGTGACAGACCCCTGAGGTACCACAATGGTGTAGCCCAGCAGTCAGCTACTGGCCTGACTTCCATCTGCATTGCTGCACTCTAGGTTAACCAGCCCTCCTCAGCCCCACACCACCCCTGCCCTTACCTGTTCGGTTGCCTGGGCTCTTTTGGTACCTTCCTGGACCCAAACAAATGTCCCCACTTGATAGCCTGGCTGCCCTCTGATGCACTGGTGCTGCTGTCCTCTTGAGGGGCTGATGCTGCTGCTCCCACTCTTTGCTGAGTCCCAGTCTCCTTCTCCTTGCTGCGCTTCAGCTCTGTAAGCACCGAGTCTGGCGGACTGCCCATCCAGAAGGGCCAGCTCCGTTCCTTCACCTCTTCGCTGACCATGACCTGCTGGGGCTTTTCCAGTGGCCCTTCCACAGCTTCAGGACTTGGCTTGCTGGCAGCCTTGGGCCTCTCCTCCAAGGTACCCTCAGCAATGGGACAAGCCTCTGCGCCCTCCACCACCCCTTCTCGGGGCGGTGGTGCCTTGTGGGTCTCCACTGACTTGGGTGCAGTATTCAAAGCAGCTTTCTTCTTCTCCGAGCGGATGAACTTTGAGCCTTCAGCTGATCCCTCGATGTAAATCTGAGAGGTCTGCATGAGCTGGTACCACCAGCCTGCCTGCTTGTCCTTCTTCCTCTCCCATGCGCTCTCTCGCATCTTACTCCGCTCTTCCTCCCTGTCACCATCTCCACAGGAGGCCCCCACTCCCTTGACCCTTTTCTCACTCACAGCTTGCTGTGGGCTGTGCCCTGGTGAAATGTCATCATCTCTGGCACCCCCTTGGCATGTCTCAGGGGCGGTGCTGCAGCCATCAGGATCCTCACTGCTGCCCCGCGTCCGCATCAGCTGCAGGGTGGAGTGCACGGACAGCAGCAGGTCCTGCTTCACACGCAGCAGCTCCTTTTGCTGCTGCTGCTCTTTGCCCATCTGCATCAGGTGGTGCTCGAAGAGGAGGTCTAGGTTGAAGGGCAGCAGAGAGAGAGGCTGGAGCAGGAGCAGGAGCTCCTCAAAAAGAGGCTGGCACACGCTGTGAGACAGGCACAAGAAACCCACTGGCTGGTAGTGTGCCACGATGATATCTGTAGGGCAAGAGACATTAATCAGAGGAGAGGCTCTTCCCACCATGCCAAGCCACCACAAAGATGCTGAAGCTATGGGGAAAGGTGCTGGACACTAGTTTTTGGTCAGAGCTGTGGTGGCAGTGTTATGCTTAGGCCTGGGTCAGGGAGCACCAGATGCTCTGTGTGCTCTCAGCAAACCGGCCCAAATACTGCTTTCCAGTTGTGCCTGCAGCCAGGACCTGCCTGGCATGACCTCCCAGATGATCTCTGCCACAAAATGCCACGGAAGTAGGATGGGAGTAAAGAGCATCGAAGGGTTGTCACATTTTAAAATTCTTTTCTTCAACTTTTTGAGGTGAACAAGGAGCCTCAGATCTGACCAGTACCAGTCCCCTGCAGACAGAGGTGTCAGGGGCAGCTGAATACAGTCTTTCCAGGACCTGTCTCGGCTGAACTGTGGATCTTAGCAGAGAATGGACTAGCATTTCTACCTGCAGGATTCATTCTTCACTTGGTTTAACCACAACTGCACTGCCCCTCCGCCCTCCTTTATTGTCAGGTCTCACTCTCAGGGAGAGAGCTGGGAATGGGATTTGTGGCCATTTGGCCCCACTGGGATAACAAACTTACACCACAGGCAGGACTTGCACCCTACCTACAATCCCCCTTTGCCCAGCTCTCATTATCCTGACAGCTCTAGCTTTTGTTCACACTTCCAGCTCTTAATGATGGCTTGAAATAGGTTTGCTCCAGAAAAACACAACAGGCTTAGGTCCAATTCTATTCTAGTCTAGTCTAGTCTATTCTGATACAAAACAGATACATCCAGTAAAATCTGCTTTTTGTCTGTCAGGAGGTTATCCTTTCCACTTTTTCTGTTTCCCATCCCTGAAGGATTTCAGCTAAGAGTGCACATCTCCAGGCATACAAAACTCTCAGGCACTGGGCATGGAACACAGAAATTTGAGGAGGGTTAGATCTGGTCTCCTGCAGATAGATTGAGGGATCTGCACTGTAGGTGATAGCTTTGGGCAAGGCTAGCTGCAGCTGGTAAGGTGAATGGATGTCCAGGCTCAGGTGGAAGGAGCTGCATGGAGCTTGAACTTCCACCTGGGACTTCCCCGATGCACTGAGGCTGTGTATAGCCTAGTCCTTCAGCTTAGGGCAGAGAAGAGTAGCCCAAGCTGAGAGAGCAACAAGAGAAGAACATTTTCATTCCATGCCCTACACTGTGCAGAATTTGGCCCCCACTGTAGCCCATAGCCCTCAGGATCTTACCTTCATGGTTGTAGAGGTGGTTGAACCAGAACTCCAAGGACCGGATACTGCAGGAATGGAAAAAAAGCAGGGTAAGATAAAACAGTTAAAATCTATGCATCCAATTCATTCTCGTTGTTCTACAAAAAGAAGTGTGGCTAGAAAAGGGCATGTACACAGCATGAGCCTGTGAACCTCCAGACCTAGGGAAAGGACAGTTGGTCAGTCCCATCAGCACCCACTGATCACAAACACCCAGTCTGCCACAGAACATCCAGCCGGCCTTACATGTGCAAATGTAATCCCTAACAAACATGTTTCCAGCAAGGTTCCTCATTATTTTCCTCCTATGTCCTTGCCAGAGCTTTGCTTGGCTGAGAAGAGGCTTACGTGAAAGAGTCAAATCATCTACAAACCTAAGGTTTGTAGAAGCCAACCTGGTGGCTTGGCCCAAAATACACTGGTATCCTGTGCCAGCAGGGGAGAACTGGGCCACCCTGTGTGGGGACAGCAGGGCAGACCTTGTTCCTGCTTGTAAGGGTTCTCCAGTATTTGGAAATCTTGGGGCCTCTGCTGCCACTTACAGAGGTCTTGCTGACCACTAGAGAGGAGTAAGGAAACACCATCCTAGCAGCACTCATCCCTTCACCCACAAAAAGGCATTGCTGTCTTCCTCTGTTTAACACTGAGTGTAGTGTGCACATTCCTTATCCAAACTGGAAGGACCAGCCCTGAGTCCTGGACCAGGGCAATTCCTCCTTCAAGGCCTCACACCCTGGGATTCACTGCAGCTCCAGGAAACAGTGATTTAAACAGGGATTTCCATGATGTATGCATATAATATGTCTAATCTTGCACGGAGCTGGACAGATAGACCCTTCCCACCTAATGTCTTGGAGCTAAAACAAGATGACAACAGCCACCCCTTCTCAGTCCCGACCTGAGAGGGGAGGTTTTGATCCATCTGGAGTTCCCTGAGGCTCACAGGGAAGTTCCCTGAAGCCTCCCTGAGGCTTCTTCCTTCCCTCACCTACTTCTGGGAAGTGGCTTTCCACATTCTTAAGCTTTTTTCATGGTCAACTGTGGCTGCCTGCAGTCAAGGAGCAGCAGCTGCTGCCAGCCCTAGACAGGGACATGCAGCCAGCACCGGGGTCCTGCTTACTTGAGGAGGCCAAAGATGAAGGCGTTGAACCTCATCGTGTGGTTGGTGAGCTCTGTGTACTGGCTGATCTTGCTATAGAGGCTGTGCAGCAACTTGGTAGAGGGGCCTACGGAGAGAAGCAAATTGTTGAGATTAGTTGTGGTCAACAAAGCCAAAACAGCACCATGGAAAGGAGCATCAAGGCAAGACAAGACATTGTCTGCGTGTCCATGTCTGTGTGTGCATTCCCTCTCTGCCAAACACCAGTGTGAACTCACTCCATCCCAACATTTGGACTCCATGTGGGAGATGGGTTGTGGTCTGTCCCAAACTCCAAAACTCTGGGAGAGTTTCAATATTGCAAGGACCTGCCTCCCACATTTCAGTGACAATCACAGTCATTGGCTCAAAATCAGCATATAAACAGAATATTGTGGTGGGTGCTTATAATTTGGTGTGTCTGCAATCATAGAGATAACCCCAGAGCTGTAGATTTGCCACAATTAGGCTAAGAGGCTTCCCAATACGTTCATTTTGGTTTTTTCTTTATTTTTTTTTTCATTGATTTGGCCTGCTATATGAGAACTTGGAAATTTCAGGGCAAATGACAATAAATATCTAGGCAGATTAGAGCAGTGTCTCTCCTGTCTTGCACAGAAGGGTCAACGAGCACCTTGTTCCATGCAAGGAAATGGGTATTAGTCTGCACTCTCATCCTCATAGCGAATTTCCCCCAGCACCTCCCAGCAACAACTCAGAAGTGTCACAGAGCTGCAGGCACTGCTGCACAACATCCATACCTAGCTGGGTGGATGCCTCCACCACACTCCAGGGGATGTTCCTCCTCTGGCCGATGATCATGTCCAGGACGTAAGCCTTGAGCCCATCACTCAGAATGTCCCGGACAGCAGGGCACAGGTATTTCAGGATGAGATGTCCCACATTGGGGCTCACGGAGCTGTTCCCAAGTTTGGCCTAATGGACAACAGGCAACAGGGAAAGTGTTGGTAACTTCTCTCAAGGTACAGATGCATGGAAACAGTTCACATGCCTACTACAGATACCCAGTAAGCAACATCCAGGCTCAGCAGCTCCTTGAACATTCAGGGTCTTCCCCTTCACTCCAATGCCTCATACACCAGCTCTGGACTGCTCCCTGCAAGGTCTTTCCCAGCCTGGGAAGAAGCAAAGCCTGGGAAAAGAACCTCCTAGCTTGGGAAGAGGATATCCCAATTAAAAGGGATGTCTGGTTCTGCCAAAAGTTATAACAAGGCTGTCCTGCTGGAGGAAGAAAGGAGCAGGGGATTTTTCTGCTGCTGTGCATTTTCTTGTTGCTAATTTTGGAGCAGGAAGTGGCAAACCACACAGGAACTACCAGCACCAAAGGGTTAAGGAACACTTAACTCAATGACACGTCAAACTATAATTCCTAGGGATTACTATAAATAAACAGGGTGAGGGCAAAATGGATGGACAGAGCTCAGGTTGAGGTGAGGAAGTGTGTAAGAGCCCAGCACCAGCAGAGCAAGGACACATTCTGCTGTGTACAGTGTTTGAGCTGCCGAAGGGTCTTTCCAAATGGGTCAGAAAATGGTGCTCAGGGCACAGATTTTACCAGATGAGCTGGAATTATACTGACCAGTTGGCACAGGCCCACAAAAGCCCTGAACTGGAACTGAACTTCTGGCTCAGGAATAATCCTGTCAGATCCACTGAGCACGGCGGCAGCAGGGGCGGGTGCTGCCTTTTGACAGGTGAATGCTCAGCCCCTGGCACACTGATGCCTAATGAAACCCGAGGCCAAAACCACAGCCTTGTCTAGTAAGTAAAGTAATGGGAGAATGTTGCAATTATTCCCCAAACGAACACTACAAGAACAGGGAATTCACAGTGAAGTCTTTCAAAAAGCTGTGGGAATCTCAACAGCTCCGGTTATGTTGCCCAGCAATCTCTGCATCAGCAACAGTCCTAATTAGGGGAAAATTACTCTGGGCTCTAAGATAAGATTGAATAGGTTTGGAAACTGTCCCAGTCAGGTTTCTCCTTGGGGACAGCATGCCAGGGGAGTTGTCATGTCCCAATAGTGTCACATTGCAGCCCCAGAGTCCCCTGACTGAAACAGAGCATTCAGCATTGAGGAGGCACCACAAACATGCTGCTGGGTGTCACAGGACTGCAAACACTGCCTGGTACAAACAGAAGCAAAATTGCTGTGCTGCTGTGTTATTCCAGAAATGGGAGATAAGGGAGCAGAGACCAAAGACAGACACCCCGGGACAACCTAGAAAATGAGGGGAGCGCAGGCCATAGACAGCCAGCCCCAGAGAGGCACTCTAGGTTGATGGTAAGGGCTATAGGGAATGCCCAGACGCCCCAGATAGGCAATGACTGATGCACTTTTTTATTATTATTGAGCCCTGTGAGGCACAGAGTGAGGGGGGACAGTGCACTGTGCCCTGGCAACAGTGCTACACCAAAATCATGGGACATATGGATGAGGGAGAGACAACTCTCCACTGTGTGAGAAAAAAGAGCTGGTGCACTGCATCACACCAGAAGTCCAGCTGGTTTGGTTTTCTTTCTTATAAAGAGCCATTGTAAATACATAAGAAAGACTTAAAAAAGAGCAAACATATATAGTATTTGCCCTTAATACTCTCACAGCCTATAACTACTTTCAGCTCAAAGACTGTCTAAGCTGGACATTATTCTTATGTGTTTAGTAAACCTTGGTGAATTTCCCTTCCCTGTGTTTTTCTGATCTTCCTTTAAATACACGTACTCTTTTAGCACCCCCAGCACCATGCAGCAGGAATTGTCACAGATTTACTACCTGCTGCATGGCATCCCATCACCTTTGTTTGGTTTGTTCTTGGAACTACTGCCTTTGATAGATCCCTGTAGTTTTTGACTGGAAGAGAATGCAGAGGCAATCTTTCGCCATGCTCTCCATGTCACTCAGAATGCTGAATGCAAGACATACCTTCACCCCTGGATCCCTGCTGGTTCCGAAGTGAGCCACAATCAGGTCAACAGCAGTGTTGATTGCCTTCACCAGACCTAGAGGGAAAGAACAAGTCAGAGAGCTGCCAGAGGGGCTGCCAGGATAGACCCTGACAAAACACTTCTCAGAGAAATCAGGCAGGGGCATTTCAAGCCAATGTCTACACACAAGCCCTCTCTGCCAAAAACACACAGAGGCTCTCCTAACCCCTGCCCAGATCTGTCCCTGCTGGTTCCAACACTCATCTGTCAGCCTGACGGTAGGACAACCTGTCAGTATTCCCAAGGGACATGAACCATCACCTCCACACTCCATCCCTCGAGACAGCAGAGATGGGGTCTGAGGCAATGAGTCTCTTGCTGCTTTGATGCCTTGGGGTGTCAGGGCAGAAACCTTGCATTTTGGCAAGTTCTGTGATGACTGTCAGTAACAAGCCAGTGGTGTGTAATCTGACATCTGCACCAGGATACTGCGAGAACAGAACTGAAATAGAAGGGAAAGCTGCCACCTGGTAGCCACCAACACATAGCTGGCAAAGGCATGGGAACCCTTCTGCCTCTGAAATGATGATAAGACAGCTGCCAAATAGCCAAAACCCAGCCCTGCCTCTAGCACGGATCCCATCACAGCCACATCTTGTCCTACTTCGGAATCTTTTCTTCCATCCTTTAATATAATTTATCACATAGGACCCAACCAACCTTTAACCTAAATTACAGAATCTTGGGTCAGCACATCTGCACCATCACACAGATACACAGGCCTACCCTTGCATACAGAGACTGGGGTGGGAGCATGAAACAGCCATCAGTCCAGGGGGACATGTAGTTGCGGTGCTACAGTGGAAAGGGCAGGGAAAGTTCAAGTCACTATGTCTACAGAGATGAGATGAGAGAGAGAGAGGCACAAACGTTTGCTTTATGCTGCACTACACCACACTGCCATCCACGAGTGATGCACAGACTCACCCTTCTTCTGCAGCAGGTCGATGGAGATGGACTCTGTGTTGCCATCTGGGGAGAGGCAGAACTCAGCAGGAGGTTTCTCCGCTAGTGAGAAGTAGTCGGGGAAGAAGTCATTGTAGGTAAGCTGGAGTTGCCTCATAGACTGTCCTGCAGGACCAAGACAGAGGGGAGAAGGATCAGCCCAAACCTCTCACAACAAAGCCTCTTCCACATTGTCTGCTTTTCCTAGAAGCAACATGCACCAGCTGCAGTCTTCATCCCAGACTTGCTAGGACAGCAAGACCACAGGCTTGTTCCTCCCCCAGCAATGGTCTGCAATGTGTGCCTGTACAGCTGACCTCCACAGACCACCCAACATCCAGCTCCAGCTTGACTATGGGCCCAGGGGCTCTGGAAGATGCTGGGGGGGATTCACTCTCATAGGCTGGTGCTATTGGAAACCTTGTTGCACCAGACTGTGCTGCTGTGTGGATAGTTCCAGCAAGCAGGGTCTAAAACGAGCACAGAGAGAATAGAATCCCTACTTGTCACACACAGGCATCCACAGGCAATAAACTACATGTTTGCTGCCTGTCTTCTAGGATGTCCTCCATTTTCAAGGAGTGACTTCTGCAGGAATTCTTCCATGTGCCTGACTTCCATCTGGTTGACTCCCTGGCTCTGTGCTAGGCATCTTCCCTTGGAGGGATGGAGAAACTGTTTGGATTTGCAGAGTGAGGTGTAGGGCTTTGAGGAATTCCCTCCATGACTGGAGACTAATCTGAAGAATGCTCTCCCTCCCACAAACAGACCACACTGCTCTCCCCACAGGACTCTTGGAGGTTCAGCCAAAAGCAGTCTGCCCTGTAAACCCTTCCAGCACATGTTTTGGAGGACAAGGAAGGCCTTAAAGGCAAAGCTTGGAGAAGACAGAGCCCCATCAAGCATTCCAGTGTTGTCAGCTGCGCCATGAAAGCTACAGCCCAGCACATAGCACACTTCCAGGGCTGGGACACTGTGGTCAGGCACTGTGAGGCACACAATGAAATCTCCAAGGGCCAAAACTCCTGTGTGAGACATGAACTACAAGCTAACCACAGACAAGGAGCACTTTCTGAGGTCTGAGCAGGCTCTCGGGTCATTCACTTTTCCCTTCAACCCAGCCCAGAGCTGGACCTGACTACTCTCACCTCATGGAGAAGGAGGGAGGCTCCACACAGATTACAGCCATCAGTGAGGCTATAAGACCTTCTTCTTGAAAATTCCAGTCCCACGTGAGCAGATGCATCATCCCTCCTGCTCTAAGCAGGCAGAGCAGTGATGAATCCAGGCTGAACCTGGGCCCCACCCAAGGGATACTGAACCTGAGTCCCAAGGTCACCTCCCAAGACCCCCCCCAGCGGAAAGACAGTGCGCACCGTTCAGCTTGCAGTGCAAATGGCTGGTGCTGAGAGCGCCAGGGAGCTCAAAGATGGGGTTGCCCCGGTTCAGCCGAGGCTCTTGCTGCCTCCTATCCAGGCTGCCTGCTAAGCTGGGCAGCCCCGAAACGCGGTCCAGACCCAGGGGGTTCCTCCGCCTGTACTCCCGCCACTTCAGCGCTTGGGGAGAGAGGTGGTTCGCTAGGATGCCGCAGGCAGTGAGCACCAGACAGGAGGATATGGAGAGGACACAGGAAGAGAGAAGACAAAGGAGGAGGACAGAGAAAGAGAGACAGCACATTACTCAAAAGTCCAGCAGCATTTCAGGACATTAGCGCACACAAATGGACAGAGGTGGAGGCCACAGCCTGGCAGAGCAGCACAGGAGCCGGGATGGCCTTGTGACTGCAGGCACAGAGGGAGCAGGTTTGGGATACAAGCACCTGGCATGGGGTGCATTAAGATCAGCAGCCCGCACTCCCCTCTCCAGAGACACAGTGGAGGAGTTGGGACTGGAAAAACACGTTCTTAGTGTAGGTCTTTCTGCAGCACCCAGATGCAAATTTATCCTGTGCTGTAGCTACAAGAGATGGTGGTACTATAGGGAGCAGCCATAGCCATGGGGAGCTGGAGATGCTCCAGACTAGGAGGTTCTGGAGGATGGGTACCTACCATTGACGGGCCTTATTCCCATGCTGCTCAGGGGGCCAGAGCTGCTGCTCTCACTGCCACTTCTCCAGTGGGAATCTGCATGGCCTCCTACTCTGCTCATGGACATGCCACTCACTGAGAGGGGCGGGAGGGATCCACTGTGGAGTCGGTATTCAGAGAGTGGTGGGCTTGGCTCTAGTGGTGCCTCCTTCTTGGGAATCATCTTGGGGTTCTCCTTTTGCCTCAGGGCATCAGCTTTGGTGGTTTTGGAGGGCTGCATGGCACTGACAGCAGGGGATGACCTCGTGGGCAGCAGGTTGGCAGAGATGGGGCAGGACCTGCTCCTGGGTGGTTGGCTGTCTTCAGCTCTCTCTGCAGGGGGCGAGGAGGAGGAGTCCACGCTTTGGAAGAAAGGCACGTTGCATCGCACAGGGGAGTAACTGCCCAGTGGGGATGGACGGGTTGTTTCGGGGGCGGACTTCTTAATGCCCCCATCGTTGCGGGAGGCAGCTCCGTCTGCCGAGCGCTGGGTCACGAGCGTGCCATGGGCCTGGCTCCCCGCCACCGCCGCCTGCTCTGCCGAGCTGGCCAAGGCTGAGGACTGGGAGCAGGAGATCTGCTGGCTGGAAGGTCGGTTGCTGGACAAGCTGTAGAGCTGGGAGAGGCTGGAAGCAAAATGGCTGTGCAGGGCACGTGCCTTGGGTGGCTTGCTGAAATGGTGCTGAAAAACAAAGGGCTGGATGGGCAGAGTCGTGGGGCGCTGGTCCTTGCTGTAGCGCACCACAGGCTTGCTGTCTGTGCCACCACCTTCGGGGAGAGAAAGGGGAACAAAGTGTGAGCATGGGCAGAGGGACGATCATCCTCAGCCCAGCAGATTGCAGGTTAAAAGGGAATGTGCTCTCTGTTCTGGAAGGAAGAGCACAAGCTAGAGGCCAGTTAAACATGCAGTGGTTCCAGCCTGACCTGGTTACACACATCAAGAGCTGGCAATGTAAAGATATGTGGCCGCAAATGCAGAGTCTCCAGCTGTTGACAGCTGTCTGGAAGACTGCACCAGGAACCTGTCTGTCCTGGTAGAGTCACCAGCTTCACATCCCTTCCCAATCCCTTGCTTCCTGGACAGTTCAAAGTCATGGGGTCAGGTTCCTGCCCTTAAGCAGCCTCTGCCCAAGCAGTACCACAAAGATATGGCCCAGTGCACTGTGGTACAATCAGATTTCTTGTACCAAAGGACACTGAGAACTCGCACAGCCAAGCACAAGCATTACATGCAATAGCACTGCAGCTCTGGTCCCACATCCCAATATATTGGTGCTGTTGCAAAGGATGATTGCTTGCCCTTCTCCCTCCCTCTTCCTTCTCCTGTAACTATTCACCCTTTGGAACTTCCTTCATCCCCCTGCCTCTACCAGATCTAAGTAGGATGTTCCTGCATCCTGCTTCCAACTCGGGAAAGTGCCGGTCTGCTCCAGCAAATGATGTACTGGGATGTCCTGAGGGAGTGTGCTGGGCTTATCTCCTGTGTGTCAATTCCTCCAGCTCCTGGTGGGGCCACAACATCCTGAGGGACACAGCTGAAGTGTGACACACTATGCACTAAGTGCACAATACACACAACACTGGATGCACACATGGGGCTGACCGAGATCCCTGGTTGCCCTTGGTGTTACCTGCTGCCTGTGGGGTGTTCCAGATCTTCCTCCCCATAGCTAACTCATATCCCTAGCTTTTAGCAGGGCTGCTTTCCCTCTAGTCCCTCTCAGAACCTCTAGGCTTTCAATGATGCTCTCAGCTAGACCAAGGCAGATATGCCTCTATCTCCAGCTGCAAACAGAAGTTTCTTGCATAGCAATGATGCCTCCCACATTGGGAGGCAGGCAGAAACTGCTGGGATATATTTTCCTGAGAGGTCCTGTCTGCCCCCTCCTCCCTGAGCAGTCCTTACTACTTCCAAGCATTCCTTCTGAAAATAAGAGGGCTGCTCCCAACCAGTCTTCTCCCAGAAGAGACCTGCCTTCTCTGCCATCCCTCACCAAACACACGTTCAATAAATAAACAGGACAATACCTAAAACCCTCTTGCTTCAAAGGCCAAAACCTCTCCCACCCCTGCCATGGCAAATGAACAACATGTTCTTATCTCCTGACAGAAATCTTCAGGACCTCTTAATGGAGACAGTCTGTTTTTTGACATGTTAGGGGCTATTTACTGCAATGGTCTGGTCAGAGGCATTTTAGATGGGCTTTTCCTGGACAGCAGGTACAAGACCTGTCTAGGCAGAGAGAGAGTTCTCCTGCCATGCTGGAGAAACAGCCATACCTCTAACAGGAGTGTCACACAGCTTCCTCACAAGGACAAGTGAAACCAATATCAATGTGGTAAGCTGTAAAACTCGCCCATTACAGGCTTTCCTACAGAAGTAACTGTGACAATTACTCTCCATGGGAACAAATGCTACAATCCAAAGCACTGTGGAGGACATGACCAGGAGAGGCACACAGATTAGTCTCTGCAGGACTCATGCTGTAAGTCCCGGCAGAGACTGTGTGACGTCCCTGAACCTGCATGGAGAAGAGACTGCTGGCTATACAGTCTCCACCTCTCTACCTCTGCCCCAAGTAGCTCCAAAGAAGAAAGGCTTTTTAAAAAGTCCCTTCATCTGCTGTGACCATGACTTTGTTGAGCATCTTCACATCTCTGTCTTGGGAGTTAAGGGCAGGTGATTCTTATGGGCAAGAGCAGTAAATACCTGGAAGGGAGACAACCCTTCAAGCTGCACAGACTCGAAGTGCTAATGTCATATCCTCCCTTACGTGATATGAAAGGTTTGAACAAAACCTCAAGAGGCTTTAGTAATATAAGGACAAGACATCTGCACTGATATGAGTCTGAAATAAGCACAGCAAGGCTTTGCCCCAGGGTCAAAGATCAGGAACCAGGCAGATCAGGAGCCAAACTGCACAGGCACTGGTCTCCTACTGCCATGCAGGTTCCCCTGCAGCTCCCCTCATATCCCAAAGAGCTGCCTTTCTTTTTATTTCTCCATTCTGCCTAGTTTGGCTTCTTACCGTCTGCTCGGGCTCTAACATCTTTTTGTCCGTGGCCACCGGCAGAGCCACCCGAGAAGCTGACATCTGCCTCCATCAGCAGGGAGAGAGAGGCTTGCTCACCTGCCCCATGCCCACTGGGGACCTTCTCACTGGAGATCGAGTCCTTGGTGGAACACAAAGCCTGGCTGTCCCCAAAAGCATGGTTCAAACAGAAGCCCTCACAGCTGCGGTTCAGGCCATGGACAAAGGGCATGGGTGGAAGACTCTGGCTCCGCCGAGCTCTTTCTTCAAGGAAGGTTGGGCAATCCCGCTGAGTCTCAGGTATCGGAGAGAACTCCAAGGAGGAATCACCGCTAGACCGGAGCGGTGGGGAGGTGCCATTCTTTTTCCGTCCTTTAGCCAGCTCAGCGAAAGATGTCACTCTCTTTGGGGGAGAACTCTGGATGGGTATTGCTGGACTTTCACTCAGTTTGACTGGACAGCTCACCATGCGCTCCAAGGAGCCCAGCCTGCTGCTGGGACTCCTGTCCAGGTTCTGATCGTAGCTCCTGGAGCGCTGTCGGCTTGTGTTGAGGTTCGGTGGTGACACATTGACATAGACCTGACCCTCAATCGTGTTCTGGGCGGATTCTCCCTTTGCCTCCTCTTCACTGCACTCCACATTGCCTTCCTCTTGTCTCAGGTCAGGCCTTCTAAACAGATAGTATTCTGTGGGTTGGGCTGGGCTACCCTTGGTCTGGTCTTCCGAGCAGCTAGTTATGGAAGATCCTGCGGGGCTGGGGGACGACTGGGAAGACAAGTCACATGTGACTAACTTGTAGTAATTCTGAGTAGCCACAATGAGCCGTGCTTGGCTCTGGAAGCAGGCAGTGAGGTCAGAGCTCTCTGAAGTGCAAGGCTCACAGTGGAGGTGGTAGGAGTTGCAGTTAGCATCAAGGACAGGTGAGGAGGAGTGTTGGCACCCACACACCTTCCCTGAACTCTCTGGGTGATGCGACTCGCAAGACATCTTGGATTCTGTGGGCGATGAATGCAAATCCAGGTAAAAAGCTCCTGTGTCTGAGTGGCTGCAGAAGGAAGAGTCACAGGACAGGTTGGCTGAATTCAGGTTTGATTGAGATTGGCCATTCATTTTGTTGTAGAGAGCGCTGAAGTTCACCAGCACGCCATCGGAGCTGTTGCAGGAAGAGTCACTGATGTAGCCCATCTGTTGGTCAATCACTTCAGACTGACTTGATGAACTGTAGCACCGACAGTGCTGGATCTCTGAGCTGGAACAGCTGCATGTCCGGCTGTGCAGGGCATCCTGATTCCTCAGGGATTCACCTGTGTTCTGGTTCCACTCCTGGTCACCACCATCGAAGGAGAAGCTGGAGGAGCTGCCACGGTGGCAGCTGCATTCATCCAGCTCCATGCGCTCTGAGGCCTGATGGCACCTGTTTGCATTGTTCCTCTTCTGGATGTCGTCACTGCTGATTTTGTCCTCTTGCCCATCCACCACACCGGACCGGCTGGCCATGTTCCAGGATTTCACAATGTGGTTGGAGTCATGGAGGTGGAAGGGGGGCAGGGCCAGCTCCTGCAGATTGAAGGGAGGTTTGCCATCGACAAGTGAGTTGTGAAGGTGGAAAGATTTTTGACCCAAGTCATCCCCAAAAATGCTGAGGTCTTCACCCTCACTCAGCAGGAAAGGGTTGTGTCGCTTACTGACACCAGGGACAATGAGATCCCTTGCTTTTCCTTCTTTGTTGTCTGAGGCCTCTGCTGAGGTTTCAGAGGTCTGGAGAAAGCTGCTGTACACCAAGGAGTCAGTCTGTGAAAGGTCTCTGTCTGGAAGGGCAGAGGTCCGTGTAATGCTGAGCTCTGGCTGGCAGAAGGGGTTGGTCCTTTTGCTCACGGAGCAGCACTGTCTGTCAGGGACCTGGCAATGCACCAGAGGAATGTGATGGACAATCAGCGTCTCACCAGTCAGTTTGGGTGGACTATCCATGGTGAGGAATGCTCTTCAGGGCATCAGTGAAGTTGGTACCACCCATGAACAGGTAAGGCTGCACATGAGAGGCAGGGAGGACACTTCTCATGAGGGAATTCAGATACCTAGAGAGAGACAAAATCACAAAGGAAGTCACCTCTCAGGAAAGGCAGTGACTATTTAAAGCATCCTCGGTTTGACTGAAGATTTCATGTGTTGACAAGGATCAAACAGACAGGTCCTTGTAAGCACAAGTACCTGAGCATAAGGTCCTTCCTCAGGAAAACAAACCATCACAATGTAAGACAAAAACGTCACCCTCCCTAGAGGCTCCTGAGATGACACTTGTGATTCCACCTGACCCCTCTCAAAGTTATCTGAAGTGAGTAACTGATTTCAGTCAAGTGGCCAAAGGGCTAAACAGGCTTTGGGCCAAACAAAGACCTTACTGCAGATGGCACTGTGTGCTCACAGGAAAACAGCACAGGATCTGAAGTGAAGCACTGCACTCTGGTGAGAGCAGTCTACCTTCTTTCACAGGATTAAACATCTTTTTCTCTTTTTAGGTACCTTGAACTTTCCTTCAAGAACCAAATACAGAACTGCTCTGAAAGGTCTTGCAACATCAGAGACACACAGGTCCAGGGAGAGACAGGAAAGCAGGATCAGACTGGAACAGGAAAGCAGCAACAGCCATTCCTCTGCGAAATCCAGAAGGCCCCATGAGGTCCTGACTCTTTTAATAGTGCCTGAGGAGCATGCCAAAGTATGCAACTACTTATGTACACAAAGGCCTCTTCAGTGAAAAGGAGCAGATGACTTCAGTGGGGCCATGGGAGGCCACTGGTGATGGTTAAGTAGGTCCCATACAGCACACTGGCTTCTGCTCACCTTTTGCTGATGGTTAAGCCTCAGCTCAAACTGGTTCCTCCAAACTGGTGCTCTGAGATGACTGTTTCACAGCTCTCTGCTACATTATCTGTGGTATTTATCTGCTTATCTTATTACCTGCTGCACTTAACAATAGTACAACAGTCCCAGGAGCCATACAGGCAGAGCACTAAGAGCCCCACTCCCTCTGTGTTCATTAAATATCAGGTTCTCTTAAAGCCAGAGGAATAACAGAATGGTTTGGGCTGAAGGGACCCTAAAGATCATCTCATTACATGGCCAGGGACACCTTTCCCTAGACCAGGTTGCTCAAAGCCCCATCCAACCTGGCCTTGAACACTTATGGGGATGGGGCATCAACAAATTCTCTGGGTAACTTGTTCCAGTGCCTCACAGTAAAGAATTTCTTCCTGATACCTAACCTGAACCTGCCCTCTTTCAGTTTAAAGCCTTTTCCCCTTGTCCTATCACTATCTGCTCATGTCAAAAGTCCCTCTTCATCCTTCTTGTAGATGTTCACCAGCATCTGACATGTAAGTGCAGAGGACATATTAATTTCTCTTTCCCCACCTAACCTGGAGGTCCAGCCTGAAAGTGCTTCCAGAACAGACTTGCCTTCCCTTTGACACTACAGAGAATCCAACACAGGCAAATGCATGGGAGGACTAAGGCAGCAAAGAGAAGGAAAAACCAGAAAAGACATCAGTGATCCAGGATGATCCTGAGAGATTAAAAAATTACCTACTGCTCTCACAGGTCCACCATTTGTTTTGAAAACCTTGGCCCAAACACCCTTGGTTAGCAATACACATCCCCTAACTCATCCAGGCATCCTCAGTGCTCACTGCACCCTGAAAACTGCATCCTGTAAACTGCATCCTGTGGTTCTGCTCTGGACTCCAGGACCTCAGGTCTGCTGGCACCACTGACCTTCAGACTCCAGAAAGTGGCATTCATGTGGCCTTTGCCTACCTTATCCCAGCTTTTGTGACTATGGAGTGATAATTTGGAGCAGATTTGGAGCAGAGCTGCAAAGGCACATGGCAGCCCACGAGGGAAACTGAGATATGTGGGATAAGAGAAGTTAGAACAAGAGCGTAAGCAGTAAGACAGCTACACAGAAACATCAGGAACTTCAGTTCTTTCAGCTTCAAGATGTAAGAATAGCAATTATAAGACGATAAAAAAATGATCAAAAGAAGTACTTTCCTCCCACACATAGTAGTGCTTCTCACAGACACAGGATGATGCTGTCAGGAAATAAAAATACAAAGATGGAAACGGAGATAGTGTTTACAGTAAACACCCAATAATGCAAAATTTAATGCTAACACCAGTGTCAGAGAACAGATAGGCCTTCTGGTAGATAGTACCAGAGACTTACAGGGCACTCACCTACATGTCTGCTGTTGCTGGGATGTTTCACCCAGGATTAGGCTCTGAGGAACAGAGATCTCCTGGACCACTTGGACTGCATCCAACTGGACTATTTACTGTGCAACTCCAAACCCTCACCTATAGTCTCCCTAAAACCCCTATCAACCTTTACACCCCTTTTAGTGACTCCTCCGTCTTACAAGCCTTTGGCTCCTTTCCCACAGCCACTGCCACAGAGCCCGAAAGGAATGAGTCCATACTCTGCCCGGATCCTGGGGGAAGATCCTTTACATCTAGGATTCCCAAGATCCCACTGTTCAAGAGGTACTGTGGGTAGCAGTAGCTCCTGACCCTGAGCCTAGCGCACACACATGCACACGTGCTGAAAGTGGTGCTTAGTGGCTGGGGCGGAGTTCATCCCCCATTTTGGACCCTGTGCTCCACTGATGGCGCAACAGGAGCTTTGAGTTTATCTGAGTTTATTTTTATTTAACTCAGCAGAAGTTTACCCTGTCTTCCTGCCCCTGCCTCCCCCCACCTCCCAAGCATTTTGGGAAAAAAGCTGGTCCCCCAGCGCTTATCTTGCTCACATGGGCCACCCCTGCCCTTGTTACTGCCCTTGTAGCTGATTGTAATGCTCAGATCACATCCCTCCATAAGGCTTTGCCGTATTTCCAGTGCTGCCACAATGCATCCATCTGAAAGGTGTTGTTTTGAGGATGGCAGCACACTTCACTGCTGAAGCACCGTGTCTCCACTGCCTCTGGAAAATGGCTGCTTGGAGCCGGCTCCCAGCACCAGCACCCATCTGCTGACAAGCCCCGCTGAGCAGCACACAATTCGTGTCAGTGCAGAAGCTGCTGTGGGAGGACGAGGCTTGCACAGAGACACCCTGACATTTGACGGCAAAATGTCAGAGCTGACACGCAGCCATTTCCCAGCTGTCTCTCCTGTGCTCTGGCTGCAACACGCGGCTCTGCCCAGCATTTTGGTTTCAGCAGCAGCACAGGCTCCCCGGGAGGAATGTGATTCCCGGGCTGTCACAGACGCTGCAGCAGACGGATGCCCATCCTGCCTGCACCCACAGCCTGCCCCCAGCAAGGCTCTGAGGTCCAGCATCACAGGTGGCATGCAGACAGCTCCTGCCAGGAGACATACTGATCGCTTCTCTAGGGATAGGCATGATGTCTTGTGCCCTAGATACTCCTTCTCTCTCCCTTGCAACACCTCTCCTCCCTTCCTCCTGACTTAGGGATGCAGGAAGGCTGGTGGCGGCACTGCCAGTGCAAAGATTACTCAGTTCCCAACACCAGAGCATCCTCTCTAGCCCTACCACCGCTTGACTCTCCCTCTCTTATTCTGGAAGACATTAGAAGGATCCTTCCTCTTCGTATTCAGGGTCTGCTAGGCTGGGATTGACACTGGGGAATAAAATGCAGCAAGCAGACATTTCAGATTCTGCTGGCTTTGTTCAGCTCTTTGTTCAGCTCTTTGTAAAGCCCTCACTCCTCTTTGCAATGGGAAATTTCCAGATGTGGATAGTCTATACCTGAACGCTTTTTGCCAGATCAGTTCATTCTTCTTATCAGCAAGCCCACAGTGTGCTGAATCTTGCTCAATGCTACATGTACAACAGCAAACACAGCATCCAGCATCGATCCCTGCCTGGAAAAGCATGTCATGGCAGTGCAAGGCAGGGAGGCATGCAGGGAGCACCACAACCCTGGATCCATCAGTACAACAGCCATTTTATTCTCCAACAGCAAAATTCTTGCCTTCTCTATACTGACACCATCCGCTGCAACATGGGAGACATGGGTTGTTTACTCCGTGAGCTCTTTCTTGAGGTGCTTAGGGGTTACCCAGAGAAGGTGAGGATCACACATTTCATTACCTGTGGGTGCTTCATTCAAGATAATACGGAGCAGAAAGGATGGCTTTTGGTGAGACACCTATGTTTGGTGTGGAATTGCTCAGGAATGATTTGTAGCCCCACGTATATAAATATGCAAAACAAAAACTCCTTAGGTACAGCAAAGCTCTAGGTAAAGAGCAGGTGAGTGCTGAGCAACAAAGGATGGTTCAGCACTGATCTGAGAGCCGCCTACCAAGTCACATCTGTGCTTTAGAGAGGAGGCAGCATGCTGCAGGGAACAGGAGGAGCATGCAGAATCCTTCAGGCTCTGCACTTCATGCCTTCTAAGTCCTTGCTGAGCACTATAGAGAGGCTCTCAAATCCCTCTTCTGCCACACTCCAAAGACTGAGGACCTTGTGCTAATTTAAAGATGGTTGGTGCAGCTTCACAGCTTCTGGAGTACAGACTCCTCCCTCTGCAACACTACTGAGAAGATGCAGAAGCCACCAGAGCTGGCTCTGAAGTGGTTCCATTAGAGGGGGTTGGTGTAAGCACCAGCCTTGCCTCCAGGGGCTGATGAGTTAGGTGTGGTGGCACACATCTTCAGGAACCCTGCTACCTCTTATGGCTCCAACAATGATTTTGGAGTTCTGCTGCTGAATACTTAACATCCCTCTCTGCTCAGTGCTGTCTGCTGTTGGGTGACAGGGTTGAACACATAGGGACACAGCTTTCCTCATAAAACATAATATTGGAGGAGGCATGCAGAGATACAACAAATAAATGTGATTTAAATGTAAAAAGACTGCACATAGAGCACAGAGGATGAAGAGGCAGGAGGAAGATCATCAGACCTGTCAGCTGGAGGCAATGCTGGCTTTTTGGGGAATGGCTTTTCTGAACAGATTACTGTTTCTGTGAAACCAGTCACTTCATCTATGAAATTGAATGTCCAAAGGAAATCTTTAACTGTGAGGGTTCTTGCTGCCTCTTTCTGTATGGCTGTGGTTTCACTGTCATCAGCATCTTCCTCAGACAGAGGAAGGGTAAAAAGACAGAGTAAAGGACAAAAAAACAGGGTTAAAAGCTGTGCATTCAGTTTCATAGAAGAAGCAGAAAAAATCCCATTGTACTGGAGCTGCTTGTTCTGAGAGCTGTTCCATGTGAACCCCTGACTCCTACAGCACATTTGCATCAACACGCCTGAAGAAAGCACACAGCCCTACAAAACAAGCACCGGCAGAAATGCTGCAAAAAGCAACGGTGTGATTTTGCAGACAAGGGCACAATACAGACATCTCCTCTTTGCTCCACAGGGAAAGATATATTCAGCTTACTCCCTGTATGTCTAACTCCAGGCAAAAGGGCCAGGAGATTAATCCAGTCTGAAAGCCACTCTTCAGACAGCATGGGGGGATCTCAGGGCTCACTGTACCCAGCACCAGTACTGCAGTTTGTCCCTGCACCAGCTCTGCCACTCCAAAAACTGCCAGAAAGTCCTGAATGGTCTTAAAGAAAATCTTCTCAGGAAAATTTCAGGAAACTGGAGGCCATTCAGACAGCAGCATCAGAGAAGAGGATGGGGTGAGTGGCAAAGGATGAGTGGCATGGGGATGGATCTGAACCAGGAGGGTGAGCAAGCAGAGGGTGGAGCTGAGGAAGCCTGTAAATTCTTGTACAGTGGTACTAGTTAGTGGTATTTGTTTGGACATCTGTTTATTTCTTGCCAGCTAATACATCATCTGTCAAATTCACACCTTCATTAAACTCCTTATTAAATCATCCAGTGTGTCTAATGAAAGAAAAGGTGTAAAAGGAAATACTAGTTCTTTGACTCATCCTAAACCTCCAGCTCTCCTTCCCAGCCTCGGGAAACAGGGTGAGGGTGGTCTGCATGGTCCCAGAGTGAACATTGCAGAACTTGATGTTTAAAGGGGGCTGCAGCAACACAGAAACACTAAATACTAAATTTCTGCCTCAGCTCAGGCTGGTTCCTTTCATGGTGCTGAGCAGTGATTCCTAAAAGGACCGCTTCCCTCTTCTTTCCACAAAGCGGTGCTGCCTTGGCCAGGGCTTTTTCCAGTGGTTTCCAGGACAGTCTGACTAAGCCCATGATTAATGTATCATTACATCTCAGAACCATATAGGATTATGATGTGTTCCAAATGGAAACTGCAGCACGTGACAGTCAGTCACAGCCCCTGAGCTCCTGACAGCAAGAAGCTGCACAGGTCAGGGATGAGGGACTCAGCAGCAGAGATGAAAACAAGCAATAGGTGCAGTTTGTGTATTCCTGACAATGACACAACCAGCATAAGGCAGGTACTGCCTCCCAGTCAGAGGAAAAGATGGCCCAGCTGCTCTGTGCATTTAGAGTTATACAAGACACCAGAAATAGCTCAAGCAGCAGATCTATACCAGCTATCACAGGAGCCAGGACAGTGACCGAACCAGTTTCTCCCATTTCTGTGCTCCCTTGCTCCGTGACTCATCATCTGGCATGTGGCACTCGGTAAGAGCCATTTACAGGGCATGACTCACAGCATCCACTGAGGTGATCAGGGATGGAACCTGCTCCTCCTCCTCCTCCCCACCAGCCACTCTGTCCCAGCCCCCACCACATATGCTCCTAATTACTTTATGCAAATCCGCAGAGAAGAAAAAGACTCTGATGTTTCTAGCTGTTCATATCACACAGAAATTGCTGCTGAATTAAACTGCAGACACAGTAAATCCTTTCTTATCACAGACACTCTAGTAGCAGCAGCAGGAGGAGGAGGGGCCACACTTGTATAGCACCTTTCTGCCTGAGCACTCTGAAAGCTTACTGAAGATCTTAAAAGAGCAGAAATCACACAATTCCATTTTGAAAAATGGATCTGCTGGGGTGCTGGGGCCTGGCTGTTGCAGGGTCACCAGAGCACTCAAGAACCCACACAGAAAGAAAAAATTCCTATAAGCATATGAAATTGCTGGGCACAATCAGTATTTGAGGATGCCAAGATTAACTCTTACCTAGCTGCACATCTTTGGCCAGGGCTTAGTGATCCTGGCCTAGTGGGTGGCTTCCCTGTTCCAGGGCAAGGGGGTTGGAACTACATGATCTTTGAGATCCCTTTCAACTCAAGCCATTGTATGATTCTGTGAATTGTGGCAAAGCAGGACTGTCAGTTGGCTGCCACATGAACGTGCTCCTTTTACAGACCTGCCCAACTAGGACCCCAGGAACCAGCAGCTGCAGCTCAACAGTGACAAAACCACAGCCAGCGGCTGTAGGTGAACCTGAGTCAAAGCTAGCAGAAGTGTGACTTCAGCAGAAGTGAAGCCACCAACTTCTATACCTGGGATCCATGACCTCAAAACACTCCACCACAACAGCCACAGGATGCAGGGAATGGAGTGTTTGGCTGAAGGAGTCAGACATCAAACTCAGCTCAGCTTCAGGAATCAAAGCTGGCTCTCTGACCAGTGCCTGCAGGTGGACAGGAGGGCAAAACTGCCCCACGAGTCTGTCATATGTTTCACATGCAAAGGTGAAAAGAGCAGCTGTTCTTGCTCAGGTGTGCGCTGCAAGGGTGAAGGCTCCTGAGATGACATCAAGAGATGGAGAGGGTACAGATGCTTCATATACATGGAAATGTTCTCAACAGCACTGGAGACTTCAGGACTTGCTAGAGATCTGTAGCATCCCTATAATTACTATACTCTGGAAAGACCTTTTAAAGAGAAGTCACAAATCACTTCCACTGGATTTTCTTCCCTAACATTTACTGGAATCTGGCTTCAGGAAACTTAAGTGTTGCCCAGACCATGGCAAAGGAGATGATCTGCTTATCCAAAGCTTATGGAAGGATAATTGCAGAAGCAAGTTTAATCTGCACAAAAAAAAGCACAAGGACAGCTCTACCTCAAGTAGTCCTAGATCCCTTACCACGTCCATGAGTTGGGGAAAACAGATGAGCTAAGTCCAAAAATGGACGAAGATGGTTTGCCTTCACAGTGAATAAGATCTCGCTGCACTACTGGCCAGCACATCCATACAGTCTTCAGTCACTCCACAGCGGCATTTCTTCCCTATTGCTTCTTCTCCATGGGGACTAAAACTGGCATTGCATTTCTGTCCAGACCACGTGTTGCAGGAACCAGAGCTGCAGAACAATCCTGAACCCTCCCTGCAAGGCAAAAGCATCAGTGACCACTTGAGAAAGCCTGACAAATAAGGAACTCAGTCTTAAGGTAATTCAGTTAAAGAGTCTGCAAAATGATGTTTACTGTCTGTGCAGCCCAGAGCGCCACATATGTAGGAATCACTCACTATCAAGTGAAAACCAAATATTTCTGGGATGGCAGATTACAAAGGTACATCCTTATGCAGCAACATAGGAGAAGCACAACAGGCAGCAGAGGTGGGTATGGGAGAGTGAAGTAAAACCACAGCCAGGCCAAGTTCTTGAAATAAAAGTATCACCCCTCAGGCCAGTATAAATAAAGCAGCTAGAGATGCCAAAAAAACTCCAGCAGGATTATTTTCAGACTGGAACACAGCAGTGGTTTGCTACAATGACTAGGTAACCACGCCCCAGTGAACAGGAGAAGCAATGAAGGTATGGCATTACCTAGGAGTGATGGACATCAGAACTGCCAGGCAGCCAGACCGCCTGCATCTGCAGAGCTGTATTAAATGATGCAATCCTACACAGAATTTAATACACACTGCGTGCAAACAAAGCAGGAGCTCTGAAATCAGGCACAAACAGAACATATCCCAGCAGCAGCCTGGTTTTACTAGATGTTCCTCTTCACAGTGCACATCTAAATGTTTTTTTAATCAGCAGCTGTGTCCAACAGCTGACTCCTGCTAAGACTGCGGGAGACTTTAACCCTTCCTAACCTGAGGTTGTTCTACCAAGACCAGAAGCAATAGCTGGATACACAGGAAGACATCTGTGTCTCCACTGCAGAAAGCAATTCAACGATCTGGAGGCTCAAAACTCCCGGATTTGTGAATTACAGCATTGTACAAAGCAAAAAGGCTGAGTATCAGCCCAATAAAGGCAGCATCTGACGAGTTTAATGCATGAAATTTATCCCGCCTTCTGAAGGACATCAGGACCACATATAGTTATATATTAATACATAAATATATATCATAATAACACTGATACCCAACTGCTTTTAGACCACAAGCTGCATGTTGCAATCCCTTGAAGGTAGCTGAAGGAAGAGATCCTGTAGCACACAGATTTGAAAATGGAAATTGCCTGATTACTGTTAAGACTGTGCATTTTTTGACCCTTTTTTGGCCATGTCCTTGAACAAACAGGTCCTCTGCAATCTTGTCTGGATATCACTTTAGCAGAGTTCAGTGTGGGTAAAATAAAAAAGGAAGAATGATTCGCAGGAAGATGAGACAAGAAGCGCCTGATGTGGGAAAAGAATCCTTGGACCATAGTCAGACTGCCCAATAACAAGCACTCTCCTTCATATGGGAGTTGTTTACATTGCAAAGAAGGACACTACACAACCATCTCTCAGAATATAATTTTTTTTTAATTCCTACAAATTTTAGGGCTTGTAACTTCCTGAACCAAGGCACTCCACACCAAATTACATGCCACAATAGTAGTCATCTGTCAGTCTTTTTGAACATACGGGTATTAAACTTCATTGCTTGCCCTTGGGGTAGGATCATATTTCCTACTCCAATCTGTGCCAACCCTTGGTCCCAAGATTTTCATTCTGCTCAAGTACAAGAGTGTTCTCAGATCCTCAGTCCAACCTCTCTCCAAGTGTCCTCCTGATGTGTGGGTGTGCTTGTATGTTTGCATGGCTGGCGGCAAGGCAGAACTCAAGAGGATCTGGATGAAACCACAGCCTCAGTTTATGTAACAGAATATTTTCCAGGCAACAGAACTAACAAAAGGCAAGCCAGAACCTTAATAAAATACTTATGAATCAGACCAGACACTCCTAATGATTACACATACTTCTCTTCTGAGAGGGAAATGTATCCCTTGTAGGGGTTGGCAACCCAGACCAAACTCAGTTTGTAAAGTTCTATTCAGGACAGTTTATTTTAGGATATCACTCCACAAGACAGCTCATGTGCTAATTAGACTTGGAATGACTGGGTTCAACAGAGCATTAAGGGTCTAACTAAATCTGATAACCCTGGATTAACCAAGGACTTCTGCTGAGGATGTTGGGCTGCAGAGTACGCACAGACCTATTCACTGTGAAAAAAAGGAGGGCAAATAGGGATGATCCTTGACTCTGTACTGGAAGAGCAGTCACAGTTCCAAGAGACCAACCAAGTCTACTGGAGGGATGACCAGGCTGGATGGGGCTTTGAGCAACCTGGTCTAGTGGAAGGTATCCATGTCCATGTCCATGGCAGGGGGACTGGAATTTAAAGGTCCTTTCCAGCCCAAACCATGCTACGATTCTATAAGCAGTCTGCTTTTAATCACTTCAAGGGTGTTTGAGAGGACTGAGGAGACACCTTCACACTGCAGACTCCCAGATCTTCACAGCTAGGACACACTCACATTTGAACATCATCTTTCTTGAAGCTATTCTATCATTTCAGTACCAGAAGTATCAGAAAAAACAAGTAGCTGAAACAAGTGGTGAAGAACCATTTGACTTTCCTAAGGCCTAGCACTGAGATGGGCCTCAATAAAACCATAAGGTTTTAAAACTCTGCAACTTCTGAACATGTACTATAAATACACTGGGAAATCTTATTCACAAAAATGCCAAGCCATTTGGGAATACTGCTGGGCTTTGAAGTTTGAAAGCAAGATTCATGGACTAATTAATCACAGTATGTGAAAATTATTCATATTATCAGTTTCAAATAATCCTCCTTAATTTCCTGGAGTAATTCCATGTTACAATCAGGGCACCTCATAAATCGTTATTGTTTTTCTCTACATCATTCATTATTTCGTACCACAAACCCTACAGTTTCCCATTTGTCTCAAGTAACTCCCATTTCTTCAGTCTCCCCTCTTAGGAGAGTTTTCCAGGTCCTTGTGCAGCTTCCTGGGAAGTTCTTCAATTCTCTCCAACTGCTCATTCATGCTTCTGAGCTGAGGTGACTAATTGCACACAGTTTCCCAAGTGACAATGGGATGGGCCCTGCTTTCTATATCAACATTAGAAGCCTCTGTGCCATAATCTTCCATTCCATTTGTTATGTACCTTAATGTTCATATGCACATGCTCACCAGGTGAAGTCCCTTATGACCAGGGTGACAAGCTGTTACTTTTAGCATTTTAAAGACATCAGTTTAATGAGCTGGAATAAATTTAATCCGTTTGATGATCTGGAACCTGACAAAGTATACTTTTGTGACTATCTTCTCTAATGTACACTTATGTAACTTAGTCTCAAGCTAAAAAAATTCAAGATTTACAACAAGACTAGCCTAGAAGAAACCAGGGGATTTTCTTACATATCCACTCTCTGAGAAAAAGAGTTTCTTGACCCTGTCTATGTAGTGTGGTTTCGGGGGGTTTGCTCTCTTAAGTTGCACAAATTCTTGGTGTAGGTTTGTGAGAGAGGTTTTCCATGTCCCCATGCAACTTCTCTTTGAGGTCTCCCAAGAGACAAGAGGGTCCTCAAAGTCTTACTAATGTCTGGGTTGAAGGATATATTACCATGGTGAATTTTCCTCATTAAATCAGTGAGGTCTGGTGGCTTGCACCCTTGAAAGAAGATTCCCCTTTCATTCTGATGGGCAGGCCAAGAGGTTATTGTGGTTCTTCTTTTCAACCTCAACTTGTGTCAAGGGGAAAGCAGACAACAAGGCACTGGACCAAGGTGCTTTGGCTGTTGAACGTGCTCTGGTACAGATGGGAATCACTCCCCAGTACCTCTACGACAAACACAAACTCATTGTTTCAGTTTGGGGTGTTTCTTTACCCTGAGGTACCAAATCTTTTCAGCAGTACAAAGCCTGGGAGAGGTCAGGGTTACAGACATGGAAATATTCTATGGGGTCTTTGAAGCTTCTGCAAAGTCACCAAGAGAAGCACAGATAAGAGAAACCTCAGTGGACCAGCACTGACTCTCAAGTGTCTCAACAAGGTATAAAACATGAACTGAATGATGTGTGGCTGGAGCACCGTCACCTTTGTGCATTAATCGCCCTCATGCCATGGCTTGTCAGTGCCAGGACATCCCTGTTTTCTTGCAGTTTCTCCTCTCTTCCTCTTTTATTGTGCCACAGACTGGCTAGCCTTACTGCCGAGGATGTCTGTGGTCCCCCTGAGCCCCATACTGCCTCACCTTTCCTCTGACCGAGTCCTCCCTCAAAAACAGCCACTCTGAGAAGCACATGGGAATAAACAGGCTGTCAGGCTTACTGTAATAAGCAGTCACCACCTTCAGAGTGCTTTATAAATACAGTAATTATAAATAGCAAGTGCCTGCGGAAACGAAAATGAGGCATATGACAAGGAGCTGAAGGCAGGAGGAGACATCTGGGTAGGAATGATGCTCTCCTCAATGCCATTTCAAGCACTATGACCTGCAGCTGGAGGGCAAGTCTCAGCAGCAGGTTAAGTCAGATGCCACGGGCTGTGGGCAAGTGAGAACAGTGTTGCTAGTAGAAGATGGGGAAGTGCAGATGCATGTGGAAATGCTCTTACTGATTTTCTCAAGGGTCAAGCTACAATCACTGCTCCTGGTAAGCCACATTTAGGCAAGAAACCCCTTAGAAGACACTACAACAACTAACATACTAGCAAGTGGTGAAGGAGAGGTCAACCAGAGTAAGCCAAACCCCAGGGCAGACGTGTCACTCCAGGTACCAACCATCAGAATGAAATAGGCAAAGCCAAGGAAGAGACATTGTGTGAGCCAGTGGGATCTTGGGACCAGAGATATGAATTATTTACTCCTCCCACTGGATCTTCTCATATGTGGGCTTATCATTCTGCCACTTGAGTTACTGGACTGGGTGGGACTACAGGAAAAATCCTGTCTCAGCAGACACTGTAATGAACCTCATCGCTAAAACCAGAAAACTGCACCAGCTCAATGATCAGACAGGTTATCCTCCCTGCTTAGAAGGACATCTGTGAGTACAGCTATGCTATCTGAGCTGACACAGAAGACACATGACGATGGAGCCTGAGGCACACATCCCTGCTCTTCACCATGGGAACCCCAGGGACGGACCAAAAGAAGGCAGCCTGCTAACCAATTCAGGTGAGCTGGACCTATAGGCAAAAGCAGACTAACCATGCAGCTGGTCCTGCATCGATGCAGGCAGAGCAGAACAGAGGAGATCTGCCCACTGAACGCATTTAGGTCATGCTCTTCCAGAAGCAATGGCAGCTGGTGTGAGTTTATCAAGAATAAGGTGCAGTTCTGGAGTTAAACTGATGAGATTAGTACAACTGCATAGGGAGCAAGGACTCTAGTCTGAGGTTAACAGTGGGTCTGAGGCAAATTATAAGGTAAAAACCCTGTGTATTTGCCAAGGTCTTCCATACAGGCTCTAATTTAATATTTATTTTTTTCCCTGTAACTCACAGAGCAGAAAAACCCCTGCCAGAAAGAACTGCTGGATCTCAACACTGAGATATCTGCACCACTGTCCCCAAAAGCACAACAACAGGGCAGTGACATGTTGTGCGGGAGCAAAAAGAGGTAATTTGGTGGTTGAGCCAACGGTCAGCAGCATTGCTGGTATCACTCAAATATTTATTATTTATCACTCACAGGTACTGCCAGCCCCACACCTTCAGCACTGCACAAAGACCAGCACATGGTCTCTCTCCCAAGAGTCCAATCTCAGAGGCTGAGCCTGAGCCAGGAACTGCCATCACCTACATTATGGCCACTCGCCCACATTACACTCTGTCTTCTGCCTCCTTCCCATTTACAGCAGTTAACGACCACAGTGCGTTTTGTTTGGGGTTTTTTCCCTCTTATTTGCTGATATAGCCACCAGCAGACTTGCCCAGTAAAAAATATTTGAATGTGTCTGATGGATAGAAAAAAAACATTGTCTACACAACCCTGAAGCTGCAGCACAACTGCGGTAGGGGAGGAAGAGCTTGCGGACAAGCCTGTTTTTATGCTCATCTTAACAGGTATGTCCCTGCTTTGACCCACTTCTTTCAGAAAATGAATAATAAAATCATTTTCATCAAGAGAGAAAACTGGAGCAGAATCAGGAACCAGAGGTATTTTGACAGTCTATTTCTTTCTCTTTGGAGAGTAACCAACTTTCAGATGAGTGTGAGGGTGTGCAGGGAACCTGCTCAGCAGATAACACAGCAAATCCCTGCTAAAGCTGGTTACCAACACAGCTGTCATTGATCATTGCCGTGGATTTCACCCCCTGCCAGCCAAGCTCCCTCAGCTTCCTCAAGCCTTATCTTGGCAGTCTTTTGCACAGCTCTGGAATGGGGTGGGCTTCTGTCTCTTTTGGACTTATGGACTGAACAGCCAGAACCACTTTATCCACATCAGAAGTCTCCCTACAAAGCAGCTCAGGTTGAAGACAAGTGAAGTTTCGCACTACCAGTCTGATTTCAATGGTTTCCACAAGAATGGGGACAAAGTCTTGCTATTGAGTACTGTCCTGTGACTCCACAGCTGACAGGGAGGTACCTCCACCTCTGACCTGCCACCTCTCACCACCCACACAGGTCTCCACACCTCTTACTTTGGATTTGCTTTTCTTGTGTTCAATCATCAGAACTGTGCCTACTGAGATGAGTTTTTCACACAGCATCCAAGATAGAGAAGTGGCTTTGGATTGAGTATCTCAGGCTGACCCAGTTTATATTAAACAGAATGGTAAAAAGCAAACAGATCTCTAACGAAACCTTTTTAATTTTTAAAGAGTCAATCTCGGGTGTGTCAGGGAAAACAATTATAATGCCAACGAGAACAAAGAGCATGCAGAAGTACTGCAGAAAAGACTCTGAATGCACCTCATAAGTAAAAAAAAAAAAAATAATCTGGATTCACCAAGAAAGGTGAAGAGATTAGAATAGAAAGTCTCCTGACCAACCTCAATGAGTAATCACACCCAGAAAGATATTAGAGGTAAGTAAAACAGCGTCTCTGGTGCTGTTTTGGCATGAAGAAGAATATTGAAGCTGCAGCAATGACAGGTTAGATAATACAGGTTAAAGAAGGTGCAGAAAATGGAAATGAGCTTTTGAGTGGAAACAGTTCAAGAAGATGAACGCGCTCAAGTCAGAAGGACAAGATATTCTTGATCCCAGAACAATGAAAGAATAGTTGCATGATCACAGCTGGCAACAGGGCTTTTGATAAAAATACCCATTAGAAAAGAGAGGAAGGAGGTGAAAGCACGTGGCTCAAAAATATTAAAGATGAAGTCTGTAGCTGTGTTGCAAGGACAAGGAAAGTGACCCATGTCAGATTTATCAACCTGCCCCTAGTATTATACTAGGAAAACACTGGAAAATAAAAATAAGACTAGGAAATAAATTAAAAACAGGGCAGAGCAAAACAAGAGGTTGCAAAAGGCAGACTACTGTGTGGTTATCATACCAGAGTGAGGTCTTTACTCAAAAGTAACATGAGACTGGAAGAAAATGAAGATATCTGGGACAGAGAATTTGTTCTTTGTTTACTCGCACAGCCTCAGACATCTGAGAGGTGGTAATGGAGCCATGGGCAGGCCATTCCTGAGTTCATGGCATGTTCTCCTGGGCCACCGGCACTTTCTGCAATGCAGGTCCAGCTCCTTTGTATCCAGCTGCACCTTATCTCCATCACCTGCATTGATGCAGTGAGGAAGACACACAGCAGCAACCGTACGTTCTTCCCGTGAATCATTTCAGTCAGCTCCAGTCACAGAAGCTCTTGGACACCTTTTAAGCATCTCAAGGCAGAGATTATCTGTGCACTCTCACTGCTTAACAGATGTTCTTGTAAGAGTGGTACCTACTGGAGAGGCACAGCCTGTATCTCCTGGGGAGCACTCCCACCCCACACAGTGGAGGCTGCATCAACTTCTTTTTTTTCCTTTAGGCAGGCATTGTACACACAAACTACACATAATTTTTCTTCCACATGCTGATACAAGTATGTGTATCCTGCATACATACCTTCTGTTGCACATCCTGTCCTCCAGACCACGGTGTACCACACACAGAGTTGTGCTGTTGTTACCCACCACCAGTCCCCCATAGGAGCCTGCTCTGCAGCAGCACCACAAACCCAGTGTGGTACACACCTACAGGAGATATCCCACTCTCTGCTCCCATGAGACCTGGAGACAGAGAGATTTCCCAGGTTCAAGAGCGAGATAAGGATGAGAAGGTGCTTCCAGGATACTGTTGCCAACTGCACTCTGCTCTGCAATTTTGCTAGAAGCCCTCTCCTTCCCACCTGGCTCCCTGCACTGAAACTCTGGATTTATCTTCATCACTAGGTATAAAGGCCATGGAGCCTTGCCACTCCACAGGGATGGAGAGGAAGAAACCAACTGAGAACCTGCAGCAGCAAAATGGTTCCTCCGGAGAACTACTGCAGAAGAGGCTGTGCTGAGGATAACCCCCACCTCCACAAACCCCTCGGGGCTGCACACAGCACTGACTGTCTTGGGGAACACACTGAGAGGCTGGAGAATGACAACAGAAACAACACATTTACATTCTCTGACAATGACAACCCTGGATTTCCCCTCTGTGGGCTGTACCCCTGGTCCCTGACCCAAAAACCCCTGTTCTCCAGCTCTGCAATGCCCCTGTCATCTGCCTCTTCTCTTCACGGTTCCTCTATAGCCCTGACAAATTATCTACCATTTTATCTACATTTTCCCCACCACGCTGTTGCCCCTGAGAGGCCTAAAAATGCTTTATCTGAATTATTCTTGGGTAACTGGCAAATGGAAGAAAGGTTTTCTGAACAGGTAAGACCTGCCAAGCAGGTGGTATTAAAGGCTGTAGGTGTTTGGAGGTAAAAAAGCAGATTTCTGCTTCCCTTGTACTCCATGCACCTTTATGACACCCATCAGTCCACACCTTGTATGATACATTCCTTCACAGCCATTACTAACGTGACTCCCATTTACTCCACATTCCCCCCAAACACCTGCAGTTGCAACCCCACATGCTCAGCATCTTCCATAACCCAGAAAGACTGAATCTGCTCTTTGAATATCCCCTTTTGTTATGACATTCCCGTTTGCACATTCCTCTACGGCCACGTCACTTTAGCACACACACTGAAATCTCGTTCTTTTATGCCTTCGCTTTATTGTTCTCACTGTCATCCTGAACACTGCCCCTCCAGCATCTATATCCATATCCCACATACATCCTTCTCTTTGTTCAAGCCGTTCTCCCATATGCAGAGGCAATTTGATGGAAGGATTTGTGCAGAGGGTGGGGGAGGGAAGAAGAAGAAGGCGGGGAAGGAAAAGAGGGATTTGGCTATAACAAGACCATGTAATTAAGCTTTAGTAACTGGTACCCAGCCTGAACCCCTCATTTCAGTAATTAAAAGCAATAATTCCTCCATTCCTAGATAACCTTTCTCATCCAATCTGTGAAAAGAGGCAGGGAGAAAGCATCCATTTACACAGCCAGCACAGACACACCCTGGCAACACAAAGGACTCCAGCCAGGACACGGCTCTTGTGTCTCTTAGCAGAAGAGCCATGTTTTAGATGCCATAATATTTTATCCTAATTCCTTTTGAACATATTATTTACCAGTATTTAGGGTGAAAAAAGAAGGGAAAAAAAAAGGATAAAAAAAAAAGCTGAAAACCACACTGACAGCAACCTTTCCTCTGTCTGAGCCCTTTGTCTCTGGCTTTTCATGGAAGCGCTGTCTGTCAAAACAGCTTTTGAGCTGCACAGCAGCATCACCACCAGGGATGCACAGAGAGCATGGTAGCTGGCAGGACCACAACAATCCGTGTGGGCTCGGCTGTCATGGCAGGCACAATGGAGAGCTGTGCAGCGGCACTGCCGGGGCGAAGCACAGCTCGCCTCTGCACAACCAGCCCTGGACATGACAACTGCTATTTCACAGCCACAATAGACAAACACGCATTCTGCGCAGCAGCCCCAGCCTCCCCGCTCGCTCACATCCATTATAATCACAGCAGCTCCAAAGCAGTGCAGCCTCCAAAGAGACAAATCAATCCTAAAATCCTTAATCGGGTAGCTGGCATCCTCTACAAAAACAAACCAGCCACAGTGCAAGACAACGACCGACCTGAAAACCAACAGCACAGCTAACGCCCACCCCGATCATCTCTCCATCTCACCTTTCCGCAGATCCTTCATTCCCCGGCTCCTGTCAGTGAACACACTCTGCTCTGGCACCACTGTGCACTCCAAGTCCAGAAGGCTCCGTGCTCTCCTCACCAGGATGCTGTGGGAAACACAGAGTCAATTTTTTTTTTCTTATTTTTTTTTTCTTCACAGCTGCATCCCTGGCAATGCAGAGGGTCTGCGCAATCACATCTCCAACGCTCCTGCTGCTGCTGCTGTGACGTGTCTGCGTGTGAAGGAACAAGCATGCCCACAGCACCGCCGCTCCAGCTCGCAGTCAGTCCCTGTGGAACCTCAGACAAGGCAGGGGATGGGAGGGAGCAGATAAGGAGAGGAGGGGAGGTGAGTCGAGATGGATGATGGAGGATTGATTCTTACAGGAACTGGGAAATCAGGAAGGCAGCATGAGGAGAAATAAAAAGACTAAGGTCCGTGCCATAAAACAGAGCTGCAGCATCTTATTCTATGATGAGCTTGTATTTTGGATAACGTGTGCTTGCAAGCTTCTGACCTCTTACCCGGGCTATGTAAAGGAAAGCAAAAGGGACTGGAGTGTTATGTTCCTACCGTTGATAATGGCAGCTAGAACCCTTGGAAATAAAATGGCAGTCTGCAAAGTAACGCGCAGGAGGAGGAGGAGGATGGGAAGACTACAAGAAGCTTCTTGAAGCTTCTTGAAATTCCTGTAGTGCCTCATCCTAAAGAGCTTCATCAACAGTATCTACAGAGCATCCCTGAAATGCAGGCACATCCGGAGCAAGAAGTAACAACCAGCACTTCCGAAAGCACCTGGCAGGGGCAGGATGTCTGCAGTCCCTGCTCTCACAGGGGATCTCAAATCAAGATCCCACTAACTATTAGCTGCAGTCTGTGATCAAAGTGCTGCCCATGACCTGGGCTAAATCGCAGCATCTCTGCAAAGCAATCCACTGCAAATCTCCCTCCCCGAAACAGGGGGTCACCACCTGCAAAGCTTGGGCTCTCTTGCTATCCTGGGGCTACATAAAAGGATTTTTCCATCACCTCTTTTCACCAGAGCGAAAATGGAACCTGCTCCATAGGCAGAGCAGTGCAGGTCCTGACATGGCACAGGTAGCTTCGGCAAGGGACATATGTGGCTACTTTTGGTGTTTCACCAGTTAGGACATGATCACACACCCCAGAAACTCAGCTGTGCTTCAGGCTGTGCCAGGGGAGGTGTTTCTAGCGCTGACGCACCATCCATCCTGGAGGGACCACTCATGTTATTGCCCTTTCCCATCCAGCCCCGTGCCTATAGCCCTGCGCGGAGCCAAGCATAGCTCAGAGACTGGAGCATCCACACTGGAAAAAGCAATCCCTATGACCTCAAACCAAACCCCATCTCCTAAACTGAGTCTGCATGGGAAGTGAGCAGGTAAGTCAAAGAAGGAGTAAAAATGTCACACAAAGTTCAGAGAAATTAATTACTGCCACATGGCTGAAAACTTTTTGCTTCAGGCCTTGATGCACCCAAAACAGGAACCAAGTAACACAAATACAACAGCCCAGACAACATAACACTTTTCAGAAGCTTCTACCTCTGGAGAGGTCAAAATAAACACCTATGCCAGAAAAATGTTAAGACTTATTACTGGAAGTGGCTGCCAATTGTCTCAGAGGCCAGAACACTAGGAACTTTTAAAATATCTCTTCAGGTAACATTCGAATCAGATTTCTCACTGAAAACCCAGGGCAGATCCCACCAGGGACTCCAGAGGCAAGAGTTTAGGGCTTCCCCTCCAAGGAGGGGAGAGACCCTTCCACCAAGAAAACAGAAAGGGCCTTTAGCTGGCTGTGGGCTGAGCAGCCTGTTTGCAATGCACTGGAGCCAGAATCGCAGATGCAGCTCTGCTACTCACTCACCTCCAAAACATGGGCAACGCTCCCTCAACCAGTTCCGGAGCTCAGGCTTCACAGGTCCTTCCCAAAAGGCCGATGTATCTGCCCCATTGGGGGTACTCCATGCTCCCCAGCCCACTGCCTGCTTTTCCTGGAATGCTGGGGACCCACACCATGACCCAGTCCTGTTCAAGTAGCAGGGACAAGCCCCAGGTAGGATGCAGGAGTGAGGGACATACCTCTGTGCCTGGCCATTACAGCAAGCAGAAAGCTAGTCCTGGCAGGCTCTGCTCCAACCGAGCTGCAGTAAATGAGACTATTTACTGTGCCCCCATTAGCGTGCAGCTCCAGGACCCCCGTATGGCCAGCTCCATTGTACTGTCAGCGTTAATTAAGGCAGGCTCAAGCAGACATCTCCGGCCCCTTCAGCTGGGACAGTTGGGGAGCAGCAGCGAGGAAGGAGACAGAGAGTTTCAGCTGTGGAGCTCTGTGCAGAACAAGGAGCATTTGTTACCCAGGAAACTCGTTCCCACAGCAGAGAGGAGAATGGAAACTATTTCAGTGCCCTCCCCAGTCCTCCACAAGCATTGCCAATGCTGACGCCAGGAGGTATAAATGCTGGCAGGCTGAGTGCTTGCCTGCCTCCCTGTCCCTGCCACAGGACACTGGCATTAACCAGTTCGCTGACAGCAATGCCTGCCTTGTGTAGCAGACACACACACCAGAGCACATGAACTCAGGGGGATATTTTGTTAAAAATCGGAGAGAGCAACGCAGCAGACAAGGGGCTCTCTGACAAACACTCCTATTCACATATCTGCTCCCAACACGAACATCTGTATCCTCCTCCCCAAAAGATGTTCTGCATGTTTCCCAAATCCCAAACTCACATGGCCTTGCCCCTCTGCAGCACATATCCCTCTGACGCATCTCCCTCCACAATCTGTCTCTCTCAGCAACAGCAGTAAGAACTGATGGCCTGTCCCAAAGCTTTGCAGGTAGCAGGAGATCTCAGAACTAATGAGGAAGAACAAAGCTCTTTCTTTGGGAGACTGTCTTCTAGGAGATGACTTCTCTTTGATCACGGAGATGAGTCAGTGTGAGAAGGGGAGCGTGGCTGATTCCACAGTCTCACGCAAGGAGGGAGCAGGGATAATGCAGGCTGGTGACTGTGCCAGAACAGTCTTCTTTGGAGAAGGAAGGGGAGGGAGATGGAGGTGCAAGGACATCTCTGCCCCAACAGTAACAAGGGTCCTCATCTTGCTCAAACTGGGCAGGCAGGGATAGTGCTTCCCAGACACCAGCACTCTGGGGCATAGCTTGGAGGGAAAAAATTCCTTATCAAGCAATGTCAGTCTCATTATCCACAAGCATCCCAAGTATCAGGCAGAATTTTTGCCATCTCATCTCCTTACCCCTTGCTCCAGGGTTTTGAGAAATGAATGCACAACACAACCTTCCAACTGTGCACTCCAATAGGCAGAACATCCTACTCCCTGTCATGGGCTGCAGCAAAACTCACCCCTTTGGGGGAGCCCCAGGTGCTGCACTTACACTGGACATGAGCTGTATGCGTACCCAGAGCACTTGCTGACAACTAGGACACAAATAGATCAACTAGGTGGAAAAAAGCCCAACCCATTTGTGTCTTGGTCTCAGGCTTCTTCCTTTATATACCATAAAGGAATTGGCTGCTGAGGTCAGCACATGCCCACCCTTTCCACTTTTGCTGCAATTGTGCAGCTAAATCATCCACCAGCTGCCCCAGCCTCTCACCTATTTGCTGCAAAGCTGCTCCAGCAACGTGTCAACTGGAAACAGTTCAGCCCCAGATCCCAGCCGGCTGCCTGGGATGTAGCTCTGACACCGAGCACCCTGCTGGAACAGGTCTTTAATCACCATGAGGTGGGGGTCACAATTCTGACCACCCTCACAGCTGCTGCCTCCAGCTCACTGCTACAGCCCAGCAAAGGGAGCTGCCTGCCACCTCCTCCGAAAGGATGGGTATTTTGACCAAGCTCTCATTACCTACAGTGTGTCCATTCCTCTCAAGCAAACAGAAAGTGGTATGAGTTACAGCAAGCTCTCCACCACAGCAGATAACCTCTGCATTGCTATCTGCAGGTGCAACAGCAGGAACATGCCTAGGGTATAGATTCTGGCCTATCATGACCCCACCCGCAGCATGGCCATGGGACATCTTCACTCTTTCCCACGTGCTGGACAACTCATGAGCAAGGTGAAAGCAGCTCAGTGCCTTCCCACCTTGCTCACTCATTGCTCAAGGCAGAAATCTAAATTCCCAAGACATGGCAACCCCATCCATCACCACTGAGGTTGTTTTGGAAATGTCAGAGAGACAGATGTTGGTCAGAGTTGAACTAAGAGCACAACTAGAGCAAGGGGGACCAGAGTACAGAAGCCAACAGGAAAGGAGGAGCTGATGAAACTTTATAAAATTCCTCATGAAGAAAAATCAAAACAATTTCCCATTCCTGCAAACTCAGTGCTTCAAGGTCAAACGACATCTCTCTAACACAGAGAGATCAATACAGGCTGATCGTTATCGGCATGTGCTTGACGTTTTTTCTGTTCAGTGGGAACAAATACATGGGCCTTTGAACAAAGGGTCAAAAATCCACGCAGATTGATAAAAGCACATGTTAGCATAGTGGAAACACCTGCCCTCAGCCCTCACATTTCCCCAGGGGGGTCACTAACCGATTCCCACTGAACCTGCCTTCCAAGGGGATCTCAGGACAGAAGCACAAGAGTCTCTGGGGTTATGCTGGTTGCAAACACAGTCACAGCATTAGGATTCACCAGCCCCTCATCATGACCCTGTGTCCCAGTGAGTCCTGCCTGCTGCCCAGAACAGCAGCACTGATTTCTTCAGGGTTAGCAACCCAGGGCAGGAGTCACATCTTCGAAAGAGAAAATGGCTTCAAAAGAGAAAGTTGTTGCTGTTTTTTAAAAAAAAAAACTTGGACATTTCCTGTTGCTTGCTGTCTTCTAAGAGAATTAATTCCCCAAATTCATCCCTCTGATGTTTAAGAACATTCTCTGAGTTTACAGCTTATCTTTATCCATGCACAGCTCACCCCTATCCACTCATGTTCCAAAAATGAGCTTTATCATCAGCATTTATCCCAGTCCATGTTTAAAGTTACATCATCTGCGTTCTCTAATCATTTCACATTAGGCAGGCTCTCCATTTCTTTTATCATACCCATATTCCTTCTCAAAGTTTGCACACAGCCTTCAGCAAGTGACTGGAAATGTACACAGTCTTCCAGACAAGGTCTCCCATGCCTAAATATGCTAAAATTTCCCCATCTCTGCTACCAATGTTTTGTCCAACGTGTCACACTGGATGACATTTATCTTTTTCATGGCTGCATCCCGCTAGTCGCTCGCAGTTATCCGGCACGTCACTTTAAGCCCCTGAGTCTCCCTCCCTCATCGTTCCCACTTTCCCCAGTGAGCTCCCGGACGGAGCTGAACTTTTCGCTCATTTTGCACGCACATAGCCATGCAATTCTGAACCATCCAGCTCCCATTTGTATTATTCCTCAAGGACATCCCAGTTTTCCTGCTGAATAACACTGAACTGCCTCTGACAACGCTTCCTAGCTTTGTGTCTTTAGGAAACATCACTAGTGAAGTCTGACTTTATAATGCTCATCAATCTGATGGATTGGATAGCTTCCATTTGAAGGCTTATCTCCACTAACAACTTCCCTTCAGACCAGTAGTTCCTCTTTCAACTTTCCTGTTATCTTACTCCAGTCTGCTTACTGCTTCTTAGTTTTCAAAGGGTACTATGTATGGAAGAAATACACATGGATCCAAGGGTAGGTAGGAAAAGCACCTGAGAGATTCATTTCAGGATACTAAACAGATAAAATATTAGCAAATCCCCTGGAAAAAAAGAATTAGGATAATATGATGCATACTTTCCTTGCTCCCCCTCCTTGCTCTACACCTGCAACCATTTCTAGAAAAATCATACTGAGCAAGGTCATTCCAATCACTATGTGGATTTTCAGCTTCCAGTACTGAAGTGAAATCCTTCCCATTGCTGGCAACTGATGCTTCACTGACCAGGAACAGAGGCCCTCACAAGCTCCATAAAAAGTCATAACTACCAGATAGGGCTAGTGCTGGCACAGATCCCCCCAGGGCTGGGCTGAGTTCCACATACCTCTACACTACTGAGACATCTATGGGAAAACCAAATCCTGCCCACAACCAGCTGTCTGTCTCCAGTCCCTTCCAGCCCCAGATTCCAGTATGCTTATAGTCTTTTTCAAGGAAAAGTGCTGCTATCAACATTTTACATGTAGGAGACTGGGGCAACAGGGAGATGTGAATCACTCAAAATTCTATGGGAAAGAGAGAAATGACCCCACAACCAACTCTTAGCACCCATCTTTTACTCCTAATACTTAGTACTGCCCAAGCAAGAGCACAAAGAAATAGCTGAATGTTTCTATAGCAGAGAGAAATGAGGACACGAACTGAAGAGCAGCTCCTCAATCATGTCTGAAGGCTCAGCTTCAATCTGATAAACCAAGCTCTTAAAGAGGTACAGAAAATCTTGAATTAAAGCAAGGCCTCAAGATAATTGATCCAGCCTGAGGTTTCAGAGTGTTTTAAGTAGCTCTAAGAGCAACCCTGTTTCTTCAAGTACTCACTCAGATATTGATGCTACACTGAGTGGGAACATAAACTCTCACCAGTCAAAGCCTTGGTAAAAGAAGCAGAGAGGATATTATTAAAAAATAAAATAAATATGCCTTTTAATCTGGTAAACGATTGCTCTAAGCAGCCATGGTAACATTAAGGTGTTACTGGCTTCACTTCTATTAGTTTTCAAAATGGGACCAGTGCTGCCCCTGCAGCACAATTTACCTAAATGACTGGTTTCACCATAACTTATAGTTCCCCACTGCCATGAGGAAATCCTTAAGTTGCCACATTACATACTATATTGGAGCTGGTGAATTCGGCAGCCACAGTTCTGCTGCATTCACCAGTTTGTATTCTGACCTCAAATAAGAGTTCTGTACTTCCAACTAAGCAGCTGAAAAGCTGCAGGGCTGAGCTGAATCTGCAGCCCTGAAATGGTTCACTGTGTACACTGCTTGAGGGAAGTGACTGCTTATGGTTAGTTCCCATGATGTGCACCGAAGTGACATTCCCTTCCCATTCCAGGGGCATAGCCAGGGTGACTCAAAGTCAGGGTGACTGCACGGCACACAAGGCTCACAGGGACTGCAGGGGAAGGGATGTAGCAAGGAAAAGGGCAAGCAGAGGAGAAGAAAAACATCGCTGCTGGACGCATGAGAGTCCACATCCAAGAATGGAAAAAGATCCTGCCCTCTCGTTTCAGGACTGAGTCATAAACAGTTTGTTTCCCAAGGCAACAGCAAGTATGAAAACTGCTCTGTATTTCCCTGCCCGTGGCAGGGGGGTTGGAACTATACGATATTTATAAGGTCCCTTCCAACCCAAACCATTCAATGACTCTATGATTCAAGCAGAAAACCCACACTCACCTCACTCTGCACATGCCAAAGACCTCCCTGCCATCCCTGTTCCGAGCAACAGCAGAAGTCAAGCAGGGAGATCTGTCAACTTGCCACAAAGCGAGTTCCCAGCAGACCTCCCTGCTCTGAAACATTCCCACTTCACTTTTCAACGAAGCCCAGAGAGCAAATAACCACTGTCTGATTTATTAGAGACACATGATATTAATAATGGTTGTTTATACTGATTTTTGCCCTAAGTTTCTCCACTTACCACCCCAACTGGACACACAGTGCTGCTCTGCAGTGTTACCTGCCCCAGTTGGCTATGTTTTAGTGGCAAATAAAGCAATATCTCAGCAGCTTGTGCTTCTGCAAAGCACTCTGTGATTAAAAGAGACTGCTGAAATACACTCAAAACCCACCTACCACCAGCAATGCAATAGCAGAATATTGGCAAGCATAGAACTCCAGTGCTAAACAAGAGACTGCCTGGGTTCCTGAGCACCCACATCCCAGTAGACACCAGAAAAGCTGCAAAGGGGAAAGGGAACAGGACCATTGAAAACTTGTTGATACTCTGTCCACCACTTATATATTAACCTGCTGGCTCTCAGATGGAATAGTTGTCTTTTACTCTTCACCTGTGCTGTCTACAGTACCAATACTGTTAGCTGAAGGGATAAGGTATACACACAAACAGCAGATTGACATAAATTATAGCCATTACCATGACATCTCACACAGCACAGACTGCACATCCCCACCCATAATCATGGTGCATGACCTGCTCATTCAGAAGGGATCTGTGGTTACTGCAGATCACAGGCTAAGCTTGAGCAATAGTGGCATTTTGCTTTGAAGCAGACAAACAATATGTAGGGCTGTGTGCACAGGCATGTCATATGCAAGACTTGGAGTCATCCTTCCTCTCTGCCCAACACTGGCTCATGCCTCATGGACATATATCCCAAATGGACAAACTGGCGAGAGCTCAAAGGCAACAAGGAAAAAAAAGGACAGAAAAGACTAAATTGTGAAGCAAATGGGTTGTTGGTTCTCTGTGGAAAACTAGGGGGTACATGAAAGCAATTTCAAAACGTATAAAAGGCTGCTGCCAAGAGCCAGTGAACAAGCTGTTCTCCACCTCCTCAACAACAAGAGGAGTGTCCCTAAGGGGCAGACAGGGAAGCTTAAGTTAGACATCAAGTATAAAAGATAAAACTAGCCATCCACTACATCAAAAAAAAATTAACAGTCAGAAGGTAAGGCTGGTTTCCTTAAAATTTTCCATGGTCTTGTATGTCTCAGGAAGCTCTTTGCTTTACTTATTTAAAGGCATGCAGTCCTATTAATTTTCACAGGCCCTCACTGACATTGGAAATACTGTCTTTCTCCAGCTTTGCTGCCAAACAAATGCCCATCTTAGAGCCTTGGTCAACCCATGGCACCAGGAGATACCGACAGGTGGAAGGGACTGGATTGCTAAGATGCAGAATGCAGCAGATAATGTCCCTTTTGCTGGGAGCTTCTAGAGATTAAATGAAGAAATCCAAGGAATAGCATGGCCCAAGGCCACTGTGCCTGGGTCAGGGAGATATGATTATTATATATCTTTTGGAGGTCCTACTGTCGTGTGATCTCTGTTTGACTCAGAGAAGCAGGGAACCTCTAATGAGGGATTAAAAGCTGAGAGCTATTTATTCCACGAGGCAGAATACCTGGAGAAACACAAACATGCTCCTGGAAAGACACAACAAACATACAGGTGCAGCTGAGAGTGGAAAAGCGTTGTGTGCCAGCTGATCTAGTAACTAATCCACCTGGCTGTTAAAAACATACTCCAGATGTACTTTTTCCCTAAACAGAACATGCTTAGCACAAGCTTTCAGCCAGTGGATTCATCCTCCTTTCACCCACCGCATTGGAAAGACCTTTTTCTCATGAATTTGGTATTGTCAGAGATGACCCTTGGTCACAGTTGAGAGCCCTTCCAAATTTCTCTCTTGTTATTATTAACCTCTTCCCATCTAAGACAGCAAGCTGTCATGGATCATCAGTCACCTCTACTCAAGGTCTCCATATCAGGTCAGCCCATGATTAAGCAACCTTGTGGCTGTATGTGCTTATCGGTGTATGTTTAATTGGCACAAAGAGATTTAACTCACAGCTCCTACTTGCTGTGTGGCCTGTTGTGCAAAGTCTACCTCCTCCAAAAGTCACGTTCAGCCAACAGGCAGCCATCCTATGGGCAGGCAGGCACACAGAGCCAGAAATGGGGAATACCTGCCTGTTGGCTTTGGGCAACGATTTCGCTCAGGCTGGAGAAAGACCCACAGTGATGGAAATGCTACAGGGATAAAGGGGATCCGTGTGTGGGAGGAAATCCTGTCCTGTTCTTTAAAATAGAAAATAAAAGCTGGCAGAGGCAAAGCCCAGGCAGCAGCGATTGAGGCAGGACACGAAGGCAAAGCAGGTCACAGGAGATGGCTGACAAACCTGCCAAGCTTGGATTGTGTCGGACAGACTGAAATAGGGCTCAGCCTCGTGTGAGGCAGATGAAAGAGCAGGGGCACACTTCTCTACAGGGTTCCCCGTGGAGACATTTAGGCACTTCAGGAACTCCTGGAATCTGTGGTGTGTAGCTCTGGCACCACAGAGACTATTAGAGAATAGCCTTGAAGAGACTATTCTAGATAGAAGAACTATTAGGAGACTATCGAGAAACATCCAGCAAAGAGGTGCTCAAGGACAACAAACAAAGGCGTGTCCACACACTCCAGAAACATTCCAGTCAGAGGAACAAGAGCATGCCAGGGTGGAAAGAGCCTTGAAAGAGCCCTCAGGAACTTTGTAATATATGACGATAGACAGAGCCTTGGCTCAGGCCTATTAACAAGCAGCCACAACAGCGACTCAGAGAGCTCCTCTGTTGGCTGGACATGGAAGAGGAGCAGGAAGGAACACAAGAACTGAGGAGTAGGAAGGCCCTGATGAAGGACTGATTGCTCAGAGCATGTTCCTGGAAAAACAGAAACATGCTTTTCATCTCCATGATGTACTTCCATCTCTGGACAATTCTGAAGCCTGTGTTTTCAATTCACGCTTAAGAAAGCACTCCAGACTGTGCACACACCCAGCCTGTGCCTCTCACACAGCATGGAAAAGAGAAGACCAGCTAAATGGTGAGATGGGGAGGAGGATGGAGAACTGGAGATAGAACAGTCCAAGCCAGAAGCCGAGCATCTGCTCTGCTCTCACTCATTCTCAGTGCAACAGCCAGAGAAAATGCTTGGTCATGATGCTCTAACAGGACCTGTTCTCCATCCCTGGGAACATCTGCCAGAATTAGTAATCCCGAATCAGAGGAGGTGAAGCATGCACTTGTGACCTTTTCAGCAATTTTTGTATGCCTGCTGCTTTCACAGCAACCTTCTGTTATCAGCTTAAAATAAATCCAGCCCTTCTGAAAGCACTCAAGGATTGCAGAATCACAGAATCATTTAGACTGGAAAAGATCTCTTCTAAGATCACTGAGTCCAGCCATAAGGATCTGGCTCTTCCTCTACAAAGCCAGAAACTAGAACTGATGCATCTGGGGATGCAAACATGGAGGCCAAGGAGCTGTAGAGGGGGATTAATGCTGCAGTCCTGAACTCCAGGATCTGAACGGGAAGTGTGGTCTCCCCTGTCCATGATACAGCTGCTTTCAACTCGGAGAAAACAGGGAAGCCCCAGCATTGCCCCTTAATTTACAAGCAGGTGACCTCTTGTTTCTTCTCCCATGTGTGAGGCTTCATGTATTAAGCTGTGTAACCAATCGGTGCTCCACTCCCACTTCTACATCCCATGTGAGACCAGGCAAGAGTGGAGCCACATCATCCAGCTGCAAAGGGACTATCTCTTTCTTCAGATGAGGTTTCTTTGAGCATGAGCCCCTCCATAAGCACTTTTTGAAGCATTTTGTGAGCTCTGGGCTCCAGACACTGAGGACAAGGACTCAGTGAGGTCTGCTGCTTTCCAGTAAGGTCTCCTGTTTTCCAGCACACAGCATGGGGTGATACTGCAGCAGCACGAGAGCAGCCAAACTGCCTACCTAGTGTAGGACCTGATCAACAACAGGCAAAACCCAGCCTGAGGGAAACAAACCACAGCTCCAGCCTCTCGGTGGGATGGTGCATCCTGCACCGGCTGCACAGCTCAAGGAGCACGGCTCCTCCCCAGATATCTCTGCTGTGTGATCCAGCTTTCAGTTGTAGGCACTGACCACACCACAAAAAGGGTAGATTTTTGGAGTAATTTTTGTGTTTATATGGATAAAAAGAATCCAGATCTATGGCCATAATGCAACTCACAGATTTAATATGCCTTCCACACTTAAACTGATCTCCAGGTACCAGTCCTCAGGATAAACCTAACCCAGGACCAGAATGCCTACATAAGCCACTGCTACAGTCCAAGACCTTCTAGTGAAGCAGCTAGCCCTGGCCACCAGCAGGGACCTGGCAGCAGGCTAGATTAAAGCTCAGCTTTAACCCCTCTGGGAATTTCCTGTACCTCACATTAGACATAGCGATAATACTCAGAAACACACAGGGAAAGCCCAGTGGCAAATAACCTAATCAGAAGTGAAAGCCTCACACCTTCTTGATATCAGCACACCTGCAGAACCTGAGGGTCACAGTCCCCTGTGGTCAGCAGGACCAGTAAGAAGAGGAAAACACAGGAAGACCTGCTGGACCCCCTCTGCTGCCCCTTGCCCTCCCCCTCCCCCCCCCCAAGGGTCCAAGGCTGCTCTCCATGGAAGATTCCCAACACTTTGGCTGAAATGATGCCAGCACTTGGGCAGGGCTTGGTGTTATTTTTAACACTTGCTCACATAACTCTTTGGATGAATCCTGGGAAGAGCTTGTCACCAAAATAGTACACTGTGGGCACTATTTATACACCCACTGGCAGCACAGCAGGATATGCTAAGGAAGCAAAGCTAGAGCACCCCCTTATCCTCCTCACAGGGACCTAGGGGGGCCCTAAAACATAGTTTGTTGTTTGGGCTGGTGCTCAGAAGTGAGCAATCACCTGCAGGAGGCCTGGTATCCTGCTGAGGAGACAGACTCATCCATATGGGAGGGAAGCCCAGGTACAGTAAGCTTGGGGAAGATGGATGGCTGTGAGCACATCCCAGCTGCCGTGGACTAAAAAGGGAACAGTTGTGCCTAAACACAGAAAATGCTAAAGCCCTCCTATTTTATCTCTCCTTGGCTACTGTGGGGAAATCCAGAAGGGGTAGGGTTTCTCAGTCGTCACCTCTTTTCTCCTATACAGCACAGGCAAAGGTGTGCAGTTGTGGGGTCAGGTGAAACTTTAAATGCCAGCAAGGCTCACTAGAAAGAAGGCACCAAACCAACAAGACTGACAGTCCTTCATCCCTAGGGACAGCAGCAGCCTCAGGCCTTTCCATACCAAAACAGTGTGCCCTAAGGAATTGAAGGAAAAACAAAACAAAACAAAACAAAACCAAACCAAATCACCCTTTTGAGACTATCTAGGGAAAGGAAGGCTCTTCCCCTGTCTAATTTTCTGGATTAAAAATAACTTCTCTAAAGCCATTTCTGAGCCTATTGAACTTCCTTGATTTTTGTCTTCCTTGAGTTTGTCCTCCCTCCCACTGTCTCCCAAGACACATCAGACTGCACTCTACTTTCACATCTCCCACAGAAGCAGGTGACATGACCTGGAGAACATGCACAGGATGCTGGATGAGAACAGAGAAGTTACAGAAGAGAGGACCCCATTCTGGAGCAGAAAAGGGCCAAAGTTTCATTTCTCCAGTGTGTAGATAAAAATAAAATGTATATATGCATTTTCTTTCCCTGTAAGAGAGGCTACAGTCTGAGCAGCATACTGACTGTTCATCAGAGCTACAGAACAATGCAATACAAAACCACTAATTAACACATGCTCTCCAGGCAGGGGCAGGACTGGCCACATTACTTTCAGCATAACAAATAGAAGGGATCGGCTCCTACCTTGCTAGATACAATCTCCGCAGGACGCGGGCTCAGCTCATCGCAGCTGGAAGCCGAGTGCAGCAGCAATGGCATGAGAGCAGCAGGAAGAATACAGCATGCAGAGCCAGCGATAATCCAGAGCAAAACCAGCTTGTCCCCGTGCCGGCTCAGGGATCAGCGAGCCGTGCTGCAGGGAGCGTCTGCCGGCAGCACCCCTGTTGATGCAGGACGGCGGGCAACAGGCAACATGACAAGGCACTTCTTCCAGACAGGAGCCGGCTGAGGAATTCCTCCTGCTGCCAGCCACCTGCCCCTCCTCCGGCACAGCGGTGCCAGGGTCTCACCCACAGCGCGTGTGGGCAGGAGAGAGGAGCGAGGGCTGCGGGCTGCTGGCAGCGCAAGGGCCAGATTGCTAATGAAAGCCCCAGTGTAAATACAGATGCGCTCTGGAGAGGGCTATGGCAGAAATGCAGCTCGTGTTACAGAGAGCCATTTACAGCAGGCACAGAGAGCGGGGAGAGCGTGGCGGGGCTGTGCGGGATGGCTCCACTGCCTGCCCACTCGGACAGCGGGCTGGGAGGGCAGCTGCCTGCCAGGGGAAGCCTGGGAAGAAGTGACCAAGAGCAAGGGGAGACCTCCCCCAATTCCACACTCTTCAGCAGCTCCTACAGCTCCATACGCAGTATTTTGCATAGCAGAAATGCAAACCTGTCCAATTTCCCATCCTGCGCCCCAACTGGGACAGCTCCAGCCCCACCTGGGACAGCCTCAGCCTCACATTTTCTCTGGTGCAAATGCCACAGCAGCCCACCACACCAGGGAGAAAGGCTGACTGGAGCTTTGCTCCATCCATCTGTCAGATCAGCTCATGGTGCAGGAGCCCATTCCCGTTGTCCAGGTCTTCTCCCCGTGTTCATGGGCCCCACATGTTTGAGACTTACCCTCTCTCCCAATTTCAGTGTCTTTGGCACCTACTGCTAGGATTCTTTTCCCCTGCCATTTTGGGGTAATTTACAAGCTGTGTTGCAGTTGGATTTACACCAAATCTGAAAGACGGGGGATAGGAACTAGGTCAGCAAAGCAGCAAAGTGTCAAAGGGTTTGGGGGCTTTGCCTCTGCTGCACTACAATTGGAACCAGCATCAGAGAGGGTTTGTAGCTTTTAATCAGTGCCCATCAAACAAGACTTGAAAGACCTTAGGGGGAGGATGAGAAGGAGCTGTTTCGGGACATTTCATACCACAGCAGGCACTGCCTCTAAGCCCTGTGTCAGACAGGCATATAGCTCACACAAGTGACCTCTGGGTGAAACCAGTGACAAAGAACAAGGAGTTCATGTGGTTCTGAAGCAAGTGTGGTCTGTTCTGTCAGGACGGGGGAACCTCCAGCTCAGATGTGTAAACCTCAAGCAGGCCACTTCCCTACTCAGTGCCTTAGTTCCCCCCCCCTGCATCCCCTGCAAAACAAGGGCCACAACACTTACCAAGCTGCTGCAGATGTTGCAAAGTTAACTTCGTCATGGGGTGCTGGCAGCCCATAAACAGGAACGAGCATTCTGCAGGACTCTGTTACCACCCATAAAGTGGAGACTCCTTGTGGTTTTCCTCGACACACAAACTACTGCTCGCAGCTTTCTTCACCCTCACCACAGCAGATACGCTGCAAAGACAGGGATCCCCACTACCCCCAAAAGCAGGTAGTCCCTCTACCAGCTGCGCCCAGACCATCTGCCAGGCAGGAATGCGGTGCACCAGCCCGGCCTCAGCCGAGCTGTCAAAGCAGCGGAAGGGCTGAGGCTGCACTGCTCTGGAATTCCAGAAACGCACAAACACCCGTCAGCCTGCACCAGGAATGACTCCTCCCTGCCCCGGACCAGGCTGAATCACTGGAAATACCAAAACAACGATGAGGTCACGTTCCCAGAGCAAGGAATTGTAGCCAGATATAGATGCGTGGAGAAGTGGGCTAAAAAGGGACGCGGTGTAGGGGCTGGGGGCTCTGGCAGACAGGCACCATGAGCATTTGTCTCGTTTAAAAACAGCCTGACGCTGCCAAGAGACGTTTTTCTTCTCTGCAGGGAGAGGGGAATGGGCTTTAAACCCTTCATCCATCCCATCGAAAGAGGCACAAACATTCTAATGCTTCTGAGTGTGTAGTTTGGGGTTCGAGGAACAAGGCAGAAGTAAAATTATGATTCTAAGTCTAGTGTTCCCAAAATTTCACTATGATACCACATTCAGGTTTAAGCAGTGAAGAATCCCTCTGAGGCAAGCTGAATGGCAGACAAAAATCATATGCCCATTACTGCTTTTTGCTTTTGCTATAGCCAGTTTCCACAAAAGAAAACTCAAAGAATCCAGAAGCATTGATTTGGTGAGTTTTCAAAAGGATTAGCAGCAAATAACAGTGGCTCCTACTACTGCTCCTAAAATGAGTATCAAAGGCATTTCATTATGAGCAAACAAGACTCTTCAAAGTTGTGCAGTTCCAGACTTTCACAGTTCTCGGTGCAGGGACACTGGAGACATTTTGCTATTTAGACTGTGAAGGAAATTGCAACACAGGACTTGGAAAGGATAAAGGAATTCACAATAGAATTTGCAATAGCCTGCTCTTTCCCCTTTCCGTAGGACGAGACATTTCGATGGATAACACCACCACCCACAGTCATGTGAATAAGAGGCTCTAAGAGTCCAGATTTTGTTCCATCAGGACATAAATCATATCCTAATCAGAATTCAAGGGGAAACAAAGACAGGATTGGATAGCTAATGCCAGGCATCTCGCCTGCCTGGCAGAGCAGTAATCATTGGACTGGCACACCCTGTAAGCCAGTGGGCAACGCCTACATCAGTCCCCTTCTCCTGACAGTCCTCCCAGATTTGCTAATAAAAGTGATAAGAAAATCTGTGGTGACCTGTGTGTAACTCCCACAGGAGAGCCATCAGACCAGAAGTGCTCAAAACCAAATCAGTTCATTTTCGCCCCACCGCTTCAGCACGTTCTGGTAACCAGAACCACCTTATTGGGTTACTCCAAGAATTCTTCTGATCTAGTGCCCTACCCCCAACATTTTGGCATTGGCATATACAAATCACAGAGTATGGAGTGATTTCTCCTAAAAACACATTCTTCCAGCCTGCAACAATCAGGAACTTCTGGAGCTGGAGGTCGCACACTGACCATCACATTTCACAGACACTGAAACACATCTCTGCCATTGAGGTGTCTGGTTCCTTTTGGAATCTGTGTGTATTTTCAGTCTTCATGCCATCTCGTAGCAACATGTTCTACAAATCAACTGTGTTGAAACAGGACTTCCTTAACCTCCAGTCTAATAAATAATTTTGCTGGATGTGCTTCCTCACTTTTCCTTGTTTAATCTCTCTTCCTACAGAAGCTTAATCATCCCCATTCCACTTTTCTCTATCATGTCCAGGTCTATGTCACTCTTTTTGAGACAGAGTGACCAGCTGGTATGTGGAACTCAAGATACAGGCACAACATGACTGAATACCTATTATAAAAGAATACAGACCAGCATTTTTTGTTTTCAGTGTGAGTTCTACCTTTTCTGGCTACAGCTGAGCATTGAGCTGATATGCGCAGATAATAATTCACAGTGACTCCAAAGGGCTTGTTATGGGTGGTGAGAAACTGTTCACAAATCACTGTTATAAGTGGCATTTTATCAGCATGAAATCTCATTTTCTGTTGTATCATGCTAAAGTTCTGCAAGATACACCTGTAATTCTTCAGGCAGTTTTCAAACCAACTACCCTGACTACCTTAGAATCATCAGAAAAATTGAAGTCTTCACTACATCTTCCAAACCATAGCTAGATGTGTTTCACAGCATGTGTTTCACAGGGATCCCTGCAGGATCAGGCACTGCAGGTACCTGGTGCCCTGTAAAGCATACCATTGGACAAGGCGTGCTCCAAGCACACTGACCAGGAATGCTCTGTTTGAGTGGATATCCCACGGTGGACTGTGGAGCTCTAATGCTCGTGATGTGCAGCTGAACTGATGCTGACACAGGCCATGCACAGGCAGACGTACTCCAAAGCTTTGCCAGGCACAGTCTCAGTGCTGTGTATATGGCAGCACAACCGTAACAGCAGCAGGATGGCCACATTCCACATCCTGTTGCTGGGGTGAGATTTGCAGCACACCAAATCTGCACTCATGGATGTGTGTCTGAACAAATGTCTTGCCCTGGCATTCAAGGAGGATCCTGGTGCAGTTTGAACCAGCCATTGTGAAATCAGCTAACTTGAACTTCCTCTTGTGAAGGCAGCCAAGAGCAGTTTTGGATATCCCCTGGATGTGTTCAAGAACAGGCCGGATGGGGCCCTGAGCAACCTGATCTACTGGGTGGCATTCCTGCCCACCATGGAAGGGTTGAAACTAGATAATCTTTTAGGTCCTTTCCAACTCAAACCATTCTATGGTTCCTGGTCACCAGGAACCTGTTAAGAAAATAAAGATTTAATTGTAAATATGATTCAGTGCCATCGTCATTCTGCCAAGGATTCCTAAAAGAGCCTGTCATTGTTGGGTGACAGTCCCATCCACGGCTCCATGGAGGACTCAGTTGGAAGTGCAGAGTCCAGGGCAATGCTGAAGGACTACAAAGATGCTCAGCAAACACTGACCCCAGGCACAATGGAAGTGAATTGTGGAAACCATGATTCCCAGTCCAGGCAAGCACACAAAAGAATGAGGAGGAGGAGAAACTATTGGCTTCAGATGAGCAGAAGGTATCAGTACCAAAACCTTAATCAGGCTTTATGTTCCAGAATCAAAGGGACAGAGACCTAGAGCCAACAAACCTCTGAAAACTCTGCTATGTGTCCAGGGCTTGATGAAGAACTTAACTGGGAATTAAGTGTTCCGTGGAATGCAGATTACATAAATCCAGAGAGAACTGGGGTAGCCAGCCCCCCTGAATATCTGGGAGGGACACAACAAGCAGAAAACCTCCTCACAACCAAGTTTAACCTGAAGCACGCTGAGCTGTAAAACCAGAAGGATCTAATGCCTGGCCCAGCTTCAGCAGAGCTTTCCACAGGAAAAAGCATCAGGCACCTACAACTACACACAGTACCTTCATTTCATATATTCCCAGTTCAAAGCCTGGGGATGGAGTGGGGAAGGGTGAAGGAGCACTTCATCTATCCCTCACTTGTTTCATGCAAAATATTGCCCACAATCCCAGAAGGAAGACAGATATGAGGTTTTAGTGAACCATAACCCTTATGTAATATCCTGGTCTGGGATATTACATCTTCCAGCTGACCTTAAAAAAAAGAAAATATATATTCCTGTGTATCACCCAATGACACTGCCAGTCAATAGCTCTTACAGACCCACCCAAAAGGCAAAACAATCAAGCCACTGACTAGAGAAAACTGAGGATACCAGGCATCCTGCACAGGAAAATGTGTCAGACAGCATCTGCTGTCACAGCAAAAACTGAACCAGAAGCAGAACTGCGGGCAGAATACTGTGCAGCCATAAACCAGGCTTGCACCTTCTGAATATTCTATGAATCCTTATCCACAGCCTGAAGGTTTCTGAGGGACGACTGCCAGGAGGCAAGAAAGCCTCTGAAGCAGCTGTTCTAGGTGTTGCTGTCTAAGCCCAAAGGATGCAAACCCACTGCTGCCAGCAAAAGGTCACCAGACTGGAACCTTGCCCAGCAGCTTCTATGAAGCACACAAACTAGCAGACTTTCAGACTGCAATTTTTCAACATGAGAGTACAAATTAGTTTTCTAAATACAGACCTGTACTCTTCATGGAATGAATGGCCTGGATGCCCGCAGGGCTGATGGAGGCAGCACTTGATGACACAAAAGACTTCAGTTTAAAATCCAGGGCAGCTACTGACTCCCTGAGTCACCTTGGTTTGCATACTTCAGGCCCTGGCTCCCTGGTGAACCAGGAGATGCTGAACCTCCCTGCCTCTCAGGGGAGGAAGAATGCAGTAAAGCTTAAAAGATCTCAGGATCTCTGCCATAAATCCCAAAATTAGGGGAGGCAAGCGGGGTTGTTCATTACGTAAAAAAGCCAGGCTTCTTTTAAGTGCCTAATTCGGATGTGGAAGCAGGATGCAGCCAGTAACAAAAACATTGGCCTTCCCTGGAGACACAGCACTCAGATCAGATGGCGCTGTGTTTGCGGGCTGATGCGCGGGGATAGCACCTACAGGTCTGCCCCGGCTTTGCTCTCAGGTCTGGGAACAGCAGTGCACACAACCAGCTCGGCAGCACAGCCCTCACCAGGGCACACACAGCTCCCCCAAAGCCAGGCACGATGCTTCCAGAGAATCTACAAAAAGCCAGCGGTTGGATCATATGTTTTCCTAATTCAGAGGAAGCCTGGCCCAGCTCCTGCATCCCACAACATCTCCTGGTGTTGGGGAGGGGGGTGGTTTGGAAAAGGCCAGATCCATTTATAGCTGAAAAGTCTGGCAGAGGGCTCAGCTCCGTGTGGAAAAGCAGGAGCTGACAGCTCAGTACAGCCAGCTCCACCCAGCTGGAGAGGCAGGCTGGAGAAAGAGACAGGGGGTACGGAAACCGCTTCCCTTCATGCTGCGAGGAACAGGAGAGAGAGAGAGGTGGCTTCTCGACATTGCCAGGAAGAGAAAAAACACTCTCCGCCTTCTAAGTGAATTACAAAAAGTAGGGCTGCAGAAGACTAGCTCTGGAAAACCCAAGGAGTAGCTGAGCTGCAGATGTGGCCAGAAGCACTTCAGAGGTCAAGCCCAGGCTGCGGGGCTCTGTGCCCTTCTGCTGAGCCCTCCATCACATGAGCCCTGCAGCAGCACAGACCCCTATCACAGGGACGGGGACAGAGATGTCTGGGAGCTGAGGCTGGGAACTCAGCCCCCTCCCATGCCCCCCCACTTATTACCAGGACAAATGACAGCTCCTCACTCCAGCATAGTTACATCAACCAACACATAAGCAGATGCAGCAAAAAGCCCTTGCCAGCCCTCGTGGAAAAAGCTTGCCCCTGAGGACAAGGCACCAGTTTAAAGCATCAACATGCGCAGACTTATGCTGTGATGACTTCAGCTCCACCCCATGTTGTCAGGCATGAGACAGTGAGAGAGGAGAGGTATTTACATACCTAACCCAATTTAGCTAACAATTGTGCATATTCACAATAAAATTAGGAAAAATAACCACTGAAGCTGTGTTGGGGATCACTGAGGTGATGATGCCATAAGAAAAGCAAATGCAGCCTAGACAATTCAGTGAAATACCAGAGCTATTGTACAGGCATGATAACAAAGCATCATGCAAAAAAAAAAAAAAATCTGGTCAGCCACATTTAAAAATTATAAACTCAAACGAACAGGTGCAGAAAGGCCCTGAGAGAAACAGAAAACCTATCAAACAAGAAGAAACTTAAGAACCTGGCTTGTTTAGCCTAGCCAAATGTAGGCAGAGAGAGGATAGGATTGCTGTCTAAATATATCACAGGAGACAAACAAAACTGCTGAAGCAAAAGGATAATGCTGGCATGACAACAAGAGAATAAATGCACTGTGAACACATTTAGGTTGAAAATTAGAGGGGGGAAAAATCAACCATCAGAACAGGAAGCTTTCCAGCTGGAATGGCTGGGTTTAGGATGAAGTTTATCAGTGGTCTGATGGGGTTACAGGATACAGTGCTTATGCCCACAGATATCTTTATGCTCCTATTTTTCTTCCAGCTAGTAATTAGCATGGGGCACTAATGAGATGTCTCCTTTCATCCAAAAGACCTTGCTGAGGATCACTCCACTTGGAGAACCCAGGGCAAGGAATGCAGTGCTCCTCTGCCCTCCCATTTCCTAAGAGCTGCTCATATGACTTCCAGGCTACAGGACAGTGGGAAAGAGTTGCATGGATGCATACTGATTCAGGGAGAGCTACCAGGCAGCATAGAAAGAATGCGAGTGTTGCAGTTAGCAATGGAAAACACCCTTGAGGTGTCTCTGCCTGAAAGCTCCTGATACCCCACAGTATTAGGGGCAGAGGTTGCTCTGTGTCATCCTGTGGATTCAGGGGAGAGAGATGATGTTCTCAGCTCTCCTCTGATACAGTGTAACCATATTATCACCGGCTATCAAATAATCACAGAATGGTTTGGGTTGGAAGGAACCTTAGAGATCATCTTGTTCCAAACCCCCTGCCAAGGGCAGGGACACCTTCCACTACACCAGGTTGCTCAGAGCTCCATCCAGCCTGGCCTTGAACACTTCCAGGGATGGAGGCATCCACAGCTTCTCTGGGCGACCTATTCCAGAGCTTCACCACCATCAAAACATAATCATTCTCGATCCCTAAATTGCAGCCCAGCGCAGTGGCAAGTACAGGCACAACAGCAGACCAATGTTCAAACTATAAATATTTATATGATGGAATCATGCGGATAAAAAGGTAGGGAGTGAAAACAAAATCCAAACCCTATTTCAGGAATTAATTTTTTTGACCTATCATAAAAATGAGGGCTTCATAAAAACCTACAGATTATCGATTTTAGACATCGCACAGAGATGATGACAGAAGGTTTCACCTTCTCCTGGGGACCAAGCAGAGCACTGCGCACATGAGAAATACAGACCACCCCTCGTCCACGGACAAGCCCCCATTCCCCCGCCCCCGCCCCGCCGTCCCTTACCGATCGCCCGCATCGCTCCGCTGTTTACAGCCGGTTGACGGGGCGGGCTCTCGACGCTGCCCGCCCCCACTGTGTCCTCCGCCTAAGGATGTCTGACGTTTCCTTTAAGTTTCCTCTTAAAACATCCCAGCTAGGATGGAAAATTTTGGGAATTTGAGCGTTTCCCGCATCAGGATACCGGATGAAAAAAGCATTGTCTTCTCAGATCCGTCCTCCCACAGACCATCCTCCCGCTTTATGAGGTCCAGGAGTTACCATGCACTTCTGGTTATAAACTGCTCAGATCAATTAACAGGGTGCCAGGGAATCTATCATCCCAATATTCTCTTTTTATTTAAAAAAAAAAAAAAAAAACAAAAACAAAACCAAAACCAAAAACAATTATATTACAAAATCAGGAGTGATGTATAACAGACATCACTGCCAGCTGATGTGTTTCAAATGCTGATTGTGTCAAACTACAGAAATAATTGTATCTGGTGCAAGCTCACCAACAGCTTTATTATCCCCTGCATGTCGTATCCAACATTTTCAAATCCCCTTTTAGCCAGGAGGTGAGTGCTTTGCACGTAAACCATGTGAGAAGAGAGGCACAGTGTCAGAGTTTCCTTGCTCTGTCAACACAAGGTCTGCCTCTGCTGCTCTGCAATATATTCTGCTGCATCACATGCTAGGAACAGCTTTGATAGGACTCTCAGACCACAGAGCAGTCTGGGTATCATGGGGATGTCTGTTTATCTGCACAAATTCTCCTTTTTCCTCTAACCCTAGGGAGGCTGACTGTGAAAGACATAATCCTCATCAGAAAGCTGTGATTGTCTCTGCAAAGTGAATGGTAAATCAGAGGGAGGCAACAAGCACTCACTATCAGCAGTTTCCTCAGCCAGAGTGCAGATCTCACATCACTTAGGTGACTCCTTGCAGGGGAGATCACCAGATTAGAATTTGCTCCCTCCCTAGCAAGCAGCTCCTGGACACTGAAGCCTAGATCCAGTCTCAGCTCCAGTTTTGCACTGGCCATGCTGAAATTTAATACCACAGTTTGCAACAAGCCTCCCCGAGCAGCAGGTGCAACAGACTGGGGCTTTTTCTGTGCTCAGTTAAACCCAGGGAGATGAAACCTTCTATTAAGAGTTTAAACAATCTGCTGAAACTGTGACCACAGGCAGCAAGGTGTTCCATGCAGACCAGATGAAATGGGGGCATAGCTGGCCTGTTGCCATCATAGGTTGCCACCCCTGACAGCTCAGAAGCTCATGGCAGAGAGCTCCCCATAAATGTCAGAGGATTCCTGCACAAAAAAAAAAAATCAATTCAAAACAAGAAAGGAGTCTAAAATTGTATGAAGGAGCTGAAAAAAACCCCAACAAACCAAAAAAATCCCAACCCACAAGCTGTATAGTCCTCTGCACAAAAAAAAGCTGCATTTAAACAGCTCAGCAGTGCTGGCAGGACAAACTCTCACGCTGCCACGCTGGCCTTCCACCCAGTAACCTTGCTGATCATGGAGCTGGTGAAACAAAACAGTGAGCAAATCCCACTTCCTCAAGATCACCATGACTCTGGCTGCGTCTGTGCATTTTAGGTCCCTCTGCTGGTAGTCAGACTGGTAGGCTTTTCAGCTCTCTGCCACCCATGTTTGACAGACAACCCATTCCCAAATAAAATGTGAGCCAGCACAGACCAGAGAAACACTGCAGCAGCTCTTAAGGCCTCATTAAGTTCCTCTGAATCTTGACTGAACTGCTCATCATGGAGGGTGAGGGAGCCACCAGGGAACTTCATCCCTTACACTGAAACACAGCACCAGTGGAGTAAAGGCTATTTCAGGTGCTAGCCATGAAATAGCATTTCTTCTTTCAATACTGCTTGTGTAATCACCATCAAGCCAGATGCATGTGCATCTCAGTCTGTTATGGTGGTGGAGACACCTGAAGCTGGCAGCTCAGCTGAGCCCTAACCATGGCATGGGCTTCTCAGGGCCAGATTTTATTATTTGGTCCATATGGGAGTCTGGGCATCTTCTGCTCTTTTATTTTAAGTTTAAATTAAGTGGCTGGTGCCCAGTTACAAAACCTGAGAGGGCTCTGAGGACAATGATCTTTTACAGGAGCAGATTTGCAATGCAGATAAAACAGCGCAGGCTGAGGAGTGTCAACTCCTTGTCCCTTGACCAAGTAAGGGTTTGTCTGAGCTTGCAGCAGTTCCTGATCACAGGTGTGGGATGAGGGTGCTCTTTGGGCACTGGCCATCTCCTGAGAAAGTGGATTACAACCAAAAGGCTACAAGATTACATGTATTACAAAGATTGTGGATTTGGGGTTTGTGTGGCTGGACCTAAGGCACACCTGGGGTCGATACTGTCACCCCAGTAATACGGTCCAGAGTGGATTCATGAAGAGAAACAAAGGCACAAGAATGAGAAAGGCATTGCCAATTCAGCCTTTCTCTCAGACTGGACTTCTCTTTGCTCTGAGGTATGTAGTTAAAGGGAGGGAAAAAATAGCATTATGAGCAATCTTGGGGAGTGGATATGCCTCCTGCAGCACATTCTCTCTTGTTCCATGGAGGCCCTCTGGGATACCATACAACTCCTGCCCACCTTCCCCAGCAGCAGCACGCATCTTTGGAAAAGAAGCTGGAATCAGAAGATACATATGGGTGACAGGAAAGGCCCAAGTCCTTGATTTGGTAGCCTGGAAGGCAGAACTCTGGGCAGCCACTGGCTCGGTCCTCTCCTGACAGCCCTTTACTTTGGTTTGCTTTGCTATTTTTTTTGGGGGGGGGAGTATTGTCCTTTTCTTTTTTTTTTCTTTTTTCTTTCATTCCTTTTTTTTTTTTTTCTACAATCCTTTGTGTTTATATTTGTCACTGTTTGGTGAAAATGTTCCTGTTGTGGCGAAAGGTGATTTTGGCCGCATGTTTCTGCCGGACATAATGAGTGCTCCAAAGCCGTGCTGATGAGAGAAGGCATAGCCAGAGCGGCGGGTGCTGGTCCGACGCAGCCGCCTCTTGGGTGAGGGCGGAGGGGGCCGCTTTTTGGCTTCTTTGATCTTGAGCAGGACCTGAAATGAGAAAATAAGGTGGAAAAAGTGCAAAGTGCATCATTATTCACAAGCACAGTAGAAGACGAGCAGAGAAAGGGAAACAAAAGCAGCGACCCAAGGCCAAAAGTGACTGACAAAAGGGGGAGATGGCAGGAGGGGAGGCAGAACGGCGACTGAACTGGCAGCACGGGGCGGCAGCCTGGTAAAAGGAAAAAGCAATCTTATTCTAAAAGGCATTAATGGGAGTGTCATCCGTAAGTCATGGGAGGGAATGATTTCCGTGTATTGTTCTTCGCAGCTCTGTAATGCCCCGGCTGGGGTATTACTGCAGCTCTTCAAGGCACTCAAATCACCCAAAATGTGAAAGTCATCTTGACCATAGTCAAAAGTCCAGAAAACAAATGAGGAAACATTTAAGAATTGGCATATTTAATATGGAAAACAGACTACTAAAGGGGATTTCTGATATGTAAAAGCTTTTTGTGATGAGAATGATCATTGTCATAGAATTATAGAATCATGAAGTGTTTTAGGTTGGAAGGGACCTTGAGGACCATTATCATTTCAATCCCCCTGCCACTAGACCAAGTTGGTCAACACGCCATGCAGCCTAGCCTTGAACACGTACTGGGATTGATAGATTCTTGTTCTCCTTGCCAGAAGGGAAATAAATATTGCACTTTATTTGCAGGTCGTGGGCTTTCTGCTCCCAAGTGGCCACTGAGTTAATCTGTGGTTAAGCACCTTTTCAGAAAGAGGTTGTCTAATGCAGGAGGCTGGTATTGAGTGCCTGTGGCTCAGCAGAATCCCCAGCTGCTGGACTCCTGTGCTTCTTGCTTGGCCCAACGGCAGTGATAGTTACTTGGCCCCTCTAAACATTGGGTCTATTTACTGCCAGCTGGGCAAGTCCACACAGCAGGAAACCCAAATACTCCTCTCCTGTGACCATTCACTTCCAGAGGAGGCAGAAAAGTAATATTGTGCTAGAGAGAGAGAGATATGCCTGACCCTAGCACTGAAGCTGGAATTCTGGGTGACAGCTGTTTGACTTCTACTCAACTGAGGGGTAAACTCAGCCTGTTTTTACACCCCTGAACTGCCTCTTTGTCCCAAGGACCTCCCTACCTAGAACTCTTCACTAGCACCCACCTACCCTCTCTGCAAGGGCTGAGAATTCCCCTAACTCCTTCTAAAGTCCTGGAGAACCTGAGGAGCTCCACAGACATCCCGAGGATGACCAGGCACGGCAGTCAACTGTGGTGCACGCCCTTGGTGCTGTGCTCTGACACTGGTTCCTGGCAGCTCGGTGCAGGGAGATAAAGGAAGCACGAGGTGGCAGTAGCACTCAGCAGATGCTCCTGTTTGGAAGCGAGCCTGAGGAGCTCTGTGCATGCTGCTGTTCTTGGCTGCAGTGGGCTATGAGCTCTCTGCCCACTCTATCACTCCCAGCCTCTCCTTGCCCTACTGCCCTCATCTTCATATTCCCGGGGATGGGAAGGCATCTGGTTTCAGAGGGGGCATGTAAGCATTGGCTACAAAAGAAGTATATTCTGAAATCAAAAAAATCCCCACCAAACATGTCTACCTGGGTGGAGGGTGGAAGGCTGTGGTCTGCCAGGCTAAAAACTGCACAGCAGCAGGGCAGGAGAAACACACCACTCCTTTGCCACTGAGCCACAGTGCTTAAACCCTGCACCTAAAAATAGTGCAGCTTTCCTGCCTCAGAGCATTCTAATCCACATCTAAATAATCTCAGCCTTGGTCCCAGCTGCAGATGGTTTGAACTGTGCCAAAACCCAAATTCAATCCTCCTCAGGGAAGTAGGGGACAGACGGATAGTGGCACTTGCACAGACAGAGACACACACTCCAAGCGATGCCAAGCCCATGGCTCCATGGTAAACCTAGGCCATAGTAAGCAGGATTTCTGGTTTAATAAGGTATCTCCTTACTTTATCACTGGGTGTTGGCTTTAACTGAGTCTTCAGGAATCGAAAGCCAACCACAGGCAGCACGCAGAGGGTGATGCTGAGGAAGATTGCTAGCCACACATTCGGTTGGCTGAGGGTGTTTCGAGCCGTACCTGAAAAACAAAAGCATGATTAAAACAGTAAAAGCAGCACCTCTTGTTCACCTGAACCTTTTGCTCTCTGATTTCAAAGAACTTGACAAACAGACCAAAATACATGGCAGACACCATCTCCAACAGTGAAATTCACTGGCTGTAGAGAGGACAGCAATGCCAGTGTCACTGTCACGAGCAAAGAAAAATGAAATATCCAGACGCAGTTGCAGCAACAACCCAGGGATACAATGATGTCAGAGTAATCTCTTTAGAAAGAGTCAAATCACTGCAAAGGATTCATATAAATGTTCAGGAGACCTTCATCAGAAGTCCAGCCCTCCCACCTTTTGCCAGGACTCTAGTGGAAAAGGAGGAATACTACTTTGTTACTTTCCAGTACCATTTCCTGAAGCATATGGAATACTACTCTGACTGCACAGCAGACAATGGGAATCACAGCCCTTTATGAGAGAAGCATGTGTTGCTCTGGGTATCTGCACAGACAGTGTAGCCTAATGGGTATATTGGCAGAACTACAGCCATGTACTGGTGTGTCACTGACACGTTCTTTGAAACCAAAGTGCTCACTTCTGGCTTCTCCAAAATTGAATGAATATAAGATAGAACAAACAGTCTGCAAAACTCTCAATACAGGGCTTAATGATGCTGTTGTTGGCAGTAAAGTTGCTGAATATTTTCTTTCCAGTTGGCCAAATTCTGCTGTAATACAATTCCACTGAAATTAAAGTAAACAAGTTGTCTCAGTCCAGACTAGAAACACTTTTCTTAAAAATGACCTTATTGTCTCACAGCACTATGGCTAGTTTAACAACACAGTAATGAGAGGGCAGCAGATAGTGATATACCTGGCAAGTGAGTTAGAATCGCCATGGAATCATCAAAGTTGGAAGTGATCTTCAAGATCATCCAATCCAACCATTCACCTGTTTTTGGAAACTGAACAGGCACGCTGTCTTCTCTCACTCAGCATTTTTAACAGTAAAAGTCATCTCACAGTGGACGTGATCACCTGCTTGAAAAATATGTTGCAACAACTGACCTGCATCTCAGATAGTTCTAAATTGGCTTAAGGCCCTTGCTATTGCAGTGAAGGTAGGCAGAACAAGTTTTACTGAAGTCATCCAAAAATAAAGGCATTGATCAATTAAAAAATCTGAGACTTGGAACACAAAGTTTGGGGATTTTGGAAGTAGAGGCTCATAACAATGTTGTATCAATACTGGCTATGGATGCACAGAGCTATTTAAAACATCCCAATTCACTAATCTTACATGTTTCTTCTGGTCAGAGTCTCAGGAGGTAGATTCATTTTTACGTTAGCTATCATTTTTTGCATGTGTTCAGAAATCTGTTATGTAGAGTAACTACAAAGACCTGGTCATCACTGGAATGTTTTTGGTTTTGTTGTTGTTGGGAATTTGGCATTTAACCTGGCAGAAGGCTCACCTTAATCACACGGCATTTTTCTCATGTCTAACTGAATGTTGTACTTCTATGCTTTCCTATGCCAAAATGTTAACTTATTTACAAGGAAGACACATCCTTCTGACAATAAAATGCTTCTAGATATCTGTAAGAATTGGACACCTGCAGAAGAGCAGCATAAAATGTTCCAGCCAGCTCTGTGGGTTTATATAAAGAACCATTCCTGTTATGGGAATGCCCATTCTTACACAAGGAAGTGAACATGGCACACATTCACCTGGATGGACCGGATTCCAAATAAGTATTCCCAATCACTCAGAAATATCCTGGCATTTCTTGTAGAAAGGGCAGTCAATCTATTCTGAAATATACTTAGAAATACTCAGCAGATTTAAGCCCTGCAGTATGTCCATTTTGAGTGCAATCCAGATTTGTCCCAGGGCTTACCAACGAAGGGAAAGGAGGCTGTGAAGATCAGATACATGCCATCACTATACATGGTGAAGGTGATAGCAAAATAAACAGAAAGGCTTCCCCAGATGAAGAACTGGTTCACAACTGTCCAGTAAGAGGTGTCCAAGCCAATCTGAAAGAAGGGAAAAATACAGCCAGTGTCAGTGCCTTCATTATTTAGCAGATCTGTACTGAACACAGCTCGTCCTATATTTTGTACATCTCCCCCTAAGACTGCTATTCATTCAAGTCTCAAGAACTAACAAGTCACAAATCATAGGATGCTGGGAAACCATTCAAGGCAAGCATTACTACATTTATCCTGCTATTGCCCTCTTCTCAAGCATTCATCAGTGGACAGTACTGAAGACAGGATGTCAAGATACCTTAAAGACCATCTAATTTCAACCCCTGCCATGGCACTTTGCATTAGACCAAATTGCTCCAAGCCCCATCCAAACTGGCCTTAAAACACTCCCAGGGATGGGGCATCCACAACTTCTCCAGGCAACCTGTCCCAGTACCTCACAGTAAAGAATTTCTTCCTAATATCCAATCTAAACCTACTCTTTCACTGTAAAGCCAATACCTGTTGTCCTATCACCACATGGCCTCAGAAAAAGTCCCTCTCCAGCTTTCTTGTGGGCCCCCTTTAAGTATTGGAAGGCCACAATGAGATCTCCTTGGAGCTTTTTCTTCTCAAGACTGAACAACCCCAACACTCTCAGCCTGTCTTTACAGAGAGGTGCTCCAGCCCTCTGATCATCTTCATGGCCCTGCTCTGGACTTGCTCCAACAGGTTCACCACCTCCTTATGGTGAGGGCTCCAGAGCTGGACACAGCAAGTTAAAATAAGCCCTGCTTATTCCCCACCCCTAAGCTGTGATCTGACATTGGATGTTAAGCAAAGAAGTCTACAAGACCTCAGACAGCAGAAACCATTATCTAGGGAAACATGATTGACTAGTTTTCTTTTAAGATATCTCTCTCATCCTGATAGTATCATCTGAGTTTTCTACCACCCAGGTCTCAGCTATTTCTTCCAGTGAGTACAGGCCTAGCATCTGTGTCATGCATGGCCCAGGCTCCACAGACAGCTCCATAATGGAGAACCTACAAATAACTGATAGCAGACAGTCAGTCCTGTGCTTCAAACCCTTCCCATAACACTAGAACAAGTCCTTATCTATTCCCTGCCTTAACTGATTTGTTGGCTATGATTGCAAACTTCCCAAGGCAAAGACTCTTGCTTTTCTGTCACCCTGATCTTTCCTAACATACAAATCTCCTTTTCTGTTGAACTGAGGAGACTAATGAGGCATCAAGAGACTTTTTTTGTTTTTGCAAGAATGCAAGATACAGCAGCAAATACAATGCTATCAAGACCCCAAGTGGCCCTCCAGATGCTGCCATCATGAAACAGAAACTAATTCCTAAAAATATTACCTGGGATGCCTTACCTGTACAGACACCACAATCAGTAAGCAGGTCTGGGCCATCAGAGCAAAGGACTGGTAGTCAGCAATGGCCTTCCCATCACTCCTCATTGTATTGTACATGGCCCCATAGGGGATGAAGAAGAGGATGAGGGAACTGTAGATCCCTTGCAACATGCACTTGACAAACACCACTTTGTTAAAATAGAGGTTTTGCTGGCCAGGCACATACAGCTGAGGAAACAGCATGCTCCAACGATCATCCACATCCTGAAAGCAGTGAGGAGAAGGTCAGATTTGCTGGCAGCTACCCAGCTGAGCAGATAGACCACTTAGGACTGCCGTGTCCCTTTAACATGCATTTCCATGAGAAAAGGCTTAGCACACAACTCATTCAGTTGTGCTTACTACCATGGCACATGCCAAAGTCACCTAGGCATACTTTCCATGTTGCATTTCATCTTTCTTGTGCTGAAAAAATTGACAGCTGATGAAAGAAAAATAATAAAGCAGACTGTATGGTCTGCTCTCCAGAGAGTTGACTGGAAGCTAAGGTTTGGAAAATACTTCCCCAGGGTCAACACACAGGCAAGGCTCTCTTATTTGCATCTCTTAAGTGTCCAGAGCTGAACACTGGGAATCACTGCAGAGTAGCCAGTTCCTACTTATTTAACTTGTAGGAACAGCTTTATTGCTCCTGTGTCCTGTCAAACAATAACAGTGAGGTAGAAATGTGTGTGTGAAATTACCACAGAAAAAACTCTCTAAAAGGCTGAACCTGTAAAATCTGGCTTCAAAGATCTAGCTAATTAATTGTTGTGTCTGGTCATTAGAAAGTCACTTGTCAGGCTTCAGGAACACAGCTAGTAGGATATGCCTACTTCACGGGAGTGTTGCAATGGAAGCTTGTACTGTAGGCAGCAGCCTAACCCAAAAGTCTCATTACACACTAAAATCCACAGATCAAATCAGGATAATCGTAAAATTATAGATATCTCAAGTTGGAAGAGACTCATAAGGATCAGCAAGTCCAACTCCTCGTTCCTCACAAGATTACCTAAACCTAAATCATATGACTAGGAAGGAATACACCATCTCCCTTGTGCATCCTTCTTTTTGTGGTCTAAGTTCTCACTGGGAGGACATAATTTCAGGGGTTACCACAGTATCTAGCCAAAAGATCAGCTGTTTTTGCTTCATGGGACCAGCTCAAAGCACCTGGAGATAAAATCTCTATTAAAAAAAATCCCCAAAGTGGTGACAAAAACAGTACCTGATCGAAGAGACTCATTCCTAGCACTGGAAGGGAGGTATATACCAAATTGTAAAGTGTAATGAACCACTCATCATAGACAGTCTGGAAAAAAAACATAACAGACATAAAGTTAGCAAAACACTGTCTTTTCAATTTCTTTGAAAGTATATGCAATTAAATGCTGCAACACCTTGGTTTGAGATGTTACTAAGACAAAAGGGATAAGATGACTCAAGCTCAGCATTCCTAAACAGGGGAGGGACCACGTTATACCAGCCCAGTTTGCACAGCACCCACTGCTGGCTGCAGCCAGAGCAGGATCCCTCTGCACCACCCTGCACCCCCAGCCCCTGACTATCTGCACTCCCCATGTCTGGGTTTGGTTGGAGGCTGGTTTGCTTGGAACAAAGTCCAGTTTTTTCACTGTAGATGTGCTCCTCTTCCAAGCTGCTGACACACGCAGGCATCTCAGGGTTAAACTGCTTGTTCCAAATATGCGAACAGGGCAAGCATAGGTCTTGCAAGATCTGCACCAAACTGTAACCTGTGTCATCAGCTGATGGTTGTAATCACTTCTGAAAACCCTGCAAGTGATGTATGTGCTACATAAAGCACATAAGTGGCAGGGAAGGTTTATATTGGATATTAGGAAAAAATTCTTCACCGAAAGGGTGGTCAGTGTTCAAAACACGTGTGGATGTGGAATTTGGGTACATGGTTTAGTGGAGAACGTGGCAGTGTTGGGTTAATGGTTGAGAGGTCTTTTCCAACCTTAATGATTCTATGATTCTGTACGTCTTCAGGCATCTGTCCTCCACCAGCAGCACAATGAATGCAGCAATATCTGCTTTATACCTATATGGCTGAAGAAGACACTTGAGTCCATTCGGTGAGGTAGGAGGAATGGCTTAGTTTATTTTCTTGTAAAATGTTTCCAGATACTCTGTTTGAAAACTCTAGACAGAATCATAGAGTGGTTTTGGTTGGAAGGGACCTGTAAAGGGACCCTGCAATCAGCAGGGCCATGCTCAACTAGACTAGGTTACTTAGAGCCCCGTCCAACCTGACCTTGAATGTTTCCAGGAATGGGACATCCACCATCTCTCTGGACAACCCGTGTGTTTTACCACCTTCTTTGTAAAAAGCTTCTTCCTTGTATCTAACCTATATTTAGTTTAAAACCATTACCCTTTGTCCTATCGCAATAGGCTCTGCTAAGAAGTTCCTCTCCGACTCTCTTGTAGCCCCTTAGCTACTGGAAGGTGCTCGAAATTCTCCCCAGAGCCTTCTCACCTCCCAGCTGAACCACCCCAGCTCTCTCAGCCTGTCTTCACAGGAGAGGCGCTGCCCTCTGATTATCTTAGTGGCCCTGAAAAAACAAAAGCTGGACCTACCTGTGCTGAGAAGCCAGAGAAGAAGCCATACCAGAAATGCACTAAGGTGAAGGCAAAATTCTTATAGAAGAAGTATTTGAGGAACTTGCACATGCGGATGTAGGACCACCGGCCATGGACCAAGAGCAGGCGCTGCAGGTAACGGAACTGGGCAAAGGAGAAGTCACTGGACAAGACCGCCTGCATCCCCTCCTGGCCACTGATACCAACCCCAATGTGGGCAGCTGCAACAAGAAGGTTATTGATCACGTCATTACACTGAGAGTTTTGATTACCCCGTTTTTAAAATCAGTTCCCTGCACTGGAGCACTGTGTCAATTCCCTCGCAGCCTTCATAAAAAGTCATATGCAAAGCCATTTAAAAAAAAATAGCCTTGGAGCACTAATTCTTTCAGCAGCACCATGATTTTGGCTGGGTGATACATTTCCCATAACCGGGATTTTATTATTTGAATGAACTTCTAGGTTCAGTGACAATTTATGTTTTGTTTCTGAGTGCTTTCCAACAGCACAAATGCTGTTGTTCATAAAAGCTGCTGTTATGAAAAAATAAATTTAATTTATATTGACATGTGACTTACTTTTTACATGCATCCACGTCCTTCCAGTAGCCTTAAAACATCACCCCAGACAAGCAAAATGTTCAAACCATTTTTAGATTTCTCAGACACTGTGCTACAAGGCGGACTGTAGCCTTTTTATATTTCCTGGGCTTTATTAGTTCAATCAAATAATTAGATAGAAGAGTCACTTCTTTTTTAATGGTAACTTGGGTTTATTAAACATGGACATAAGTTTAATGTGACAGCTAATTATACAGCTTTAACTAATGAGAACAATCTTGATGGTTGGAGGTTGGTTACATTCAAAGGTTTCCACGGAACAGCGACTTGATAAAATCCCAAAGTCTCAGTCCTCTTGGTGGGGGGAGTGGGTTAGTTTCTAATTATCATGTACACTTTAACTTTTCTTCGCCTTTCTTTGCTGACTGCCTGACTTATCTCCCTTGAAGCTCTCTACTTAGCCTTTTCTTTCTTAATTAAAAAGCTTCAGTTAATCAATTCGCGCAAATTAACACAAGAAAGATTAGCAATAGGCCTTCTGAATAATCTTAATTTAATTATACCTAGATAGGGGATTTTTTTCATAAATTCACTGAGGTAATGCAGCATCAAATGATGCTCAAGGATGAAAGCGCCTGGAAGCCCGTCATTTATAACTCAAGGGAGATAATTAACAAACAGCCCTAACACAATGAAATGTTAACAACCCCCCCATAACATTATACAGACTATTTACAGGCAGAAGGATTTTTTTTCTGCTTTGCAGTCAGGCCCTCTATGAAACAAACTTGTTTGTTATACATATTGCCCTTGTGATGGTGGCCATGCAGACACACAGATGGACACATCACAGCCTGGGCGGGCTTTTCATAGAATCATAGAATCATTTAGGTTGGAAAAGACCTATAAGATCATCAAGTCCAAGCATTTTGTCTGTTCTAAGACAGAAACAGAGAAACAGACACTTAGTGCAACTTTGGCTTCCTGCTGTCCAGTGTGACCTAGAAGGCAGGAGACATGAGTAACTTGTAGTGAGAGTGCTCTGTAGAGACCTGCCAAAATCTGGGACACAGCCACTTGGTTCCTCAAAGAGGGTGGTACAGGAGGCACTCAGACACATGTTCTGCTGCTGGCCCACCTCAGACAGAAAATACACCAGCTAGTCACTCTGCCAGAGCATGTCACTCACTTTTGATCATGCTGACATCGTTAGCGCCGTCTCCAATTGCCAGGGTCACAGCCTTCTTGTACTTCTTCACCAGCTCCACCACCTGGGCCTTCTGCAGGGGGGTCACTCGGCAGCAGATCACCACTTTGCACATGCAGGCAGTTCTCACTAGCTCCAGCTCCAGATTCCCTTCCAGTGCATAAGCCTGAAAAGGAGCAAAGGGAGTGGTCAGGTCAGACAGGCAGTATCTCCTGGCTCACAAAGAGAGTGCAGCGAGGTGGAAATGAGAACTGAGATAGCTTTTCCATTCAGCAGAAGGAAGGTATGGGATATCCCAAGTGAATCCATCCACTCAGGCACAGGGAGCATCCAGACCGCACATCATGCCACACAGTTTGCACCTTGGGTATGCCACACCTGGATCTGCACCACAGATGGACATGCACAACAGCTGCTCTGGCTGATGCAACCTGGTAGAGTGGCATGTCAAACACCAGGAGCACTAAATTAATGAAGCTGTTGCAGGGCCCGAGAAAACCTTGTGTATCTCCATGCAAGAGAGTTTCTGCTCATCCCACTTGGATTATTATTTAAGCTCTGCGAGATCTGTGGTATAAATGGGAAAGACTTCAATTTAGGAGTGCTTAATTAAAAAAAAACAGAACATGAAAAATATTAAGCTCAGGTGAGCATGACAAAGCAAAACACAAAGCTAGGGAGAAGGCTGCTTTGCTCTGAGTGCTGACCTTTTAAATCAGTCATCTGTGTTATTTCTATTCAGGAAGCACAGAGATAATTGGATGTCTGGTCACCCCTCCAGCTCTCTGTGAGGAGGAGGGAGCAGAGTTATCCTTTCATATTTCTTTCAGATCATGCTTTTTGGCTCAGTTCTTTGTTGTCTCTTTTTAGCAGACATGCACGGCAGGAATCTACAGGGTTCACTCCTCCTCAGAGCCATTACAACAGGCCCACTGCTCTTTCTGCATAAGGCACACAGTCCATAGGCCATATATCCTTTCTTCTTGAAACAGAGCTGTGAGTCAACAGTGTCCCTCCATCAAGGGCTCAACAAGAGACATTTTCACACCTTAGCTTTAGTACCGCTGGTCAGCACACAGGTGGCATCCTCACTGTACAGCACCACCAAAATGTTATCATGTCACATATTAAGGTACTACTGCACACAAATCAACTGGTATGATGATGCCATTACAGATGCTGCTGATGTGTTTCTGTTCCCTTGCTTTGTTCAAGCAACACCAGAAGTGTGAATAGCCACAGCGCTGCCATCCCACCTATCTGCAGGTAGGGATACAGCACTGAGCAGATGCCATGTTTGAGTGGGACAGTATCAGCACTAATACCATTGTTCAGGCTCATAGAAATAAATAAATGACATCTAGTTTTTTCTGCACTCTCCTTGTGGTCACCACCCAGGAGAAAGCCATGATATTGGTGAGACTCGTGTCCACTCTGTGTGGACTGGCTGCTCCCACACAGCTCAGATTTCAGTTTCTCTGTGTGAGACAGATCCCCTTGCCACGGTCTGGTTGAGTGTGTGGCTTTCCAGGAATAAAAAGAAAGCTTTTCCACTGCTGCCAGTGGTGCTTTAATAGCACAGCACTCAGGGTCTGAGTGGCTGTGGGATGGAGTAGGAACCAGCAGGGGCTTGCAACTGATTCCCACGTGATGCAGATGTACCGAGCCTGACAGAGCTCTTGTCTGCTTTGCAGTGGGGATCTGAAAGGGATTATGGCCCTCAAGGTAAAGAGTGAGTGAATGTAAAAGAGGGAAAGAGAGTACTTAACAACACAGACACTGTCTGAAAGTGTTCAGGGTCTGTATATGGACTCACAGAACCACAGAACATGCTGAGTTTGGAAGGGCCCCACAAGGATCATCGAGTCTCTCTCCTGACCCTGCACAGGACCATCCCCAAGAGTCTCACCATGTGCTTGAGAGTATCATCCAAACAATTCTTGAACTCTATCAGGCTTGGGGCTGTGACCACTTCCCTGGGGAGCCACACAAGCCAAAAATAGAGCAAGGTGAGATGTTTCAATTAGTAATTTGCTGGGCTGGTATAGACCTGGGTGTGAAATTTGGTGGACTGCCATCAAGAGAGGTAGCAACCACAGGGAACAGAATTTCTGAGAGCAGCACCTCCCGGTACCTTCCACATCTACCTATTTGTTTTCCCTGAGATCTGGGAAAGTAAAATACAACTGATAAATAAACCTGGTATAAACTAAGCCTTCCTCCCAAACAGGTTTAAACTGATCTAAATCAGTTTTTTAATCTAACTTGTTCTAAAGAATTGTGAAGTATGGGGAAATCTGTTCCAGGGCTTCAGTATCCTCACTAGGAAGACATTTCACCCCAAACTCTCTTATCTTAGTTTAATTCCATTACTTCGTTTACCTGTTATTATTTGAAGAGTATTGCCACTACTGATCAGTATTCTCCAGGCTCAAAAATTTTTAACTCTTTCAGTTTTTCCCTGTGCTTTCCAGATCTTCCTTAGTCTACTCTTAGTTTTCTTTGTACTCTCTCCCAGCCTGGTGTTACCTACTCTCTTTTTAAGCAGTTAATGTGAACACTGAGCATCAAATTGATGTGGGATAACCCTTATTGTCTAAGATTAGAAAGTTAACTTGTTTTAGATCAGCTGTGAGCCCTTAAGAGCCACACTTTGCAAGCAATCTTGCATCTGTCACTTAACAGTTTCATCTAGAGCATATTACTTCAGTTTGCTTGGAAGAAATCAAGGGAGAGGGTATCAAACAATTTATTAGGTTATAAGACCTGTATCCTATCTCTTAGGCTTATCGGATCTCTTAGACTTATATCTGATCTCTTATCAGATATATTTAGTAGAATATGCTCTTGGCATACTTTAAACCCATATCTAATGTTATCTTCTTGCTGCATACACAAACTACCTGGTTATTTTTTTAGTATCTTTCTGGAAATTAAAATTATTCCAGCTACTCTACCCCTCTTGTTTACCAAAGATCAGGGCTGGCTCTTCCCTCTTCTAGTCTTCTGAAACCTTGTCTGTCACCTTTGATGTCTCAGATATCCACTGAACCTAATCCTCAGTTATGGAAAAAAACTCCTGTCCTCTAGAGTTACATTTTTAAAATATTTTTCTGACATTCAGTATGTCTTCCAGTAAGTTCTTCAGGGAATTCATTCCTCACAAGGCTCTGAACCTTCCTTACCAGGCTGTGGCCAGTGATAACCAGACCATACACCCCATTTGCTTGCTCATCGGGTATAATTTTTGGTTTTTTTGAAGATTTTTCAAACTGAATGTTGATTTCATCACTGTCCAGAAAGGAGTCTGGCTTCATCTTTTTCCTTGCATTCCTAAAAAAAAAAAAATAAATCCAGGATAATAATGAAAATCTTGTGAAGTTATATATGTTTTCATAAACTTTATGAAAACAAAAAATTGATGTTTCCTTCTAATAGCTCATTTTAATTTTCCCTGTATCCCTACAACAACATGCATTGTTTCACTTCTGCCATTTGTGCACATCATCCACCTGCTTCTGAAATTCTAACCAGTATCGCCAACCTGTTGCTGATTTAAAGTCAAACTGAGTGTCTGAGCGTCATGAAGGATGGTGTCCCAAAGGGCACCCAGTTTTCTGAGCATACTGTCTGGCAACCATGTATTCCAACAGAAAAGGGCTGAAAACCTTCCCCATTTTCCACGTACACCTAAGAACTTGTGTCTACAGAGGAGGTGAGGGAGGAAGGTAGGTTCTCACACACTGCTAGAAAAAGACCATATCCAGACAAAGGACAGCGATGTGGATAAATGGCAATAACAGTAGAGCAACAGCATAGCTCAGTCCTGAAGCCGAAGCCTTTGTGGCTCAAGATCACTTGCTGGTAAATGTCAGCTGATAATGCCTGTCTGATTCTGCTTTCTTATATATTTATTTAATTTGACCTCTTGTATTAAGAAGCTTCAGCATTTACTCTTAGAAGAGACTTCTACATTGTGTTTAGCTAATGGATCTTCCAGGGAGCCAGCTAGCCCTTATCTAAGGTCCCTGAATGAACTGCAACAAGTAAAGCTGAGAGGAAAAAAAGGTGGCAACATACAAAACACAAACAGTTGTTAATGCACGGCAGTGTAACTGTGTATTTCAGCCATTTACCTCAGCTCGTTCAGGACGTCATCAGATGTGCTGCCGTCAATAATGAAAACATCTTCCATGTCATCGTTCAGCAAGTTGCAGGAGTAACCAATATTCACTGCTGTCTCTGGGAAAGATAAACCAGGAAGATGAGCCATCTTAGCAGGCCCAAATTCACCCAAGCCCCTGCCTGTTCCTACTCCATCCCACAGCCTCTCAGACCCTCAGTGGCCTTTCTACACACATGGCAAAAGCTCTCTTTCTGACTCAAAAGAGCTCAGAGCCTTTCAGAGTCAACAATAAGAGAGCCAGGAGAGTCACTTTGATGGATGTAATAGCAAATCTCCCTTAACTGGGCTTCACAAGGCCACAGGAAAAAATAATTCTGCCAAAAATAAAAAGCTCAAAACAGCCTTTGGCCAACGTGCTTGGAACAACAAAAAACATTTCATGTTGATTCAAAAATGTTTTCCAGGATTTTTAATTTTCCCTCTCGCTACTTCCAGAAAAGCCCTAAACCATAGACCTCAAGAAGAGTATAAAGGCATTTTGTTCATAACATTTTGAAAAACATATTTTGGTATCTTATAGCAAAACTATTGTATTTGGAACATGACAAAATGAAATGTTTCATTTTTCTCAAAAATTGTCTGCTCATTTCTTGGATGAAATTATTTGCAAACACTTTTGGCCTCCCTGAAACACCATTGTTTCAGTGAAGTTACTGTTTCTCCAAAAGAATTCACTGGAGTCTATTTACCATTCTTTCCAACTCCAAAAGCCTATGTTTCCTCCATTTCTATTCCGGATCATTAAAGCCAGGACCAAACTGAAACGTACCCAACATCCACTTTGACGTTAAAGTTTCTGGAAAGCAGGACAAGATTTTTTCCAATTTCTTCACTGGGACGGTCAACTGTACTAAAGTGACACCTTTTCAGAGTCACCTCTCCAAAGGCAAAGGATGCTGCCTTCACCCTGCTTCCAGCCTCAGGACAGAGTGTAAGGATAGAAACTAACTACAGTTAACTAGTCTAATTCCAGTTAAGAAATTTTGCCTAGGTGGCAATGAAGCAAAGCCCTGTAAGTTTGTCTTACGTGCAGTTTTTAAAGAAGAATGAGAATGCAGGTCTTAGCAGAACCATCCCACCAGTGGGAGAGAAGAGAAGCATCCAAAGCTGTAGTGCCTTTACCTTGCTTATCTCCAGTGAGAACCCATATCTTGATGTTGGCTTTGGCAAGAGTCTCAATTGTCTGTGGGACTCCATCCTGTAGCTTGTCCTCAATCGCTGTGGCACCTAACAGCTTAACAGAAAACAGTGGAGAACTGGTAAGTTGTTAGCAAAGGAGAAAGCATTACCTAGAGGTAATTACTCAAGGAGGCACAAATGAAATCCAGAAATAAGGTTGTACTGATTTTCATTCTTCCTCAGCAAATTTAGTGTACAGAGCATAACCCTGATCCTGCAGATGTTCTAGTGTCTAATTCCCAGGGCTCTGAAGGATTATGAACATGCATGAAATTATTTGCCAGAATGTTTGCAGACCTACAGGTCTGTGTTCTTCCATATGTTCCCTTCACAGCATACAGAGCTTTAACAGAGGGACAAAGACAGCTGTGGATCCATCCCCCAGACCTCCATACGCATCCTCTTGCTTGGAGGTTGCTCTCAGCTATGCTGTACTGCAGCTGTCACATGGCTGCTACACATCTTCTCTGCCTTTAACAGACATGTCCCCACTGCTGCTGCACACAGTCACACACCTGAACCACAGACTGCTCAGAACAAAAACCTTCATTATTTTAAAGTTATTGGTTTTTTCCGCATTTTGGAAACAACTGGTGGCTTTAACCTGTTGTCAAAGGGACATAAAGATTTCACTGCTAGCTCAGGTTTAGACAGCATCTGCTACCACTTACCTCCTGCTACTGGGAGACTAAATTCAGAGGTTGGCTTTAAGCCCAAGATCCCTTCTGGTACCCTGGGATGTCCATCATACATCACCTATGAGCATTATCACCATAGGCAACAGCTCTGATGGAACTTCCCTACAGAGTCCTCAAAATTGTACAGTCCCCATTTTACAGTAGTCCCTGATCCAGTTAGAGAGAACTTAAATGCTATGGCTTAAAAAGTCATGTCCTGGGAGCACCAGCTCATCCTTGGCAGCCTGAGTCTGAGCTGGAAGCCCAAAGTTGGACATTGATAACAAATGTGCCCAGGGAGAGAGAACAAGAGCTTCCATTCCCTACCGCCATCATCTTTGTGGAGCTGCAGAAAGGCACAACAGAAGCATTATTAACAGGCCTTTGGCTTGTCTGTCCACGATCTGGTGTAAAAAAAGCTGGAGAAAAAGCCATGATGCCTTCTTGACTGTGGATGTTCCTTAACTTTTAGGTCAATCAATGAGAAATAGTATTTTACTACTGTTCTCTGAATCTATCCAGGTTCCATCCCTTGTGTTCTTATATCCTTACCCCTCTAGGGGCCCCTAGCAGAAACCTGCCACACAAGGGACTTCTGCTCTTGGACATCAACCAGACCATGATACTTGCCAGTCCTCTACACCTCCACAAGACCCATCTATGTCCTCACTGACTCTGGTTCTCGCAAGCCAGGCTCTACACCCACCCTCTGCTCTTCCCACAGCATCTTTGGGAAGTAAAGTCACTCCTGTACAGTGAAGGTTCTTGTGTAAACAGTGTTTTATTCTGAGCCACGCTTCTTCCTGCTTGTCTTTTCTCTACTCAGGCCATGAGCTTCTCGACCTTTTCTTGCTGGACGCTCCAGCCCCTAAACCTCCAAGTCTTTCCTGCTTTGAACATGCCCCACATAGCAGTTACACAATTTTTATGGGGATTTTTCACTATTCTATTGAGACTTATTTTCTACTATTCTGTTGAGACCCAGAAGGGCAGTACGCTCTCCCCCCTGGGCTACGCAACTTCCAGAGGCCAGCATCTCCTCACACTTGTTTCTTCCCTGGGTCCTGATGGCATCCTGAACACAGAGCTAATGGAAGGAAAAAGGGTGTGTTACCCAGGAATCTTTTCTGAGATTTCAGGAAAGCACTGCTGCTAGTGCAAAAGCTCAGCTTCTCCTCAGATCCCATATATTCTTTTCATCCATTATTCATGTCTCTAAAACACAGGCAGATCCCCCAGGGCATTTAAAAGCTGTAACAACACTGAGGGAGAGTAGAATGCCTTGAAGATCACAGTTTAGCTCTATTTCAAATTGACACAAACATGTTCATGGACATCATCTACCCCTCCTGCCCAGGGCTGCAAGAACAAAGGAGATGCTCTCTGAAACCAAGGGGCACTGGGGATTATTCACTGCCTGCCATTTCAAAGGCTGGAAAATAAATAGATCAGCCATTTGCACATACAAAGGATAGCTATGAAATATTTGTGTCCACATCATCTCCCGCAGGCTCTGGTATGTCATTTCCTCACGAGAAAGCTACTCTGACACCCACATGAGTTAAAATAAAACCATTCCCCTGCACTAGTGGCTGACACTCCAGTTACATGCTCCTGATGGGGGTACCCATGAACAGCCAGGACTGCCATGCTCTGAACTGCTCCTGTCACACAACCCACTGAGCTGTTTGCAGAGCAATGTTTGCTGAAGTCATACTGAGCTGTTTACTGACAAACCACCATCCTCGCTGCCTCCCCCAGAGCTTGGCCCAGATCCCTTAAAGTACCAACCATTAGGTCTTTTTCAATCTCTTCATATAACTCTGACAGTTTTTCTTCCCGTCCTTCCAAGGCAGTGCTTGCTTCATGGTGGCGCCTGATCCAATCCTGGAAATAGTCTTTCTCCAAGTTTTTATAGGCCACCACAAGTGTCCTCAGACCTTCTCCAGCAAACTCCTGCAAGACAGTGGTGAGACAGAAAGGTCAAAGCAGAACAGTCTGGTCACATGGGCTTACAAAGGACTCTCAGAAAGCAGACTGTAAAAAGTATCTTGCCTAATGTTTGCAGAGGAAAGGTGAAAAAAATCGCACCTTAGACCACAAAGTTTGGGTTACTTATAAAAAGTAATTCCAGACCACTTGTCATTGCTATTCATGGTCCTTACAAAGGAAAAACTCAAAAGGGCTTTCCTACTTTCTGGCTCCAAAGATTTAAAGTAACCAGACAGTTGTTTCCCAGGCTCATATTTCTCAACAAAAGGTCCAGAACCGTGAGACCTAAATAAACCTTGAACACAGGCTTGAATTTTGGACCTGGGCTCAACATTTTAAGGGCACAAATTCTGGCTGAAATGCACAGATAAGAACAGCCAGTCATAGCAGCTCAGCAAGTCCTTATAACTGTCTTTTATGATGGATAGTATAGAGCTCAGTGTTTGGTGCAATAGCAGAGATATGTTTGTGAAAATGGAGGTGTTCCCCCAGACTTGAAATAAAGGCACATCAGGAACAGGCCACAACCACAGCTCTGTTCTGCCCTTTCCTTTGCCACCAACTTTCTCTGACTCCCCCAGGCAGTGAGCAGAGATGTTTTTTCTATTACACAACCCCACTGGCAAAACTCTCTGTTATCTTGTGCTCTGCAACATTATCAGCAGGATCTGGAATCTCAAGGGAGAGTAAATACTGGTCAAAACATCCCCTTATGTGAATAACAACCTCCCAGTGCACACCATCAACAATATAAAAGGCCACAAGTTCGAGTGATGCTTTTTCCTTGCTAGATCTGGAAGAAGAGACTTAAGGCTATATAAATTAATTTCCCTCTCTATTCCATAACTAAAAAATTGGTGCTGAGGTGCTATGTCTGAAATCTGGCGGTTTTGTGTCAACACAAAGTATGCTTCCACACCTGGAGAAAAAAAAATGATCAAATGCAGAGATGTTGTTGAGAAGGAAGCACTTACATTCAGGTGTTCTGTGGTTTCCTCTTTGAGAGATTCACAGGACGAATTAAGCAGTTCATAAAGAATGGTGTCGGCCCCCTTGCAGTACAAAGTCAAGTCACCTTCTGGACTCTGCACTATGAGGAAGAGGAAAAGAAATGCTACAAATCCCAAAATGAGGCTTTTGGGATACACAGCCATTTTATGAAAACAAAGACAAGTTTCTAGAGGTGTCTGAATTCTACCAGGTTTTGGCAAACTCCCAGAGAATCAAGACAAGCTCTGCTTAGAAAAGAAGACAATGTGACTACTGCCCACCTTAGTGGTAGCAGCACAGCAACTGTACCCAGACTGCCTTAGTCTGAGCAGACACTCCTTTGGCCCACATTGTTCCTACAGGCAGCACTTCAGGCAGCACATCTACATTCAAAAGTTAAGAACAATTTTTTTTTAGGGGACTGGTCTTTCTGCTCCTATTTCTTTCATGAGTAAACTGTAACTACAATATTCCAATTCCTGAAGTAACTAAGTATGTTGGAGGGTTAATAAAGGCTACAGAAAGGGGTTTTGATAATTTCTGCATTTTCTGTTTGGGAAGGCGGGTTTCTCAGTTCATCCTTTCTCCTTTCCTACTTCCTCAGATTTTACTGATAATTTTAAAGCTGCTTAGAAGGCAGGCCTTTCCTGCATTGTAATGAGGGAAGCAACATATACAAAAAGCTTAGTGTCTTCAGAAGGCTGGTGCATCACTGTGGTCCAGATGTGGAAATGTTCTTCCACCTGCTTTTCTACCACTGTTGCTGTGTAATGGAGAAGTCAAGGCAGCCCATCTCAAGCCCTCAAAAGTAAATGTTACTGTGTTATTCAGAGAGCATTGCAAAGGAAGTCTCCTAGAAAAAGGCATCATAGCATAATGAGGGACAGTCCCAGAGCCTAAAAGGTCAGGGAGGAAAGAAAGGAGCAAAGGGAACATACCAATCACAGACATTCGCTTGCGAACATTGTTGAAATCAAGAATAGCCAGAAGTTTGTAGACTTTTGTTTCTCCCATTTCCACGACAGTGATGGTCTCTGGTGTGCGAGCCCGGAACACGAATCCAAAGTTTCTAGCAGCAGTGACAAGGGCTCCCTCGTCAGGAGATTGGGCCTGATACACCAAGCTACCTGACATGAAAGGAAAAAAAGTGTAATGTGTTTTTTGCCTTTCTTCTGAGCTAAACGAATACAAAATCAAAGACATTATGCAGCAGTGATCCCTTTGCTTTTCTGTCTATCCAGAGGTGTAGCACTGAAAAGCACCTTATGTCCACACATCTCCATCAAGTCCCACCAACCCATCCTCCAGGACAGTGCAAGAGGTACCCTAGATTCTTTTGGGGTCTTTAATCACTCTCTTTGGAGTCTAACAGGCCTCACTGAGAGAACAAGTTTCTTGGATTCAACCCCTTCTAGTAATATCTGCATGTATTTTTCGCATCAGTATTTTCACCTTCAATCTGTCAGTTGAAAGCTGTAGCCTTTAAAGCATGGTTTTCATCCTGTCTGAGATTTGAGGAGGCTGACCCAGTGCCTGTGAGAACACTGGGTGAGAGGAGCTAATGAGTCTCCAGTGGATAGGTGCTCTATGTTCTTTGCTTTATGGGACTAGGAGCAGAGTAGAGAAAGAGTGGGGCAAGCATCTGCCACCTCAGGGAAGCTGTGGCACCTGCAATTTCCGCACTCCAGAGATGTGGTGTTTGCGGTAGTGTCAGCTCCACCACAGGAACATACAGAGAGTGGAGGCCCTGGTCCTTTCTCTTCCCATGTGGCATCTCCAAAGACACTGATTTATGTGTAGTCATACACTACAGAAAATCACCAGGGAGCCAAAAGGACCAATAACAGCTTCTGTGGAGAGAAGACATACTGTGGTGCGAGTGAACATAACCACTCAGTCTGGTGCCTCCAACAGTCCTCACCTTCCTTCTTCTCTTCTGGCATCACTGTGTGACAAAGTGAGAGCAGCCGAAAGAACCTGTGCGTCGGGACATCATTCAGCTTCACAGCTTCAACCAGGCTATGGTCATAGAATGCAAACTTTGGGTCAGCCAGCGGGTTGTATGAGAAATCAACCTTCTCTGTGTTCTGCAAAAGCATAGCTTGGTATTATTTGTGGAGCTCTTATACGCCTGTCCACCAATGCCTGCCAACACAGCCACTCTCTCCTCCTCACATTTGCAAAGGACCTACCCTGCAGGGCTGCTCATGACAGAGGTTGGTGGATCTAAGTGGGAGGTCATGAAAGCTATCTAATCATAGGACAGGACAGGCACTAGATGTGCCTTTAAGAGCAGCACGCAGGCTGAGAACCAATGAGCTAAACTGACTCTCTGAATGGCAGCTAATGTTCCTACAGGACCTCTGCCAATGGATTTCTACAGCAAACAAGTGCCTGCCTTCAACACATGCCTTCTTGGAGGCATCATGATCCTGATGTCAAAGGCTGCCTGTGACAGTGCAGTGTGGAAGCCCAGTTTAAAACAATTCAAAAGGCTGTCTTCTCCACCCTATTCTCCCAAAGCAAGAAAAAATCCTGATATGGAAAAAATAGGACAGATGAGTGATGTAAAGGTTAAACTCCATGGGCATTGCCCATTTTGTCAAAAGACAAGGAGCCCCAAGCAGAGTGGAACATGCTGGAGAAATGGCCAGAAGCTCACAGCATGATGTGTCATGGAGAAATGCACTGCCAAGCCTGTCTGGGACACTTCTGACTCCTGCCCCATCCCTAATGAGCTCAGAGTTTCCAGGATGGGAGTCATCCTTCTGACTTCTGCACGCTGACATCTAGCACTTAGCACAGATCCACACCTCCCACACTCATCTGCACAGCAAGATCCAGGCACAGCAACATCATAGATGTGTGGGCAACAGGACTCTGCTCCATAGAGTACCATGGACAGGAGGGTGGGGTGGACGATTGGCAGGAGTCCAGGATGTGTCCCCAAGCAAGGCCTGAAGGCACAGCACTCAGCACAAATAGCCAGTTTCAATGGATAATTTAAGTTCTCAATGGCCTGAAAATGAATCACTGGAATGAGGAGTGGGATTTTTCGCCATCTTGCTGTTTGTTATTTGGATTACTGCATGTAGGTTCAGACATTTTAGAAATAAAAACATGTGCATCTGTGCCAGCAAGCAGAGGCTAAAGAGAAATGTAGAAGTCAAATGTTTTCATACTTTACAAAGTCCAGACATAAGAGGAATTTGACAGTGACCTTGTTACTGATATGAACTGAATGCACTAATTCCCCACTAAAGCTTTTATTAACTGCCAAAGTTAATAAAATTCACCAGTGTCGAAGTTTCCAGCAAACTTGGCCAAATACTTGGCTGAGTATCAATGGACAAATATTCAACAGAAGCTGTGCATGCAATAGGAAGTCATATAAAGCAGAGGGAACAGTGGGCCATTCCCAACCTGCAGGTTTTAAGCCAGGCTTACTGGAAAGGAATGTAACTGGCAATTTTCTGACATCCAGAGGAACGCACATCACTGTTATCAGCATCAAGAGCATCAGCTCTTGCAGGGTCAAGAGCATGAGCTATGCTTTTGTGGGTTGTGTCCACTGGTACTTAGCCAGGTTCACCGAAAGCACAGATCCTGATAGCACTTAAGCACTTACCTCATTTATTTCTACCCTTTGCCCAGACATATCATACACATCACCTGCAAGCAAGAAAGACCAAGGTTATAGCCACAAATTCTGCATAAGTGCAGTCTCTGAGCTTCTCTACCACGAAAACTGGTTACAGTGTTTCTAAGCAAGTATCTCTTGAAAAGGTTTCAGTAAGCATACATATCTTGACATGAGTACTGGAGACTGATGATACATAGCTGTTGGTTTCTATGTTAATCCATGGCAAAATCCAGAGACTGACAGATCTTGAAACACAAAGCAGTAACTATAAAAATTATTGGCTTTTGGGTAAAGAAGACTTGGCTCAAGCTGAACCCGGAGATGACTTAGCACTAGGTAAGAAACAAAAATGCTTTCAGGGAATGACTTCTCTTGTACCTTTCCTTTTGAATATGACACAAAATCCAGCTCCTGGATCCTACTTGGTTTGCAACAGAAAATGAGACAGCCACAGAAAATGAGTTTTCAAAGCCCATTCTTCCCACACCTAGGTAGCAAAGCTGCTCTACTGATTTTCCCTGAACTGATGACCTGGTCATAGGAATACAAGACATTTCAGCTCTAGGAAACACTATCAAAACTTCTGCTTAAAGAAAAGTTTCACTCTGAAAGTCTGGACTGTGCCCAGCCCAGCCCAGTCCCAACACTTAACTGAAAAAAGAGTGAAATGCAATGAATTACGCAATATATAGAGTCATATCTGCACCAGCAATCTCAACTGTGACCAAAGTCAAATGCAGTGCTTGTGGGCCTTCACAAAGGCCCTGAGTGTGTAGAAGAAACTTAGATGCCATCTCTCCTGAGAACTTCTTATCAGTTGATCCCTTTCGAAGTATAGCCAAGAGGCTTTTGGACATCTCCTTCCCTTAAGCCTCCAGAGTACCTTTCCTGACATCAGAACTAAATCATTCTGGCATATGACCCTGGAGCAGCAAATCCAGAGAAGTACAATCCTAGGAAGAAGCTAAGCATTTTGCAAAACTATAGGCAGTAGACTGTTTGCTTTCTTTCCACATATTTCTCATCCATTTCTTGAACCCATTATGTTAGTGGTGAAATCCACTTTGGAGAAGTCATGGAAGAGATCTCATGATGGAAGAGATTTCAGACTGTTTAGCAGCATTAATGTTAGTTATCATAGTAGCACTGTTAGAGGTGTGGTGGTCCACAAATATACACAAAACCAGATTCATAGGAAGAAAAACTTCTTTTATTAGATCAGCTGATAGCACAGAGAAAAAAGGCAAACTTCAACAGGTCTGACACAGGCAAAGCAAGCATCCATCTGCAAATAAGCAGCAACTAATTTCTCTGGGGCATCTAATGATGTTAATCAATTAGTCAGTTTCCAAGGTGTTAGCACCTCCTGAGCAGTGTGAAGAAAACAGTTTGAGGCCATGCAATAAACAAGCCTTTAAAATCAATGACTTCTAGGATCTAACTGAGATAACTTTTTTTTCCTATTTTATCCAACTCCCTGCAAACTTTTCTCTCTTCTGGTAGGTGAAGTATGTCAAGGCTAAAGACAAAGACCAGGCCATTGACTAGTCCAGCTATCTGAAAAGGATGTGGAAAATTGCTACTCACAACACGAGAAATTGCTGAATGTGAGAGACAACACATGAGAAGCTGACAAAATTTGCAGATAACATAATGAGGGATGGCTGATTTCATAAGTGGTTAAGAGGGAGTTAGTTATGTGTGTTAAATGTTATGTTTTGTGCAGGGTTAGCAATACCTGGGTAACCATGTCAATAATACCATAGAAAATGAGATTACCTAGGTAGTGATATCAGAAAAAATCCCCAAATTTGAATATAGATGTAGTAAATGTGGCGCTTACGAGGACAAAATAATAAAGTGCTGGTTCTGTAGTTTGGATGATAGAGGGGCAGAAAAAGGGAGATAAAAGAATGGTAAAAAGGGGGAAACAAGGAAATTATATTAAGATATGCAAATGATCCAGTCAGGCTGTCCAGGCATCCCTGATGGGCAGCCCTGCACTTGATCACTGCAGTTTCTTACATGACATTCTCCTGGATATCAGAGTTAGTCTCTGCGGACCAAGAGGCATACAATGAAATAAAACTCCAAGAATAAGGCAAGCAGATAACGTACCGTAGGATTTGCCATTGATGGAGCACTTGTTGAAACACATGATGTTCTGAGTGAGAGTTCCTGTTTTGTCTGAGAAGATGTACTTGATCTGTCCCAGTTCTTCATTGAGTGTAGTGGTTCGAGCCTGAGCGGGTGTATCATTCAGCGGATAATACATTTTACGGTCCCAGTCGATGTAGAAACTGTTACCCAACCGTATAATCTCTACACTGATGAAACAGAAAGAGAAGGTGACGGAATATTCATTACTTTAAGGGATAAGATCTTTATCTTCAGCACCACCATTAACGACTGTAATTAGAAGACAACTTTGAAGGTAATGACAGGTTGAATTCATCTGTCCTTAGATGGCTTTCGGTAAGGGATGCTGAAGATAGTCCTGCTGTTAGGTTTATAGCAAATTCCTTTCCTTCATTTATAAAACAAGATCTTATAAATGTTCTCAGAAAGTTTCAGAAGTTTTCAGACTGAGAAGAGAGGCAGGAGCAGTGGGTTTCACTTAGTGCCATTCCAGGAGACGGTTTCCAGCAGGGCTCTGAGCTGGGCTCAGTCTAGTGCTGGGGGATGAGCACAACCATGTCTCAAACAACACAGAACTCCACAGCATTTGAGCCATTCTGTCACTCAATACAACCAAAGAGAAGCATCAGCTTGCAGACAATATGGATTTCCACCTTGCTGTTGCTGTGACACACTGGACAGGAATGGTATTCATTCCTCTAATTTACCAACACAAAAGAGAGTCTCAGCAGGAAAGCTGACTGAAGAATGAGGTGCAATGATAAACTAAATAGGGCTACTCAGTCTATACCCCAGCCTCAAGATTTTAAGAGCATCACAGACACATTGCCTACTTGTCACCCCTGCTTGCCTATCTGCAATAACCAACAGAACCCTACATTCTCTGTGAAAAGGCAGCACTCAGACAGCTGATATAACACCAAGTACTATGGACCTTTAACTTAATTACACCTACTTACCTGGCCATCCACTCCTCACAGGAATCCTAATGCCACCTCAAAGAACAGGTGCCCTTTGATGGGCAGTGAAAAGAGCAAGATGCTCACTGTAGCAGGCTTCCAGCCTTGCTCCTCTAGCATCCTACAGACCTACACCTCCACTTTAACTGCAAAATCATCCTCTCCTCTCCCAGGGATCACTGCTGTCCCCACTCCAACCCTGATAAAGCCCTGAAGGCAGCAGAAATAAGAAAAGCATCTCTGTGGTTGTGTGCAATCATTCACAAGGGGGTTGCATTTGGATTTAAGGAAAATGCTGCTCCCAGCTAAGGCAAAAGCTAAAACTTTCTTAAGATCAAACGTGAAAGGAGCTTCTGGCACATACCTGACATAGAGTGAAATCGGTACCACTGTGTTTAGAATGATCACATATGACCAGAACATGAGGAAGCCGGAGTAGGAGGCAGAGTTGACACCTTCTGCCCAGGGCAGATATACCTGGAAGTAGTAGCCCTTATCATGCTCCCAGATGCCATTGCCAATGGCTAGGATGAGACACATCAGTCCTAAAAATGCAAAAATCTGAAAAGCAAACAAACAAACCAACCAAATCAAAACTAAACAAAAAGTACTGCATTTTAGAAACAAGGAGTTTATTATGTATAGATTAAGGAAAAGAGCCTAATGAGACTGGGTTGGATAGCCTGAATCATAGGAAATGTACCTAGGGATGAAGAGGAAAAAACAGTGATGTTATGACACTTTTACCTCACAAGAACAAAACTACACAGTGTACAGAGTATGGCAGTTTGGAATTACAAGTCTTCAAACAGCTGGGGATTTAAATCACAAGGAGACTTCTCAACTAGGGTGATCATGGTCAGTCACCTGCAGAACATTAGACCTAATTAGAGGTGAGTTGGGCTGAGGGTCCCCAAACATCTGGCTGCACACTTGTAAATAGAAACTGCCTGGAGGACTTTACCTGGCCATTTGCTGGATGCATCATAGTCTTTTTCACAATTTCTGAAAAACAACTAAGGATAACCCAGCACTGTGCAGTTAGGAATTCAGCACAGGATATCACTCTGATGATTAAAAGAGTTAATTGCTGACTTAAAACTAATGGTTGCCTTGGTGTCTGCCCTCACAATTTGATTACATTTCCTTTGAGCAAATAGAAAGCAACACTAACCAGTGATGTGTATCCTTGGACTTTAGAGAAGCCTGTTTCCTGAAGCCTAAAGCAACCAGGGGAAGAGCAACTGGGAAGCAAATTTCAAAGTGGGACAACTTAGTGAAAACTGGGGCTTGCTTGTGAACACTGGTTTATAGACACAAAAGCAATATATAGGACATAAAGCATTTTTGATTAAAAGAAGACAAGAATGTGGCAATATTACTTGAAAAAGAATAAAACAGACTGGGAAGAAGGAAATTTAACAGAAATTAATATAGACTGCAAGGAATATAGAATTATGAATATCTAACAGCCATAAAATATCAAGAAGACAAAACAGTAAAGTCATAAAGAGGTGTGTGAAAAGCAGATGTGTTAACAGTCAGTCCTCCAAGAGGAAGAAGGAAGAAAGAATAGGGAAGTATCTATTCCCTATGATGTAACAGATGGAAAAGACAGATTGTGGCCACTGACAAAGAACAACACTACGTGGCTCTATCTGCTAATAAGCATTATTAGCAATGCAGTGAGTCCATGTAATTTAAAGACGGAAGCTTAGAGGAACCAATAAGGTTAATTTTTAACAGTGCTTTGAAAACTGGGAAGCTCCGCCATCCTGGAAATCTGCTAACATAATTACAATGTTTGTAAGGTAGAAATGGTGATAGTGGGGAAGATAAACTGCAGTTAGTTAGCTTGACACTCTTTCCTGGAGAAATAATAATAAAATTATTCTTTAGACATAGACTTTTCCAAACATTTGACATAAAACAACCAATGTAGTAATAAAAAAGTGAAGACATGGAATCAACAGGCTGCACAAAAGAGTAATTAGAAATCATCTTTTGCAAGTATAATCATTAGGAAGGAAATATCAGTAAGTTGGGCCATTATGTAAAGGCCACTAAGTAACAATCACATTAAAACAGTAATCAACCTTTTTAAAAAACAGTAATTGAGATACAAACACAGAAACCTTGATGGTAAAACTAATATTTGTACTGCTGAAGTAATCTGTGAGAGGAAGAAGGATACTTTTATGGAGCAATATGAATCATTTGGTGAAAAGTTCATGCCTGATCAACTCGAGTTTTATTACCAAGAAGCCACTAAAAAGGAACTGCAGTAAGAAAAGGTGCTGGGCTGAGTTTCAGGGGACACATTTATTTCCCACATGAGTAGTAGCTTTTCTATTTAATTGTGAGAGGCCAAATAAATTACTTGACTTGTGAAACAGAGACAATATTCCTTGCTGGTAAGGAATGTGGTGCAGTGTTTTTAAATATCTGTGACCAGCGGTGAAAATAGACTTCAATCTGTGCTGTTGTAATTATTAGGACTTAAAGATATATGAGAGGCATGACCCACCTTGCTGCCCCACAGGTTAATTATCCACTCGTAGAATATCACAATACATGTAGTCATTTCCATGTATGATTTAGGAACAGAAATACACACAGGGCAAGGCAGCAGCTGAACTTTCCCAAGGTGTCCCTGCCCATGGCTGGGGTGTTGGAACAAGATGATCTTTAAGGTCCCTTCCAACTCAAACCATTCTGTGATTCTATATCACAACAGCAGCTTTTGTCTACAATTGCACTTGCTTTATGCACATTTTGTTCTATGTGCATTTGGCCCTCACCCTTCACAACTCCACTGCAATACTTGTGGTTACACAAAGCTCACTAACATGCTGTTTGCTCTGAGACAAATGCGAAAGACTGATCCATTAACAGTAGCCCTGGAGATTAATTTCTGTGCAGAGAAACAACTCTGTGCAGGGTGTTGTAATTGTAACCCCAGCCCTGCAAGGGAAGGACGTGAAAAAACCCTGATTGTAGGCTTGTGCATGCTCATGGGGCTTCCCAGCATGAACATCCTTACTTCCTTCCTGGGTCCTGCTCCTGCACTGCCTACAAAAAATGCTCTTGACTAAGAATTTTATAAAGAGGAGGTGACTTTTCACAAACATTGACAGTTGGACTGTGTATAAAAACTGTTTCAGTTTCTTTATTGGCACTTTGAATTCTGCTCCAGGATTTGAAACAGTAAGTTTTATATAAGAGATGAAGCTGACAGCCCTCCTTCTCTGAGAACATGCTCCCCCAAGCCTGCTAAAAAGCAACTTTTGGAGAAAAAAGCATTTCTGGAGCTGGTGGGTCCATCGCCAGTGCAGGAACATTAGCTTGTCCCTCAGGTCACTGAGAAACACTTCCAAACGTGAAAAAACAGCTATGGTTGCCATCTGGAAAGGTTTACTCCTGATTAACCCTTGTTGGGGCAGACCAGGGCAACATTTAATGAGGCCTCCGCTGGCGACCTCCTTAAACACTGCTTTGTGTCTGGCACTTTTATGGACAAATAAACGCAAAATAGCTTTGCCAGTGTTAACATGGAATAAATTTCGGTACATTTAAATGAGCTATTAATAGCAAGCTGTGGCTGCTTTGTATTTCCAAACTCAAGAAACTGCCTGTTTTTATGACTGCTCTCTGTAACCTCTGACCACCCAGTGAGCTCGAAGGACCCAGTGCCACATCCCCTGAGGTGTGCAAAGAGCCTGGTGCTAAAGGTAGGACAGAGCTTTACTTAGACATCAAAATTTTAGGTTCCTTAAAAATGTGTAAAGGAGATAAACACACCCTTGGCTCCTCTAGCGCCCCAGAGCCCAGGCAGAGGCTGATGCAATCGGCTGCAACTTGCTCAGTTTTTTAAAATGGAGCCAGGAGGCAAATTCATCTCATTTGTGTTTATGAAGAGAGGCCAAACAGACTGAAAACTCTGGGTGGGATCCTTGGCTTGTGAAAGGAGATTTGGCAAATCTTAATCGAATGTTAAATTCCAGGTTCTCTATTCAGCTTTTCTCTGCTCCATTTCTGTGCCCTGCAGATCCCTCACAGCCCATTATCCTCTCCAGCCAGAGCATAGCAGGACATCTAAGGAAATGTGAAGTTTTTCAAATGCATGCAAAGTTTTGAATGTAAGAGGCCCAAACCTTGCTTGTTTCTACTGTCCCCTTAAGGGGAGGAAGGGAAGAAAACACTGGAGAAAACAAGCTGATGATCATAATCAAGATTTTCACTTGGCAGAGATTGGTGCAAGGTTACTAAAGTCAAGGGCGTGTCCTTACTGTACATGGAACACGGACTCAGGAGGGACTGAAGATGACCCTGGAGTGGCTCTCTGTGCTGTGGCATTACAGGGCATCCCTAGGCCCACTTAGAGAACTTTTGGGATCCTGAGAAAAAGGCAAGAAGACAGGGAATGAGGTAAACTGGGAAAGTTGGAGAATGGTGCCATCCTGGAAATGTTTGTTCTCTAAGCCCCAGTGCTGAGGAAGCATGAAGTCACAGAAGGCACGGAGAGCTCAGGATAGCCTTGCTGTGATGGACAGACTGGTGTTGGATGCCTCCTCCAGGGCTTCCTCCAGTGCCTGGGGATGGATGCTGGCCCCAGCTGGCTATGAAGTTGGTCTGGAGAACAAGAGCAGGAAGGAAGAAGCAGCAACAGTGATCATCAGACCCTCCTAGTGTCATAAACTGAAGGTGTTGGAGCATGCATGACAAACTTGCACCCAAAGGAAAATAAAATCTGAAACTAACGACCTTTTCTTCAAGCAACATTGATTGAAGTAGTGTCAGAGTGTATGTCCTCCTTCCCTGAGTGGCTTTAAAATCAAGCCGTAAAATCTCGGGAGAGTTCATAAAAGAATCACTATCTCTGCCTGGAAGTATTTGCCATTTGTTAAAACCACTGATGAGCTTAACCCTCAAATTAGATCTGTTTTTCAATCTGAGAAGAGTGCCTGCTATATACGATTAGTGTTCTCAAATTTCCCAGCTGCTAAAAACATCAGTTTCTGAGCATGAATGAGACCATGTCTAATATTTTATCCTAACATGTTAAGTCAGAAGCTGGCATCATGTAAATTAACAAACTCAATTATCAAGTCCTATGCAGATACCACCAGAGATGCCACGAGATCAGAGGGAAGAGGGAGAACAGCTGATAAATAGAAAATGACAAAATTACTAGGAGAAAAAAGGCATTCGCAGGCTTCAAAATATTTCTTACACAAAAATGCAGAGCAAGGGAGAGCAGAGAAAATGACAAGCTCAGAAGAAAAGTCCTTAATTCTGCCAATGTAACTGCCTTGCTTTGCAAGATGGGCTGACAGAGGCGCTGCCGAACTCGGTCTGCTAATAAATTATTACGTCATTCTTCTTTTTATCATTAGTCACTTCTGATATTTCCTCATTTGTGTGGGCAAAGAGGTGGAGCATCTGGAAACGATGAACACATCTGAAGAAACGAAGACACATTAATCAGGCTTACCACCAACACAAGGACATTCATGAGCCGATCGATGCTTGTTCGTTTAAAAGTTGTTTTTCCACTGTTCTGCATTAGTTTGGTGTCTGGCCCTGGAGATGAAACATAATTGTTAATTTTAGTAATAAAGCTTAGCTGTTCTAAAGCTGATTCCCTCTGAGGCCCCACTGTGCCTTCCAGCATAAATGACTATTGCAGTTTTCTTGAAGGCAGGTATGTACAGTTTGCAGTGCTGGTGGAAAACTTGGGCAGAAACAGGTTAAGTCATTTGCCTGAGATTATATGGGGATAGTCACATAAAACCATTAATTCTGGACTTTGACTCTGCTCTCGTCTTTCAACATTCAATCCCCCCTTTCAGGTTTAATTACTTTTCACAGAATACCTGATACCGCTATGTTATTGGTGACATATTATACATTATCTCACATGTCTGGAGAAGTATAGGAACAACAGAAGGACTATGCTCATAAAAAGCATAGACCTAATCAATAATAATATTGATGACCCTGATATTCCAATATGGATTAAAGTCACATAGAAATTATAAGGAATTTAATTGAATACACTTGACTGAATTCTTAGCCAGATTTACTCCTTACATTCTTACTGATCGATCAAGAGTCCCCTCCTGTACTTTGCTGCATGCATTTCTGAAATAAAAAACTGTGTTTTCTTGTACTTGGTAGAAACATATTTTCCAAAGAGGAAAAGACTTGATTCCTCTGTGCCTGCTGGGTGTGATGTACTTCCATGCTAGTGCTGATCTGCTCTGCAATTCACGTATCAGTCTTTCTACCTACCAGCATAAATAACAAGTCCAAAGCACCATTCTGTGTTCCTGATAGTACAGCCCCTCAGCAACATCTTCTCATTGTCCAGGGCATACTTTTCTCCCCGAAGAGTAAGAGTGCCTGTGAATTTATCCAGTTTGTTATTTGGTGCTTCACATCTGACTTCACCTATAAAAAAGAAGGTAAAAGCACAAATGAAAATCTTGTCCCAGAAAGATGTCATCAATACCTCATTCCCAGCTGTTCCCCAGAGACAGTATTTGACTTAGCTGCAGTCAACTCCAGATCCTGTTATTCCTATTTTGTATCCTACACTTACTTACTCATCGTTTGGGATGTTGCTCCTTCCCCATCTTCCTGTCATAATCCAATGGACCACAATGAATTTAAATTTATCCCATTCTCTGAACATGCCAATGTTTTATTGGTAGAGTACAAAACAAAGTTTCCACAGCTTTTATGTGGTGAGAAGAAATGTTGAACCAGCAACATAGTTTTAATCCACTCACAGCGAGTTCATAGTGTAGGATGTCACTGGATAACTTTAGCTAAAAGTGCTGACATCACCTTTTTTCCTATTTCATTTTCTCTCAAACTGCAGGAGCCCAAGCAAGAAAAATCATAGCCTAAAGGCTGCAAAAGAGTAATTAACTGAGGTGTCTTTGTTCACTGTTTTTTAATTTCATCTGTTTTATAACTCAAGTCCCAGTGGCACATAAAAAAATACTGCTACCTTCTTGGGCCAAGCAGCTGACACTATAAGTGACTGGAGTGTCTTTTTCCATGCTTTGTATTTATTTTTTGTAATAAAATGTGTTCGGATACCTTGACATAAAAATTACTATTTAAATTACTATTTAAATCAACAGTTGCACCTGCCATTTAAAGATTCAAAGCAGAGCCCTGTGGATGTATGGAAAAAAACTGGAAAACACAAATATGCCTTACTGAAAGGGAATCCAAGAGTTCAGTCTGTTCACTTAATCAGCAGGAGCATTAAAGTTATTTTGATCACAGCCTGAAAATACCTACATAAAGACTAGCATTTGCAGAGAGTACAGCTCTTCTAGCTATTCTCAGACAAAACACATCAGGCTTAAGAGACTGGAAACAAAATTCAGAGAAGTCCAGAAGAAAAGTGCAGCTTTAAGTATCATGACAGTCTTCACCACCATATATTCTAAAATCAAAAATGAATGTTATTTTCATAGAAAAGTAGCTCTACTCTAGGGCAGACAAACTGTCTGACTGGAAAGATGAAATGACTAGGAAATTTAGCGACACGTGACATCAGAGCTCATACTATGCTGATCTTCTGTTTTATCATCTGGTTAGTCCAACAACAACCAGACCTGTACCCCATCATTACTGAAAGCCTGCAATAGCCAGACCCACCTCACTGCCTCCCTTGCAATCCTTGAAAAGCACTAAGGAAACAGAGGCTTTGCACTGCAACCTGAAACAGCACAATGAGACTTTGGCAAACCAAACCCAGGGCATGATCTCCCAGCAGGAACAGTGTCTCTGTGGTGGGACAGTGCTCATGTGAGTACCTTGAGTCTGCTCTCCTGTGAGCGAGTGAGTCTGGGTTGATTTTGAGATCTGAAGAGATTCCTCCAGATGAGACAAATCCCAAAAGAGTGAGAAGCTCTACAGATTCACCCAATCGACCCAGCAACTGCAGCTGAAGATACCACAGCAAGACACATGCCTCCTGTCTCCCTCTCCCACTAACAGCAATAAGATACCTGGAGTGTATTTCAGTTGAAAGGTTAAATACTGCCAAGTCAACATGTGATAAGTAGTAGATAACTGAAAAGTATTGTTTCTTTCCTCATCTCCCAGTTCCCTAAATCAAATAAAGAAGTTCAGTGTTTTGCAAGCATCTTCCTTATCTGAACCATCACTATGTCAAACAAACATCATAACTCACATTAAGCATTCCACTGAGTGCCTGTATTAGCTGCTCGACCCTTTCCTCTCTTCCTGTCTTAAAAAGTAATTAGATAAAGAGTTACATAAATATTTAAATATTCTGCAGAGGTTTGCTAAGGGAAATGCAAGGTTGGGTCTGATTCCAGGCACTCTTCCCAGTACACTGTCAAATATAAATCATCCTGGGAAACATTTTATTCAGTTTAAGTATTGTGAGGAGGCCACTTTTATTTACAACATAACTAAAATAGAGATTTACAGAATAAATAAATATCTGATAAGAAAATTTGCAATTTTCCAAAATATTTTTAAACATTTTTTAATTAAGCACTTCCAAGAATGCAGTGCTCTCAGATAAGCATTACACTGAAAATGCTTGAAAAATTATTTTAGATTAAGATTTTGCTTTCAAACTGATAGACACTGCAGCCTGTTCAGAAAAATAATTAAGGCATGCCACTCCTATTACTAACATAAAGCATCTAACTGCATCTGTAAAAACACATTTCTCAAGACCTAAAACACTGAGACCCTCAGCCATTACTTCAGAGAAACCCTGATGTACTGAGCTGATATTCAGCAAAGACCACACACATTATTGCCTAAAACCTCAACAAAGAAGGCAAAAGAAACTGTACCAGAGACAGTGCCAGCTTTATACCCTTTGCCACATCCACACCACCTGTCCTGGAATCATCAAAAACATTTTTTTAAAAATTATTTTCCTCCTTTATCTAAAATATTTCCTGAGAGCCTACGATCCTTGAGACGTTCCAAGGACAGCAGCACTCACTCCAACCCTTTCCATACAGACTATCCCTGTAATCCTGTCCTTGTATCTAAGCCAGCAGGGCACTGCAGAACATGACTAACATCACTAGGTCTGTTCCCTCGTCCTCTCTCCACAGGCAGATGATGTGTGAGCATGGAGCATTCCGGTTTTGACAGATCTGGCTCCTTTCTGTGTATGTGCTGCTAGGCACTCCCAGGTATTCAGTGACAGGACACATGGCAATGGTTCAAGTTGCAACAGGAGAGGTTCAGAGTGGATGGTAGGAAACATTCCTTTGCTGAGAGGGTGATCACACACTGGAACAGGCTTCCTGGAAGGGGGATTGATGCCCCCAAGCCTGTCAGGTTTAATAGGCTTCTGGACAATGCTCTTAAAAACATACTTTAGCTTTTGGTCAGCCCTGAAGAAGTCAGGCAGTTGGACTACATGATTGTTGTAGGTCCCTTCCAACTTTTATTCTATTCTGTTCTCTATCCTATCCTATCCTATCCTATCCTATCCTATCCTATCCTATCCTATCCTATCCTATCCTATCCTATCCTATCCTATCCTATCCTATCCTATCCTATCCTATCCTATCCTACCTTATTATATCCTATATTTGATATACAAAACAGCGCAAAAAAGGACACGTTTCCTGTTAACCACATCCGCATTGCCTGCCTTTAAATATTTTTAAATGCAGTCTTTATTGCGGCATTGAGAGAGGAGAGGAATGCTTTAGGCTGGGAAGAAGTCACCTGTCCTGTGTGCACAGAGTTAGTCCTCGGGTCTGTGTGGTGACTGGAAAGTGCTGCTGCTCAGAAGATAAATGTAATGGGTGCATCAGCATTGCTGCATCAATGTAAAAGTGCAGTGTGAGAATGTTTTGAGATCAGAACTAAGCATAAGGTTTTGGGAAAACAGTTTCCATTATGCAGTTACATGAAATCTTTTACTGGGGTTCAAGGTGGGTAGTATCAACATGTACAGACAAATACTAAAGCAAAGTGTGTGTCCAGAAGTAGAATTGCCACCAATGCAGTTTCAGGTTACAGCCATGCATGGCACTGAGACCTGCAAGCAAAGAGGGACCTCTTCCTCTACATATGCTGTTTTGCTGGCACTGTTTCCAGAGAAGTCCTAGCAGGAGGCAGTGGACAGCTTGGAAGGAAGAGTCCTAACCACCCTCTGGACTCTGGAGTTTAGGCAAATTGTCTGAAAAGTGAATTTTACTCACCATTAAACTCTGTCAGCTTCTGAAGATCTTCTCCAAGCTCTGCAGTGACTGTCAGTGCCTGCTTCACCTTCAGGTTTGTTTCACTGTGACAAACAACATGAGACAAAAACATGAACTGAAAGTCATATGTGAACTGAAAGCTCTCCCTGAAAGTCACTTCTGCTCTTGGGGACAGTCTTCCTTGGACATCTGATGGACTGTGTTACCACATGCCTTTTTCACCTGGCCAGTGCATGTAGATTGTCCCTTTCAGTTGCAAAGACAGAGGAATTCTGGGCATGGTATCATGGTATTAGAGAAGGTGAGGTGAGAGGTGAGGTGTGTATCCTGTCACTCATGACACATTTGACCCCAAGGTATCTGAGCACACAGGAGAGCTCTGGATCCCTCTCATGGTATTCTGATCCTGAAGAGTACTCCAGTCTCGGGACTAGCTAGCTGGGGAGTTTGAAATGCAATGTCAAAAGAATATTGCATTTGTTCAGGGCCTCTTAAAAGTGGTACTTGTATGTGCAAAAGCTACAAGCTCATTTTCAGCAGAAATCAAACAGGGAAAGTCCAGAGGGTTGTCTATAGGGTCTTGGGAGAGACACAATTTCTTGAACTCTCTGGTCTTGCTTATATACAGGTAGTGCAGAAACAGTAGTGCAAATTGGGTCATAAAGATGAGGTCAGATCCAGTTTATTCCAATTAATACAAGTTGCAGCCCTCTGCCTTGTGGCCAGTTGTGTCCTGGAGTGAGCAGCATTTGGAAGCTTTTGCAGTGTGCATGCATTGATATTATGGTATAGCAGTCCAAAGGAGATTACTGGATCTATTCATTATGATTATCTCACCCAGATAATCTGTCTAAAAAAAAGGGAGATAAAAGAAACAGAAAGCTTCTGCCAGTGACCTGTGATATTGCACAAACATATGTCTAACTCTCAGTGTTATAACTGTAACTGAAAAATTCCCCTCTAATGTGACTGAAGGAGGCAAAAGTATCCGTCAGATGATGTTATTTTCAATATACCTATCCAAAGTTTATTCTACCTATTATGAAACCCTGGCTACAAAAACTATTGCAGGTACATCTGCAGCACCCAGGGTCACCAGGCTTTGCAGTGGTGGCCGTGACTGCACCCAAGGGCCAGGCTCACTTACCCATCCAGCTCAGCTGTCTCGATGTATGTCAGGCTGTGTGGTTCACTGCTTGAGAGTAACAGAAGATCAGCCTGAGCACAGACAGACAAGACTTGGCATGAGTTCACACAGTCTGTAGGCGCTGCACCACAGTGCTGCTTGTGGTTACTGCCACACTAAGACTGATTTTCTTGTGAATGATAAGAGTGACAGAGATTAACTGTGATCAGGATAGAGAGAAATGGCACTCACCGTCACAAAGTTGTTGTTTTCTAGTTTTATTATATCCCCCACTTGGACATTCATCCATTTTTGTTCCTTTAACCTGCAAGAAAACTTCTGGTAAGGAAGCACATAAAGTGAACAGCACTTGGGAGAGCAGTATACTCGTCTCTGCTCCTGGAGCCAGGCTTGGGCTGTTGATAAGATGGAACAGGGTCTGCCATGGTGCGTCCTGATCCATACTAAGCTAGCGGACCACTACAGTGCAAAGAACAGCAGTAAAAAGCAGTGGCTGGGGAGACCTGTGCCGGGTTGAGACCAAGTCCCACAATGGCAGCACAGTTCATGTGAACTGTCCTTGTCTCTGGACCGACTACTCCCTTCCTTCTCTTAAAGGGCCACATTGTCTCAGAAAATAAACCTCTCTATTTTGTGTAAGAGACTTCCCAAGCACCTGTGAAAATTGCTGACTGTGTTAGGTTTTCAAAGTGGTATTATCAGCCACAGTAACTGGATGTCAGGAAGGTCAATGCAGGTGCTTTGGCTGTGCATGTGTCTATCTAAGCCAAGTCTGCAGTGGTCTTCACAGCACTAAGCCAGACGTGCACACAGGCAGCCAGCTAGACTGCAAGCACAAATGTAACTAAGTCATGATAACTGTATATGCAAAATCTAGAAGTGAGAAATATCAGGAACTACCTCAAAACAGGACTGGTACTTAAGCTTGAACTCAGCTCAGCCTTGCTTTTTTAATGTTGGTCAGAATTGGGCAGGACCTGCGGTTTCCAGTTTTAGAAAAAGGCAGAATTTTACAAAACTTCTGTTTCAATGTGTGTTTCCTAGATGCAGTAACTAATACGTAGTAGACTAAGAAACTGGTTTACTTAGCAGAAAGCACAAAAAGTGTGTTCCTATTCTTCAGTTTCCAGTGTATATATTTTTAACTGTTTGATCATCTGTTGACGCTTACACAACATACTGTTTGCTATCTATAGTATGGAAGTCACCAGAGACTTCACAACTGTCTACAGCCGTGTCCTACACAGAGTTGGACTCCATGGAGCTGCAAGTAAACAGCACATCTGTCTGCCATGAAAGCCAAGGCCTCTTCTTTTGTTTTTCTGCAGGAAAGAATAGTGCTAACAGTGCAATGTCCAAAGCACACAGCTGAAATATTTTTAAGTACATTTAAGCCAGAAGTTCTACACACACTCAAAGTATCATGACATGTACGAGGGAGTAATTCCAGTTTCTTAATTTCAAATAACTTGTTGATAATGCCTAGTATTGCTTAATGCAAAATAAATGCTGTGAGCATAAATGGGCACAGAAGATCACTTTGCTTGTCATCTCTGGGGTAAGGAGTAAAATACTAAAGCACAAAGTACTGCTTACTTAAATGTATATATCCAGGAACGGAAGGAGTTTACTTTTTGTCAGCACAAGGTCACAGCACAGATTGTGGTACTAGGTCTTGGGTTCATGAACTGAACACATAGTCTAAAACTGCACAATGAACAAGTGGTGTGAAACACAATTCGATTTTAAAATGTTTAGGGATTCTCGGGAAACATACACATACACCAAAAAAAATTTTAAAATATTACTAATGGAATGTTCTTGCCAGTCACAATTAAAGCAAAAATCAAAAAGACTTACATGCCATTGATCAGGACCTGGACCGGGCGGTTGTTGACGTGTTTGTCGCTTTTGTGTCGATTCTGAAAATTGGATCAGTAAGTTAAAAGGCATTTCCAGGAAACCAAGCACACTAGAGCCGTAGGCTGTTCATTAACATTTTAGGTTTCCACCCAGCTGGCTGAATGGGTCAGGCAGATTAGGGTCACAGCTGAGTCAGAGTCTAGTGCATGTTTACACTCGTAACACAGGGCATAACTAGTCTGCAAAGAGCAACAGGCAACATGGGGCTTATTCTTGGAGGGAGGAAGGAGGGTAGAGCCTTATATGTCACTTAACAGACTTCTAACTTGGTGTTGCTTCTGTCCATGTCAGTTTGTAAACACCAGAGAAATTAATTCTTCTGCTTCGATACGGAAAGTGGCCACAGATGTTTTGGCATAGCTCCATAGAGCATCAAAATTATTTTAATAATGAGAGAAAACCAGATTATAAAATTAGCTCTAATATCACCCCGTGAAGTCATTGGGACTTTGAGTATTAGCCCTGTTGGGAGCAAACTTCGGCCAAAGCTAGGCAAGTTTGAAAAATCACAGGTGGGTTGAGCTCTTGCTTCCCACCAAATGTTTTTTTCCATATACATTGAGTTAGATGACATAGGATGAGTTCTCCAAAGTGGAAGCCTAAGAACAGACTTCTGTGCCAGCATCCAGACATATCTATAGGTGACCACATTTTCAAACATGCTGAGCAGTTTCAGAGAAAGTCAATGGGGCTGCTGGGCCGCTCAGCAATATGAAAATTCTAGCTCCTTTTTAGGTAACAAACTGTAGATTTGGGGATCTAATCTCAGACCCCATCTTGGCCACAGACTAGTTCTCCAACTGCCTGCCTCCGGCTGTGTTTAAGTGGTTTGTTTTAGTCACTGCTGAAGTATCACAGGCAAACTCCAAAGTATGGGTCAGAAATGCAGATCTTACAAAATCATCGATGGCATCTTTTACGCCTGACACAGCCAGCACCAGCACCAGGGGCACCACTGTTGTAAACCAGGCCAGTGAGGAAATCTGGGGAATCAACTGTGGGAAGAAAAGATCTGAGTTAAGAAATTTCCTGCCAGTTCAGAAAACCATTGTTTCCTAATCAAGCTGCAGACAACATTTTTCTGTGGTATCTGAATATAGAATAAAGACAGAAATGCGGCTCTATCCCTGATACGTGACCCCACAAAGGTGGGAGAGCCAGGGAACCCAAGCTTTGCTTACAAACAAGCTGTAATTTAAGTTATAAACTTGGAGCTGTCAAAAAGTGTAGTGGGTTGCTATTTCTTCTTGTTTGTAAAATTAGGATTGCAAAGTCCCCAGTGGATTTCCTTGGAAATACTGACATGGGCAAGCAAAGCCTGCTGTGAGGAACTCAGAGCTATCTGAGCAAAACCAGCTGTGCAGAGCCTTCAAAAGCTTCTGTTCTTTGTTTCAGTAACTCTTAACATTTTGCTGAAGTAAACTTCAAATCACCTAACTGGCAATATGCATGTCCCACTGGTCTGTGACAAAGGAGTAGGCAGGCAAGAGTCCCCACAGCCTACACATCACATCCACTCCCAGTGAAGGAATTGATACACCCAGTGCCACAAGGATGGTGTGAGGGGAAAAAATTAAATGGAGCAATATGTAGATATAACAGACTAATGTCTGCCCTCTTTAGACTACCTTGATGTCAAGAGAAAGCTGTGTGCTTTTATATACACTCTCTCCTAGATGGCTCAGCAAAACACACAGTGAAATAATTTAAGGCAAATAGTGTGAAACAGTATGAATTTGACAGACAAACAGCTAGAGTGCAGTACAACAACACAGGAACAGTACTGTCAGCTTGGCTGAAAAGGCATCTTCACTAGTTTGTTGAAAAATATACTATCACTGAAATTTCCAAAATTCATTCCCTGTAAGTAAGCAAAGATATATGTGGTTTTCTGCAGGCTTGACCACATTTTACCTATGCTTTTTTTGAGCTGAAATTGTAAAAAAAGCATTTGAAATGAGTTATTTTGCAAATTTGTGCGCACTGGAATGGCCAAATTTAAAATATCATCCTTGAAACACAATCAAAATTACACCCTTTTTCCTGATAATGTGTGCTCTGATATGACTCAACAATAACAGAGTGCACTGCTGTATTTTAGCAAAGTGCTAAGGGTCAGAAATCCTGGTATCAATTTCTCCAGTACGTTCAGCTTTCAGGCAGAGTATTATTACCAGCAGCAATGAGCAAGGTGCAACTTAACGCCACTATGATCCACAGGGTTCAATAGTGTCACCAGTGTCTGAGACACTCCATATTGGACACCTTCCTCACCCTGAAGCAGGGAGCAGCAATATTCCCCTTTATTCGAACTACCCACAACATTGAGCCTTCCTGATGTTAACTCCTTCCTGCCCAGGGAAACAGCATAGGTTATACATTTATTCTTCTTGCTGTTGCCTTTGAGACTGCCAATGGAATCTGCCTTAAAATCTATTGGGAAGAGACAACTTGGCTTTATACTACAGGAGGAATAAGTAATGCAAATCTGAGGACAGCCAGGAGCAGCCAGATGTAGACACAAAGGGGCAGTAGGACACGACATGAAAAAGTTGCACAATTTGTTGAAAAGTTTAATTAAATTTTTTTCTTCATTTAGTTCAAATCCTCATATGCAAAGCTAAGAGACAAAATTGCTTTTTCTCTGCCCTACTTTCTATCTCCTATAAGGTTTTACAAAGACACTAATTCACAACAGGGATATAACTTGCTCTTCATTACATCTGTCAAACATAGACTGGCTTTGATAACAAAGAACACAAGCTGCTGGAAACAGCACAGTGAAGTCATACCTGCAAAATCAGCAAGAAAAGAAAGTAGGCATTGGCTATTCGCTGAAACTGTTCAAACAGGTTGAGAGGCAGGAAAGTGAAGAAATTGTATTTCGATGTTTTAATTGAATTGTTCTGTAAGGAAAAAAATATAAGGAAAATAAGTAGGATTGGTAAAACAGGAAACAAAATTACAGCACAACACATTTCAACTGTGTTTTACTTGCTTATATTTAGCAATAGCATTGTTTCCAAAAGCAGCTCAAAAAACGTTTCCTTTTCCCCCACACAATCATGCCAAGCCTGGATAAACAGAGAATTCATTTTGGAACTGGTGAAAACATGATGCTCAGTTTATGCCGGTGCTGATACAGGTACATATAGTTACTCACAAAGAGATACATTTTCACTTTATTAACAGTCTTCTTACACATGCACAAATAAAATTAAGAACTGTAACCAGCACACAAACAATTTTGTTGTCAGAATCTACAAAGCAGTGTTAGAAAACACATGCCAGGTCAACCATCTGCAGCTTGCCTGAGACTCTGAAGCACACATCAACTGGACAACTCCACAGGAGCTAAAGGTCCTCTCATGAGCAGAATACGACATTATTATTATTTTCGGCTGATTCAGCAACCTTTCAGCTCAGCAACTTCAAGGGGTGGCTTGTTTCTATTCCACAAAGATCACCTGAATGCGGTGTTTTGCAAACAGCCACAAACACCAGAACTCGCTATTTCAGCAAGCGAGTTGCAGCTCTGTTCCCCATTTCCAGTTTCCTTTTCTAATTGCAGATGGCCCCTCCAGCCACAAGAAGCAGCTGCTCCCCTGTCTGTCTTCTGCAAACCAAAGACCCAAGCTCTAGATTAATGAACTGGGCATTTTCTCCTGCAAAGCTCGGAGAACTCTGGTCCAATACTTGATACCAGCCAGTCAGGCTCAATCCATCATACTGAGCCCACCAGCTTGGGCTGTCCCTTCAGTTTTTGATGCTAGACTTTCTTTTCATACGAAGTTTAACAGGCACTCATTCAGGTTTAGTCCTGGAAGGATTTATGTCATCTGTTCCCAGCACATCTAAAATTCCCCCCCACCCTGAAGCTCTCCAGATGATCCCTATTAACCCCCTCCCAGGTAACCTAAGGAGGCAGATATGAAGTGCACTGTCATTCCATAATAGGTTTGCTGGTTCAACAGAAGTGAAAATGGTGATTGCAATATTGTAAGAGCCTTTAGATATTGCTTAACTGGTCGGAGGACAGAAGTTACTAAGTATGAATCACAGCTCACTTCTAATCCCTGCATTAATCCACGATCTCAACATCTACACTGGCACACATCAGCATTTTTCCACCACTAAATCAATTACTTAAGATTACCAGTGTAAGGTGTGTAGGGGGGAAGCTACTCCATTTTAGGCAGTTACTGGATTTCTTTGTGCTCAGACACAAAGTACAGCAATGTTATTCAGCATTAACTTCATGTTTTATCCCTAGGACAAGCTGAATGAATAAGTCTCTAAAAGGGCAGAAATGGAAACACTCTTCATGGAAGAGCTAGAGAAATCCTCCCATTGATTGCACTCCAGCAAGAAAGGATATTTATCAAAAATCATCATATAAACAATATTGCCTCTCTTCTGGCATTGCATAGCCACCTTCAAGTGTCATTCACTCTGTGTCATGACACATAGTTAAATTTGGTTTATTTCAAAATTCTTTACCATGGGATATGTATTGCAGACAGCCTCCATGGACGCTGCTGAAACAGAAGCAAAGGAATAGCAGCATCCTCTTTAAACCCAGCATAATGAGAACTAAACTGCTTGACATGACTGTGTCCACCAGACACAGAGTCTAGCAGATTTTTTAATAAAAACTGGATCTAAATATCCTCCCTGCCCACTATTCTGAAGAAAAGTATCACGGTCATTTACTTTAAAAATAAAAAAAATGAAACAGAAAACAGTAGCTGCAGGAAAAAGTATGTGGAGAGGACCTGACCTTCATGCATCAACAGATTTCAGAGGGTCACATACAACATGGGAAAAACTACTCAGTAAACACTCAGATAAAGTTCATAGATCTTTGCCTGCAAAAATCTCAGAGGGGAATAAGAAAAGAATGGGAGTGGTTTATTTCAAATCCTGTCTTCTATTTCTGTCCATTAATTACGTCAGGAAAACCACCGAATGAACCACAGCCATTCACTTTGTTTCCTATTGCCATTAGGCATGGTAAAAAACCCAGACATAACAGCTTCCAAATACTTAACTACAGGAATCTGGACATCCAATGCACTCTCCGTAGTTGTTCAGGATCAAGATACTGTTGGATACACACTGTCTTTTGGGACACTGAAACACTTCAGACCTCAGAATAAGGACAGGGAGTATTATCATGGATTTTCTCATTGTTCTGGAATCTATAATTAAAACTAATCACCTGAAAAAAACCCTCATAACTGCTATGAAGCTTTCTAATTCAACACATAACTTGTTCATGGACCCCAAGGGCTAAAAGAATATCAATGGTAAATTATAATGACAAACTAGGGAAACCTTCAGCCTTTCCAGTTCAAAGCTTTGCATTCCCACATCATGGATACAGTTGAACTCTCTGCAAGGTATCACAGAATCACAGAATGGTTTGGGTTGGAAGTGACCTTAAAGATCGTGTTGTTCCAATCCCCCTACCATGGGCAGGAACACCTTCCACTAAACCAGGTTGCTCCGAGTCCCATCCAGCCTGGCCTTGAACACTTCCAGGCATGAGCCATCCACAGCTTCTCTGGGCAACCTGTGCCAGGGCCTCACCACCCTCATGACAAAGAATTTCTTCCTAATATCTAATCTAACTGTACTCTTTCAGTTTGAAGCCATTCCTCCTTGCCCTGGCACTACATGCTCTTTATAAAAGTCCTTCTCCATCATTTTTGTGGGGTCCCTTCAGTTACTGGGAGGCCAAAATCAGGTCAACCTGAAGCCTTCTCTTTTCCAGGAACAAGTCCAGTTTACTCAGGTATCATTTATGTTTTCATGGAACACTACAGGGCTGTGTGCTTTGATAGCTCAGGCTCTTGGTTGACTACAGGGAAATCTCAGTTCATCTTTGCTCTTGATCTTACCTTTCTATGTGATGCTGAACACCATCACCCCCTGTTACTCTTTTGAGCTGTTCCAGAACATGACTCTGGGGTGGGAGGGGTGCTTTGGGAACCTACAGCACCACAGTGTATTAAATAGTCCATATGCAGCCATCATTTTATAAGCAACGCCTCTAATACATCATCTGCCTCACATTCCCTATGCTCTGCCTTCAGCGAGGGAGACTCCCATAGAGAAAAAGTCGTGGAGAGGAAAAACCTTTTTAACAGCAACTAGGTGCTGAGAGGCCTTACCGGAACTTCTGGTTTTCCTATAGATTTATAAAAATCAACAGCTAAGCAAAGCAGCTCTATGGGCTAAGCACAAAGATGGGAATGGGGAGCTTTACTCTTACTCCCAGATTTGCCCTAGACTTCTGCTTTTCTGAGGGCAGTCCCTGCATGCAGCTGTGTCCTAAATGGACAGGTTTGAGCGTGGTTACCCACCGTCAGCCTCAAGCTCTCCAGATGCGAAGCTTGACACCAGAGCAACGTTTTCTGTGGGTGAGGGATTATTCTCATCTGCTCTTTTCAGGGGCTAGATTCACACCTCCTGGAGGTGTGACTCCACCAAAATGCTGTCCCTAAGAATAGTGCTCATCGCGCCACAGTTACACAAGTCCAGATCTGGAGGATGAGCTGTTACTTTGGGGGTGTTTTCAGAAGCCCGCCTGTGACGTCCGACTGCAGGCAAAACTCAGCAGATGGTTCCTACCTTTGTTCGCTGAGCAAACAAATCATCTCCTCGCCACAAAAGTCACTGGAAATAAGAGACGCTGCTGCTTTTGTGGCTAGATTAAGGGAGACTAAAGGGTATAGCAGGGTATTGACCCTCTGAATTTATACCCCTGGCTCAGTGAAATAATAGTTCCCAGTAGCTGGACAAACTAGCCCAAAGCAAATTTTAGCAAAACTTCAGCAATCCCACAGGGAGGTGTTATGCCACAACACGTGGCAATTTCCCTGGTACCCATGTAGCACTAGGTACAGACCGATGAACAGCTGAGAAGCAGAAATGTCTTTCCCAGGTGTTTTGATAAAGCCTTGCAAGGAGACAGCGGGAGCACAATTCCATGGCATTCTGTTTGACTGCAGCAGCACTACTGGAAAGCATGCAGATGCTATAAAGTGAATATGTGACTATAGGGCTTTGAATGTGCTCAGGAAGATATTTAACAAACTCATGTAGCAGTGCACATGGTGCCACAGAGGCTTTGTTTCCACAGGGAGTACAGAACAGTCAGATCAGTTTTAAGCCTTCAAATTTCACTGCCTTATTCCTGATGGTGGGCAGCAGCCCCAACTCAACAGAAGACTGAGAAAGGCCAACAGGATGTAATGGTGTTAATCTGGTCCCTGTAAAGGTCCCTGTAAAAAAATAAACTCCCAGGAGTAAAAGACTGGCCAAACACCAGAAATAAAAATAACTAAAACCAAACCACAATTTTTGGTATTTTTTCCCCTTTTTTCTTTTCTTTTCTTTTTTCTTTTAACGCAGAAACAATGGGAATGTCTTACATATCTAACCCCTCAGCCCCCTCTTGGCAGTACTAATAAAACGAGCTCCAGGATCTCATCACATATTCGGTATTCCAGGAAAGTCTCTAGGAAAATGTGGTCACTGGTTGTGTTTTCCTATGTTGTTCCTTCTGCCTGCTGTTATCCCATTTACTGAGCAGTTAATCATCCCTGTGGCGAGTGTCCTCATCATGGTGGTGCAAAGGAGGACACAGAGGTGCCAAGGCTTGACAACCTCATGTCATTACTCACAGGTGGGCCAAGCACAGGACCTCATCCTCTTTGACTACACTGTGTTCTCCTCTGGCTCGGCTCAGTAGCTGGAGCTGCTGCCTGGAAGGAAGGAGTAGAGAAGGGCAGAGCACTGCTGAGTGGTGCAGAGGAGGCAAACTCCCTGCCACTGTACTCTGTTCATTAGGGTCTCATACAACAAGATTCCCAGCTAGTATGGTCAGAGTTTTGTCCCCATGAGGTCTAGTCTGATGAAGAGTGAAGGACTTGGTCCTAAGAAGAATATACAGACTTCAGTGAAGTTCACATCTGGCACAGCTCAACCTTAATGTGTTTATCAGGGCCGTAATATGCCTTAAGGGCCTTGACCTCACCTGGTGTCTCCATCCACAACCGCAGGAGCTCATTTCAGCCCAGCCTTGAGCCTTCTATCCTCACCTAAGCTACACTGTAGGGGTCCCTCTCTCCAGACTGACATCTGTCCTAGTTTTCCAGATAGACCTATCCAGCTCTACCTCCTGAATGGACCTTGGACTTGTCACACAGACTACTGCTCCCTCCTGGCTCCCCAGGTGGACCCTGGACCTGGTTCATCACCTCACCTTGTCTGGGATGGTCAGGATGGGCCCCATTACCAGCATCCTGCCTTGTCTCCCTCAGCCAGATGCTGCAGGACTGCACCCTGGTCAGTGAGGGCTCTGCCTGAGCTGGGATCACCTCCACACGCACTCCCAGCTTGGCCCTCTTGTAGGGCAGCCCTGCTCTGGCTGCTCCCTGGCAGTGCCTCAGCTGGTCTTTATATGAATCCAGCTAACACCTTTCTAAATGCAGGAGCACTGCAGGTTGCTGCTGCATCTATTCCTTCAGAGGCTGCTCAGACCACTTGTCACTTGATCAGACGATGCTCCCTTCGATGCTCCCTTTGGTCTTGAGCATGAAGGACACTGGGAGGCATTTGAAGCTTGAGATGGGAAGACAGGTCAGCTGGTGCCACTACCCTGACCACTTTGATAAGGTCCTTGAGGATAACCTACAAGGCATCCTTCTGAGATCAAAGCACGCAAACAGAGAACGTGCTTCAAAAGCAGAGTCTGAATCCACTACTGGAGCTCCCTGCTCTCTGAGTAAATTTCAAAGAGATAAGAACCCAGCTGCTGATCCAGCCAAGGGCAATGTGTATTGGCCATAGGAAGTTATATACATCCCTCCTATTTCACTAAAGACTTTATCAGGTGACCCAAGAAAACAGAAGCAGAGTCCAAGTGGCCCCCTTGCTGCTGGTTCTGACAAAAGAATGTTTGACCCTGAATCCTGATCCAAGATGAAATTTGTCATTGACTCATAGGCCCTGAATTTCCTCTCCTATTGTCTGAAAGCCAATTTCAAAGTTGTTTTCACAGCCCTTCACGACGTCCCAGTGCAGCTGTGCTAAATTCCAATGTGAAAGTGAAGAAATAAAAGGGAACTGGGATCAGAGCAAACATTAAAAGCCTTTAGAAGAGATTTCCTTCTCGAGAATGTTGATGTAGAGCCCATCGTGGTGGACCCACATGGGCAGTCCCCTCTGTAGCTGTGCTGGGGACAGTGCAGACAGACTGGGGACAGTGCAGACAGATTAAACTGACTCAGATAAGAACCTTGATTAAAGCCCTTAAATCTTTCTGTACCACATCTGCCACCCTGCTTTTCACTTTATTTACACAGACAAACCTCTTACTGAATTCAAGAAGGATCTTTCCACTGGCAGTGTGAATAAACATGGGATTAGGACTTGACTTTTCATTTTTACTGACCTATATTGAGTCCTTTTTTGTGCTGTTCCAAGTGCCTTTGCGTGCCACTCATTCACACTTGGTTTCTGAGTCATTCCTAACTAATTTTGTCAGCTGGTGGGTAGTACCTACCTTCACACTCAGCCCTTCCAGTTAACTGCACAGCACTTTGTTTTGAATTTAGTTTTATTTTCTAACCCTCCTGCTCAGCTAGAGAGGCTCCGTGGCTGGAGGAGCATGGCAGGGACACTCTGCAGTTTAGCAATTTGTGTATTTTCTGATGAGCTCTGGAAGGGAATTTGCCCTCTGAAGTTTTCTGCAAGTTCTGGTGTGATGGATCTGGACATGCCCTTGCACGCATTGGCTGACATGGCTTTCCACAGTGCAGCATCAGGATCCTGCAAAGCTGGTTTCAGCATATTCAGGAGTCTCACTTCATACCAGGAGGGCCAGCTTTCAGCAGCTGCCAGAGCTGATGTCACACACAATAGAGTTTTCAAGTCTTTATCAGCTCCTCTCTTCTCCCTTCACAGATATCCTGTAAACTTTGCATGGGGAAGGGACAAAGTCCCACCAGGGATAGCGATATTCAGGGACAACACACCCACCTCTGGTTGTACTTTCCCACTTCCCTGTTCTCACTGAGATTAAAGGAGGACAAAGCATATCTGTACCTTTGATCTATGCCTACATAATAGAGACTCTCCTTTTAGTGAAAGGCTCAAACCTTCACACCAGCTGGGACATGGAGCCTGGCAGCAGCAGTAAGGCAATACACAACAGCTCAGTTTGCATTTCCCTTTCTTTTTCCTTACTGGCCTTTCTCAGTAACTGCCTCACCCTAAAGAAACATTTACTGCCTCATCTAGCATTGTTACAAGAACCTGTTCTATAGGTTTTATGGCTAATGTGGCCTTAAGTTACCAAGTAAATTAAACCTCACTCCTGCGGCTTTTACTGTCTAAAATACTTTGTAATATTGGTGAGTTTCCTTTGGATCTTGGTGAGTTTTCTTTCTCCTTGGACCACATCCACGTGCTTAGCAGTGCAACCCCATGATGTTCAGACAAATCTGAATGTTAGGAAGGGGCCCAAATCTGACCTTTGCCTGGAAGAGCTAACTTTTAGGAGCATCATGTGTACGTTTATGGGAGGGTACCAGGAGACTGTTTCTCTTTTTGGCATTTGCAGATGCATCCAGCAATCAATAGCATGGGATCTGAAGCAATTTATGAGCGAAGTTAGTCCTTTTCATACACCATAGGAATGCAGGGTTAAACAAATTGAACTTTGGCCAGGACTTACTGGAAATAAGCAGCCCAGGAGAGGAGCTACAGCTGTTACAGTTAGGGCAGTGCTTGCATCACCAGCTAAGATCTGTTAGTACCTCACCATCCACTTACCACTGGAAGGCTTGTCTTTTTTGGGCCAGTTTTCTGGATTTCCTAAGCCTCAGTCTACCCTGGACTCCTGAAATCATGAGCCAGAGCTGACTAATATGAGGGGCAGGATTACTGAAACTCACTGCCAAGTTTTAACAGATTATACTGAGCTAGCTTTTTGGCTGCCTTCACTTGAACACCTAATCATAAACTTATGGAAATTCTGAAGAGTTCTTAAAGTCATCTACTTAAATGTGGCTATTTGCAAATCCCTGGGCATGTAAGCAATCAGCTGGGAAGCAGTGTCATGCAAAGTCAGTTTTATGAATGACTTTTCACAGAAATAGGCTCAAAACCAGAAGAGTTGCTTGTTCTCTCTACCCTGACACCATTGCCCATCTCCCTCCTACTTTCCTGCTCCCTTACAGCACATGGCAATCATTCAATGGAAGATGACAAATCCATATGTAGTGGCAACACCCACCCCACTATGCTATGGGCAGGTTCTGTGCAAATCAAGTGCACTTTCCCAGTCTCAAATCACCAGTCTCGATAAGACATTCACATTGCATAGTCCTTTACATATATTAACTTCCATCTATTTCACATTCAGGACTCATGCAGCAGCTCTGGACCTTCGAAGACTCTAACCTGTGTTATGTAGTTTGTGGATGAAAAGTGACCACTGAAAACCATCCAGTTAATGTTGCCATTAGTCCAATCTGTTGGCAAGTCAGACTGTTGACCTCATGAGAAGTTACAGTGTTCTAAAATTATGAGTTTTTTCAGATTTAACCAAGAAAAATACTTGTAAGTAACTGAATCATTAATTTCATCACTGGAATTCAGATATTCAGAGGAGAAAAATGCACAAAATTAATTTCACTATTAACTGGCAGCTGCAAACACTTTGAAAGAATTCAGCTTCAGGATGGCCTCCTGGAGGGGATGACCCTGGGGCCAGGCAGGACACGTCTAGTGGCTGAGCTAGCCCTCCTCCTCACATTGCATCAACAAATGTTGCACATGCTTCAGAAATCAAGTTGCTGAAGGGGCTCCCTGGCACATTAGCCTGGCACATCTGGGTCACAGCCAGCCTGTGTCAAGGCGCTCCTTGAAGTCACAGATTTAACTGCACAATGTGAACCTAAGTAGGCTGTTAAGGAGTTGGCAAAAAAGCTGGCAGGAAGCCACAAAGGCCAGATTCAAAACCTTCCTGACAGAGAGGATTTCACTCCAAGAGCTGAGGAACTGACACATTTCCTTTCATGTTTTACTTTAAATGGAGACACATTTCCACAGTAAAGTTCCCCCCCTCCAGTTCCATTATTGAAAAGCTTTGGAGCCTGATCCTGCAAATGCTTTGACTCACAAATAATTTTCTGGAAGCGGGTAATGCCACTATGTCATGCTTTTCCAGGATTGGATCTCCTTCAACTGCCCATTTTGCAGGCTGACTCAGCAGCCATCCATTTCTGGTGGTTCACCTGGCATGTGTTTGCCTGGTTTGCAGATACACGGCTGGTGTGTACTTCTGTTCACTCCCTGGAAACAACACTCAAGACGTGAAGCAGATGCAGCCACATCTGTGACTACATCTCCATGAAACAACATACGCTGGTTACTTACAGCATATTCAAACTGCAGATTAAAATCCCGGTTGTTTGCTTGAAGTTGTCTCTCTTCCTCTGTAAAGAAGAAGAAACGCATCAGACATGCTTGAGGGCAATGGAGTCGATACAGATATGAATGAAGCATCAGAAAATTAAAGCAGAGCTGCTAAAAGGCAATGGCACCGTGAATCTGTGCCCTGTGCCAACTACCCCATGTCAGGGAACTGGAGAGGGTGGTGACACTGATATAGCAGAGCTGTGGACTGGTCCTATAGCACTCTAACACCCTACGCCAAGTCTCCCCTACCCATAACTCACTGCAATGCCAGTGCTGGTTTTACAGGTTGTAAACTCTCAGGTACAAATTGCCACTTAACTAACGGTGCTCATTATTCCTGTCCTGCTCCATCTCTTCCCCCTGAAGTCTCTGGAGCTATTGCCATCAGCCTACTGTTGGTGCCCTTCCTCCAGTACAAGTGCATCTCTGAGCATCATTCCACAGATCGGACACCACCACCGTAGCTATCATGAAATCAAAAACTACTGGAAGGGATATCAAAAGGTCATCAAATCTACCCTTTACCTCAAGGCAGAGTCTCACCTGTCACTCCAATAAATGTCATAGAAAGCTCCAGTGATGGCTGTTCTTCAAACTGCCCATTCTAGGACTGGAGACTCCTTCCCCTGGGGGAGTTTTTTTCTTCATTATCTAACATAAAATTACTTCAATTTAGGGAGGTTTTATCTTCTCCTGGGATGGCGAAAGGTGCTCTTCTTATTTCCCTCAGTTCCTTGTGCTACTTGCCAAGGACACAGAGTAGGGACAGTCAAAGGAGGGAATTGTCCCTCTCTATTCTGTGCTGGTGCAGCCTCACTTGAGTCCTGTGTGCAGTTTTGGGCACCACAGTATAAGAAAAATATAAAAGCTATTAGAGGGCATCCAAAGGAGGGTCATGAAGATGGTGAAGGGCCTAGACTGGAAGCCACATGAGGAGCAGCTGAGGTCACTTGGTTTGTTCAGCCTGGAGAAGAGGAGACTGAGGGGAGATCTCATACCAGTCCACAGCTTCCTTACAAGTGGAAGGGAGAGTGTTAATCTCTTCTTGCTGGTGATCAGTGACAGGACCCAAGGGAACAGCATGAAAGTGTGTCAGGAGAGGTTTAGGCTGCATATTAGGAAAAGGTTCTTCACTCAGAGAGTGGCTGGGCACTGGAAAAGGCTCTCCAGGGAAGTGCTCACAACACCAAGCCTGCCAGAGTTCAAGAAGTGTTTGGACAATGCTGTCAGGCATGTGGTGTGATTCTTGAAACTGTCCTGTGCAGGGATTCTATGGTTCTGTGATCTGAATTCATATGTGCTGAGGGCTGTTTTGCCTTATGGTGGTCTTCCCAAGGGTAAGCAACTCCAGTTTCTTCGGACACTTCTTGCATAAATCTGTCAGTAATACCATCAGTCTTGTCACTCCAGTGTGCTTCCCAGCTAGTACAACCCACTCTGAATGCACAGTGGCCAAAATGAGCCATAGTTTGCAGCTGAGGCCTTACCAAAGCTGACCAGAGCACAAGGAACACTCCACTTACCTTGCAGAGAATGCATATTATATGTAAGAATTCACCTAGAAGTAATTTAAAGTAATATCCTTATGCCCTGCCAGCATGCAGAGGCTCTTCAGAATATTTCTGGCAGATCCTTTCTGGTAGAGCCAATGCCTCATCAGGGAATGCAAATCTTTAATTTTTCCTGGCTAAACTGCATCCAAATTGTTTCAGACTATTTCTCCAAGTAGCCAATTCTAACCCTATCTTTCAGTGTGCACGTAGCTTCTGCCAGGGAGGTGCCATTCGCAGATGTACTAAGTGTGTTCTTTATTCTGTCAGCCAGGATGTAGAAGTAAATATTGAATACCAGACTCAGGATGGGATATAGCCTTGATGGATCTCCCAAGTTTCATAATCAGTCATCAATATCTATTGTTAATGCCTTTTTTTTTCCCCTGAAAAATCTGGCACTAACTGTACTGTGATTTTATATCAAGCATGTATCTCCCATTTATTTTGCAAAAATGCCACAAGTGACAGTCAAGATACACGGCAGCTATCTAAGGCTTTTTCAATAGCCCTCTGGCTACCACTAAAACAGAATTAATTTTGGTTTGATGCAGTTTTTCAGGACTGCTGACTGTTAATCATCTGTTCCCCACACACACGCTTCTCATTACTTTGAAGTGGTTCGTTGGATTGTTTTAACCTTTACTCAGGTGAAGCCAATCTATCTATAATTGCTCAGCTTTTCTTTTTCTCCTGTTTCAAGATAGATGCTGTGCTTGCTCTCTTCCCAGCCTCCAGAACTTTGCCTGCCTGTGCACCAGAAACTCTCAAAGGCAGCAGTGCTCCTGGGCATACTTTACCTTACACAGCCAACCCATTCTCTCTCTACTGCAGCTCAAAACCTCCCCCCTTCTCCTCTGTTTTTGGCAACTATTATGATAGATGTCTAAAGAAAAAGAAAAAAAAAAAAGGAAAAAAGAAAAAAATAAACACAACAAAACCCCTCTGATTTCTTAGGCTTATTTGCTAGGCTTTTTTGCATTGAGCAGCAGACATAAACTGGCTTTGATCTCCCTCTTACTAGAAGGGTTACAGAACCCCAGAGACCCCCAACTCTTACAGAACAACTTTTATTGCCCTTTATGTCCTTGATAGCCTTTTCTCACATTGAGCCTTTGCCACACTGTTTGTCCTGGATAAAACAAGCTGTTTTGCACCTTCTAGAGGCATCCTTCCTCTGCTTGAAGCAAATGTGGAGCTTGTGATTTTACCATTTTACTCATCCTTCTGAGCCTTTCCCTGAAAGGTGATAACTTCTAGATGTGCCCTTAATATCAAATAATAACATATGTGTTCTTAAGATCAATTAATATTATACGTGCCCCTAATATCAATTATTTATGGAAATGATAGCTCTGTTTAATTCTCCCTCCACCCTAGAATTCCTTCCCATGAGATCTCAGTTACTAGTTCTTCGTATTTACTGAAGATTTCCTTCTTGAAGTCATTTTCAAACAATTTCCTACTGTCACTTTTTCCTAAGTATCATCCCATCATTTCATAATTATTCCTATTTACACTCCCTTCTGCTTTCACAGGACCAGCCAGCTCCTCCCATTCCCTCCCTTTTGGAGGGAATCAGTTCTGGAACAACCTCCTCTCTAGCTACAAAAAATTGCCCATCTCTGCACCAAAACTCTGTGCCAACTGAACAAGTCAGGTTCCTTTACACTCCTCTCCAACTCTGTCTCTGCACAGCTGGAATTCTTCATTTGCCACCATGCCCTGCCTCTCGGAAAACTATTATTTTTTTTTTCAGGGAAGACTGCCCTTCTCGGTTTGCAATGGCTGGGTTATTTACCCTTGTAGCATTACTCAGAGTTCTGCAATTTGTTCATCTCTTTCTTCACACTGCATCTCAGACCACGCAGTCATACAAGGAAAACCTCTGTTAACCTTACAGAATTAGCTTTATTCTTTTCTATTAATATTCCAGCCTCATGAGTTATCACAGCACGTGTCTGCTACACCTATTAAATGATGTGTTGAGACATCCAGTTCTTCCTGTTTGTTCACTCCTGCATTAGCAAACGTCTAAGCTGTTCAGTACATTGAACTGCTATCCTTCCTCCTTTCCCTCCAATGACCCTATAGATAACACAGCATCCCTAATTTTTAAGCCATTTTTCAGATCACCGTTTTTTGGTTTCTGTCTGTGGGCTGTTTTCATCAAGCCCTCTAAACACTAATGTAAAGCTATGTTAGCAGGCAAATGTGCTTTTCCCCTTCTTCAGGCACATCCAGTTGTGGTCAGTCACTTTGGAATCAGCTCCCATCTGCCCCAACTGGGTGATTTGGACCAGCCACAGAGGCTTCATTCAAGGCCCTCAAAGTGCTTAATCCTTCACTGCTTTCCTTGGGCACATTTTTCTCATCCTTCACAATGGGGAGAACAAAGTACTGAGAGATCAGAGTGACTTATCTGGTGTCCCAGAGGAAAACAGAAGCAGAGCTCAAGAGGTCCAGACTTGCTGGGCTTCAACTATTGAGTTATGTGCCCCTTAAGGAATCTTCCTGAGAGCAACCAGTATTATCAAAGCCGATGAAAGATAAAGCTATTTGTTACAAACAGAACTTCCCAACACTCGCATATTTCCTGCCATACAGTAAGTGCTGCTCTTCTCCCTTCCCCAGGGGCTTCCAGTCTAAAGAAATGGCACAGAAAAGATAAATGGCGTTAATGTAAATAGGAATAGATGACAGAGCTTGAAAGCCTGTTGGGCTACACAGCAGAGCCTCAGTGTCACACACAGGCTTCTAAGAGTCTCTGAAGTCCTCAGTGACCTTCTGCTTTGCACGCAGAAACAGAAATCCAAGTGCTGCAGGCAGCAGTGTGAGCTCCTTTGCTCTTACCAGGGCTTGCTGGGAGAGTAAGGAGCCAGCCATCCCCTTCCTCAGGTTGCCCCCAGGGTCTTTGCAACCAGGGCAGAGGCACTTAACACATGAATTTGAATTCAAGGGTCTCAAATGCTCTTAGAAACAAGCTGACACATGCATGTGCTCCAGTGAGGAAAGGAGACCAGCTTCTCAGCACAGTGAGAGATAACATTCTCCAAATGGCTTTTATGTGAGCCACACAAATGGCTGCAAATGGCTCAGGGATGGCACAGAAATATGAAGCAGCAGGACATGAAACAGAACAGAAATTAAAATCAAGGCACTGCATTCCCATGCCTGATCATATGGCACCTAAGGGCAGGTTTTCTATGACAACACATTTCTGAAGGCCTCAGATAACTCTGAACCTGGTTCGAAACTGAATGGAGCCTCTGGCTGCCATAGCCATCCATCCCTCTCAGAGGCAATGTCCTTAAAGGCCAAAACATGAGACTAATTTCTAGTGATGAGAATTTAATTCTTCCTACTGGGTAACAGCCAATACCTTTGGCTAAATCAAGAAAAACCACAATAAATTGCACAGGGAGCCTCATCCAACAGCATCGGCAAGAGAACTTTCTGTCCTCTGGCTACACCAAAGGAGAACCACTCTGACCACACACACAGGGAAACACTGCCTCAGTGGGTTCATTTTTACCAGCTGAGGACTGTGAGATCCTACTGCTGTGCCTCCTAACCCAGCAGTTCTCAACTACCATAGACCATGTGACTCCTTTTTGTTTTGGAACAGTCTGGACAGAAATTAAGTCTCTTGGATGATCATAATAAACAAAAATATAGGAAAAGTCAAGCATTACACTAGCTTTGTCTGGAAACCATAACTCAGGATTTTTTGGCTGCAGATCCAAGCATGCCTGTCTTATCATGCCCTGTTGATTCTGAAAGCAATGAGGAAAAAGGGAGGGGGAAAGCTGTAGGGATATCAGATGAGAAGTTTTTAATTTCTTGAAACTTTTTAATATCTCTAAGCAACTCAAATGTTCTGCTTTTGCAAACTGCACTCACTGGAAAGAAGGAATGGTATTTGTGCTCCAAGTTATCATTTCACTGCCACTGAACACTATTTTAAATTATTCATCAGTGGAAACTCGGTGCACATAAATATGGCTTAGTGCCCAGTTCTTGGTCTAACCACTGAGACCAAGTCACTGGGAAAGTGCCTGTTTTCTCAGGCAGACAGTTTTAGGAGCTAAACCGCAGAATAACATCTGTATGTAATAAAATTAAACCCATGCCAAAAATCAGCTATAAATGTAACTGGCCAGCCCACCAGCCTTCTTCATTTAGGACTGCTGCACGGAAAAGTCCTGCAAAAGGTTAGACTCAAAATCTGGTCAGACAGCCTGGAAATTTGTTTCTGGTTTATGCTAAGGAGGATGTGCCAACAGCAATGCTTTTAACATGCTTTTGTAGATATTGGGTCTTGTGGCTTCAAGAAATGGGAAATTAAGATCTGCCTGGTTTTGCCAAGTCCTATACAAACTAGGCATTGATACCTCATGCACGAAATGAACAGAGCCCAATTAGGGGAGCATCTGCGTAACTAACCCTAACAACAGAAGAGAGACAACATAAACTCTGTAAAAATAATAATCTCTACTCCACCCTTTAAAGAAGTGATCTCAAGAGGAAAAACTCTGCCCTGGACCAGCTACAAAGAGTGGCATCCAGGAGCTGGACTCATCTCCCTGGATTCCCATATAGCATGGTTCTTAGCAAAGCTGTTACCCTTATCAAGTTGTGAAGGCTGTAACACAGTTACTCTGATCCCAAAGGCACATAACTGACCCTTCTGAGACTGTAAATCAAATCTCTCCTCCAACAGGTTATGAGCTCAGAAGACCTCCACGAGTCTCACATCTCATGATGTGCCTCCTGCCACCTCTTCCTGTCCCATCTTCCTTCAACTTTTGTTGTCTCCACTTTTGGGCACCTCATCATTGCTGTGTGACCCAGCTTTTGGCATCACCTCTCAGCAATGGCACAAGTGCGACCTTGCATCCAGCACCCAGGGATCACCCGTCTCTTTGCAGGCAGAGAAATCCCAGCCATGTCTTCTGGTCTTTGCTGGACTGTTCCTCCATGTGCACAAGTGACTGAATGAACTCTGCCATGGTGAGTCAGTACCTCTATCCTCCTCTCAAAAAACAGACAATTAGAGTGTCAATTGAAAGGCAATTCCATGGGAGAGGGCAAGTCATCACATAGTGTGTAAGGCAACTAAAATCTTTTCTCCTAGGAAGGTTCTTATACAAGCTAATAGCCAAAATCTCCTTGCACCTTAAAACAATAATTACCCATTTTTGCAATCCTGAGAGATGAAGGAACCATGCAACAAGTGTCTCGATTTGCAGGTGCTGTATCTGGGTAGAGACCCTGCCATTGTGTTAAAGAGAATGGGATTATTTCTTATAGCACTGATACCATAAGATTTCACATTCATAACCCAGCAGTGACTTCCTGGGATCAGAGCTGCAATGAGTGAACTCCATACAAAACCAAAGCCAGGGATCTTTAGCCAAGAAGCTTGGCATTTAATATGGATCAGAGGATAGGTGGGTGAAGGTAAGAGCCATCTGACAGGTCTGGAGGGTCACGGTGCTTAAATATCTATACTTCACAGCCAGCCTGGGACACAGATCTTTGCTGAACCCCCATTACCTGAGTGTCAACCCAACACTGTAACCTGACCGGTGCTGGCGTGCCTGCTGCTCTGCGGTACGAAACCAAAGCCTATCCCAGCCCTGAACTGCAGCCAGAGCCTGGCAGGGTTCAGTAAGCATGGCTGGGGCAGGAGGAGCCATGAAAACACGGTGGGATGGAAATGGGGAGAGGAAGGTCAGAGCCAAGCCCAGCTCGGAGAGGGAACATGCCCAGCTGCCTGGCAAACAAACACGTCTTTTATTATTGACTCAAAGGAGGGGCTCTCCAGGGCTCCACGCTACAAAACCACACATTTTTAACGTCTGGATGGCCCCTCTTCTATGGAGAGTCTCTGGCTGCTGTGGCTGGAGAGGATTTATGCTGGCACTCACTTGCATTTTCATCTGTGAAATGGAGTAGACTGTGCTGAGTGTGAGGGATTTAATTTAAAAAAACCTGCGGCAAGACCTTACAGAGACATCACCACCAATGGGTTTACCCCTGTTCCTTCTGCCAGTTCCTCCGTTATTAAATATATTTATTATGTCCTTTTGCCTCAAAAAACCAAGAATCCTCCTTTCTCCTGAAGAAATGAAATGCAAGAGAGACGTTTTTGAGGTCATGGACTGTGTCTTTGGTGATTGGTACTGAGCTCAGCCTCCTGCTAAGCATCAAACAAACACCACACGTAGTGGAATTTCTCACACAGGTCAAACATTTCATATGTCCCTGGTATTAAAGCAAAATGACTTTTTTACTAGCATCACTAACAGAGGGCCCACTTAGGAGATATACTGACACACCTCCATTTTCATAGAACAGATGAAAGGTCTGAAATAAAAAACCCCGAGGGTGAACTGGAAATATTTCTGCCTCGGGTCTAGTAAATTTTTAATATGAACATAAAGTTCAGTGTTAGATTCTGCCCTTTTCTAAAAGCAGCATTTTATGTTAGCACCATAAAGGGAGAGAAAACAAGAAAAGAGAGCTCAAAAAGGAAGCCTCAGATTGGCCCAGCATGTACAACACTTGTGGTCAAACAGCACTCTTGGGATACAGGCCTGGAAGAACTGCTGGATAACCTTAAAGCAGAAAATATTTCCATTTAGGTTTTTCTGGGAAGGGACAGAGCCCCTTTCCCCATCTCCTGCAAAACCAGTTCTGGTTTTCCTTCCCTTCCTACTCCTGGTCATGTCTCACCCACCTGTCCTGGCCCTGGGCAGAGGTGAGGACTCACCACATCTCAGAAATGCCTGGCAACAGACTATTTCTCAAGAAGCACGTACATCTTTTCATGTTTGTTTCAGTCCACTTCAGAAGGAAAGTAGGCATTTTTCAAATATATTAGCAGTAGGAATTGTCTCTTCTTCATTTTGGAATACTTTTAATTTATTTTTTTCCTTCCAATTTTGGCTTAGAATTTTATATCACTTTGTATCCTTGTTTTATATGTAACAGTAGTTCACAATATTTTGACTAATATCAGCATGTCCAAAAAAGCAGCTGAAATAGTCTTTTGTTTTTATTTTAAAAACTACTCTGACAGTGACTGGCTGGCACATATAATTTCCTTTACTAGAAAACAGTATCTCCTAGACATGCTGGTAATGCCACAGCTTGACACAATTGCACATGTTGTTAATAACAGCAATACACAGTGATAGGAAGTGATGCAAAAAATCATAAAAATAAATACAGCTCTGAAACGAACTTTGAGAAGTTTTTCAATTCACAGTTATTTCCCTCCTGGGAAATTAAGTAAAAATAAATATATTTTTCATACTCAATGTCTATTGTGGTGAGACATTTCCTATCAGATCAGAATGGGAATCCCAGAAGGCAACTGAGCTCAATGTTCTGTAGAGCCAGTCATGGGCTGCCTTCTCTATGAGCTGCCAAGCTCTGCCCAGAGCTTCTCTATGAGCTGCTCAAAGCCCAGCTGCCCTGGAGAGCAGGCTGTCCCCAGTAGCAAGAAGGAAAACTCAGTGAAGCTTTCCAAATGCCCTAGCTCAATTTATAACCTTCCTCTTTCTCTCACAGTGCCTCTAGTCTGGGTTTATGGAGATGAAGCTGCAGCAATGACTTCTCTTCCCTCTTCTGCAAGCACACGCCTTGGCATAATGTTATTTGTGAAGATGAGTTCCCCCTGCTCCCTGTTTCTGTTTGTTTCATAGACAGTACCTGACTATCCCTATCCAATGCTGAGTCAAACTGCCATGTTTGACTCATGGCTTGACCATGGGGTGAAGCCAGTAAGCAGAGATATTCCACATTTATTAACCATCTCCCACTTTCCACACAGTCGATGAACGAAAAGTGTCCCCCCTCTCCATTTCACCCACGTTTATTGTAGGTTAAACCTCAGTGTAAAAGATCTCAGGCATCTTTTCCTCAGAAACATCACTTCTGCTTATCTACTTTCCTGCTTCCTCCTGGAAGAGCTTCACCAAGGTCATCCAGGAACTGGTTTCCTCCAGGCGTCTTTGTGTGTCTGACATGCACTGAGTTTCAGTTACATCCCTAATTACTTCTATAAAGAACTTAAACTATAAAAACCTGACTCTTCTCTCCAAGAAATTTAGACCATGTGACCTGTCTTCCTAAACTATACCTATCCAATTTTCCCTGCATCTCAGCTCATGTGAGAACTATGTCTTGCTGTGGAGAAACATTGGTTCTCATGGGAGCAATCCCGATCCCAGGTTCAGCACCTGATGCCTGAGGTAATCCATTCCCTCCCATGAAAGTCACACCTTTGGTAAGGTTAAATGTCATCCAGCTTTGGTTTTGGAACAGAAATTTGGTCTTTGAGCAGTACTGTCCCTCTGAGATGAGCACATGGGATATTCCCTGCAGAAGAGTCTTGCCTGCTCTCAGGCAGCACTGTCCTTTGAACTTCTGCAAACACAAAGGCTTTTAAACTCTTGGATTAAAATAGCACTTCAACACTGGCATTTGCTCCAGTGAAATGTTTGCAAGGAGCAATCATAGCCTTTTCAGCTTTTGGGAAGCAAGACAAAATAATTAAGAATAAAAGAGGAGGAGAAAACACTCTTTTAGCTTCCTGTTAGGGAAGCTCCTTACTCCCTGATCACCCCTTCTTTATCTTTCTCTGAACTTCCTCCAGTTTGCATTCATTGGTTTTGAACTGGTGATCAAATGTGAAAATAAATTATGTTTCCCTATAAAATGTGGGGTTTATATCTAGGAAGACCTGAGTTTCTTAAACACTAGGTTGAAGGGGGCAGGCTGAACATTTCCCTGGTAAAACACACGCAAAGCACAAAACTTTCCTAATATAGCAACAAAATCTTTTTGATAATCAGAACAGCTACTGCTTTTCAAGTGGGGATTTCCCGAGTGGACAGTGGCTCACAGACAAACCTGTGCTCCCTCATCTGCAAAGCCAAGATGGAGAAAAGAGACGTCAGGCTGGCAGAGACCCTTCCCTGGGAGCAATCACTACCTCCCCTCCTGGGATTATCAGAGCAGCAAACGGATGCCCCTGTCCTAACACCAGGGCTCAGAGTCTGCCCTGTGCCAGGAAGGGGAAATAGCAGTACAATTGCAAAAATAAACCCCTGGGAAAAAGCTATTCAGTCCTCTGAGCTCAGAGAGGCTGGAAAATAATTTCATGTCAAAACACAAGTAGGGCAATAATCTCTGCATTCATCAAATACAGGGAGGAACACCCTGAAAGGAAAGGCTTGAGACTTTCCCTCTTCACCATGTCTGCATCCCTGGATCCCTGACCAGAGATTGCACAATGGGCCTGGGAGTGGAGTGATAAGTCACAAGACTTGTTTCAGTGGCTCCTGCTGCAAAGCCTGATGGAAGACGCACCCTAAGAGGCTGAGAAGGGATATGACAGTAGCCTTGCTACAGGACTTCTTCCAAGCATTCATCTCTTCAGGGATTTCTGCTGCAAAGTCCAGTGAGAATTGTGCTGCAGAGGATGGTTGTTGACTATCTTCACACATTTATTTGGATGCCACATGGAGCTCACACGGAAGAATTACAAAAGTTCCTCCTCCACAGTTAGTGTTGCCCTCAGCAGCCCTTCCGGTGGTCTCAGGGTGCATCTCTGTAAATTTGCCCTTCTTCCTGCATCTCATTGAAGAGAATATCTGGGCCATTGCCATCATAAAACAGAATCATACAATTGTTTAGGTTGGAAAAGACCTCTAAAATCAGCAAATCCAACAGTTAACCCAGCACTGCCAATTCCGCTATTAAACCACATCACTGAGTGCCAAATCTCCACTTCTTAATACCTCCAAGGATGGTGACTCCACTGCTGCCATGGGTAGCCTGTTCCAATGCTTGACAATCCTTTCTGAAAAGAAATTTCCCCGAATATACAATCTAAACCTGCTCTGGTGCATCCTGAGGCCATTTCATCTCATCCTGTCACTTGTTAACTGGGAGAAGACACTGACCCTCACCTCACTACAATTTCCTTTCCTGGTTGTTGTAGAGAGCAATAAGGTCCCCTCTGAGCCTCCTTTTCTCCAGCCTAAACAGCCCCAGTTTCATCAGCTGCTCCTTGGAAGACTTGTGTTCCAATCCCTTCACCAGCTTCATTGCCCTTCTCTGGACACACTCCAGCAGCTCAATGTCTTTTTTGCTGTGAGGGGCTCAAAACTGAAGACAGAATTTGAGGTGCATCAGTACATTTCATCACGAAAAGACTGCATCACACCATTCCCTGTTCATTGCTCATCCACACACTCCCATAAAAGATTCTTGTAAGAAACCATCAGAACTCAACTTCCGCAGAGCAATCACGTGCCATGACGGGTGCATAAACTTTGCAGCCTGTTCTGTTCCAGACGTGCCCCCGTTCACTGGCACACAATCTGCAGCACTCCTCCAAGGGAGTATGAAATGCAGGAAAAGGAAAGAAAGTGTGTCTTCCCCCACCTGCTCTATGGGTACAGGACATGCTCCCAAACATGATATCAAGGACTCACATGTGTGCTGTATTTCTTACCTCATCACCCATGACAATGGTATTATCAGACCACACTCACCTTTCAATTTCTTCTTTCCAAATTTTAATTCAAATAGAGACATCCCAAAACTTTATTTTAGTCCAACTCCATGGAACTTCTGCAAGAGAAAAGAGAAGGCAACTCACAACACATACTGTAGTACATACATGTAATTCTGTGACTGTAAAATGGGGGAAACAGACTCCTAGGCACCATGGCCAACAGCTACAGTTTATCATCTAGAATGTTTTAAATGCAAAACAATCTTAGGTTTTCAGGTTGCACGACATCAGTGTGGGCTACCTTACCTTGGGCATGTTGATTAATTCATCTTCTGACATGGCACAAAGAAAAGGCTGGTGTAGGAGAGACTGAAAAGGACATTCCCACTACACTGGTGCTATATGAAAAGGAGAAAAAGCACTGGGTTTGCACTTAAGGTACAGACGAACTGTATGACTACCCAGAGCAAGACCAGCCTCCTTAAAGAGGAGGAAGCAACGGGAAGCACTGGTTTCCTGTACATCCGCCTGTGTTCAACATGTGCTGGCTCACACTGTTGTCCACTGCTGGTTACTCTCTGTGTTGGGGTGGACTAGAATAAAATTTCTCTCCCACTGTCTTCAAACTACTTGCCCCAGAAGCCTAAAGCCAGGCACCAAAACTGCATATAAGTCACTGAATATATCCTGACAGGCAGAGGAATTGAGCGTTAAAAAAAAATCACACCAAAACCTGTTGGTAATGAAAGTTTCAGTGTTCCAATCATCATACAAGTTTATTTAAAGGACTTGAAGGTGATATTGGTGCTGACAGCCTAGAGGATCTGTGAACATGAGAAAAGCCAGCATTGCCTGGCATGCCTGGCTGACCAGGAGCCTGAATCAATAGGAACACCATGCCAGTTGCTTAAGTGGTCAGTGAGCCAAGCTGAGACATTTGAGGGAGTCACAATCTATCTAGAACAAGTTTTCTAGGTGACAGATGTAGCTTTTGCACTTTATCCTATGCTATCTGTGCTGACCAAGGGCTCCTAAGGAGACAGATACAGCAAATACATAATATTTTGGAAACATGCACATGCCACTGCCCAAATGCAAGCCTGATACAACATCACCAGTGCAAGACTGGGCTTCACGTCTTTTCAGAAAATAAAGGTAAAGTTTAAAGAAGTCTCTACAATCCTTGCACAGGTCAAATATCTGCCCAGATATCTACTTCAGATGCTAAAACAATTTTATTGTTATTTTTAACTATTTAGCAGCTGCAATTCAGTGAGTCTGAGACAAGGCAAACAGCAGCAGGTAAGCTTCACCCAGCCAGATAAGTGCTGCACAACCTGAGTGCAGAGCAGCTTGACACTCACTGTGGGGTTTGGGAGCCCTTCTGTGCCCATTCTTCTTGGAAGAGATCATTTTTTTATTTACTCATCCAATTGTTTCTGCTCACCACAACAAATGCTTTGCCAACACCTGTCCCTAAAATTTCTCTGCCCATGGAGCTAAACCACTTAAAGTTACAATATATGTCACAACCTAAAGCTTTCTCAACACTGCTGACCAAACTTACTTTCCATCCCTGACCTCAGTCTATTATTTTCAACATATTTCTTTCATGTTTTAGAATTCCTATTAAGTCTTACAAAACCCTACTAAACTAGGACAGATAGTTCCGCATAAGATAGAGGACTGAGACACACCACCCACACACACAGAGGTAAAGACCTCAGATTTCCTAAAGCACTACGAGCCACAGATCTGCTAATCACTGTTCACTGGCAGCACCAGGATGCAAAAGGTTGACAGATTGCAATCATCATATGGATGATTACATGATCCATATGAACTCTGGATTTTGCTGTATTTGTCAAACATTTTAGAAAAACAATAATCATTGTTCATTGGAAGCAGAAGGATGCAAAAGGTTGACAGGTTGTAATCATCATATTGATGATTACATGATCCATATGAACCCTGGATTTTGCTGTATTTGCCAAAAATTTAGAAAAACAATCCCCAGCTACCAAACCTCTCCCAACTGCGTACTCAATTGACAAGGCATATAATTTCAGCAGAAGGGAAAAAAGAAGTTTTATATTTGTGGGGGAACAGAGAAGAGAGGGTGGTTGTAAGCCTTCTTTCAGCAATAATAGCATGAAACAAACAATAGACTTTCACGTCTCCCAAACAAAACCCTGAAACTTCCTTCAGCTTTTGTTAATTACTGTGATTCTTTGAACCCTGGTTTCTGGTGGGATTGCAGCATGACAAGAAGACTGAAACAATACACTGTTTTGGGATGGAGGGCACCTTTAGTTCCCACAGCTTCTCAGTCCATTCGATTAGAATTGCATCCACTGAACATCTCCACCCAGCAGCAAATTTAAGTTACCACCAAATATCCTTACAGGCCAGCACTAATATCCTTACAGGCTCACCATTCCCACAAAACTTTGCCTTTTAGGGCAGACACAGGGTGATAGCTTTGCCATATACATTTGTACCAATTAGCTCTCTGGTACGGCATTTCCACCACACAGACTTGGCACAGCTGCTTACTTACTTAGATCCTAGGAGTTATGAATCCTTCCCAAGCTGACCCGGTCCTTTATGCAAAGCTCAGTTCCTGGCTTGCCCAAACCACAATGTTATTTGACAATGTGTCAGTATTCAATGGGCACACAGACGATGGCATTAAGGGCTGGACACACCCCTATTGCATTGAGGTGTACCCTTTATTTTCATAATATTGCAAATATCTTCCTTTGCTGCTTTGTTATTGACTCACACATCTAATCCCCATACTTCTTTACCTAGGCAAGCTACTCTCATGCTGGCTTTAGCTTCTGTGTGTGGCTGCCTGCTCACACTCCCCTCGGTGACAGGACACTACCACACTTCCAGGCATCTGTTTTCAGTCTGAGAGTTCACTGACCACCGGCTGCAAGTGTGAAAACAAAACACACACCCGTAATGCTTGAGTTGTCCCCTGTGGTGGTGCAGCAGGTACTGTTCCCCTTCTTAGTTAGCACAACCTTTGCAGATAGGTGTTGTCTCTTGGCTGACCTTAGCCCTTCCAGCCCCGGAGCCCTAGGTCTTTTTCTTGGGGTATTTTGGACTCTCAATTCTACTTGCAAGGTCCAACACCTTTGCCCCTGCACTCACCAACAAATTACCTCAGGGTATTTTTTTGTCCGTCACAGATTTCACTTGTAATCAAAATTCATGCCCCTGTTCAGTTTTCTTTACTTATCTGTTTTTTAAATCTGAGATTCAGTTTCCCTTCCAAAATTGTCATGATGGATCATCAGCCTCATATCACTCACATCAATTTTTAATTACAGTTTTAATTTCTCTTTGCACTTTCTGGGAAAAAATTCTCTCACATTTCATTTGTTGTGTGGCATGAAGTGCTTCTTAAATTTTGGTAAGACACTGTGACAGCCTTCTTTTCCTGAATTAATTAAAAACCCATAAAACACATGAAAACTTTCTGTAGTCAGAAAAAAGGCAATTTCCTGTTTGTCTTAAGTTTTCCCTGGCACCAGCTATTTTCAGAGGCAAAGTGATACTGCTTTCAGGATACTGCTTCAGTATCCTGAAGTTGCTTTCCACAGTCTGTGTCAGACCTTCTGGACTTCTTGTTGTTGTTGTCCCATTTTCCATTTCATTATTTTGAGATTTTCTTCATTTTTGTTTACTTCAGGTACTCTGCACTACGCAGTAATCAACTGGGCCCACAGAATTTGGTCCAACCCCTCATCTTAACAGGAAACTTGTTCCTTCCCCGTGTTTTCAGAAATTAAAGTTCATGTTAGCAGAAATTAAAGTTCAAATTCCCAGTTCCTCTTTTATGGAGATTTGGGGGTATAAGCTATGAATAAATTATCTCTTCTTACTAGAGAACACTTTTGCACCTATGGGGCTCCATGAACTGTATCTATGGCTTACACTTCTGCAAAGACAATCCACCTGCTTTATGGCTACTGACAGTTTAATCATGGGCTCAGAGTACTTTTATATCCACAGCACCTCTCTGTGAAGACAGGCTGCAAGAACTGGGGTTGGTCAGCCTAGAGAAGGGAAGGCTCTGGGGAGATCTCAGGGCACCTTCTAATACTTAAAGGGGCTACAAAAGAGCTGGAGAGGGACTTTTTACAAGGGCATGTAGTGACAGGACAAACGTAATGGCTTCAAACTGGAAGAGAGTAGGTTTAAATTAGATACTAGGAAGCAATTCTTTACTGTGAGGGTGAGGCCCTGGCACAAGCTCCCCAGAGAAGCTGTGGCTGCCCCAACCCTGGAAGTGTTCAAGGCCAGGTTGGATGGGGCTTTGAGCAACTTGGTCTAGTAGAAAGTGTCCATGGCAAAGGGGTTGGAATTACGTGATCTTTAAGGTCCCTTCCAACCCAAGCCATTCCAAGAATCTAAGATTTGGCTTGAGAACACAACTGCAAAGCTCCTCCTGCATGAGGGGCAAGTTGCAATGAGCCACAATGTGTGGAATTTGCAATGGCTATACTGCAAACTGGAGACAGAGGGAGGCCCTTCCCACCATTACAATCACGAGTAGCAAAATGAGAGAAGACATGGCAAATTTGGATGAATGGAGAGCAGATGTTGCAGGTGGAAAGCACAGCTCATTTCTTGGCCCCATTTCTCTGGACAAAGCTATATGATACGTCAGATTCAATGATAAATACAAATCAGAATATACTTGATGCTTTTGCTCCCATCACCTCCTTCACAGACTCTGTGAAATGATCCATGTTAAATACAATCATTTTTGGAAGGGTTATTTTAATCCAGATCATGGGGTGTAGTTCAGTACAGACTGAAATTCCTGCCCAAGCACTGGTCGTATCAGATTTGAGAGGGCAGCAAATTGGGCTGTAGTACTAAAAGCAAGAACCCAAAGAGGAGGAGAATGACAGATTTCTCCAGTCAGTTTTGCCACCAAACACCCTAAAACATTTAAACAACCCTGTCCAGGTACAAATTCAGAGAGCACACCATGCCTCCACTCCCCTTTCCATGTGAGGTCAGTTTTTGCACACAAGGAAGATTTGTAAGTTAAATTTTTTTGTAGGTCTATGTTCAGCTGGTGTAACAACCACAAATATCCACAGGTCTTAGAATTCTGGGTTTTTTTCAGGCTAAAGTACTAAATATCAAACGAATAACTCAGCATATGACAAAGCAGATCCCAAGCCCTGGGCATTGTGACAGACAAGGCTGAAAACCACTTGTGCTGCCCATTGCTCTTGGTGGACTAATGATGTTAAATACCACGAGGTGAACCAGACCCAAATCGCTAAATTTTGAACATGTATCACTTTACACTGGATTTGGGTGCACAGCTGGGAGAATATTAAAGGTTTAAAATACATTAGGTCCTCATACTTCCGATTTTCTCCATGCCTTAGCTGTATACCTGCTAAGGGCGTGCACGTCAGGAGCTAGAGCTGGACAGTCACACTCACTCCCAGTTATCACAAGAAAGGACATACTAGTCCATTGTTTGCCTTACCAATGCTCTGGTAAGGCCTGGCACAGCTGGCATAAACTGACCTTGCCACATGCCACACAAAGGCATGTTTGCGAAGAGACCCCTTTGAACTACAGGTATACTGTTTCAGTCAAATTTTTCAAATTTTGCTTCCAAAGAGAACGATGAATTCGCTTTTTCCTTTCAAAAGAAGGTGCAAAAATTTCAGCCATTAGAAATAATTAGTTCTAATCATCTTTCAGCTTTGAAATACATTACTATTTGTATTTCTCCACCCCTTCTTACATCCTCTTGTGTTTGAATACCTGAAGAGCAAAACAGGTGTTGTACCACTCCCTGCTTTGCAAACACAGCGAGCTGCAGGGTGGACAACTGAAATGTGTGTTTTGAATCCCAAAAATACACTTTTTCAGGACTAAAATCAGATTTGACTGAATTCAAGCTGGAACAAGTTTAAGGCGCTATAAATGATCACTCTTGGCATCACAGTTTACAGAAGGAGTGGAGACTCTGGTTTAAATCTATTGACTCAATGCAAAGAATCTGAAAGTACCCCTGAAACCCCACTTTTTCCGCACCTGAAGATGTATCCTGGATGAGGTGAGCCAGCCCTACAGCTATTTTTAGGTGCTTTTCCAAGCTATATATACAGAAACCCATGAAACTCTGCGTTCTCACCCCTACACTCAAATGTGCCAATGCAATTAGCTGTAATTGCCGGGAAACAGGCTCAGTCTGTTATCTGCCACGTTTTAAAGTAATGATCCAATATCCTCCATCTGTCTTCATTAAAACACACTTTAAACTGACACCAGGACGGCAGTCAAAAATTTGCATTCAGCTCCTGTGGGTAAGTTAGTTGCAACGACGCTCAAGTTACGGATCAACAGCTGTGGCAGAGCGGGTTCCCAAAAAGAAACGCAGTCTGCTCCCTCTGAAACAAACAATAGCAGCTTCCCCGGGCGGCTGCGGCTGCTGCTCGGAATCACACGCAGCCCAGCTCACTCCACCCAGACGTCTCTCAGCTCGCCCGCAAAAAAAACTCAACCCCGAGCACTTTGATTAAGCTTCGCAAAACTCTTGGGTCTCAAAAAAAAAACCCCAAAAAGTTTTCTGCCCCCCAAAACTTGCAGAGAAAACAAGCGAGCGCAAGGAAAGCATTAAATCTTACCCTTGACGGCTTGTAAAAGTCACAACAACAAAGTTGCTGCCCTCCATAGCACTCCGGTACACTCCTCTCTTCTCATTTACACGCAGCTTTATCCCCTCCCAGGACCGACAGCTTCGCTCGTAGTCACAGCGCCGGGACATTCATCTAAGGAACCAAACCTTCCCTGCGCTGTGAAATGGGCATCACGTGATCGTCTCCGACACCCTTAAAATCCACCGGTGACTCGCTCTGACATACAATGTCCCAGTAACTAAACTTACTCCAAGTTCCCTACTTCTTCCTTCAGTCACTGGGCTTGGCTCCTTGCCAAAGTCTTTTTTTTCTTTTCTTTTTTTTTTATATTCTGTTTCCTGTAGATAGGGAGAGTGTAGTAGCTCCCTTAAAAATAAAATGCTTCAGCACTACAAACTGTGAAAGAGTAAAATAGAAAAACTGAGCACCTAGGCTTGGGGATCCCCAATTAATTCGAGAGGCAACAGCTGTTTGCTTTACCTACCTCCTGCCGACGCGGAAGCTTTCAAAAAGGAAACCAAGCGAGTAAAGAAGTCCAACATATCCAATTGCTTTCAAAAAGGATGAACTTGGTAAGGAATCCATTTCTCAGCAGCAGCCCCTCTCTCTGTATCTGTAATACTGGTGTTGGCGAGGTTTCCTTAAACCCAGAGACACTGTCCTATGAGCTGATCCCAAAGCTCCACCTCACCCACTTTCCAGTAGTTGTGAGTAGCAAAAAGTCTGCAGAGAAAAACCTCATAGAGCACAATTGCCTAATTCAACCACAGAGTTTCCTCCATCCAGCCAGAGGGTTTCTCTGGTGCTGAAATGTCAGGCGCTTGCTCATCCTGAGAGCGTGACCTTCCCTTTGCCCTCTGGAACATCTGCCTGGCCTCACTGGGGTCACAGGGACCCTCCTCACCAGAACCCCCCAGCACTCTCATAAACCTCCCAACCTTCCCACCTGTTCTCCCACCTTCAACCAAAACAACATTCACTTTTTTTTTTCCCCCCTAGTTTGTGAGACCCTTCACAATACAGTGCCCTCCTGTATGCCAGTTCCCTGGTGTTTTTCCTACCAGGTGCACTACAAGACCAAAACTAGGACAACTACAACTTTAATCCACTTCTTGCTTCCCTATACCTGTGAATTGCAATTATTTTAAGACCACCATATTCTTTCCCTAGTTGTCTTCACAGTAATACCTCACAGGAATGTCTGAATCTATTGCAGACAACAAGAGAATGTTTCACATAAAGGATTTCTAGATGTATTTGTCTCTGATTTTTCCTTCAGCTTCTGAGTCCCATTGGGTTTACATGAACACTGTTAAAATTAATTTCAAGCCTACCCACAAACACTTGAATGCATTAATCAGCTGATTAATTATAGTAACATGAGAGTTGAGGCTTTGCCAAGGAGCATTTTCTAGAAAGTGAAATTTTCTGGAGTGCTGTCCAGAGGAAAGCTATGGATCACTCTGGATGCTGCAATGGCAGTATTCCAGTGGTCATGAAGATTGCAGAACAGAGAGGGAATTAAATGGACCATATAGCACCATTTCTGAAAGAAGAACAAGACCCTATGCCCCTTTACATGACTCCAGGGTTATTCCAAGCAACACCTATTTGAGACAATATTCATTGAATTGGCTTCTACTTACAACACACAGTATCCATTCAAACAGGCAACCTGGGACATGGTATGTAGGACTAATCTCCTCAAGATCCAGGTCATTTTCAGATGATTTTGAACTTGACAGCATCTAATTGGAGAAGAAATTCCTCCTGCACTAGCCATTTCTCGTATTCTCACCATGCACATCTCAATAGCAACAGCCGAAGTATCACATTTTTTCCTTGGAGCAAAAGTACAAGGATCTGGATTAATTTTGGTCCTTCTACATATTTGGGGAATCCCTTGTTCTTGCTTCATTCTGGAGCTTTCCTCCTTCTTTTAACTGTAATCTGCGTTTTTCGTGGCATCTTAATATGTCAGTTGATGACGATTCATTCCACACTACTCCCACTTCCTTTGCTGCTGTCTTTATACTTGCTTGTTACCACTTTGACCTTGGCCACAGTCATTTCTTCCTTCCGAGAGTTAGGTTTATCTCCTTCCCTTGACATACAGGCATATGCAAGTGCTGGGGCTTGTTTAGACTTCAAAATAACTAAAAGTTTAGTAGGCTGATTTGTTAGTGATTTTTCTTGGCACTGAAAATCCACCTCACATACATTGCCAGTAACTTTTTCCCTCGGCTATGCTTTCCTCGTGGACTTCAGTGAACCTGCTCATGTAGGGAAGCTCAGCATACATGGAAGCACTCAGAAGAGCAGGAGTGACTCAGGGTTATGAACTCAGCTCTGAGTTCTCTTGTCCTTGCCTTACAGTTTTTCCCTGGATAGCATCTTCCCAATCATCACATCGTTTGCATCAGCCTTTGCAGATTTCTGGACACACCAGGGACCACTGCTGCCCACGGTGTCAGTTGTCGGAATTTCAGTTCCGGTATAAAGGGTGTACTACACGTATGCTGGGTGTCTGAGTGTCCACTGCAGCCAGCATGGTTTGGGCAGGAATTCAGCTGGACAGCTGCAGAAAGGCAGCAGTGACTTGCCATGACCCACAGTTGTGGGAAGAAGTTCATTCTATAGCTTTTCCAGTAAATGAGCTGTTTTCTTGGCCAGGCAGCCTCCTCTGTACTGTGGTCCTTCACCTTTTAATCCTCCACTTTCCCAATGGCCCACTAGTCACAGAGGGCTAGCCAGAGTGGGGTGGATTTAAATTCATGCCATTAAGATCTTATCCTAAGACTGTATCTGGGAAAATGGCTTCCAGTCATTCAGCCTCTGTGGCATTTCAACTACAATCAAGATCTAAAAATGAAGTCTTACACTGATGTGTAAGGGGTGCCCTCAGCCCACTCTCCAGACCAGATTTGCTCTCCCTCCAAACAGCAAAGCTGACAGAGGACAGGATACTCTCTGGATCACCCAGAACCCAACATGTCTGGTGACCTAGTAAAGCTTTGAATGGCTCAATACACCCCAGAGTAATTGGAGAGGAGAACTAGAGGAAAGGAGAGAAACACGCTCTGGAGCATCCCACAACGTAGACTTAAACCAAATGTCAGTCCTTGAGAATCCTTCCCAATGACAATGCTGTTTTTAAAATTTTGTCATCCATATGCTTTCCCAAAGAACCTGTATAGTTCAAAAGGAGTACTGATGGACTTTGCTTTCCCTTTCTGTCTTGTAACTGCAGTCTGCAACTCCTGAGCTGCAAGGTTTGAAGCCTGACCTGCTCTATGATGGCTGGTACTGCTCTCTGCAGAGAAGCAGCTGTGACCTATGGAGCCAAGATGGGTTCCCCAAGCACCCAGAGTTGGTACAATCTCCAGGGATCATTTCCACCCAAACTTATCTCCGTCTCCTAGAACAACACAAGTGCATAGCTCATCCTAACCATGGTTGTCACAATTCCATAAAAGCCTTTCTACATGGTGCTGGAGGATTTCCTCACAAACCTCCAAGGGTCAGCCTTAGATGACTGAATCTCCTCCCATAGCCTGTGCTTTCCTCGTCCTAGCTTTTCTATCTTTTCCTTGCTAGTCCTGGCCAGTGAGAAGCTCCTTGTGTAGGGGAGGGATAAGTAGCCTATTTCACTGTGGGGACCCCTGCCACATCTGTTGTTATGAGCACCTGCAGTGCGTGCAAGGGTCAGATAGGCATCGTGTCCCATCTGCATCTGCTATGAGAGACCACAGAACATGCCAAGTTGGAAGGGACCCACAAGGACCATTGAGTCCAACCCTTAGCCCTGCACAGGACCATCCCCAAGAGTTACACCATGTGCCTGAGAGTATCATCCCTACACTCCTTGAACTTTGCCAGGCTTGGTGCTATGACCACTGTCCTGGGGAATCAGTTCCAGTGCCCACCCACCCTCTGGATGAAGAACCTTTTTCTAATATCCAACCTAAACCTCCCCTGACACAACTTCAGGCCAGTCCTGTCACTGGCCACCACAGAGAAGACATCAGTGCCTGCCCCTCCTCTTCCTCCTCTTCCTCTTCCTCTCACAAGGAGGGGAAGTTATGAGGTCTCTCCTCAGTCTCCTCTTCTGCAGGCTGAACAGAACAAGTGACCTCAGCTGCTCCTCTTATGGCTTCCCCCCAAGGCCCTTCACCATCTTCATTGCCCTTCTTTGGACACTCTCTAATGGCTTAATATTTTTCTTATATTGTGGTGCCCAAAATTGCACACAATATTCAATTTGAGGCCACACCAGAGCATTGTGTATCCTCTTGCTGTCAAAAGTCAGTGTAAGATGCATAAGAAATACAGGACTGAAAGGAACAAATTGGGACACTCTTGTCCACCCCTTTAATATCAGAGAGTTGTTTAAAAAAAGGAGTGTAGGAAGAACATTCAAGTTGTAAATTGCAGTAGTCCAAGAAACACCAGCACAATCATAAAATGATTAATGAATGACCAAAGGTCCTAAAATATACTATAGCACAGGTGAGGAAAGATGTAGCGCACTGGCAGTGTCCTTGATCCCTGCAGAAGATGTGGCAGGTGGAACTGTCCAACTGGCACCAGGAAGCACACCTCAACACTGCAGAGGAGGGGAAAATTAAACACTTCATGTTCCTGTTACCATGACCAGCCTGTAGGAGGCAAATGAAATGGGCAGAGAAAGGCAATGTCACAATGCTGTCCTTACCTTTTGGGAGCCACTTAGTCAAACTCATTTGACTTCCCCACCAAGGAATTAAACTGGTAGAATTCCAAAGTAACTCAATTTGAAGGAATGCTCTGGATTCATAGCTGTATGTATCCATCCCTCTGGGTGTAATCTGAAGTGTGCAGAATCGGTACTGCAGGTTAATGCAGAAGTATTCCCATACTTCATCAATTACTCCAGAAGCTGGGAGCTGTCACAGTATATGCTACATGGAAATGGTCAGAGAATAGTTTCTGTGGGTGTGTGCAGAATAACTTGAGTCATACTGATCAGGATTTGGTGGACTGCAGCAGAGAAGGAAGGGTGCGTGGCTAGAGATGCCCTTTCTCCACCAAAGCCCCTTGCCCAGTATTCCAAGCCCTTGACAAACAACAATCAGCTGAGTAAAATCATGAGAAATCCACAAAGCCACAGACTCATGTCTTTAAAAAGATAACAGCAACTTGCTCTGGTACTATTGATCTCGTCTTCCTGGCACCAACACCTGCGAATGTGATACCTCCTGATGTTTTAAAACAGAAATTGAAATAATGTCTCTCAGTTGCCCTGTAGCCCATGGGAGATGGAGCAGAGCTGCAAATATTTTGATTGAAGAGCATTCATCTGTGTTGAGCTGCTCAGATTACACTGAAGGGGAGATAAACCTTCAGAAAAAATCAGTTCTGCAGGGAACAAGCCTGAGATTAACTCATTCCTGAGTCCAGTTCCCATCAGATTTGGGATCTTGTGTTTACAAACTCCCTTCTGGCCAAAAATTTCATTGCCCTGATAGAGAAGGGGCTGTTGCAAGGGCAGAAGTCTCATGGCTGTCCTGAAATGTTCTGTGTGATCCTTTGAGAAACTAAGTGATTTGATGGTCACAGATACTAGTGGGAGCTGATGGATATTCCTCTGTCTCAGGATTATGTTGTTGGAGTATAAATCTGAGTCTCTTCATTGGCCTACAACACTGCACGTGCCTGACGGTACAGGCAAAGCACAGGGATTAATCAGCCACTGCAGCAAACCCCAGATGTATCCATACTGTGATTAGTGCATATTTCCTAATCATCACCAGTGAAAAAAGGGGAATCTCGGGGGGATGCTCAGGAGGGCTCATTAAAAGCTAATCATGCCTGTATGAATAGAAAAAACTCAATAGCTGAGGGCAAACCGACAGCCCAGCTTGTTAGAGCCTCCAAGGAGAGCGCGCCCTGTGACTGGGGTATTGCACAAGGCTGCTGGCTGCTATTTGCAAGGCAGTAGCTGCCACAAACGCATGTGCTATGTCTGGTGGCACTTCAGACACTGTCACATGCACAGCCCTCAGGTACGCATCAAAAAACCCAGCTCATGCCACTGAGGAATCAGGATACCCCGCAGTGGGACCCCGTGACAGAACGTACAGAGCAAATCCAACCTATGCAGAGCCTTGGCATTTTACAGAGTCTTCCCATATGGGAAAAACGGGCAGCACCTGTGGGAGAAATGGTGCTTTCGGCATGGAATACCATCACCTGAAGAGCTGTGTAATGATTATACAATATTTAGTCTTAGGTAGCCTCCCAGAGATGCTCTAGTCCTAGTTATGCTTAGCCCACGTACTTCCTCTGCATATTCTGCCAAGGCAGAGCAAGCACTGCAGCCTAACAGATGTGCTGGGAGAGCTCAGCACATGGATGAGGCTGTGATGGATCTGCCCTTCAGATTTCCAGGGGGGAAGCACAGGTGACACTGAGGAGCAGTGTCCACGACACTGGACAGGCTATTTTGTATTGTGGCCATGCAGCCTTATCCCCCACTGCACACTCTTGTGTGCTAGGCATGTGTGGAAAGGATGGGAAATCTCTGGATCTGCATTCCCTAGAGCATCAGCCAAGAGATCTGGGATTTATTTCTTTAAGTCCTTCATGAGGTTTGTTATATATTGCTCTGACAGTCAGTCATCTGTCACATGAAAAACTCAGTGGGGTGTCATCACACCCATTATGCTCATAAGCACTTTAACCATAATTCCAAATTAAACATACCATGTGCATGTATATCTCTACTGTCTCTTTTCCAGGTTACAATCATACCTATCCTGCCAGGATAAATATGGATGCAACCTGCTGCCTTCCAGGACATTATCAATGATCTTTTGTGTATTTTGAAGTAGTATTTACTGCACTAGGTGTTCAAGGCCAGGCTGGATGGGGCTCTAAGGAACCTGGTCTGGTGGAAGATGTTCCTGCCTTTGGCAGGGTATTGGAGCTAGATGATGTTTAAGGTCTCTTTGACCCAAACCATGCTATGATTCTATGATTAAGTCCTTGTTATATTATTACAGCTTTTGCTGGCTAGATGATGATAAGCCAGCCTACTTAAGAGAGGTCAGGAGGACCTTGGGGGTGACTGAATGATGTTCATTTTAGAGATATGCAGCAGCACCAATATTCCATAGGGCCATTATCCCAAAAGGGATAGGAGCACATAGAAGAATATTATTGTAGTACTGGTGACCAGGACTGAGTGACTTCTTGACCTGTCATAACTCAAATTTTGTGAACTCTGAGAAGAACAAGGAAACCTCTGCCTGGTAGCAGAGGAGCAGGGTCAGAAAAAAAATAGCTATCATATAAAACAAGGCACAGGGAGGCTAATGTATTAATAAGAGAGAATTTGGCTCCCCTCTGGAACATCAAACTTTAAATAATTAATTGAAAATATAAAATGTCTACGGTAATGCAATATGACTTAAATAGACACAAAAACATTTATTTCCCTGAATATTTCCCCAACAAAACTGCATGACATTTATATCAACAGTTTGCACTTCAACAGCAGCACCATCTTGGCAGTAAATAAGCCATATATAACCACAGCTCCACCAGTATGGCCACAGCATAGCCAGGTCTCATCACTGCCAGCCTTTGCTTTTATTCAGTGCAAGTTTAATTAATCTTAGATTGTTCCTGTATCTGTTCTGCAGGTGTTTAACAGGCGTGCGTGTTCCTTTGTGCTTACATGCCTGAGAGCAAAAACCGGTATTATTCCCATCTCTGTGCACATGGACAGTCAGCATTTAAGCATTGAGTTCCTGTTGACTGAAATAGAAGTTACAGAATCACAGAATATGCCAGGTTGGAAGGGACCCACAAGGATCATCAAGTTCAACCCTTAGCCCTGCACAGGACCATCCCCAAGAGTCAAAGCCATGTGCCTGAGAGTATCATCCAAACACTTCTTGAACTCTGTCAGGCTTAGTGCTATGACCACTGTCCTAGGGAATCAATTCCAGTGCCCACCCACCCTCTGGGTGAAGAACTGTTTACTAATATCCAACCTAAACCTCCGCTGGCACAACTTCAGGCCATTCCCTTGAGTTCTGTCACTGTTCACCACAGAGAAGAGATCAGTGCCAGCCCCTCTGCTTCCCTTCATGAGGATGTTGAAGACCACAATGAGGTCTCCCCTCAGTCTCCTCTTCTCCAGGCTGAACAGTCCAAGTGCCCTCAGCTGCTCCTCACGCAGCTTCCCCTCAAGGCCCTTCACCATCTTCGTTGCCCTCCTTTGGACACTCTCTAATGGCTTAAAATTTTTCTTACATTGTGGTGTCCAAAACTACACACAATGTTCAAGGTGAGGCTGTCCCAGCGCAGAGCAGAGCAGGACAATCCTCTCCCTCACCTGGCTGGTGATGCTTTGCCTGATGTCCCCCAGGACACGGTTGGCCCTCCTGGCTGCCAGGGCACTGCTGACTCACATTCAACTTTCCATCGACCAGGACCCCCAGGCCCCTTTCTGTGGCACTGCTTTGCAGCATCTCCCTCTGCAGCCACAGAAAAGAGAGGAGTAACCTGGTGGGTGCATGGGGCCTTCAGGAGGTGATGGCAGTGTTAAAGAGGGATGCTCTTCTCCCAAGAGTTTAGGAGAACCTGCAGGGGGAAAAGACAGCAGCAGAGAAATCAGAGAGAAATGTGCGGTGCACACAGGCACAAGGACACTGCGGGTGTAGCTCACTTGAGGTTAATTTTTGCCATTTCTACAGTTGGGGTATGATGCAGTATCACAAAAGATCTCTTTAAAATCAAGGAGATACATGAAAAGGCAGGCAGGTATTTAAATTAAACAACTTATTCCCAGAGTTACAATTTGTTGCACCACGTTTGGTTTTCATATGCTGCTTGCAGGGTTAAGTAAGTTGTGGGCCCCACAAGAAGAGACAGCATTTTCTGCTTCTGACAGAGTGACCAAGGTTTTGCCAGTGTAGCTCCAGAAGGCAATGACACACAGCCTGAAGCTGGTAATGTGCTAATGAAGATACACAGCAGAAAACATAACCAAAGACTCTGGGACTAAAGGGAATTAAGTAAAGTTTCAGCAGTGCTGTGGGGCACCAAATGCCTAGTCAGGAGAAATAAAGAAACTAGTTTTTTTAGTAAGGAAATAAAAAGAAACACAAGGGCCATGGCCCTCTAGCTTGGTGTGGCACTGAAGCAAACTCAGTCAGTTTTGGTGCCTCTTCCCCACAAGGCAATAGATAATCTTTAGATAACTGCAGGACATCCCAGCTTATTATAATAGAAAGAGTGGTGGAAGCCACATAAGGATTAATGCAGACAAGGAGGAACTGTACTCTTAAGCATAATCTTCAGGGTATGTTTTTTTCTTTTACGTTCTTTTTGTGCCATGTTCCATTATTTCAGATAATGCATTTTTAGCTTTCTTAGCAGCCTTTCAGTACCTAAAGGGAGCCTACAAGTAGGCTGGAGAGGGCATTTGACAAAGGCATGCAAAGATAGAACAAGGGAGAATGCTTTTAATTTGAAAGAAGGCAGGTTTAGATTAGGTATTAGGTAGAATTCTTACTGTGAGTGTGGTAAGGCACTGGAACAGGTTGCCCAGAGAAGTTGTGGATGTCCAGCCAACTTCCCTAGATGAAGCAAAGTACTAAAAAACACATGTAATCCCTAAAGACTTGGCAAAGGTGGTGTAATCAGAACGGAATAAATGCCTTGTGTCAGTAAATGAAAGTCATAATTTCTCTTAGAAGAAGCAAGATTGGATTAGCTTTGGGGATGAGCTTGGTACAGACATGTAGTCAGCTCAGACAGAGGTCTGAGTGTTTCCTTGGATGCCATCTGCTAAACAGGTTGTGTCTGCCCAGAAAGGCATGGACTTGAAGTTTTTCCTACAGTCAAACTGCTATTTTGGCATTAGGAGAAAAAAACCACCAGCATAAAACACAAAGGGATTAGGCAAAGGCAGCGTCCCAAATCAGTTTGTGCAGCAAATTTGGAAAGAACATATGTACACTAGTCCATGAAAAAAATGCTGAGAAAAAATACTGTTTGTAAACCAAATAAAGGAGAGCACATTCTTCTGGCCAGTCCACCTGCAGCACAGTTTGCAGCAAGGGTTGACCAGAAATGAAACTGGTGACAATCCAGAGATTGTCTGGCAAGCACACAGAGTCAAAAGTAGTGTCTGGTGTCTGGCTGGAGCTGGGAATTCACTCTGGCACGTGGTAAAGTTATGCATCACACAGATATACCTTGAGACTCCTGAAAATATTTGGGCTATGAGGCAACCCTGTCTGTGAGACATGACATTTAAATAGACCAAAGTATATATTGCTTCATTAATCAATATCTGATGTAGTGGAAAGGTTTTAAATGAATGATTTCTTGGAAACTCATTGCAGTCTGCAGCTGATCTTGCAAGTGTCCTACAATTTTGTTCAAGTTTTTGGTTTGTGTTTCTAGTCTTCTGTTTCTTAGCAAAACAAGAAAAGGCCTCCAAGGAGGCTCTTACATCACTTGAAGAAGAAGAGTTAAAGAAAGAAGAAACATACTAAGGAGCTGTGGAGGCCAGGCAGCAGAGGCAAAAGAATTCACATGTGAAAAAAAGAAACATTGGGAGCATACCAGGATGAAGAGAAACAGGCCTAGAGTGAGACTTAAACTGAAAGACAAACCTATTGCTTGCTGGGTATAATAGTAACAAAAAGCACTGGAAATCAGTGATTTTAATGTGGGATGCCTCTATTTGGAGGCAGTAGAGATTGGGGACTTCTGTAAGGTACCTGGGAAATCTAACACAGGCAGCTGAGGCATCTGATCTTGCAGCATATATAGCTGGAGAGGATGTTAATTGGAGTAGTCATGGTTTACAGTCACACAAATAAACATAAATCACCATCAGTTTTAGTTTATGCTTACATGACAGTTCCTACAAACTACAGCAGCTCAGGAGGAGATACACATCAGTTTGGATGGCTTTGTTATGGAGGAACAGCCTTAAGGATACACTCCAGCCACTCCACCCAGTGCAGAGACAGAGCCCTTGGGAAAAGCACTCTGAGGACATGGCTCCAAGGGTGAAGAGGTCTAGAAGAGAATAGCAGGGAGAGCAATTCTAATCGGAATGCAAGACAGCAGTCCCTTGCAAACAAGCATAAATTAAGCAAAACCATTGTTCTCACTCCCCTCACACCTGTATCTTTTGTACTCTTGTAAAGCCAAATCTGTACATTTAAGATGGAAAAGTAAACTAAGTCTTGTTTGTCCAAGAAGTGCAATGGCAGGTGGGGAATGCATTGGCAACATTTCCAGTGACAAGAGTATAAATTACACAGAATAGCTCTCACCAAAGGTCAGGGGAAAGCAAGTGAAGGTCTTGATGTTAAACTACTTGGTAATCCATATTGCCACTGAAACTGCAGCCCACAGTAGCTGCATATCCCAGCAAACTCAGAATCACGTGAACAATGGAGTAGGAAGGAAGCAATGGATGAAAGAGTAGTGCTAAATCACATATGGAGGTATTCAGGGAGCTCCACAGGCCACTGGAGTGAGTCAGGGAAAAGGAAAAGGAGTCTTGTTTATCTATGGATCATAGTTATCAGCCATGTCTACAGGGCATGCACCCAGCTCTGACCTTGGAACCACTGCAGTGTTGCCCAACTCTCAGTCTAACCATCTCACACTGCTGTCTGTCATTGGAGCACATGGGGAAAAGTCGTTAATGGACTGTGATCTACTCTCTCAAATGCTCCTGCTTGGGCGATGGCATTGGAAGCACCGGTAAAGCCACATAATTCCACCTTTAAAATGTGAAAATTGGCTTAAACAAACAAACAAATAAATAAATAAACAAACATTATATATATGTGTGTGTGTATATATATATACACACATTTATACAGACAGTGGAGCAGAACTCATCTCTTTGAGTTTTCCTGATGTGTGAGTCTTGAGTGCTCATGTGGGTTTTCCTCCTTACCCCTGTATCACTTCACACAGGTGCAAGAACCTCATCCTGTTCTTTCTGGAGCCAGTGCTGAGCACATGCAAACGTTGGTGCATCCCAGACTGGACCCATGAGTGTAAGGGACTGGATGGCTGTCCAGACTAAACACTAAACACTGCCATGCTGAGTGTGTGGAAGGTGAGTCACCAGAGAGCACAGAGTGGTCCCTCTAACACAGACAACTGACTGTCTGGTCATACTCTGGGGATCTCTCTTGTCCAATGTGGTGAACTATTCCCAGTGAAACTGAGAGCATGTTTCCTGGCTGACTTGGAGAGAAGTCATGCTGCCACCAAACAGCATGATTTACTGTGATATCAGCAGATCAGCCTACATCTATGTTTCTTTCCACCCAGTCATTTTTTTTTGCTTAAGCCTGCAATGGTGATTTTCAGTAATGCTAAACTGTGTGTAGGTCACAAATAAGATAACAGCTAGAACCAAAGCTAAAGTGCAGTAAGTCACACGTTTGACTAAATAGTGATCCACAGGGAGTTTTTATCACTAAGAAAAATAAGTCACTCACTGGGAAGGAAGTAAACAGTTACTTCAGTAATGTGAATTGCAGTGTTACCTTCCTCTGATGCTTTGCAACCAAGTTATCGCTGAGAAATAGAGACTGCCTTTATCACCAATTGTATGGCCTTAACCATTGCTTTCAATACTGTTTTTGAAGTAATTTGACATTTGCAGAGTCAGATAGTGCAGCAAATTCACTTTAGCTAAAACAGAAAGGTTCCTTCCCCTATGGCCTCACTTAGCAAAATCTCCTGCTGGCTTCCATGGGACTTTTGCCTGTGTCAGGATACCTGAATAATCATGGGCAGAGAGAGAAGGGCAATACCTTGTGGTGAAAATCCTCCTTCAATACATGCTAAGGTGTCTTACTCCTGGGGTGAGAGTCAAAATAGTGCCAGATGTGAGGAAACATCCCATGACTTCGTATGTCAGATGAGCAAGGGGGGGAAGGGGTACTCTTTTTCACTGGTACAGAAGATACTTTGGATGTGTTTCCTCTAGTCAGTTCTCCACCTTCAAAAAGTCTTTGGGCATCCATGAGTTGACATCACCACTCTAGCTTAATGAAACAGAAGTGACTGCGCTAAGAAAAGCATATCCAGGAGAATCCTAACATTGGGATTTCTATATAAGGGTCTTAAGCAAGTGGTGCAAATGCTCCATCCAAATCTCACACCCTCCACTTTTAGAGGCAGTGAGACCATTTATCGCTTAGCACATAACAGGCCAGAAAACAACTTGTTAATTGTCCCATCTACCAGTTTGAGCTAGGGCACATCTCCTCCAGAGACAGTCAGTTACAATATAAAACCCTTCATGATGAAGGATCAAGACATTCCTGTGTTTCCAGCCTTTATTTTTAAATTAAAATGCCATGTAATAAGGATAGGGAGAACTTGGAGCACCTTCTACAGAGGAGAAGCCTGGCTCTCTCTATTCAAAAATTTTAAATGGGGAGAGAAGAGAGGCCTGGATCCAAAGAAAGTAAAATGGACGTGTACTTCCCCACTGACTTCGGAGAGCTTTCTAAAGCCACACTGCAGTGGTCCAAACTCGCTCTACCTTTGAGTGTCACTGACACATTAGGGCTAGCACTACATATAGAAAATTAAGACACCAGACTCATTATTAAGAACCAGCATTTGCAGATGCACCATAACCCAGTATGCAAAAGGAAAAAAAATGCACAGGAAAACATAGCTGAAATCTGGGTTCCTATGCAAGTTTTTACTGTTTTCTCCTAGAAGAAGAAATGAAGAAATTGTCCTACCTGGCTGTTTTGTGTCCTCTTTTCTACCTGAAGCTGTTTGTCACAACAAGCAGAAGGGATTGTTTTCAGCACCATACAAAAAGACACAGCTTCTTTTAAACTCCCGGGATGGTTCCTCCACGGAGCACGCCAGCCTTCTCCCCAGCTGGGAGGTGAAGCTCACGGGGGCACACCACGCTTTCCAGGATCTGGAGGCAAACCCGTGCAGGAGCACGCTGAACACGATCCAGAAGTTACAGGATGTCTTGGCGTGTTCCGTGTACTCGATAAGGGCTGCAAGAGAAAAGGCAAAGTTCCCGGGGCTGTGGGTGGAACATGGCACCGTGCAGCACTGAGCAAATAAAAGGCAATTGATCGTTGGACTCGGGTGTGACACCGGGTATTACAAAGGTTTATGTACCGTAGGCAGGACTCTCTATTTCATCTGAGAGAAATGCAGCCCAAAAAACCCACTGGTGCACCCTGCTGCAGCTAAAGCAACAGCGGGACACTGAGCTCAACTTTAGGCCATCAGCGGATTTGTCTTCTTGGTCAGCACTCAGATGGAGAATTCCAATCACAAGTTATATTCTTTCTTAGAGGTCAGACATTTCACTATCTCCCATAAGGACTTATAAAATGTATGCCACTTCTGTGGGGTAGTCGATTATTTGGGAGATTTGTGGTGCCAAATACAACAGGGTACTGATTCAAGTTTCTGGATTCCATGGCTATAAAAAAACCCCATCTAAGTTCAGCTTTTGACACAAAGTTTTTTGTTTCAACACCCTCTTCAACCTGAAAAAAAAGTTTACAATGATAATTCTGAGATGGAGAAGAGTCAGAACTAATCTAAAAAAATCACCCCAGTACAACTGTGATAGGGTGCAATAGGAAAACTTAAGATAAAATTAAATTGTCTAAATAATGACATTTATCTGCAACACCAGTATTGCATCTTTTCCTACAATTCAGTAATGCAAACTTCCAGTACTAATTCACAAGCATTGACTAGCTCCTGTAAGTCCTTTTTGCCACCTACTTTTAGATTCAATGACACCTTCTGCCTGAAAAATTCTGAATTAATGTCAGGTTGAAATAGATAAAGATTTTTTTCAATTTTTTTTTTTAACATTCCTTGCAATATGCTAAATTATTGAAGCAGAAGCCTTTCTAAAAGGTAATTCACATGTCCTTAACCGTCTTATCTATTTGGGGTTTTTTTTGTATTCTGTCTGTTCTTGGCTAACAAAAAGAGATTTATCAGTACCACTTTCTCTGCAGCCCTTTTTAAACTAAATCTGTTCTTTGGCTTTCAATGCAGCAGGTGAAATTGCAAACATAGCAGTGAAAGCTTACAATTTTATTTGAAGATCTCTCATTAGGTAGTGGACCATGGTTATGACTAATAGGGTCATGTGGACATGACCTAAAGAAGGAAGGATAACAGACCGAGCAACACTGAAATAAGATTCAGATCCCCTCTCATATCTGTGGCAGATCCTGAGTGAGTGAATAAATGCTGCTGTGCTTCTATTTTCTTATTCATAAAAGGGGACAATAAGTCTTCACTTCATCAAGAGACCAAGTAGCAAACATCAGCAACTAAAAGGTGTTTAGAGACACACCAGTGATATGTCAGAATATGAGAATTTTTCAGTCTCTTTCATATAACAAATGCCTTATATAACAGAGGCTGTCTCAAAGTCCTGTTAAAAACACTTTTTTCCCCCCAGAATGGGAATACTCACTTCTGTGTGGGGTAGAAATGAATAAGCTCTTTTTCTGTTTACTTTCCAGTTCATGTATCAGTTCATGATATTACTATTGAAACAGAAGGTCTTCATAAGGAAAAAAGGTGCCACAGAGTGCAGATTTTAGTTTTAATACCAACAGAAATATGACAGCCTCTCCTGTTAGCGTTTTGCCTCCAAGCACTATAGCTGTGAGTCAGCGAGCTGATAGGAAGACTTTCACACAGCCTTCAGAATCAGCCTTAGAGGATACACAAAATTACAATTCTTTCCTGTCTCTGCTGTGTTGGTCACTAAAGTAAAAATAACTTCAAAGTAACAATGGTTAACAGTTTGGAACTAGGAGTGCAGCTTTACGTTAAAGTTTTTGTAGCACGAGAACTCCCTTTGTTTGGAGTTAAAAAGCTACTGTTTAAGAATGATGCAATTTTTAAGGGGAAAAGAAAGGCATGCTGCTGCCTGATGGAAAGCTGTGTTGCAAGAACTGCTTACGTGATCTGCTCTTCCCTTAATGACTCTCAGCTCTTTTCCAGAAGATTTCCTGCAGAGAAGTTCTTTCCAAAGCTGTTGTCTCCTTTACAAAATATTGGGGAGCATTTCCCCTCTCTCCCATCTTGTGGAGTATGGGTGGTACTAATAGGTACCAATAACCTCTTTTTCTCGTGCTCAGTGAATTCAGTGTCTGTACATAGCTACTGACTGTGTTTCTTCACCCTCAGTTTCTGCTTTATAAATATCCTGCTGTGTTGTGGCTTCCTTCTGTAGCTGTAAAGTGCCGGGAAAGAGGCATGGCAATGGACAGAACTCTCGTGACTTCTTGTGGATACTCATCCTCCCAGCAATAAGCACACCAGCCATCTTGGAGTAAGAAAATTTAGAATGACGCTGATGGGTGAAGCAGAAAGTATTTGGGTTTGGCCCTTCTGCATATCCAAAAAGATGGATAAAACCAGCCTACCTGAAGACAGGTCCTGAAACACAGATGCGTTCATGAGCCACATTCAACTTTTTGGGGCATCCTTCCCTAGATCTTTGCCATGCAAGAGACCAAATGGTTTATCAGGTATACATAACCAAGTATCTAAGAACATGTACTGGTTGGGTTGAAGAGAAGTGGGCACTTTCATTTACGGATGACAAAGCTCAGACTGGTTTGGCACAGAACTTCCTCCAAATGAAGAGGTTATGCTACAAATCATCAGGGCAGTTTCATGGGTCATCAGCTTCTACTCAAAACCCACCCCCAGAAGCTCCTGTTTGCCCCTATCCTCAGACTGGGAGCTGATACGGAAAACAAAAAAAGAAGTGTATTTATTTGCATTTTCACTGCATTGTTTCATAGAATAGAATCATAGAATCGATTGGGTTGGAAAAGACCTCCGAGATCATCGAGTCCAACCCTTGGTCCAAATCCAGTCCATTTACTAGATCATGGCACTCAGTGCCACATCCAATCTGCGTTTAAAAATCTCCAGGGATGGTGAATCCACCACCTCTCTGGGCAGCCCATTCCAATGCCTGATTACTCTCTCTGTAAAGAATTTTCTCCTGATATCCAACTTAAATTTCCCCTGGCGGAGCTTAAGCCTGTGCCCCCTTGTCCTATTGCTGAGTGCCTGAGAGAAGAGACCAACCCCCACCTGGCTAGAACTTCCCTTCAGGTAGTTATAGACGGTGATGAGGTCACCTCTGAGCCTCCTCTTCTCCAGGCTAAACAACCCCAGCTCCCTCAGCCTCTCCCCATAGGACTTATGCTCCAGTCCCTTCACCAGCCTTGTTGCTCTTCTCTGGACCCGCTCCAGCACCTCAATATCCTTTCTGAACTGAGGGGCCCAGAACTGAACACAATACTCAAGATGTGGCTTCACCAACGCAGAGTACAGGGGAAGGATCACTTCCCTGCTCCTGCTGGCCACACTATTTTTGATACAGGACAAGATCCCATTGGCCTTCTTGGCCACCTGGGCACACTGTTGGCTCATGTTGAGCTTCCTGTCAATTAGTACCCCCAGGTCCCTTTCTGCCTGGCTGCTCTTCAGCCACTCTGTGCCCAGCCTGTAGCGCTGCATGGGGTTGTCGTGGCCAAAGTGCAGGACCCGGCACTTGGCTTTATTGAACTTCATCCCATTATGGTTTCCCTTATGGTGTTTCTCTTGAACACTGAGAAATTATAAGAACTAAGGGGTGTTCCTCTAGGGAGGTGACATGGCCAACAGGCCAACAGGCCAACAGGCATTACACCAATGCCTGCAGCATGGGCAGCCAACAGGAGGAGCTGGAAGCCACTGTGCTGCTAGAAAGCTTAAACCTTGTTGCCACTACCAAAACTTGGTGGGACAAATCCCATGACTGGAGTGCAGCTGTCGATAGCTTCGGGCTGATCAGAAGAGGCTGGAGAGGAAGGAGAGGCAGAGGGATTGCCCTCTGCATCAAGAGTTGGATTGAGTGTGAAGAGCTGTCTTTGAATAACAGCAACTAGCAAGTCCAAGCCTGTGGGTAAGAATCAGAGACCAAGGAAACAAAGGGAACCCTGCTGTCGATGTCTACTACAGGCTGCCTGACCCAAGGGAGCCTATTGACAAATCCTTCTTGCTCCAAGTATGAGAGGCATTGCTCTCACAGGCTCTTGTCCTGTTGTGGGACTCCAACCACCCTGACACCTGCTGGGAAAGCAGCACAGCAAGCTGTAGACAATCCAGGAGACTCCTAGAAGGCATGGTAGATAAATTCTTGACCCAAGAATAGACAGCCCTAGCAGAGGGGGTGCGTTACTGGATCTGTTGGTCACCAACACAAACAAGATAATTGGGGACATCAAGATTGGAGGCAGCCTGGGCTGGAGTGATCATGCATTAGTGGAGTTTCAGTCCTAAGGGACATGGGTCAGGTAAGGAGTAAATTTAGGCCCCTGAACTTTAGGAAAGAAGACTTCCAGCTCTTTAGGGAGACTGCTGGTGAGATCTCCTGGGACAGGGGAGTGGAATAGAGCTGGCAGATCTTTAAGGAAGTCTTCCATAGAGCACAAGAGCTAGCAATCCCCAGAATTAAGAATTCAAGCAAGGAAGGACTGACCAGCATGGCTGAGCAGGGACCCATTGATCAAACTAAAGGGAAAGAAGAAAATGCACAAACAGTGGAAGTTAGGACAGGTGAGCTAGGAAGAGTACAGAGATGAAGTAAAGTTGTGTAGGGATGGGCTGAGGAAGGCCAAGATGAAGCTGGAACCGAACCTGGCAAGGGTTGCAAAGAATAATAAGGAAGGGCTTATATAGGTATATTAACCAGAAAAGGAGGGTCAAAGAAGGTGCAACCCCTGATAAACAATGCTGGAAAACTGGAAATGATGGGCGAGGGGCAGGTTGAGGTACTCAGCAGCTTTTTTGCCTCAGTCTTGGCAACTTCTCTTCCCACACTTCTTGAGTGCGTGGACAGCAGGATGGGGACTGGGGGAAAAACGTCCCTCCCACTGTAAGAGAAGATCAGATTCATGACCACCTGAGGAAACCGAACATACATAAGTCTATGGGACCCCATGAGATGCATCCCAGAGTCCTGAGGAAACTGGCTGATGTAGTTGCTAAGCCCCTCTCTATGATATCTGAAAAGTCATGGCAGTCAGGAGAAGTCCCAGGTGACTGGAAAAGAGGAAACATTGTACTCATCTTTAAAACAGGGGAGAAAGGATGACCCTGAGAACTACTGACCTGTCAGCTTCACCTCTGTGCCCGGTAAGGTCATGGAATAGATCCTCCTGGAAGATGTGCTAAGGCACATAGAGGACAGGGAGGTAGTTTGAGACAACCAGCACGGCTTCCCCAAGGGCAAGTTGTGGTTGATGAACCCTGTGGCCATGTATGATGGGGTGACTACATCAGTGGACAAGGGAAGGGTTACAGATGTCATTTATCTGGACTTCTGTAAAGCCTTTGACATGGTATCCCACGACATCCTTCTCTCTAAATTGGAGGCAGATGGATTTGATGAGTGGACTGTTAGATGGACAAGAAACTGGTTGGAAGGTCACATCCAGAGGATAGTGGTCAATGGCTTGGAGTCCCAAGGGACCTCAGTGAGAAGTTGTGTCCATATTGGGATCAGTGTTATTTAATATCTTCATTAATGACAGACAAAGGGGATCGAGTGCAGCCTCAGCAGATTTGCAGATGACACCAAGCTGAGTGGTGCTGTTGACACACCTGAAGGACAGGATGCCATCCAAAGGGACCTGGACAAGCTCAGGAAGTGGACTCACGGGAATCTCATGAGGTTTAACAAGACCAAGTGCAAGGTGCTGCAGTTGGGTCAGGGCAACCCCCGGTACCAACACAGGCTGGGGGATGAACAGATCAAGAGCAGCCCTGCTGGGAAGGACTTGGGGTGCTGGTGGGTGAGAGGCTGGACATGACCCAGCCATGTGCACTCACAGCCCAGGAAGCCAAACCCGTCCTGAGCTGCATCCAAAGCAGGGTGGGCAGCAGGTGAGGGAGGGGATTCTGCCCCTCTGCTCTGCTCTGGTGAGATCCCTGGAGCACTGCATCCAGCTCTGGGGTCCCCAGCACAGGAAGGACAAGGACCTGTTGGAGCGAGTCCAGAGGAGGCCATCAAGATAATTAAAGGACAGGAGTACCTCTCCTACAAGGAAAGGCTGAGAGAATTGGAATTGTTCCACCTGGAAAAGAGAAGGTTTCAGGGTGACCTAATTGTGGCCTCCAGTGCCTGGAGGGAGCCTACAAGAAAAATGAAGAGGGACTTTTTAGAAGGGCATGTAGTGACAGGACAAGGGGGAATGGCTTCAAACTGAGAGAGAGTAGGTTTAAATTAGATATTAGGAAGACATTCTTTACCAGGCTGGATGGAGCTCTGAGCAACCTGGTCTACAGAAAGGTGTCCCTGCTCATGGCATTGGGGTTGGAACTATATGATCTTTAGGGTCCCTTCCATCCCAAACCATTCTATGAGTCTATGACCTGACTCACTGGCTTTAAACCGACGTCTGCACAATATAGTGACAATAAGCTAGTGGAAGTCTGGTTATGTTCACTTGAAGTTATTGCCATACAAACCAGACACAAAGGGTTTGTTTGTTTTTTTAATGCATCTTTTCAGCCACTGAGTTCAAAATAAGGTCTCATGGGGGCTTGCATCGCCACAACCCCCATCACAATGAACTGTGGTGCTGGGGTTAGGCAGGGGTTAACTTCTTAAACCAGACAACTTCGCTGGCTGAAACCAGTGTCTCATGGGAGTGTGCCTTCACACATGGCAATAACACAAGCAACAGAAGTCTCACAGTGGGCCCTATGATATGGGTCAGAGAGTGGATGTTACTGGAAGAAGAGAATGTTGAATATTCAGCTTGACCGTTTACTGAGAACCCTATTTTATGAAGCGAATTTGCAACAAGGCAGCATTAACTTGCCTTCAAAGACAGGATTTAAATCTCTGGAGGGAACTCCCAGGGACAGCTACCCGAACTCACTTGCAGAATTTAGAAGTCTCCTACTGAGAAATATGCCAGCAGATGCTTCCTGACATTTAATGCTAAACATGCTATAATGAGGCTATAAACAGCCTTTCACTCCAAAACATATGAAGGAATAGCACAAGACCCCAGGGAGGGACAGCTCTGTAGAAATGGGTTTGTTGTTCCTGATTAGGATTCAAACAGCCCTCCCTGGTGTTCTTAGTCCTGGTTTGATTTGTTTTAAGGCATGTCAGATGTTTGTCACACAAACAGACTCCCTGATACTTTCACTGTGGTGGAAAACTAAAAATAAGAGGTGCAAGTAAAGAAAGGGAGCCACAATATATGTCTAAAAGCAGCACATGGTCATGTAGTCACTACAACCCACTGCTGTCATGAGAACTCCTGACCAAAGTTTCCATTTTAACTTTTGCCATAGTGTGGTTGTCACCTTCCAGTGAATTTCAGGAAGATTCATGTGCCTACTTCCCTTTGGCTGCTGTGAAAAGTCTCAATTTCCCAGCATTTTGTTAGAGTACCAGTGACATAACCTTCAAAGCAACAATTTCTAAGGCTTCTGGAGAAATAGAGATATTTCAGTCATGGCTGAATACCTGAAGAGAAACTTTTTGGCTCTGTGACCAATCTTATTAACAGTTAAATGTAGAGAACTATACAAGAAAAGAATATTGAAAGGTGTGAGAGACACCTGTATAAAATAGAAGCTAAAGAGCAGGAACAGAATAAAATCTGGCTCCGATCTCACACAGGGGTGAATGGCATGTTCATAGCTCATTTTGTTAGATGTAGGTTAAGGCTTTTGCAAGGTTTCTCAGGCTCAGCTCACCTTTTCTACGATTGAAGTTAACATAATTAGCGTGATCCACGATTAACAACATTAATGTGATACATAGGTAACCTCGTTAATGTTACAGGACTTTGAATTTACAGCAGGATCATAAATTAGAATTTGACCCTACGCACCTAACTGTGCAAACAAGCAAAAGATCACAACACATGTTAAACTCAGAGTTGTTTAACACACATGGACTCCTACAATTGAAAACTTTTAAAATGTTATTGCAAGAGATCGCTGACATACCTCTGTCTGGCATCATCCACCCTGAATTAGTCAGGGAACTCTAAAACATTACAAAATATTTTTATTGAACATACCAGATATACAATCACGATAGTGTTCACTAAGAGCAACATAGTGCATACAGTTCTAATCCCCCACAAAAGCAGACTCGGACACACCAATACTCATTCTAGAAGAGGAAAAATTTTGGTGGACTTCCTGTGGAATAAGCTATTAAGAGCCAATTTCTGGCCCAGCATAAGTCAGAAATGAAGCTACAATACTAGGTGCTAGTGAAGGATTGGCCTGAGTTTTGGGATTTTCGAGGCCAGATGTCTGTGTCTAACCTTTAGACAGTCAGTGCCAAGAGTCCTCAGTGAAAATGACCTGCAGTGTCCAGCAGATGAGAATATATCCCACTGCTCAAGTTCTCAAAATTTGCTGTACTGCAAATCTTACATAGATTTTGGCTCTTCATTATTTGATGTGTCCCAAGAGGTGCCTGAGGCTGCCAAGATTCTGGAATATGTTTGGAGGAAAAATTAGGCAGGACTTATATTTTTCTAGGGCTTTTCACACATTCCCATGTTCTGAGTATGTGAAGAGCTTTCCATCTATTCTGAGATCAGTTTGAGTTAAGGTAATATCACAGACACACTTCTGTTTAACCCAGTAGTAATATTTAGGCTTTCGAAAAGAGGCATTTGACAAACAAGAACAAGAGAAATTATTTCAACAATGATATCCCTCAGTACATTTTAAATTGTCAGGGGAGGAAGTTAAACAATGATGTTACCTTGTTAGCATCATTTCCCCTTTACCCTACATATTTTTGGAGTGCCTGAGTATGTTCCTTGCATACTGGGGACATCAAATATTGAGAGATGCAAATTCAAAACCACTGCGAAGACGCCTCTGATATCCCCCAGCTACAGAAATAAACTTTTGCTTTAGCTTTGCAAAATCATCAAACTTCCTGCTCTCTCCCATCTCCTCTCAAGAAAAGATAAAGGCTCGGTATAATAGGTGCCCTACTTACCTAAGGCTTTGATCTCTCATAACTCTCTGCTCACAGATTTCTGGAGGAGCCCCAGCGTACGTGAATTTACAACCCAGTGAGTTGCTGTGCTTTCCAAGAGGGCTGGCTTCAGCACCGCGTCTGCGAGACTTCAAAGGAGAGAGGGAAGTTATTTTCTATTTATCGCTCCAATTTCCCTCTCCACTGCCTCTGGACACTGTCAGTCCTAGAAGATCATAGAACAGCTTGTGTTGGATATGACGTTTTTCAGGACAGGCTCTACGCTGAACTTCTATGAACCATATCCAAGGCGAAATATGCTCATGAGACATCTTGGTTTTTTTTTTTAAATTTCCTTGCAGGAGACAGGGTGCGAAATGCTGCCATTAGATAAACTGGCCTTTGCTTCAGACACATAAATACACACTTCACTTTGAAACAGCTACCTGAACCAGTAGGCAAGACTGTGACAAAACCTCTACTGCAACTTCCTGGGAAGGGTGCTTAGAACTTGACAAAGCATGGACAGTATTTTGAGGGCTTGGATTCCTGCCCCCTAATTTAACTGCAGTGACCAGTTCACAAAGATTATGTCTAAACTGGTCACCTGGGAGCCTTTCCAAGTCTCCAAGCATAAATCATGGCTGCATACCAGTTTCTGCACTACTGGGTCTTGCCCTTACATGTAATCTCTCACTGCTGGGGGTCATGCCCTGCCCAGTAGAAACTGGAAAGAAACTTGGGTAAATAGTGTTTGTCCCTGGGCACATTCCAGATGGCTGCACAGCACCCATGAGCCAATTCATTGATCTGGACAAGAGGGGTCTTCCACGCATACCACGTGCACACCTGGGGGGCAGCTGGGACTCTGCTGTGCTAGACAGGATTTCCCAGAAAAGCTGTGAAGGCTTATGCCTGGAAGTGTTCGAGGCCAGGCTGGATGGGGCTCTGAGCAACCTGGTCTAGTGGCAGGGTCCTTGCACATGGCTGGGGGCTTGAAATTAGATGGTCTTTAAGGTCCCTACCAACCCAAACCATCCTGTGATTCTTTGAGCTGCCTTTCCAGTTGTGCTTCCTGTTCTGGTGGGTGTTTTAATGCTGAGCAGTCAACACAGGGATACACACTGTGATTGCACACTCTGTGCCATCACTGCATGATGCCATGAAGAGGCAGAAAAGTCAGCTTGCCCAACAGCATGAAAATTAACCGAAGTTCAAGTCATTCTTTTGTTAAAATAGCACCTAATGCTATTTTAACAATGACCTTATGTATGTAGTAAGGCCACATTTTATTTAAAATATTTTCTTCCAGACAATCATGAGTTCTCATGATTTTCATCGTGTCTCACGAGCCTTTGGTCCAAGCTGTCTATTAATGAACTCATTGTGCTATATTGGAGCAATATGCCTGCCAGACCTAGTTCCAAAGGAAAACAGTGCAACCAACCTGGCAGGCCCTGTGGTTGGCTGGAGTGGCACGGGGCCGGTAAAAGCACAACACTTGCAGCATCTCATCCCTGTGTGTCTGCACAGCCCTGGATTTTGTAGTATCACCCTACCCAAGGTAGGATCCTAACAAAGGCAGGACCTTAACTGAGTGGTGGAGGATATTCCTGGCTGAAGGCCCATGTGCAGGACTCGGGGATGCTGGTGCAGCAGGTATGTGGCTTGTGCTGCCGGGCTCTAGGGAAAATGAGGTTTCCTTTCCTACCATTTGACATTTGTCAGTGTTTCTAGCTCCGCAGAGTGGTCCATTACATAATTGCAAAACACCCTCTCCGCACCAATGACAAACATGGAGGGGCTGCAGGGCCCTAGAGGCTTCCAGGCACCTGTGCAGTCTGGCTGAGAAACCCACCCAAATCAAATCCATTCTCCAAAAGTGACAAGTTATGAAGGAAATGAAAGCAAAGTCTCTGCCACAGGAAGTTTCGCTTCGCGGATTTGTGGAGCAGTGACATTTTTAGTTTGTTTGTTTTGGAACACTCCTGAAAAAGGAGAAATGAGAGAATTTCTGCATAGGTTTCCTATTCTGTGGTCAGATAAGATGCTCTGAGAACAGGCTAAGTGTAGAAGAGAAGGTGGTAAGAGCCCAAACCACTAATTGACAAAAATAGCTCAGTCATCAGACGGCTGTCCTGCTGTTTACTAGAGGATTAACTGAGAGGCTTCCCACAGGAAAGGCCTCTTCACTGGAAAAGCTTTACCTGGGACACACACAGGTGCTGGAGGAGCTTGGAAGGTTATCTGAAGCCATGAAGGAGAGCTGGGTGGAAATCCTCTGCATCATGAGTCAACATGACCTGGAAGAATATTCCTACTTGATCCCAAATCCACTGACTAGTATGGCCTTGGGCATTTGAGCCCCATCCTGGTCCTGGCCCACAGCAGGATGAGGTGTGGCCAAGGCATCCTGTAATCCTAATGGAAAAGGGACTTCTGGGAAGACAGATGGTCCTTTCTGGACCAGGAGAGAGTACAGTGTGATGGGGAGGAGCGGCATTTTGTCGTGGGCTTTCCCTGTGAATTGTTTCTTTGTCTGATACCTTTTGTTATTAATATTACTGCTGTCACTGTTTGTTTTCTTATCTCATTGCCGTTTCCAGTAAATTGTTCCTGTGTCAACCTGTGATCTTTGCCTTTTGTGCTTCCAGCTGGAGAGGGAGGAGAAGAAGGTGGTGGCGTGTTTGTTTGGTTTTTTAAAAGAGGGACTACTAAATTGGAGAATCGTTCCTAAACCATGACATGCATCAACCAAATACATAAGAAAAGGAAAGATTTGAGCTATCCATAAACCATAGAGGAGTGTATAAGATCAGTCTCTGGTGCTTCATGGGAAAGGTGGGAGAAGGAAACTTATGTTTAGTTTTAGCTTGTTTCTAATCAGCTGTTCAGTGGGATGGAGAGGGGTGGGATACTGCCTGATCGTTCCAAGAGAATTCCAAAATGCCCAAGTACATGACAGTCTTGGTCACCACAATATAAGAAAGGTATTAAGCTATTAGAGAGTGTCTAAAGGAGGGCAATGAAGATGGTGAAGGGCCTTGAGGGGAAGCTGTATGAGGAGCAGCTGAGGGCACTTAGTGTGTTCAGCCTGGAGAAGAGGAGACTGAGGGGAGACCTCACTGCAGTTACAACTTCCACGTGAGGGGAGGAGGAGGGGCAGGCACCGATCTCTTCTCTGTGGTGAACAGTGACAGGACCTGAGGGAATGGCCTGAAGTTGTGCCAGGGGAGGTTTAGGTTGGATATTAGATTAGAAAGAGGTTTTTCACTCGGAGGGTGGTTGGGCACTGGAAGAGGCTGCCCAGGGCAGTGGTCACAGCACCAAGCCTGACAGAGTTCAAGAAGCATTTGGATGATACTCAGGCACATGGTGTGACTCTTGGGGATGGTCCTGTGCAGGGCTAAGGTTTGGACTCAACGATCCTTTTGGGTCCCTTCCAACTTGGCATATTCTATGATTCTGTGACCTGGCAATAGTTTGTTATCTGGCATTTCTTTCCTTTTTGTTCTGGACTGATTTGGTCGATGTGAGTTCATTTCAGCAACTAATACTGTTCTGGTAAAACTGCAGCTACACCACACCAGTCAAACCTCTAGACCACCCCAGTCGAAGCTCTCATCTTCTCTTCCCCTGAACACCTGACCTGCTGTCACAAATGTGTAATAAAGTAAGAACCAGTGTCTGGAAATCTAAAACCAAGTAAATGAAACTTAGAAAGCTAAACCCTTCTAAACCATTAACCAACAGAACAAAACACCAACAGTTGATCTCCATTTCTTAGAATTTTAGCAGCAAAATAAAGAATATTTTTCTGTGAGAGTTATTATATGCATCCAAAGCCATGGAGCTAAATGCAGAGTTCACTGATTGATGCACTATGGCCTGGGCAATGCAGTAGGTGAAAAGATCTGCAGGTCCTTCCCTGGCTCCAATCTCGTAGCTGTTACATAGAGAATCAGCAAATCACAGAATAGTTTGGGTTGGAAGGGACCTTAAAGAACATCTCGTTGCAGCTCTCCTGCCATGGGCAGGGATGCTACACACTAGACCAGGTTGCCCAAAGCCCCATCCAGCAAGGCCTTGAACACCTCCAGGGATGGGACATGGTGCAATCATTGTTGCTTTGGTAGAGTATAGGAAAAGGTCACAATAGTCTGCAGTGAACTGGGCAGATGGTGGAGTGGTAAACTATGAGAGAACAGGTGGGCTCTTCTCTCGCAGAAGTTGATGGCCTTTATTAAAAGTCATGCTATCAGCATTTTCTGCCAAGTCTCACTTTTCTGTCAATCTCTGAAACCACATTACATGACTCAGATGAAACCCACGGCATGGACAAAATTGGCTGCAGCATAATCAGCTCTTGGTTTACTGATGCTTGTTAAATAGTAAAGATGGTGTTCTGCAGAACAGATGTGAGCAATTACCAAGGGTGAGCAATTGCTGGTTTAGGGATGGCACCAGACAGGCACTGGGTACTGAAATGTATCAATGTCAAGAAGCAAAACAGATTTCTTTTTTAACCATCTCATCATCCCACACCATGCAAAGAAAATTAAAGGCAGATATCCTCAAGCTACATTCTCTTCTTTCCCCCTCCCCTATTTCCTTTTGGTTCAAGCCTCATGCATATTAGCTATCAATTTTCAAATTTCAGCAAAATAACTGATTACTGCAGTTAGTCCAGATGGCACAAGTGAATCCTGCAGATTTTTTTCAACGTCAGAATCAAAAGATTGAACACAGGAACAACTCACCTTGGCTATCTGGACCAAAAAAAAATGTTAACTTATGACATACAAGAGAAAGCCAGTAAATGACTTGTCAAAGGCAGAGAGGAAAAAGACTTCCCATGCAAAATGTATCATTCTCCATATTGTTTGCTACTATTTTTAGTGGAAGAAAAGCATTTGTTGGCATCGCTACAGCTATGAAATTTAAGGGTTGTATATTGCTTGCAGAGGCATCTTTTTACTGTGAAAGGGACCAAATCAGGCCAGAGCAGAGGTGATCACCAAGTGCCATCACACCAATTATCAGGTGACCGCAGAGAAGCGTGGCTTGTACCTGCTGGCTTATGGCCATGGGAATCCTTGCTTCTGCTGGCACAGAAATGTAGAAACCATTTGAACAGATAAGATTGCAAGTTGACCTAGTGGGAGAGGTTTGATTTTTCATCCTGGGGTTGTCAGTCTCATGTTTCTCCTTTTTCAAGAATGCTCCTGAACGAAGGAAAAATGACACTGATCTACAAATCTGTGAAGCAAAACGTCCTCTGGCAAAGACTTTGCTTTCATTTCCTCCACAACTTGTCACTTTTGGATTTGGTGGCGTGCAGCACTCAACAGGTGTTTGAAGACTTCACAACCTCCTTCATTTGGGGAATAATGGCAGGAGTTTAGTTAATCTGGGCTCCAGCTGAAAGACCAATATGTTCTCCAGCTGTTTTTTTCTGGTTCCAGTGTCTAGTCTGGAGTACAAGCTCCCTCCCTGCCCCAAAGACTTCCCATCTGTCGTGTGTTGGGAGGGTTAAGGGTATCTGTATTTGTTGGAAAATGTTTCAAAAATGAACAAAAAAAGTTCCCTGAAACACAGAGGGTATTTATGTCTTCAAACTACACACAGACACACAAATACACACACAGGGGAATAAGCTATTGCTGCTGCCAAGCTTTGAGAGAAAACCTTAGTTGCTATTGTGTGGGTTTATTGCATCTGTGATGGTCATCCTCAGAAACTTCCTCCTTTGATGAAACAGATGACCTGACCTAGGCTTGAGTCCAGGCGGCTGAAAATAATTCCAAATAAGGATCTGCAGCCTGACAAGCTGCTGTGCTATAGAGAAGGATAAAGTGACCATGTTTACCAGCAACTTAAATTAAAGGAGGCTCTTTGACTTCATCACCTCTTTCAGCTGCCAAAGTGATACATCTCTCTGCACCTCTAACTGTAATTAGGAAGGAGGTAAATCACAGTAAATTGTATTTTCTGCTTCTGGAGGTGCCAACAGACAAGGCTTATGTTCCTCAGTTTGCCAAACACCAGTGTGTAATGAGGGAGCCTTGGGAAAGAACATCTCAAGGGAGGGGGGCAGGGGGAAAAAGGGGAAAAAAAAGATGCTCAGCAGGCACTGAAAGCACTTCTTTCTTTGCAGAATTCAGTTAATTCAAATGTATGTACTCATAGGTTTGTTCACAGGGTTGGTATTCTCACATTATCTGAATTATGGCAAATAGATGAGAATTCTTTTGGATGACAGTTGCCATTACAGGAAAAAAGCATCTCAGCAATTGGTGAATAGCTTCTATGAATAATGGTACTTCCAGATGTGACAGCTGACAGGTTTTGTCAGCACACAGTCACAGAGATGATAAAAGGAGGTGTTATTCTGGGTTTAGTTCCAATAAGCAGCAAAAATACTAGAAAGAACAACTTATAAAAGCGCTATTGTCCAGTGAATAGTTACTTATAGTTTATATATTGTCTAAAGCCTATTTTGTGGCCATGGGTGACTGAGGGGCAGCCTGGGGTTCCTTCTGTCATATGCTGTTTGTCAGGAAGAAGGTAGTAAAGGACAGATAGATGGAAAAAATCTCACAAAAGAAGAACTCGACCTCAGAGGGACCACCCATAGAAAAAGAAACTGCCTGAAACAGAAAACAAGGAAACAGAATATGCTGAGCTACGGTCACTAGAAGTTCAGAGGCCTCAAACTCCTCTGATCCCTGGGAAAGGATCAGTTCCACACCACACTTCTGGTAACACCAACATGTGGAACTGAAGGCTTGGCAGAGAGCATCTATTCACCTGTGAAGGTGGAGGTGATGTGACTGGAGAATAACATCCAAAATATATGCCAACTCCAAGTCACTTCAGACTTTTGTGGCTGACCTGAACAGCATTCAAGGCTTTAGAAGGAGTCTTGAAGAAGAGTAAAAGGAAGGGTAGAGAGACAAGATGCAATGTGAATATAGCAGGGCTAGAACGTGCAGGACTAACTTGACCCTGGCTCTGATCAAGGCTTTCCCAACTCTAACCTGCTCAAGGTGTACATTTTTGTAAGGTGGCTCCATTGCTTCTGAGATTACATGGAGAGCAGTGGCCACTTGCAGGACTAAATGCATGATAATAAGAGGCATTCAGTGTCTTTTGTGAACCAGTGGAATCTTATCACAGACTGTGGGTGGGCAAACTTAGTTTCTAGGTACAAATCTGGCAGCTCAAATCTAAGTGGACTCAAAAAAATACCCATTGCATACAATGTCAGATGGGAACTCCTGGTGAACTGGAAGAGACTGGGGCTGGAGAAAGGACTGTGAGGTAACACAATGGAAATGGGCTGAGAAATATGAAAAGCCCACAAAGACAGGGACTGATAATGAGCAGTGCTTCTTAAAGCCAAGGGAAAGTGATACTAGAAAGGCTGTATATTAGAGAAACACAAAGAAGTTATGTACACATGACTGGAAATGCAGAGCACTACTTAAGAGCAAAAACCCATCTCTTGTCTGATGTAGCAGTACAAAGTTTAGTGGAGATGGCAATGTTACCCACTCAGCAGGAGACTTTACCATCATAAACAACACTGTTGAAAAAATAATTATTTCTAAGTTGCCTATAAATCACAGGCAGCAACTGAGAAGATAAAATATCAGAGAACCGGCATCCTGAAAAACTTCCTCCAACATCTACACTCCTGGTTTAAAAGAAGAGTCTGGAGGCTTACATTCCACAACCCCCAGAGAGAGCTCAGACCTACAGTGTACGTTCCATCAAGCATTAGGGAATACTGCCAGCCTCATTAGCCTATTGCAAATGTTCACAGGCCCATGTCCAGATTTTTCTCTAGAAGGGAGGAAATGAGAGCATAAAAACAGAAAAGGAGGAAGATGACATGTCTGGAGGAAATCCCACAAGCAGCCTGACCTCCTTCACTGCCACCACACTGCCTACTCCCTCCCTGCTGCTACCCAGAAAAAGGGAAACTGAATCCCATGCTTGAAGTGTTGTCTGCCTTCTCAGTCTGTGCTAGTCACTCCCCAGACCCTCCCATTTCTCCTCCTAGTCTTCTTGTCTCGATCCGTCAACTTGCTAATCTCTTCCAGGAAAGGCTGATAAACCACCCTTCCCACTCCTGCCCTTGGGTCTCTGCTCTTGCCCATCACACTCCCAGAAACACGACATCCTTTCCCATAAGGACCTTTCATCCCCATCACATGCTCACAAGAACACATCATCCCTTTGAGTCTTGGCTATCTCACCCCTCCAGCAAATTTCTGATGGTGTCACAGAACCGAGTTGGCTACAGCTTTTAGAAGGTGATTTCCCAAAGGTCAAAAGTTTTCTGAAGTCCAAAAGCCAGGCTTGATTTCCTTCTCGCTATTGTTATAAAATTATCTAATATTTTAAAACAAAGTCTAAAAATAAAAGGATTGTCAAAAGGTCTCAACCATCCACCAAATCTCATCAGTGTGACTTCTTTCTTTCTCAGTTTGACTTCGCGACTTGCAGCAACCTCTTGAATTTCCCCTTTTGGGATTCTACAAAAGGTCTCCATGTCAACTGAAAGATCTGGTGGAATATTCTGCTGGCAGCCTGGAAGGCTTCTTTGAGATTAGGAGCAAACTGTTATCCTCAGAAGGCTTCCTCCTGGAAGCTGGTCCACATTTTGCATGCTGGATGCTGTTTTGGTCCTCACATTCCTGGTTCTCACAGCTCAGAAATGATCCACTTTAAGGGGAAAGGTTCAAAGAAAGGCAAAGATTATCAAAGGTCTAGGAAAATTGAATAAAAGGGAACACTGTCACCCCTAGCAGTGACTAGGGTGGGATATGATAGAGGTCTACAATATCTTCATTGCCCAGGACTGAGTGGCTAAGATCAGCACTTTAGCATCTTTGTGGAAAAAAAGAATGGAGGGCATCAAATTAATTAGTTGAAACAAGGTTCAAAATAAGACAGGTCTTATTCAAGAACTTGTAAATCCATGGAGCTACTTTTCAGTGGCTCAGAGAGGGATAGGAAAATGATAGTTTAAAATTTATTAAAGAGAAATCATGGAGTCAGGAACATCTCCCAAGTTAAAAATTACCAGCACCATAAAGAGCACCAGAAGGAAGCATCATTAGTTTACCTTGTTCTTGCTCTTCTCTGGACAGCTGCTTGTAACCAGTCTTGGAGGTAAGATTTGGGCAAGAACAGTCAGACCATCAACAGAATTCACCTGCCTGCCTTCAGCATCCAGCTCATCTCTCACTTCCCTCTTGTCCTGACATAAGTTAATGTCACTGCATTCCGCAGGTGATTCCTGGATGGAGCAGCAGGCAACTTACCACTCCCTGTTCCTTGTCATCTTTGCCACAATGTTCTTGGAACAGTCTTTTCCAACTCAGCATAGCCATTTCCACCCCAGGTACACCAGCATATAGATATTTATAAAATAAGGATTCTATTTATTAATTTATTTTTTAATATATATATTTGATACCTACAGTGTATATCCTATATCCAGGTGTCATTTTGAGGAGGGTTCAGACAGAGTGAAGACAGCCATGTGCACATCACAGTAGTGTTGCCATTGCTACAAGCAGATCTGAAAGATTTTCTTGGATCTGAAAGATTTTCCAGGCAGAAAAGAAAATTTTGAGGCATCACAATTACTGTAAACTCAAGAAATGAGGCAAGATGTGCAGACAGGTTTGGATGAACAGGTTAAAAAGCAATGCTTCTGGAAACTGATTCTGTGACTAAACAGTTCACAAACCTGGATGGCAGGAGAAGCGCTAGACTGGTGGATACCTTTGGGAGTTCCTGGCTCTGTTATAACAGCCACACCTCTTGCCCTGCCCAGGCCTCTTCCCCATTGTTACAGACAGCACTTTTCCTTTGATTTGCTCTTTATTGGTTTTTCTCCACTGCAGCACCTGCTGAGCAATGACAAGCAGGATACCAGTGAGTTAGAAACCTGTGAACCATCTGACTTGATACTGAAGTGGGGCTTAAAAGTCATGCTTTAAACAACACATCACATAGGATATGCCATCAAATTCAGCAACTTCCCCATGATGAAGCCAGGACTTTGAGCTGCATTCGAATTAGCCGAGTTACTGGCATTGAACTGTAGAACTACAGAATCATCTAAGTTGGAAAAGACCTCTAAGATCATCAAGTCCAACCATTAACCCAACACTGCCAACTCCACAATTAAACCATGTCCTCAAGTGCCGAATCTACACATTTTTTAAAACCTCCAGGGATGGTTACTCCACCCCTTTCCTGGACAGCCTGTTTCAGTGCTTGACAACGCTTTAGGTGGAAAAATATTTTCTTAGTATCCAATCTAAACCTTCCCTGGGGAAGCCTGAAGCCATTTCCTTTCATCCTATTGCTTGTTACCTGGCAGAAGAGATTGGTCCCCACCTTGCTACAGTGTCCTTTTCTGTGGTTGTAGAGACTGATAAGGTCCCTCCCAAGCCTCCTTTTCTCCAGGTTAAACACCTCCAGCTCCTTCGGCCACTCCTCATTGGACCAGTGCTCCAGACCCTTCCTCAGCTCCATTGCCCTTCCCTGGACATGCTCCAGCACCTCAATGTCCTTCTTGTACTGAGTGGCCTCTTTCTTGTACTGAACCCAGGATTTGAGGTGAGGCCTCCCCAGTGCTGAGTACAGGGGGATGGTCACTGCCCTGGTCCACCTGGCTGACACAGGCCAAGTGCCATTGGCCTTATTGGCCACCTGGCCACACTCTGGCTCATGTTCAGCCCCTGTCGACCAGCATACCCAGGTCCTTTTCCACCAGGCAGTTTTCCAGCCACTCTGTCCCAGGCCTGGAGCACTGCAGGGGTTTGTTGTGACCCAAGTGCAGGACCTGGCACTTGGCCCTGCTGAACCTCACACAAAGGGCCTCAGCCCATCGATCCAGCTTGTCCAGACACCTCTTCAAAGCCTTCCTACCTTCTCACCTACCTTGGTGTCATCGGTGAACTGACTGAGGGTGCACTTGATCCCCTGGTCCAGATCATCGGTAACGATATTAAAAAGGACTGGGCCCAGTACTGATCCCCAGAGGATCCACTGATGACCAGCTGCCAGCTGGATATAGTACCATTCGCCACTACTTTCCAGGCCTGGCCATCCAGCCAGTTTTTACCCAGCGAACAGTGCACCCGCCTAAGCTATGGGAAGCCAGTTCCTCCAGGAGGATGGTGTGGTAGACAGTGTAAAAGGCTTTGCTGAAGTCGAGGTAGACAACCACCATGGCCTTTCCCGCATCCGCCAAGCAGGTCACCTTGTCACAGAAGGAGATCAGGTCAGTGAAGCAGGACCTGCCTTTCATAAAGCCCTGCTGGCTGGGCCTGATCGCCTGGTTGTCCTGCACATGCCACGTGATGGCACTCAGTATGCTCTGCTCCATCACTTTCCATGGCACTGAGCTCAGGCTGCCAGGCCTGGAGTTCCCTGGATCCTTCTTCCAGCCCTGCTTGTAGATAGGCATCATGTTTGCCAACCTCCAATCAGCTGGGACCTCCCTGGTGGGCCAGGGGAAATGGTAAATGATGGAAAGTGGCTTGTTGAGCACTTCCACTACTCCCTCAGTGCCCTTGGGTGGATCCCACCCGGCCCCATAAACCTGTGGTTCTCTAAGTGGTGTAGCAGATCATAGACCATTTCCTCTTGGATCATGGGGGCTTCATTCTGCACCCTGTCCCTGTTGTCCAGCTCACAGGCCTGGGTACCCCAAGAACAACTGGTCTTGCTATTACAGACTGAGGCAAAGGTGGCATTAAGTACTTCAGCCTTTTCCTCCTCCTCTGTCACTATTCTTCCCACCACATCCAACAAAGGATGGAGATTGTCCTTAGCCCTCATTTTGTTGCTGAAGTATTTATAGAAACAGTTTTTGTTGTCTTTTATGGCAGTAGGCAGGTTAAATTCTAGTTGGGCTTTGGCCCTTTCAGTGTTCTCCCTGCATAATCCCACAACATCCTTGTAGTCCTCCCAAGTTGCTGCTTCTTCCACAGGTCATGAACTCTCCTTTCTTTCCCAAGTTCCAGACAAAGCTCTCTGTTCAGCCACACCAGTCTTCTTCCCCATCGGCTCATCTTTTGGCCCATGGTGATGCCCTGCTCCTGTGCCTTTAAGATTTACTTCTTGAAGAATATCCAGCCTCCCTGGATTCCTTTGTCCTCCAGGACTGCCTCCCAGGGGACTCTGTTGCTGAGCATGTGTTACCCAAGGAAAAAATGGCATCTCAGATCACAGAAATTTGGAGAGCCATGTTATCATGAAATATGAGTTTCTGATTTATTTCACCTTGTCTGCTGGAAATTGGCAGAATCCTCAAAAACTGAGGAGAGGGAGTAGTTTACCTGACATCAAGAAGGCTTATTCTTTAATCTCTTGTCAATACAATCTACAAAGTATTAATGATCATATAAGGCTGAAAGTTATGAATCAAGTTTGTTACATAATTATTTTTCTTCCTATTTTATCTGTAAAATATCCGACTGCCTGTCTGAGTCTTTCCACTCAGCACCTTCATGAGACTATGCTGGTATAAAGGAATGTGACTTAAAGGCCAGACAGGAGAAAAAAAAAGGAACTAAGCTATTCTCTATGCTTTTCTGTGATGTCTTAGTGTGTTATCAGAAGTCACGGACTTCGGGGAAAGATGTCCTAGACAGAGGCACCATGGAGGAGGGGGGAATTTGCTGGGTATCTACAGCACCAAAAAATCTATGTGCTAAACCAGATTTACAAGGATGCTGTTGTGATTCTTCCGTACATGGTTTAGCAAACCCAATTACAGTTATATTTCCACAGATGACTCCAAATGCTGCTAAAAGAGTTTATTAAAGACCATACTAACAGTTCTCATAACAATGGCACGTACAATGATTCAAAATCATGACAAATAGCGTGGAGTTTTGAAGAGCATTAGTATAACACACCATGGACAAGAACAAAGCAGATGTGCTGTCTCAGAACTCTACCAGCAGGCCTATGAAATACAGGAGTCACATCATACAGCTGTACAAGTATCAGAGAAAATAGAAAGGAAAAAAAAAAGTCATTCAATTGCAGTCCTTGAATTTATTGACAGTATTACAGTACTTTATGGGCAAGGACTGGCTTGTTCCAGCTGCACTTTCCAGAGCACAAGGGCAGCTGGAAAAGCAAAAATATCCCCAATAAAAACCCTCCAACAAACATATCTCAGGTGCAATCACCACTCCAGACCTTCCTGCTTACAAATATTCAGTCAGAAATTCTGACCTCCCTGCAATTACTTCGCTCAGGACAGTGTTTTGTTTTGCAAGAAAACAAAAGCAGGATGCTTCTTTAAGACAGTGCAAAAATATTTCAATGGTATCATCAATGGTATCGTAAGATTAATAACAATCAGCGTGGATCAATCACAGCATCTTCAAGATCAGAACCAAACAAACGTGCTGCCCCTTGACCAGCACTCCAGACTGAGGGCTTGCAGAGGGGAGGCTTCTTCCTCTCTCCCAGGCAAGCCATCGTTTCTGGGTTCATAGTGAGGAATGGTCTTAGCTACTCCAGGGTAACAAAATGCTACAGAAAGCCTGCAAGTATGAAATTATCCAATCCTCTGTCAAAAACTAACAAAAGAATATTGAAGTGGAAAAAAAGTACATAGCAGCCATGTAATTTGTCACGGCTCTAACTCTACGACTCTAACGCTGATCCCTTCCTTACCGCGTTGGTCACGGTAGCCGGAGCGTGCCTTGCGGAGCTGAGCAGCTTCACAGCACCCCCATGGCGGCGCGAGATTCCCGGCAGCACGTGGGGATTTATATTCTCCGAGACACACTGTCTAATTACAATGGCAGGGCAGCTGCAGCCTGCTCCTGGTGTGTTGCCTTCGCAGCTTTTGGCTATGAGATCTTAGGCCCCTCTGCACTTGTCTCCCATGCTCAGAGCAGCACACCCGTGGACATACATTCATCCGGTGTGCATCTCCAGAGCGATCTGCCACTTCCTTTTTAAGCAGATGTTGAGGTGTCTGCATACCACGTTGGCATAACCTGTGACAGAAGATCCCCAGGCAGCTCCACAGTACATGAATTCAATGAGAGAGAACTGTGCTTTGTCAAGCCCCCAAATCATCTCCTCCCAATTTCCACACAGTTGTGTGTTTGCATCATAGTGTGATTATGTAGAACCTTTTTAATGCCTGCCAACTTCAGAGGATAAAATCACAGTGCTGCATATCAACAAAACCCAGCAACTCCAGCCTCCAATATAAAATAATTTATATACACAAAGCAGAATTTGCATCTTAAATAAGAGATTGTCTCATTCTCTATGGTGTCTTACCCAGCTACTAAAAAATAAATAATTCACATCAGATTGATGGATTTGTTTCCTATACAGCACACGTGCGCTATCGGAGCTGACAAAGACAACATGAAAAAAAACCTTTTGCAATTAATAAAAGAGAATTGTTGAACACTTGCACATATTGGCACAAGGCAGAAGAGAAAAGGGAATATTACACAGCTCAGCTCAGGTGCCTTCCTCTGTGGAGCGGGATTCAGATTTCAACTTTACAAATTCTCTGGCAACTTCATCATTGGTTCTCTGAGAGAGAATCCTCAAGATTGTAAGTCCAGTCTCATCCATGTGAATCCTGCGCCCAAGGGGGCACCAGCAAGCACAGCTTCCTTTGTCTGCTATGTCTCTGAGCTGCATCACTGCTATCCCCAGTACCCGGTCCTCCCGAGCGAAGCAGTAATCCTTCACACAGACTTGGAGCTCATAGGCATCGGGGCCATCTTCATTCCCCAGGATGCTGAAAAACACACACAAATTTCTAAAGTGTATAAATTCCTCTGCAGAATAAAGGTGTCAGCAGCTCACTAGAGTGCTCTGATAAGCCACAGAAACTCATTTCTTCAGAAAACCCTGGTCAGGGAGGGAGAAGTAAAACTTATAGCATGTGGGCATTTTTGCTGATTTATAGCAGATAAGACAACCTGGTTACTTAAAAAAAACCAACAAACCAACAACCTTATCAAGTTGCCTTTGCAACTTGGGGGGGGTGTGTGTGTGTATTAAACTGTGAAATGAGAGGAGCATGGAACATTAAAGCCATGCTAATAGATTTTCAACTCAGAAGACTTTAAACATTTCTGCTTCTCTTAAGGGTTGCTTCATTTCAGAATTACTATTTTAATTAGATGAGGTCTTTGTTAAATATTCAAAACCTTCCATTAAAGCAAAAGCTAATAAAAATAAATCCCCAACCCTTCTGATGTTGCTAAAATTAAAAGAATAAAAGGAACAAAATCTCTTCACTTAAGAGGAAGCCTGACTTCTCCCACAGAATAGAAAAATTATATGAACATTCTCTCTTCCCCAGAGATTCACAGTCTTTTGCTGGTCAGCTCTGCTCCACTCATTTTCACATGTACAGCTGAGTGAGCACTAGCCTGCATCTCCCTTTGTTGAGCCTTCAAAGAAGGAATATGTCTTTGTAATAATGAAAGAAAGCCAAATAAGAAGAGATCAATACTCGACATTGAGAAACACTGCAATTTTAGCAGTGCAACCAGCAGTTCCAAGGGCTGTATCCTTGGAAACAAGTTCAGAAAGCATGTCCCACAGGTCAAGTAGGGATAAAAACGCACATTGAGGTTAAGAGAACGAAAAACATGCAATGAACTTTTAGCCTCAACTCTACCAATAAAAGATACAAAGTTCATTAAAATGACAGAGTAAAATACGTTCATAGGACAGACAGTGCATTTCAGAAGGTAGCTAAAGGATTCTCCTGGTACAGAACAGACCTCAGCATCCCACCTGCAGCAAAAATTCCCATGCTCTAGTGTTTCCTGCCAAGGAACCAGGCACAGGGCCAAGCTACTGGTTCACACACTCTTCTGGGCCCTGAGCAGGCTGTTTGTGGACACTGAAAACCCCTATCTGCCCTCTGCATCTGCACTTGCCACACCAGATCCCTAGGCTATTTTTCACACTTACAAGTGAAAGGTTTCATTGTATTTTGGAGCCCAGTTGTTGCTCTTTGACTTGGTTGTGAACTTCCTCTTCTTGTCACTCTGATGGGGCCCAATCATGGTGATTTCAACAAATGGACGGAACATGCCAGACGTCTGCCACTTCAGGTCATTGGCTGCCACAACTGGAAAAGAGAGTTATCATCTGTTCCCATTGCTCAGGACACCTTTCCGCCCCACCCTGCTTTCAATTTCTTGCTTCAGGGGGCAATGTCACAACACGCATGGGCAGTGTATATATTTTGTACTACAAAGATGTATATGCTTTTTTGATCTAATTTAAAGTCTGTGAAGGGAATTGAATGTTTGGGACATACAGCTTCTGCTATATGCATTGTCAAAAAATTAGCCCAAGAAAACAGGCATCCCTGCAGCTCTGGGCAGGCTGCCTTGACAGTTCAGTGCTTACATCTACCTTATGGGTGGGATAAGAAAAAAAAAAGGAGGATTTTGGAGGCCAATATTAAGGCCTCTGTTGAAAAGGAAAATGAGACAGCAGGTAAGACAAACAAACAACATGAGCTGTGAGTGGTTCCAGAATCCACAATTATTAGATTTTTAATTCTCTTTCTCTCTCAGGTCACTGCAGGGAACAGACTGAAGCAGAGGAAATAGCTCTGAAAATCAGCTTTTGCACTGCAGTGTAGATTTAGCCAAAAGAGAGGCCTGAAGAACTCTTCATGTAAATCTTTAGAGGAAATTATTTAAGTATGCTGTATTCAAGAAAAGGAGACGAAGGAGGAAGAGGAAGCCTGGGATGAATCACTACTTTGGCTATTTTCAGAGTGGCTCTTCAGGGACCAACGTGGCCTTCAGGATGGGGGAGAGGAGCCTCTGAACTCTTACTGGTTCTGTGATCTCTGGCTATACACTGAACGGTTTCGTAACATCACCCTGTCACGCTGCCCCGTTCTCTGCAGCACAGACTAAACTGTGGCGCCTGGTGAGAGCCATCATCTGATTTTTGTTTACTGCTTATATCGTTGCCAATAAACAACAGGGCTGTACATTGCCATGTCACTGGCTGGACAAGCTCATCTGCTGTTTCTCTACATGTTCCTGATGTGAAACAGAGAAAACAATTGTGGACTCAGATCCCATGAGCTAACACTATCATGGCTGCCAACTGGAGATTTGCCTCGATGCAGTCACAGAGCCTGAGCAGTAACACATGATTTGCCATACCTTTCACCGTGACCTTGTGTTCACCAGTCCCTGGGTGCGTGTACAGGTCAATCTGTATGGACACTTCACCCACAGGATCATCCACACCGGAGCCTGTTGGAAGAAAATGGACACCCCCCCATGCACACATGGATTACTGTTTATTGGCACCAGTCTTGGCCTCAGCAAGACAACATGGTGTTTTCACAGTGCACCTTCCATAGCCACCTTTTCAGTCAACACCAATAATGTCACGTTAATGCAAGATATCATCAGGCTCGCATGCCCAACACGCATGAACGCTAACGTTTCTTGCACTCCACCGTGAAGATCACATCCTATTGAGAATAACAGTAAGAATTTCAAAAGAATTTAAAAGACCTAATGCTCAACAATGGACCTTCACAGAGAGCAAGGATTTTTCAGAGGTTCCTGCCAAGGTATTGTGTGTACATGCAGGCATTCCAGTGGTGGGCATCGGCATTCCTGTCTGCCCAGGGAAGAAGGGAGGACAAAAAACCCAGCAACAAAAAGAAAAGAGGAGGAGAGGACATCACACAAGAGAGGAAGTTTAGGGGAAAAAAATACATAGATGCTAGTGATTTGCACAGAGCTATAGTGCAGTCTCACCCTCCAAGAACCTTTTTCCATGCTGTACATCAGTTAAAAGTTGTCATCCTGATTGCCTATCTGCTTCCTTTAGGAGGATAATGAGAATCCCTTCTCTGTTATGCATCAAAAATGATGAGAGAGAAGTACTCACAATTTGCATACTTGTTTCCCTTTATCAATTAGTCAGGGACAAAACAAGATGTAGCTTCAGAGAGGAAAAGACAGCATGTTGTAACAGAGACAAGATCTCATGAACCTTACCATTCATGTATTATGATTTTTTCATCTTTTTAACTTTAAATCATGATTATCATGGAATATGTGGAAATGACATTTTCCTGGATAGTAAAATCAAGATGTCATGTAATTACACAATAAGACTGTTTAGCAAATGAAAATGAAGTCTTTGATAAAATAGCGAGATTGATTTTACTTTTGCTTTGATAACTGCCTGACCTCAGGTTGACAATTAGCAATGCTGTTGTAATTGAGATACCTACAGCCTAATTGAGTACCTATGAGCAGTTTTGAGGCTAAGACACATTACTAAGTGAAAAACTGGTCTGTTTGAAATTCTAGATAAGGAATCAAACATTTTGATTAGATCTAACAAATCAACTTACACAAGAATGGTCTGCAGGCAGCAAAACCACTCATTTAAAATCCAAGAGGTTGAGAGGTAATCTGGGCAATTCTCTGAAGAGAATTACATGCCACAGAACTGTAGGCAGTGAAAGTCATATTAATATAAAAGTAAAAGTATCTGAGCAACCAAAAGAGAATCTCAAATTATTACCTTAGGGTAGATTCTAATGCTTGACCTGTGTACAATAAACAATCTTTAGGCTGTAAAAAACATGATCTTGAATGTACTGTTTCCTCCCCACTTAGAAGGGCAGTGTCACTTTTTTGTATATAAGCATAGAGCTTTAAAATTGGCAGGCTTAATTATTGACCTGATTCATCTGATGGTGTGGGTCTGTCACTTACAGATGTTGGTGTTTTCCACAGGAACAGACAGGATTACCAGCAGTATGTAACTGCCTAATCCACAGAAACATCAGCCAACAGACACTCAGGTCTTAATTTTATTGATCTTTAGTGTAATTAATAGGTTATAAAGGAGACACTGATGCTTCAGAAGAATGACAGTGGAATTTCCCCATTACCTTTGAGGATGACAAAATTTAGATTATTGTTTTATTCCTACCTTCGTTCTTTCCTTTTCATACAAAAACCTTGTTCTACTAACTGAAATTAACAAAAAAAAAAAATCCACTTTGAAAAATGCCAGCTGAGCACGTACAACTGTGTGCATACACACTTGCAGATTTAATTCTTAACATGAAAATCTCATTGGTATTGCAATACTGAAAGGTGAAACTGCAGAACTGAGCTCGTGCAATAGGTTACAGATGTATTTCACCTAAGATAATAAAAAGACTTCGGACAGCAAAAAAATAAATTGAGAGATGAAACATTACAAGACTTAATTTTTTTAGGGTCTCCTGAGCACCCAGACCTTTAGCTACCCCCCTTCAAGCCAGGTGGTTCAAGCTTGGCATAACCTTGAGTGCAAATCAGACATTTCCATGTATTACAGTAGCTCTTCTCAGCAAACCATACACATGCAAGTCCAAGACTTGAAATACACAGCCCGTGGTAAAGGGTAGGGAAACAAGTCTGCACAATCTCCCAAAAAACAGTCCATTTTCAAGACAAGGTTCATATCCCATTAATAAATCTCAAGCTTGGGGACAGGCTCTCAGGCAAGGTACAGACTTCTAAACCGCACAACCTGTGGCTCTTCTGTGGGATGCAAGCATTCAGTGAAAGTTCACTTCTACAGGGAACTACAGGAAACAGGACTCTGGAAAAGGTTTCTGAGCATGGGCAAGATGACTTCAAAAGCAAGGCAGTTGGGTAATGTTGTTATGGTAACAACATTAATCTTGAACATACCCTTATCAGGAAGAACGTCCTCATTAGCGGTAAACCTTATACCTTTCCCATCATGCACTGAGACATGAATTCAAAAGGCAAGAAGAAAGCAGGATAAAGAGAGAAGAGTATGAATTACAATACAATCAGCAGTGTCACTTAAACACAAGACAAATATTCTAGCTCTTAATAACAGACAAAATATCCTCCTAGGTCTTCTGCCCCAGTCCAGGCTTTGGAGAGCAAGGCTGTCCGTGATTAAGGGATTGTCTGAGTTAAAACAGGAACAGAATTTGTGCTGGCATAACTAAACTGCAAGCCCTGATCCAGATCTGCGGAGCAAATATTTAACAGCCTAGTGCTATCGAAGCCTGCTCAGTAAGGAAATGAGAGCGGTAGGTACCTCACAAACTGGAAGAAGCAACCATTGAACAGTGAAGTAAGAGAAGTAAGCAGCATTTAAATAATTCTGCATGAAGCCATGTCCTCCCATGGGCTTGTGGGACACGACTTGTGCAAAGGGAAACATGAGTCACAGCTGTAAATAGAGGTGCTGTCCTTTCTGCCCCTTCAACATGTGTGCAGATCTCTAAATCCACCTACCAGCTGTAAGTAGAAGTGTAAGCAAGTAATATTCTTCTTTAGCCCAAATCCCAGGAGAGAGTCATGCCTTTCTCAGAGATATTTCATCACAGATATTAGGTGGAGGAGCTCAAATCTTTTATTCCCCAAACAGGGTCCAAAACTCTCAAGCCCACTAATATACAAGATGCTGATTTGGACCAGCTCAGTGGCCTACCATGCCTAGTACCTGTTCTACAAAGTGGCTCAGATAAGTCACAAAAAATGCCCTCAGTCAGCTATGAGACATAATTGATGACCTCGTAACATGTGCATCTTATGTCCTAAAGCTAGAGCTTCATTCTTTCTAAGTTTCTTAAAAAATACATAAATAAGTACCCAGGCACACACTTCTGTGGCAACCTTCTATGTTCCTGCTGCTTAGAGATTATGTTCTATTATCTTTGTGTTTCTGCTAAATATTTGCCCCCAGTGAAATTCTACAGTCAAATCATGCATTGCATAAACATATCATATGCTTTCTCATATCAGCTTTGAATTTGTCACTTTGTGACTTCAATGGAGCAATTTCTTCCTCTAATTTTAAACACTCCTGACTGTAGCATGGACTGGAGAATGACGTTGCATTGCCCCACACTTCCTTGTATCTTGGGTATCATGGCTATGTAACAGTATCCACATAAAAAAATAGCTTCCATTCGTGGTTTGGATATGTAACGTGAAACATTTGCATAGGGTAGCAAAAACTGAAAGCACTCAAGTGTGCATTCAAGTTCCCTGTTAAAAAGTATTTTGAGTAACTGATGACAACAGCCAAGTTCCTGAGTCCCTGGTGGATGTAGAAGTCTTTGACCTGTCTGGCCACTGGATGTCATCGTTGCTCTGCTGGGACACAGCTACAGGACCATTCTCTCAGAGGCAGGTACTGACTTTTAGTTAATTTCAATGTTTTAATGCAGTATGTTTCAACCTAAGCAAGACTAGACCATGCTTCTAAAGGCAGGGATCACAGAATTACAGAATCGTCACGGTTGGAAGAGACCTTCAAGATCATCTAGTCCAACTGTAAACCCAGCACCACCATAATCACCCTTAAACCATGTCCTCAGGTGCCACATCCACACCTCTTGAACACTTCCCAGAGATTCTGCTAGCTCCCTGAGCACCTTGCTCCAATGTCTAACCACCCTTTCAATGAAAAAAATAAATTCTAATATCTAATCTGAACCTCCCCTGAGACAATTTAAGACCATTTCCTCTTATCCTTTCATTTGAGACATATCACAACCAACTCCCACCTCACTAAAACCTCCTTTCAGGTCCGCCCTGAGTCTTGTCTTCTGATGATTCAGCCCCCCACAACTACACTCAACCTTTCACATTAGAAACAAACCTTGCTTTGCTTATGAAATCTCTGTACTTTCTACTCAGAGAATGCCAGTATCAAGCAGACTCATTTGCACAAATGGGAAAAGTCTCTCAACTAAGGAGTGCTTTCCCCTTGATTTTGGGGCTCGGTGTGATGGTATGCTGGCAGAGTTAGTACCATCTGTGTGGTTGCCAGCTCTTGGAAGGATTAAAGGAGAAGGATCCAATGCAAAAAGATGGCAGGAGGACACCCCCATGGAGTTCTACTTTGCTGCTGAGATGAAGCAGCCTAATGACAAGGCTTGTATTTAAACAGCCTGAGAGCTTAAAAGCATTAGTTTTGGGTTTGACCTAACCTCTAGTAGCATCTGCCCCCTCTTACTGAGATTATGAGACTCATAGTCAGCTGGTGAAGGTCCTTGACTAGAGACCAAATTATTCTGTAAAGCAATCTGGAGATGTTCACATGACAGCAATGAAAGATAGAGACAACTAACTGTTTACCCCTCCAAATTCAATGAAACAGTACCACTAAGCCATAAGGCTTCCCAGAGAGCCACCAAAAACTGTGGTGACCCATCCCAGCAGCTTATTAATATATTGTGGTGATCTGTAAACATCTAGCTCCCACATATCCTGTAGCTCCATGACTCATCACGTTGGTGTCAATCAGCCTTAGTCAAGCCTGCACGGGCTGTGCTGGCAGCTGGCCTGTGACACAGGCACTGACTAGTTTCTGCAGTGGTGTCTCGCTGAAATGGTCCCCCACACCACTGTGTAAGTCTCAGTACAGTAACTTCAAATTTCACTTAAGTCACCCACCCACATTAATTCATGAAACGTGACTGATAAGGATTGCAGAGAAAAAAGACCACAAACACCCCAAGCCTTATGTTCCACACATTTCTGCTCTCTCAAAATGTAGTCATGGAGTGGGAAATAACCCCCTTTTCCTCCTTTCCAGTTTTAAACTGAACTGTCACGTTTCCAGAAACGTTACTGCCAAAAGCACTCTACAAACTGGCAGTACAAGACAGAGAAATTATGAACAGACTGGAGAGCTCCATTCAACTCTGCCAACAACACAAAAGAGTCTTACCCTGAGCTGTCTGACTCTGGACAAAGGTTTTGATGAGAGTGTCTGTGGTCTGAGTGTAGAGAGAGAGGGCATATCGAAGTGACTGCAGGTCTGGACTCTTCTCCAAGAAGGTTTTCTTCAGGCCATTCCCACCAGCATGGAAATATTGCTAAGAGTAAAAAGAAACAGGAAAAATACTGAGCAAGAACTGCAATCAGCATCCAACATGTATGTGCTATTGCATGTGCAGATAGGAAACAGCTGGAAAAATTCACAAAACAGCTTCTGTACTGGAAATCCAGCTCTTAGAACAACTGATATCAACTGATGAGCACATGGCTTTCCTCTTCCAAAGCACTATAAGTATGCTGAACCCCAGCATGCCAGTTACCTGAGCCTATTCAGATTTACACAAACTCCTGCCATTTCCTGAACTGGGACATGTACTGTCCTCTCAAATAGGATTTGGGGATGGAGTAAGGGAATGACAGAGGCAGAAATGGAATCACTTACTTTGATTGTATCCAGTGCCAGGTCCAGAACAGCACACTGCTTTGGAGTGAGACTCCTAGTTTCTTCTCTCACCATATGATCCTGCAAACAACCATTATATTTGACACAGGCATGCTATCAGAAGCTAAAGGAAAAGGAGTATCCACTATCATCACTTTTTCTGGATTCACGCTGTAGTTATGTGGTGACAGCATAAATTCAGCTGTTTAAGGAACAGTTAATGGAATCTCTCAGAGTCCTTTATTACAGCTTAACTTGAAAATAAACTCATTTTCTCTCTTTTTTTTTGCAGGCACAGAAGACATAAATAAGGAAAGGAAGTGGACAGAGATAAGTGACAATTTAAAATCACAGTTTGTCTCTCTAGAAAACCCAATCAAAAGTCTGTCTGCTACCACTGTCATTCTAGAGCAGCTACAACAAAACTTTCAAAACACCACCTAAATCAAGGAATTCTGGTAACTATAAGTCAAAGTTGTTATATGCTGTTTATGGATTTTTTAGTTCTTCCAACTACAAAGGTCACTAATTCATCATGTCATCGGTGTGGAGGAAGAAAAACAAAAATCATGTTCCAGAAAATATGTTTGCTAAAAGAATACATTGTTCCCATTAAGACCCACCATCTCTAATAGCAAACAGCCAGAAATCACTTGAGAAAGAATTCCCTTTCCTGCAGTGGGAGCACACCCCTGTTAGGACTCCTGGCTGACAACAAGGATGTGCCATCCTTTGGTATTTCACTAAGCTCTTTCTCTCTGATGCTTAGTCTAGGTCTCAGGAGAAGACAGCATATTTTAGGAAGCAGAGCTTTGCACAAACTCAAATTCTAACTGGAGGGTCAGGCCAGCTGACTGCAGCTTGGATGCTAAAGCATTCGTGAAGAAGATGCAGGCAAATCAGGCAAAGGCTATTTATGCTACTTTAAGCATGTCATAGCCTCCAATAAGAGACACTTCCCAGGATACACATCTGCTAAATTGCCTTTCAGTAAAGCATGCCTAGTGTGTGGCACCATGTGCGCGTTTCACACAGACAGACCTGCTGGCTATCTTGCAGCTTGGTGATCCTTCATGCTGCCTGGTGCTGTTCCTATTCATTATCCACTGCAATCCATCTCCTGCCTGATGGAGACAGGGATCACCGCAGTTCAGGCGCAGCGCGAGGCATTTGCCACGCTTCTCACAGACATCTAGCTGGCAGCTTCACACAGTGCTGCATTAAACTGCACAGAAGATGCCTCTCAAGTTGTCAGTACCTCAGACAAGTTCACACTGTGCTTCCTTGAGTAGTGGAGACATCCACTTGCCTCTTTCCCCCACACAGGATGCTCCTGGTCTAGGGACCCATGTGCAGTGGCAGAGTACTCTGTAGGCTGCAGAGTATCTTCTGTTGTGACAAGCTGTCCTGAGCAGAGCAAATACCTCTCCTCCCTCTTCTTCATGAGCTGGGAGTAATTCAGTTGAAGATGATGTGGCTTCACACTTCAGTAGACAGAGGGTAGAGCATTCTTTTCTTTTTTTGACAGTCAGATAAAGTGCAAAATCAGCCAGAGCCCAAAGCCACATTTGTAGGAGAGGCCAATCTAGTCAGGGTACTGTGTTTCCAAGGCAGAGTGACTTTCACATCTGTTAAAATGACTTTCTAGGCCTGCCTGCCAGATTGCCCAGACTGTGACAGAAACCAGGTGGTTTCTCTTTCTCAACATTTTTCTCTTAAACACCTGAAGAGCTCATTCAGCCCTGTTCTGAGCGGTCATTCCCCTGGTGCCCATGCTGTCAATGCACAGCACACATCACTGCTTTCTTTGAATTTCCCAGTGTCATTTACTTCAACACATTATATAAAAATAACCCAGTGACTGGACTGGCAATGCTTACACCTACTCACAGAGGAGCCCACGACTGTCATTTCCCTGCATACCTGCCCTCTGCAAATCCCACACTGTTCCTATAAAGGACTGTGCAGAGTGCTACCTTGCACTTCCCAGATTCCCAACCAGGAGCAAGACACAAATATTTACATCAAATAATAAAGCGGTTTCAAGCAGAAGAAGTAAAAAACCAGAGCAACCCAACAAACTTGTCAAACTCATCCTTGTATTCTGTACACGTACTCTCAGGAGAAACTCTGTGGTCAGAGCCTGGCTTTTTAGCCTGAGGGCAATAAAAGGAAGGGGAGGTCGCTGCTCCCTGCTCCAGCTGCTGGCTATTAAGGAAACCAAGCAGAAAGAGTTTGATAAAAAGTGAGAGGCAGATATGTGGCACCTAGGTTCCAGGTTTATGGTTGGCTTTCTGAGCATTTTAAAATACACTGTGAAATTGATTTGTCATTGGGATGAGAGCCTGTGCTTGTCAGGTCTGTCAGCCTCAGTTTTCAGCTGAGTTATCTGATTTACTAGGGCTCTGTTCTCCCTGTTCTATTTAAGACCAATAAAGCTTAAAATCCATCCTATAATTTTCCCAGGATTTTAGTGGAACTGCAAAATGCAGAGCAGAGTGGCTCTAAAGAACCATTTACTCATGCCTTCCCTGTTAGCTTGTATGTGCCTGCAAAAACAAAAGTTTAAAAAATTGTAATATCCACGATGCTCCCAAAGACCCAAACAATCTACACTCTCGTAACACTCCTGTTCTTCTGGAAGTTTTTGGACACAATGTTGGTTCACATAAAGGTTTCCAAAATTCAGGTGGTAGAGTGCTTTCCCACTTGAGCACGACTCTCTTGCCACATATAAAATCCTGGGTACCTGCTGCTGCAGTTCTACATGTGGATATGCAAATAAAGGTTTGAACACACCCCAGGGCTTGCCTGATTTGCATGATTATGTGCATTTCTAAAAGTGCACCCCAGAGTTAACAAAGTTAAGCTTTACTGTAACTGAACTGAAGACAGGCCGCTGCTGAGGGATGGCCTTCATGTGACCAGTGCAAACAGAAACCAGCAAAGCTTCCAACTCATTCCTGGCAAAAGGTACCCTGCATATGTTTGGAAATTCCGGTTCCAGAACATATGGAACAAGTAAAAGACAACACTGAATGTCCGTGGCCATGCTCAAGAATGCAAGCAAGCCACAGGAACTCACAGACCGTCCTTGTGACGTGGGAGAAGGAACAGAGCAAATCTGGAGCCCTGCCCCTCAGACAGCAGGAGAGCATGTAGAAGGCAGGGATGGCTTCTCTTCTGCAAATGCTGCGTTCTTGCTGATGTTTTTGAAGGGGGAAGGGGATACTCACAGGAAACAGGAGTCATATTTGGATGCTGTGGTTCAGCTCCCATTCTCCCAGGTTGGCTACAAAGCTCCTTCCTACCCATTTTTCCCACGGAAGTGACACACAGCATTGCAAGCGCAGGAAGCAGTGAAGGAAATGCAATCCTTAGGAGCCACATCACCAGGGAGGACAGCCTGACCGTGGGAGTGCATGAGGACATCACTCAGCACAAGTGACAGCTATTCCCCCGGAGAGCCACACTTCAAGGTTTATGTTATGTGACTGTTAACTGCTATGTAAAGGCCTCAAAATGCAGCTGGAGAAAAGTGTGCACGTGTAATGACACACCTGCATGTCCAGATCACTTACGAGGATTGCTAATAAGCACCACCTTAAATGAGTTGTGTACTGGCCTGGCTCATAAACGTGCATGTAAAATGTGTCTGCTGGGCAAGGGAAACAGATAGGTGTATGAAAACAGCTGTATTAAGTGTGCAAGACAAAAAAACATTATAGAAAGGGACAAATAGATTTTTAAATTACTCCTAATCACTTAGGAGAATGTCCTTTGGTCTGGGAAGATTTCCCTGATCATGCTCCAAGAGAGAGTTCACGTTCAGGTCCCTTTCAGAACAGTTTGTGTACTGTGACGCTTCAGATTTAGACCTCCTCTTGCACAATATGCATCTTGTAGCACAAGTCCAACCACAGCATAGTGCAATATGAATGCTGGAAGGCGTCACTATTCTCATACCATTCCTGTCGTGATCAGTGAATTGGTGCTTGATTTGCTTATGATGAGGTGGCGTGCACTTCATAATGCTCATGTCATGCACTGTCATGTCATGCACTGTCAAAACACATCAACATAGCCTTCATGCTAAATGCCAGCTTGCCTGTAAAGAGAGCCCACGCAGAAGGAATTTACAGACACAGGCTCTCTTCCATAAGAGTTATTTTTGTAACAGTCCATATAATTCATCCACAGCTAGCACAGTCGTCTTTCCAACCAATACCTCATTAGGGACTCCCTTTTACATATGGGGATACAGAGGAACTGGACAGATAATTGAGAAATCTACTTTTTTTCATTTTAAATTGATGTCCAAAACTGACCACTGTATCTACAGAAGAGAAAAACTACTTTGATGATTAAATTCACAATAAAATTAACTGTTAAACACTATACTAATGTTAGTAGAATGCATTTAAAAGCACACTTAATGCATTTAAAAGCATTTCTCTACAATTGCATTCAGTGACAAACCACTGGAAGCACAAGACATGCTATGCACTACTACACCTCCATGCTTACACACAGGGATAATAACAGAAGCCATGCAGGACAATACCTTCAGCTTTGACAAGTGTCCCAGTTCCTTAGCAGCACTGAAAATCAACTGTGTGCCCTATGATGGCGAGAAGTTAGAAAAGAAAGGAGGGGGAAAAAAAGGTTATAAACAAGCTTTGCATATTTTTCCAAGCAAGTCAAGCCAGTTCACAGCTAAAACTTTACGTAACCTTCCCAAGGCCAGACACAACAACTGGACTCCTTGCCTGTTTATTATGTAGTGTAAAAACTGGCATTTCCATGGATACCACATCAGGACCTATTTCAGAGCACAATATTTTGCTAACTGGTTCTCTTGTTTACAGCAGCCACACATTTATACAGTATGTGGCTTCAAATGGATTGCACAGGCTCAGGGTGGAGGCAGTGCACTGGAATCGTATCCATGTGCTCCTTCAGATTTCACATCTAAATACACATGAAAACAGCATAAGATTGGCCAAAGCAAAAGATCACAAAACTGATGAAAATCTCACTGTAGAGGTGGAGCCCAATCATCAGGGTGAGGGTAAAGCACACCTCAGATCAGAAACAAAACTGCACCTGAGCTGTTTACAAGTGAGAGATTGCCAAAGTCCAGCGAATACTACAGTATCACCTTTAAATGTCAAGAGCTTGGCCAGTGGCTCTTCTTCCCCCACTGTGCCTTACTGAAGCTGTATAACCAATGGAGAAACACAAAGGGAAGATAAATCCCAATGGCAGGAAATTTCGCTTCAAGTCACTTACACTCCCATATAATGTATTTTTATATACTTTTCCAGCAATGGTTGCAACTAAGATATTTTTCCTTTTTTTTCCTACACACCATTTCTCTGTTGTGTAATATTCCCTTTGCCTGGGGAGTGAAGCCCAAAATTTAATGAGAAAGCCAAAAGCAACCAAGACAATTCTCCAGTATCATCTCCCAAAGATACTTAATGGAGTGTGCTATAATTTATTTTCTTCCACTTCACTCATCCTTTTCATTCATTTAATTTTGTCTTTTTCTTTAGAAAAGTCACTGTTGTCTATTATCCCACTTGATATGAAACCCCAGCTTACTGTAACTCTCTATGAATTTGCACTCCAGCTCTCTCAGGCTAGTCAGATTTGGGCTTTAGGACCAGGACAAAGCTACAGGTTTCCCTAATTAAACCTCCCCTCAATTATCCTTCTCAGGAAAACCTTCAGTATGTCAGGAGCAATGCCCTCCCAAAGATGATCTCTGGCTGTCCTCACTTGTACTTGGTCACTAGGGACTGGTGTTAAAGTACCTGTCACTGCAGGTATCAGTTGAGAAGTGCCTGGGGATGTCCCAACTGAATGCCTGAAGTAAGATTCCAGGGATGGACACTTCCAAGAATGCACTTCGCAGTAGGGTCTTTTGCTCCCAAAAACACTTGGGAGATGAATCACAGAATGGCTTGGGTTGGGGGAGACTTTCAAGGGTCATCTGGTCCAATTTCTCTACAATGAGCAGGAACATCTTCAACCAGACCAGGCTGCTCTGAGCCCTGTTCAACCTGACCTTGAACACTTTAAGGGATGGGGCATCTACCACCTAGTCTAAATCTACCCTCTTCTGGTTTAAAATCACGCTTGCTACATGATACCTATGTACCAATTGGCCACTTAGGCACTTGGAAAATAAATATTAACACATAAAATGTGTTTCAACTAGATCGGGTTGGTCAGAGTCCCACCTAATCTGGCCTTGAATGTTTCCAGGGACAGGACATCCTGTCTCAGGACTGTTGGCTCCACTAGCTAAAGGTCTCCAGTAAACCCCATTCTCCTTTCCACAGCCCTCTTTCCCTCTCCTTTACTACCCTTTCTCATCTCAACAGTCTTTCCCTCTCCCACCTAATCACAACTCTAATTTCTCTGGCTTTGGAAATTTCTTCAAGCTGAAAGACTCTGTGGCCTGAAATTACAGATCACCTCTTGATTTGCTCTGCTCGTAACCATCACCTAACCCTCACTGTTCCTCAGCCTTTTATGTTTGTTGACTAAAAATCATCACAGAATGAACTTTATTGATTTTGTAGCTAAACAGAAGCTCGTGATAAATGATTAAATTCACAACTTTTGGCAGGGGTGGAGGGGAAAGTGCAGGCAAGGACAACACATCCATAAAGGAAAGCTTCTGAACTGAAACTGGGAGCTTGACTTGCTGTCAGTATCCCTTGGATAGTGTTTAAGACTACTACTCTATAATCTAAAAGAGTAGTATTTTCTCTGTATTTCCAGCAAGCAAGGTTGAACATGACTGCACACCAGGAACAACAGATTCCACTGTGGGCCATGCCAAATAACTCACCAGAGTACAGGGTTTCAGCCAGCAGATGTGCCTGCTGTTCTGTACAATTGGCCACATAGGGGTTTTTTTTGACTTATGGGTCTTAAAATTTAAGGTTTTCAAGCCTATTAACCAAGCAGGGGGAAAAAAAAATCAACATTTTTATATTCTGAATTCCGAAAAACTGAGTAGTCTCAAAACACACTAACATCAACATTTCTTAATTCAGTATTTTCAACGTTCACTGGATGCTTCTTTTTAGATACACTCGAACAACAACATTAACCAGCCTTGGCACGTAGTCTCACTGCTGCAGGCTTCTAAGGAGGGCAGGCCAGTAACACTGAGCAATACTCAGTGACTGGATACGCTTCATGGAACAAAGCTGCTCAGATAACTGCTCATTTCTTGCATGCTAAGAAAATCCTCATCAATCAGTGACAATCTCTGTCAATGCGTCTGCAAGGAGAAGTTATTTTACCGTTACGCCGCGTTTGTCACCAATGCTGGTAACATCTAATGAAAATCTGGACAGCTCCTTCCCCTGCCAAATGGCATTCTTGTAAACAAGGTGCCATACTGCTCAAAAAAGTTATTTATTAATGAAAAACATACCACAAAGGTCTACAGACAGCATCACAGCACTTATTCCAGGGAATTAAAACAAATAAACTATCAGGTAGTTTTGAGAAAAGCTGCCTACAGTGGAATTGATTAAAAAGACAAGGAGAGAAATGAGGAAAAATTAAGTCCTTATTATGATTCATGCCTAGCTCTGTGGCAAACATAGCTGGAAATGGGACAGGCCTTCGTGCTGATTTTTTTGGCTCTTCCCATAATACTAGCTGTATTTTCCTAAACTTCACAGTAACAGAAACACACCTATAGTCCACAACACAGAGATTTTAAATTCCTTGTTAATGGTCTGATGCTTTTTTCTCCCTCAGTGAAAGCATTTAGAGAAGGATCATCAGCTGACTCAAGTCTAATTGTTAGAAGCCAACAGAACTGCACTGATTTATATTCCAAGCAGCTCAAACCCCCAAAGCTTAACTGTCCTACTGCTCAGTTGACAAAGTTGGGAAACAAAAGCCTACTGCAAGTCTTTTGGATTCCAATCCTTTTTTGTAAAACATATTATTAGTGAGGCTTATTTTTCTGAGATATACCAGTGAAAGGAAGTTTCATCTGCTATTGTACATTCCTTTCCCGTAATTTTTTCAATTCCTACATTCAACAACAATGAGATCTGATAATTTTTTAACAGCATTTTAAGTTCATTTAAAAAACTCTATCATAACTGGCAATGTTCATTTGCATACATTAAAAGACTTTTTTTTTTTTGCCACTGTGGTGTATTAATCACTGACAAAATAGGTTTAAAAGTGGGGATGAAAAGGGGAAAATAATTACCTGTCAGTACAGAGATCTAGACACATGTGCAGTTCACAGACCATAATTTTATTCAAGGCTACAAAAGCTTTTTCTCCTCATCACAGAGGCAGCCTTAAACTCTTCTGCTCCTAGCTAGCACAAGAGAGAGGATTCATTTAAACTAACACAGGTTAAGAAAGGTTTCGGAAAACCTCTTAAAGCCACACTCTCTTCCACCACAAAACAGCTCTGAAGTGGCTCAGGCAGATGAGCCCGAAGAACAGACGGTCTGGAAGTCACATGTCCTCAGCTTAAAGGAAATTTAATTCTTATCCTGGACCGTGTTCTCATTTAGTGAGGAGAAGTCTGACAAGTAGAAAAAAGCAGAGCAGGAACAAACATAAATGGAGCCTCTTGTGAATGGCTGCAGCGTACTGTGTGAAATAAATAAAGGAGAGGCTCCAGAGGAATCATCTGGCTGTAAACTAAGCAACTCTTCGCTGACCTCACTGGTCACTGATTGCATGGTATAGTTTCATCCATTCATTCAAGCAGTAAGAAAGAAATATGTAACTAACCTGTTAATATCCCCAAGTGTTGTGCACTGAACCCTGAAACAAAGACTCCCAAAGTAGATATCCACTCAACCAAGACGGAAGGTGTTTAATTAAAAGCTGATCTTGAAATTAGGGAGGTGTGAATTACTTGGTGAGTTACTGGAGATCATGTTGTTACTAATCTCACAAGCCAATGCTTGTGAGGTGGGCAATGCTCAGAGAGGCTCGAGCATCTGAAAGTCATGAAGGACCCACAGCTCAGGTTCATTAGAGTGGGAGGCTGTAAAATTGCCCTGTCCCCACTGGATCCTTCACAAGCAGTAGCTGACACTTTCCCCCTTGGGCCCCATCCCTGCACAAAATTTTTCAGGAGCTAATTTAAGTGGAACAATCAGTCTGGAGAATGGCATTTAAGCAATGTGCAGTGCCAAGGTCATGCAAGTGACAGGTGAGACAAACTGCAGTGTGATGGGAACTTCCACCTGATGCTTGCCATGATCACCATCAAAACCACTTCTGCACCTCCAGCAATTTTACAGAAAGAAGAGAAAGTATTCCATAAAAGAGATTCTTTTCTGCCATTAATATCCCCTACTTCTTAAGAGCTGTAGAGGAGTTTAAGGAGGGAAATCCCCATCAGTGGTACTTCAAACCTGGAGAGGCACCACTGTGGCTTTCTTTTGCTGAGGGCTGGGAGGAAAGTGTGTTGCAGTGCCTGAGGCTATTTGTGTCTGATGTGCTTTCAAAAAAAAAAAAAAGAAAGCAAAATTAGATAAGAGGTGCTTGGCAGAGAAGTAGAATAGCAAAGAGAAACTACTGCTTCTGCCCATGCTGACAACCCTGAGTTTTGCCTTGCCTTGCCCTCCAGCCTTCACTGCTGGGAATAATGAAAATCTGGTGGTGACAGAATAAATTGCTACAACCCAGAGAACAGTGGAAGAAGCTCTTTGTCCTTGTAGCTCATCTAGCCTCACCACAGGTTCCCTGCTCAAGGACTACAGACAAGGCCATTTGAATCACTGCATTGTTCACAACTCTCCTTCTGAAACTGCAACTCTTTTCCAGTTTGGACTAGTTCAGCCTCCTTGCTACCATCCAGTGATGAGCATTTTGCATAACCTCAGACAACTGAGGATACGCTTCAATTTGCCTCTCAATTTGAAACTGAAGTGATGGCAACAAGAAACTGTTTGTGAAGAGCAGTCTAAATGGCTTACAGCAACATCCCGCAGGTTGGAAGAATTGGCTGATAGCAGTTATTGCCTCCTTCATGATACAAGCACTGAATCACTCTCCTACTCTGCCTTTGAAATCCAAAACTAGCAAGTATAAAGCTCAAGCAGCTCCTCCCTAGTTCTGTCTGAGGCCCTTGATCTCACTGATTCCATTCCAAATGGGTCATGTTAATGCTGCTCTTACATGACGATTTTAGCACCTGTCCCCAAAGACTCCTTATTAAAAGCAATTCAACCAAGAGAAAGAAATTTCATCTGCCTAAATTAATTTTCTTTTTCTTCCTTATAAATTAAAAAGGCAATCAGAAATGATTACTCTGAATATGAGCTCAGAGAAAGCAGTCTTTAGCAAATTACACCTTAGGCTAATTTTATGGTCATAGGTATGACAGCGCTTTGCATCTCAACAGTTTTAAAGTTGTCATCAAGGCCAGAGACAAAGGCCTTCCCTCTCAGAGCAAGATACACCTAGTGCAAGAGGCAGGTTTGCATCACTTCCCGAGACACTGCAACCCAAGAAGTCCACTCAAAATACATGAGGCAACTGCTGAATAGTAAAAACCATTATTGTTCTTCCCACCACTGGGAAAAAACATAAATCTGCATAAATTAGCCACAGACTGGAAGTTTATTCTAACAGAGAGATGAAAAGAAGTTCTGGATCATTTGTAAATAATGAGGTTATAGCCCAAACTTCACAATGCTTCCAACTGAGTGTCATCCCCCAGAGCAGCCGGGCATCTGTGACTGATACTTAATCAGTTTCTGTGGTTTCTCAAAATTGGGGAAGAGTTAATCTTCTATGGTTAAAAGCACCACTACATTCATGACACATATTCATCCAGCAAGTCTGCAGAGCTGAACAATTACACAAAAGACTTCCTTGGAAGGAAAACTATCTGGACAAACTTCCAACTCGCCAACATCACAGACAGAGATATCCTGCCATACTGATGTTAAAGTCTTCTGGGGAGCAAAACAGGGGATGCCTTCATTAATAATCAAGCTCGAATTAACCACATCTGTACAGAGGGACACTCAACTAATAGATGATTAGGCAAAAGTGCTTACAGGTGTTGACCTAATGCCGTGAACACAACACTAATGGCACAGACACGCACAGCTCTCCTTAGAGGATTGCAAATCCCTAATCAACGAGAGTTCACACACTGGATAGAAACTCCTTTTGGATCGTGGAATTTTAATTGGGTTTTTTTTCTAGAGCTTGCTCTGTATCTTGCAACCCTACCATAAAGAGAGCTGCTCTCTTTCTTTACTAGGTTACAGACATGTTTTTCCAACCCCAAGCAGCCAAATTTACCTGGAGAGATGACTCATTAGGTCAGGGAGATGAGTTACACAGGCAATGGCAACACTTTCTGGTATGAGTCAGGGAGAAGAAAATGCTTTACCGTATGGTCTGTAAGAGGAGGCAGCACAATCAGCTTCTCCATGGTATTCATTACCACCCTCCAGAGCTCTTTCAGCACCCGCTTCAACACTGTCTTTTCACACACTGTTGCAAACAGAGTCAGGCTGCAGGGAGAGAGCAGGAACTGAGTAAGTTCAAAGAGTGCAATATGAAATGACAGAGGAGATGTATATGAAAGAACCAGTGCCTTATCCAAAGTTATAATGATTGCTTTAAGGATCTCCCTTTTTCACAAAGTATAGCCTTTGCTCAACCTTGGAGTTCTAGCACTAGATAACAATGGCCGAAATGGATTATTGATATTTCTGAACTCAATGATTTCTGTTTCTTGACCTGGGGATTACAGAAGGTATCATCTGGTAATAGGTGGTTGGGAATAATATATATAATCCAAATAAGAGCAGGTACCATCAAACAGGTTTCCCTTAAAAAGATGTATCAGGTTTATAGAGAATACAGGAAAAAATTATAAATACAGAATAATAAGTTTTAACTTCAAGCTGTTATTATAAGGATATATGTTGAAAGACGCGCTTGCAACAAATGTGAGTAGAGCCCTTCCCAAATCTTCGTTCGTGAAGCTCAGCCATGATGATGATGTTGAAAGCCTTAAATTAATACTTCCCAGAGTGTTATGCAGAAATTCCTGTACAGCTTCTGGTAGCTGCTCAAGTCTCCAAATCTTTAACCTCTACAACTCCCCTGAAGCATTACTTGGACTCCTCCACATTTTGTTATGATTGCATTCAACACCAATCAACTGCCATATGTTTGTCTGCTCTAACATAAAGAAGTTCTGCTTTATCTCCCTAGTTTTTCTCCCTTTATTATTGTACAGGCTATCAAAAAGGCCACAAAGCCCTAGAATTTCCTTTGCTGGACTTCGGCATTTACTGATCACACTAAGAGAGCTACAGAACAGGAACTCTGTGGCCAGTAGCAGGGCACAGGTGACAGCTGGCTCTTCTACAGTGTGTAACATCTTCTCCCAATTTCCCTTCTTCCCACAGCTGCTTAGACAGTAAATGAACAAAAACAAACAGGGACAAGACTGATGCGGGGAGGATGCAGTAAGCATCAAAAAATACTCTCCTTCTGTAAAGGAGGAAAGAAAATAATCCAGGCTTGGATTATCATAATTAAAATTACTTGCTCCACAGCTGGATGACAAGCCTGAGGAATAACAAGTTCCCAGCGGCACAGAGGAGTCTGGTTTCTCAGGATTCATGAAGGCATGCATGGAAAATGCTTGAATGAGAAAGCTCCTAGATGTAATGACTGCTGCAGAAAGTCACTTAGCACACAGTGACCCAAAGCAAAGATGGGATAATCAACACTAAGAGCAACCAAACCCCCTATATTTTAAACTTGCAAAGCTTCACATCTCTTGAAGCATTTATTATGAAAACTGATGGCCACTCCTTTCAAAATAAAGAACTACTGTGCATCAGCAAGAGATTTAACTTCTACAATGATTAAAAACTACTTCTCTTTGTAATTCAAGGCTTGGCTGACAAAAATTATGTCCAGTCAGCCCCATTTAGCTGTCCTCGTACAGCTGAATCATGCTGCATGGTATTAATGGCAACAGTTAATGAAAGCAATGGCTCAAGCTTATGCAATCAGATAGTTTAGAAGCTTATTTGCTAGTCAGAACAGAACCGGGTATGACCAGAACACACATGCTTAACACAACTGGGATACTGAGTAGTACGTGTATCAAGTATGTAAGCACTATTTTCAATTTGTTTGCTAATTGGCTACAGTACAATTCCTATAGGAAAAAAAAGCATAGTTACATAATTTAGAATTTCAGACTTTTCCACTACCTGATCAGTAGCGTGTTTTGCTGACTGCTTTAATTGCCAGAGGTAGAAAAAAGAATTGAGAATGTGCTCTGGCACGGAATGAGGGCTGAAGAGGCTATCCATGGCTTGTGAGAAGCAGATATGGGAAGAAAAGCTATTAATTCTTCTTGAAAATTGGAGACCAGACACCTCAAGAACAATACAAGAATACAGAGCTATTTTCCTCTCTGCTCCATTCCTGTTCCAATCCAATGAACTGTATGTGTAGCATATGTTTGAACACTTCCTTACTTTCCATCCAGGAAATCCATCAGTGGCCTCAGGACATTATCTGCATCTTGTGCAACTGTGTTTCTGGCATTAGCAGCAGAATTTGCTGTCCCTTTCACCTGACAGAGGATATCAGACATTTGCTTGACGCACTCATCAATACGAGTCTGAAAACTGAACAGATAGGAGAGAGGCAAAAACAAGATTATCAGTGGCAGAGATACAAGGTAAAATATTGCAAGTTCATAAACCATGCACTCAGTTACTCTTCCTTTATGAGACTTGCTGCTCTTTCCTTTACTCCATTTATTACCAAGGGGCATGTTCTCCAGTTCCTTATGCCCACCACCCACACACAGCTGATCACCTCTGAATACGAGACACAATCACATTTGAGAAGAGTTTGTTCATTCATCTTGCAGAAGGAAATTACCCTTTCCTGATTTCAAGAAACACTGTTATTCTTAGCTCAAAGCACCCTGCTGTATCCTTGCTTTCTTCATTTTTCTGCAATGACACAATGCATGCACAACTCTGAGCACCCAGGAGTCCATCAGCAGAAATCTGGTTATGACCCATCATAGGCTAAGTATTTAAAATAACAGAGACAGCTTGAAGGCAGGCACCAACTTAAACCAGTTCACTGCCATACAGTCCATGCCAAGTGTCATACTGGGATGTGGGGCTCAGCTGTGCAATGAGCAGTGTCCCTGTAATGAAGTGACACACAAGGCATTAAAGCACAATTACCCTTCCATCTCTTCCTGCTAAGAGGAGGTTCAAAATTAAATAATGCAATGATTAAAAATTATGAATAGATCAGCAGAGCTGACAACAAATCAATTCAGCAAATAAAGGAAAATGCTCTGACATTTAAAAGAACAGTTAGTAACAACAGGCACTACAAGTGACATTTAACTATCCACTAATGGCACAGGGGCTTGAAACCAGGAAGATAAGCCAGTGTTAGGAGCTAGGGTAAAGTTTTAAGAGCAGGGACGCTAATCTGGAAGTCAGCTTTACATCTGCATAAACGACCTGAACTTCTGGCGTGCGAGCCACCCAGGACACCCGTGGGTTGGGTGCTACTGTACAACTGCTCTGCCCCATGGCTCTCACCTTTCTTCTCCATCTGGTCACCTTTACTGCACTGCCACCTCCAGCCTCTCAGTCTCTTTTGCTCACTTCTAGCCTGCCTCTCACTGGAACAATTCCAGAGCTTCCCTTCCGTGAAGCCTCCCGCCTTCCCCGTTTCTAGCAGAAAGAGGTTTGCAGCAGTCAGTTGTGGCTACACTGTCAGCTTAACCAGAGACTTAAATCACATCAAATGAAAGAGCATAAAAAAATTTCCTGTACTGCTGACAGTTCCTGTTCTGCCACAGGCTAATCCCACCCCACAGTTCTCCCAAATACTGCATCAGCTGCAGGGCCCCACTTCAAGATGCTTTAAACCTCCTAGCCAGGGATAAAAAATAACAATGCCTTAAAAGATAAAAAATGAGCTAAAACTGTTACCAATTCTATGAAAAATAATAAATCAGTTACTGTGGCAACAGGTTCACCTGAAAGTGAAGCTTGTGTAGATGTACAGCTTGACAGGAGTCCTTGGCAAGCTAACAAATGACCTCACCTATGCTGTCTGACAGGGCCTGATGCTCGCTAATTCCTGCAGGAATTCCCTTCTTCAATCCTTCAGCCTCCAGGGACAGAACAACAGCTAGCCTTGCATGAATATAAACCCCTCCAAGACTCCTGTTGGCTATGATATCTCTTAAAGCAGAAAGTACTTCTGTGTCCAGACAAAATCCTCTCTCAGCTCAAAGGTGGTGAGGTTCCCTGGACATGTGCTGCCTTCTCAGCAAATGCAATTATATCACACAGATGAAGAGGAGTTCAGATCTGCAGAATCAGGTGTTCACAGTGTTGTAGGAGCAACTGCTTACAGACTCTGCACAGAATATTGCAGATATTTGTCTTACCTTCTAAGTTTACATCCTTTAGAAGATTCTACTTATACAGTAAAACTGCAGCTCTGCTTTTCACTCCCTGCTACTGTTAAGGAATGAACAAAGCATCTGAGCCATCTGATTGGCTAAATCTCTTCCTGGCTCATCTCTCTAAAACACTTCCCAGTAACTATGCTGATACTGGTAATCTCTTTAAATCATATTTGCAAATATTAAGATTGTACCTTAATTGTTTTGTAGCAGCAACACCATGGAGGCAATACTCAGATTAAAAAAAAAAAAATCACCCTCCTAATTATGATTTCTCACTCACCCTCCATCTAGTTATGAACCTTATTGATTCAATTGAGTTACAGTTTGAGTCTCTCCATTTCTTGGTACAGCATCCATTACTGGCATTGGGAACTCCTCACTTATCTCCCTGCTTAGCTCTCTGTGCTGAAATCCAAACAGTCATTGACAAATCCCACTATGATTTTTTAGTCATAAATACTCCACATCTGTAGAACCTAGGAGGCCAAGTTGGTACAATTTGTTTTGCCTTGCCCATATCCAACCTACACTATGGTTTATGCCTGCATTAATCCTGTTATGGAGCACAGTATGAAATGAATGGGGTTTGTAATGAGAAGAGGTTGTTTCTGAAGATCAGTTAGGAGTTCTGCATTTTTAGATTTTCCTTAATTGACATCTTTTATGGTTCACTACAAAATTATTATAAAGCTGAGCACACTTTTATCCTCAGGTAAATGGTAACATGATTTGTAATAAAACTTAATTGCTATCAATTACTCTGGCAATATTTTAGAGAGCTCCTCTCCTTGAAACATTAGAAAACACCATTTGCTGCAGCATTAGAACAAGTCAATCTCAAATTCCAGACCTGTTTCCTTCTTATCCCAATATTCATTTAACAATCAGAAATCAGTCAGCTGTTTCATACATTTAGAGCAGAACGTTTAAACATGAAAGTTATTTCATAAACGCTAAGCTGGAAACTGCTTTCTGAGCAGTAAAGGAGCAGGCAATTCTGTTACTGACAAGCACTACTTACAGAAAAAAATAAAAATAAAAAAAAATCACTCTATGTGAGTCAAATACATTTCACAGTTGAGAGATCTCCATGTTACATTTTCCAAGCAGAGTAATACAGAAGAGAAAGACTTTAAAAATATTTCTCACTTCTTTGAGAAATGGTCTCTCTATTTGAAAGGCAATGAATTTAGGACAAAAAGAAAAATATAATGCAGTTCACAGGAGTTTCTCTTCTGTTCTTAACCTGACTGAATGAGATTAGACAAAAGAAAGGAATGCTTCAAGGACAAGGACCTCGTAATACTCACCTGTTACCAAACACTGCACTCAGCTCATCCAAAACATTGTTCAGCTTCACCTGGAGCTCTTTGAGATGGTCACTTGCTTCTGCATCCAACTGTAGATGAAAAAGAGCATTTAGTTTGAACCCAGAGGGCAGTCTGCTGTCCTTTGCAGTGCTTCTCTTCACTGTTGAGGCTATACTTAATAAGCAGGTGAACTATCCCCACTGGACTCTGCCAGCTAGGATGCTCTCCTCCACTGCCTACTGCTGCTACAGAAGCTGTGAAATTATCAACAGATATTTGCCTAAAAAGCAGCAAGTGATTTCCCCAGGCTCCAATACCCTTCAATGCCCTTCCTGAGGTTTGTAAAGTTGAGAAATAAAGTGCATGTGAACTCCCTGTGTCCAAGAGTGTAACTAGGCAGAGAAATCAAGTACTGTGCAGTATCTTCAGCTCATGGGTCATTTCACCCCTTTAAGTTTAGAATGAGACAGGGCTTTTCACACTGGTTTCTATTTACTTGTGTATGATCTTGAAAGGAGCTGTTTCACCTTCCACCCTGCTGCCAAGTATTCCAGCTGAAGGCTGACCCAGCCTCTGCTCTCAGAAGGTTGGACCCCAGAGATTTTGAAAATCTGGCCACAACATAATGGCAGCAGCTGTTGTGCACTCATCGCTTTTGGAAAGCATGATCTCAGCTTTAGGTATTGAGCAAATGTATCTCTGCTCTCACATGGAGCCAGACAGCTTTTTGTATGCAAGTGCTCAGAGAAGACTTCAGAAAACAAAAACAAAAATAAAGTGCCCCAAGCACTACATGAATGCTGTCAACACCTTGGCAGGTTCTGTAAGAAAGTACTTCCTCCATTATTATCAGCACAAAGCCACCTGTTTTTACATGGAACAGTGCCCTTTATTCCAGCTGTAGTCATCCCTCCCAGCATCAAAAGAACCACTTCAGAGCAACCTACCTGTGTACACCTAACAACAAATGATGAATGCTTTGGGATCACTTGCTCTGAAAAAGTAACTTGTAAAACAGATTTGCCTTTGTATGCAGGCAGGCAAGATGTTTGTAAAATAAAAAAGCTCACAGAAACGTTTGTATTTGGCATTCAGAACTTCAGCTCTTACCCCTTAGGCAGAGCGTCTATTTACAGATGTAATGAGCCAGGTACCAGTACAGTGGTATAAATCAGTTTAGATTTTTAGAGCATATCCATCTATATAGGATTTGCACACAATGGGAGTTCCCATTTCTAAATTCAGTGCCAAAGCCCTTTTCATGTTTCTCAGCATCTGTCAGAGAAAGCCAAGCCTTAGGGGATTTGGAATCTGATCTGTTCACTTTCCTGTTGTAAGCTGGCATGGAAAATTGACTCTATTATGCATTTGAACCTGTGCTAATGAAACTCCTGGATCAGAATTTTAAAAGTAATTAAACTAAGAACCAACGACCAAGCAAATGATGATTACTTAGGCCTTATAATTTTAAGCATTGCTACCTCTGATTATTTTTCCTTTATTAAAGTGATTTGGTTTTCCTATTATCTTTCTAACACCCTTGCTCTGTGACTGCAGAAGGAAGCTAATGTCATGCCAATCAGCATTCATTCTAGCCAAGCTTGTAGGTAACAAAACAAAAACAGCATCTGGTGGTGGTGGCTTCTCTTGCCCCTGCATTAATCCTTCCCTCCCACAGCCCAAAGGCACAATGAGTCACAAGCTGTCTGATTTGCTATCTACAATTAATGGCATAGAACTGTCCCCTGATTTTGGCCATTTCTGACAGACTTGAGGTAGAACCAGTTCAAGACTCATCAAAACATTCCAACTAACTGCTTTTCCAGTTGGAAAAAAAAAAAAGCCAGAAGAATTTGGCACAAGGCACCTATTCTTCACAATTTACTTCTTATAAGCTACCAGATGCACAGTCTAGAGGATGTCTGAGGTCAGGATGAACAGCTTATTGCCGTGGTTCATGATTTATTTTCCTGTGAGGTGGCATGGAGTTATCTAAGCTTCCCCTTGCTATTGTACTCGTTGACTGCAAACTGATCTTCCTCAGAGCAGAAAACAGCTGATTGCTATCCCAGTACTGCGAGAAGAGACAGTTGGAACAATGCTTTGCCAAGGGGATGAGCTCCATTATCTGTGGTAAGGAACTCTCATTCCTCCAAAACATCAGCTCACAGCTCTCTGGGTGCATCTGGCAAGAGAGCTGCCCAGATTTAACTTAGAGGTGCCCAGCCTCACCCTAAGGAAGCCAAACCCTGGTGGGTAAGTATTCTGGTTCAGTATCCACCAAGTCCCCTGCCATCCTAGAAAAGCTGTTGTCCTCTGAGCAACTGCTACTGTGGAGAAGGAGTCCACATAATACACATTACATAAATGCTTAGGCTGTGGAATGCTTTGGCTTTAGGAATCAAATTTCAGGGAATTACCTGAGGGTGATTTAAGTCCATTAGGAAGGGGCTGGTAGGTATGTACTACTGTTTCACAAACATAAATTACATGTTAGCTACAAAGTAGTGTAGCATGTGGTATAACTGCAAAGTATTCTTTGCCAATGTGGTGAAGCACTGATAACAGTTCTCAAATGAACCAGCATTGGTATTGCTTCTGCTGCTCAGCAATGAATTCTAAGCATATCAGCTATCACTGATAGCAGGAATTGCTACTTGGACTGCATGATAAATCTGGCTGGTAAAGCAGAAAGCAGTGTTAGGCAGCTGGGTCACTGCCACATGTCACATCCACACCATTTTTGTGGGAAGCTGGAGCTGAGCAGGCTTATGATCTCCTTTCTGTGGGTGTATCAGAGATAATTCAGAGGAAGAATGAAAAGTTCCTTGTGCAAAAAAAGGGACAGTACCCACAGTGAGGTGGCTTTTGATCTCTGAGCCAGTGTTTCAATTCCAGTCAAATCTGTGTATTTGAGACTAAATGTATGACACTGAAAACTGAGGTTCAAAGAAAGAAAAGTTAATCCTGTACTTAAATTTCAGGGAGCAAATCAGGGCTCTGTTAATTTTCTGCAAAGATTTGGGACTTGGTACTTCAGAGAACCTGGGCCCCAAAGTCTCATCCAAGCCCATTTAGGGCTGAAACCTCAGTTCATCTGAGTGGTGGCATTTACAGCACGGGGTTATCAATTTGAATTTAGGTTGATCTCCTGCTTCTCTCATGCATGAAACATAAGCCTTGAGTCTAAGAATTTGCTGTGATGGGCTTCCAAGTTTTCCAAGAGATGCCATTAGTTCTTCTTTGGTTTCTACACTCACTGGTGAAGTGCGAGTGACCAGAACTGAAAGGCTTCTCGGTAGCTGGTGTACGTGGACAGACACGGCTCTTGCCTTCTCAAAGGCTGAAGATGTTAATCAATTCACACTGTGAAATCTTCGGGTCTGACCTGACCTATCAGCAGGTAAAGAATCACGCCCTGCTAACTTATTTTAGCTTTATGCAAGTTATGGAGTACATCTGACTCCGGTTTGAAGCTGCTGATTTTTGCTCTGCCTCCCTCCACCAGCCCCTGGGAGCTCCACTCTGCAGAGGTAACTGTGAGGCAGGGAGCTCACCAGGTCCAACCCCCTTTCAGGGACCTGCACCGAATCCAAACAACAGCTGCCAACTTCCCAAATACTGGGGTGGCCTTAGCTATGGCATGTGGGAAGCTAAAGAGGAGCAAACAGTGGATACTGCAAATCCTCCGAGAACACTGCTATTAAATCTTGGCTGTTTCTAAGCTGTCCTGCAATTTGTTATTCAGGTGGCTAACTTAGGATTTAAAATGTGGGCTAACTCTGGGTAAGCATTAAGAGGAGAGTTTCCTGAAGCTTTAATTGTGCAGATTAGCTTGAAACCGAAGGCATGAAAATTGTGTGATGACAATATGTGGCTACTCAGCAGCTAATTCCTTGGGTTTCCCAGGCAGTGCTTGTCTCTGATACTCACCTCACATGCTTGACTTTGGGGAAAAAAGGTGTAGAAATGTTTTAAACTAGTCTTTCACAGTACATCTAGACTCCAGCAGTATGCAGTGCAGTACCACGCCTTTTAATTTCAGTGGCATGAGTTCATTAGTCATGAAAAGCTAAGCAAAATAAGGGACTGCAGGCTGAACTCTGCTGGAAAACTGCAGAGGTGGGTTGAAAATGCAGGACACATTAGGTTTTATTAGATAATGTATGAATAATTAAATAAATGGGCCAAGTTCAGGCAAACACTAGCACTGAATATATGTAGCCCACTTTAGCACAGAGCTAAATTATTATCTCCATTCTGTGGGTGTACTGGAGATGATTCAGATGAATCAAAGGTTTCAAAAGATGTTCATGTATCCAGTTTTTGTCCAGGACTCACCCCCCAATTCCACTGTTCATTATGCTTTTAATGCTATCTGCCACTCCATAAACACTGCCTTTCCAAAACATGCTTTAGGGATGTCTGAGAATGCTCCTGAGTCATGGTGACACTGTTTTGATCCCATGAGATCAACACAGCGGAAAAGGGAAATGCAAGTATTAATTATAATTCCCCAAAATAATTTAAGATACTTTTCTCTGTGTATGCACATACGTATGTGTGTGCGTAAATATATTTGCTTTGAGTTCTCAAGCACAGACCCAAGAGAAGCCCTCCACACAGAGCTCTCTAAAGCTTTGCTGTTGTCCTTATTGTTTCTGACTAATAATGTTCACAGATCACATGATGTCAACACATTAAACCAGAGACGTTGGGCAATTTCCCCCCTGTTCTGTACCCTCTGAGCACTACAGTTGAAAAAAGAATAAGAGAAGTGAAGGGAAAAGGTACCATAACCATTGGGGGCAGGGGGTGGAGAAGGGAGTAAATAAATAGTACTGGGCACTTCTGTTCCATGTTATGACACTACACTGCAGGGTGAGTATGAATGAGCCCTGTCCCTTCATTTCCCTTGCTGCAAAACAGAGTAAGTTATATGGATTTCTGTTAGTGTGGGTTGTGGACCCACTGGAAAAGAGCACTAGGTAGCAGCAATATTTCAAAGCTTTCCAGAGTTGTGCAGTGCTACAGCTGTAGCTGGAGATGGATCTGTGAACTGGAAGCAGATGAAGCCACACATAAACTGAAACCAGTCCCCCAGGTCTAGCTGCACACATGGTACACCTGGCATATCTGCCAGAGCAACAATGGAATATTTGGTACCTAGCTCTCAAAAACACTTTTGAGAACACAGAAAGTTGAACAGTTCAAGATCAGGACACACAGCTATGCTATTTTCTTACTCCCCCAGGAAAGCAGATTCTTTTTGGATAGAGTAGTCAGGATAATGTTTAGTTTTGTGCAAGCTACTGTGTGATGTATAGATCAATATAAAAGAGATCTGCCATAGCAAGTAAAAACTGTCCTTTCTGAAGGAGGATAAAACCCACAGATACATTTTCCATAAAGTTCTGTTTTCAAAGCTATTGTCTCACCAATTGTTACCCAGTAGTCAGGTTCAATCTGCATCAGAAAGACTACTCTAACTAGGACAAGACCTTGTTTACTCTAGCAAAACAGAGAACCTGCAGGTTTCAAGTCAAGAAGCAAATGTTCTACATAGTCACCAAGCGGGAAACCCCTGGGGACGGCAAATAATGCAGGCACCTAACACAACACGATTTATTTCTGGTGATCAGCAGCAGCCCCATGAAGAGTAATAAGCGTCGTCTGAGAAGAAAAGAAAAAATCACTTGCAAAAACCAGCTTCCTAGCATGTTTGTCACATTTCTTCCTGTGTATTTTATTGCTCATTGTCTGGATTTCTCTCCCCTTTTTTTTCTTTCGATTCCACAGCACAGGGGAAATAGTGGATTCATTACCTCTGTTTTACTTTACTTACATCTCCCGAGGAAGGTTTTAAAGGGTAGAATGCAGAGAAGAAGTCTAGGAAAAGTAGCCAACAGTTTCAAGAAACACATGTTATTCTCCACTTATTTAATACAGTATCAGGGAATATTTTCAATTTGAACTACAGGAAAACCCTGCTTAATGGCTACCAGTACAGAAAATAGCAGCTAATTGCTTCCTTAAGGGAAATTAAATGCACAGGCATTAAAATTTTATAAGCCACTTCACAAACATTTCATCACAAGTTTATTTTTTTTCCAAAAATGAGCATTTAGCTACTGCTGCTATTACAGCTGAGACCATATAATGCTAGTTCTTGATGTAGGGCTCAGAAATTAGTATTGTTGAGGTGACATGTGTTTTCCTTGCCTCATGGGGCAAATCTACTTGTTGAGATTTTTGCCACTTCATAGAATTCTGCTGCTGAGCACAAGAAAGATTTGGAAAAGCAATACAGGCAAAAACTAAGCTGTCCATCAGCAAAGCTGACTCTCCTCTTGGCATACAGGTCATAGCACAGGCTCTATCACAACACAACCAAAGTAAATGCACTTGAAAATAATTTTTTCCTAACATCAGCATCAGCAGGCTTTTCTTCATCTTCCTGAATCTTGAAAAGCAGTGAAAAAAGAAGAGAAAAAAAAGATACATAGATTATATGAGAACAGAAATAGTGATCTGGGGGAATAAAATATTATTTCTGTAAAAATGAACATCTCATAAAAAACAGGCACATCTGAATATCCCTCAAAACATGAGTACAGAACTCTTATTTGCATGTCTCTAATGTACTGGATTTTGAACATCTCATGCTAAAGGTACTGTGCCACAACTGTATGCCATATAAAATGATTCAACTGTCAACAGTTCTCAGACTTCTCTGTCTTCAGAGTTGAGAAACCACCAGCCATGTCCACATCCAGCTCATGTGAGCATGACATGCAACCTTCTCTTTCCTTCTCCATGCTATTCCGTGCTTCAAAATATTTGCTCCTGCTTTTTATGACAGATATAGTTGAAAAGTCTTTAGCTACTGCTGTCTCCTCACACTTACAGTGCCAGCTGCCACAAGGCTCTTCTCATGACTGCAGGCCTCAAGAACCATTATGATGCACATACCCTAGTAACAACAGTGCAGCAGGAATGAGCAACACAGTCTCTGAGCTCTCTTACCTCTTTACCACCCATGGCTTCAAACATCTTCTCTAGCTGCACCCGCAGCTGTTGGATGTTATTCATCAGGATGCAGGGCTGCAGGGACAAAAGCAAGTGCCTGTTACTGCTCAGGATGCCAACACATTGTCACCAGTGAGAGACCTTGTGCCTCAGTACCCTTCCCCAAGTACCACCAGATCAGAGAGTCAAACAGGAGGTAGGGCATGTGCAGATTTCAGCACTCAAACATTAAAAAAAACCCCAAGTCGTTTTTTCTTCAGCTTGAAATGGGATGGTCAGTTCCAGAACACCCAGACAGGAGATCTCTGCAAAGCACCAGATCAACAGAGCAAACTGTGCCCACTTATTTTTTCAATCACCTCTGTAACACACAACTCAGGCAGCGTGGAAGTTAATTTCAAGGCGACCTGACAGCCTCCAAGCCCTGCAGATCATCTTCAGGACCTGCTTTTATTCCAGGGCCAAGCCACAATTCAATCTGCAAAAGCATATGAATGATGATAACAATACTGAAAATATTTACACCATCACTACGGCCAGGTGCAATGTGAAATTGGTTTCATCAGGACAATTATGTGATTCTCCAGAGCAAAAGAGAAGCTCAGCACAACTCACCAGTTTCTCCTTGGAACAGTAGGACTCAAAGCTCTTGGATAGTATGTCAGCATACTGCATCAGCACTTTCCCAATAGTCTGTGAAGACAAGATGTGAGCGCTGTTACGTTGTTTTACATCCCACTAAGGCAAGATTAACATCTGGACGTTGAGGGTATTACCTTAGCAAACCTCCTATTATAATGAGCAACAATGACAGGGTCTGGGCACTCCAGCTTCTTAATGATCTCAAAGCTCTGATTGAGCTGGGTGAAGACGTCCACCACTGAGCAAGAGAACAGAGCATGCTCGGACGTTTGCTGGAACTAAAACAGAAGTACAAAGAGTCACTGTCAAGCAGAAAGATCTGAAACACACTCATTTCATGGGTGTTTCCATCATCTGTGGCATTGAAGGCAGGACAAATTTATCAAAACCTACATCTTCCTCTGAATTAGTCAAAAAAACTCTCCAAAAGGCCTAGAGATGCTAAATAGCCAGTTCAGTTGGGTTGTAAGTTTACTGTCCTTTACCAGTGATGACATGACAAGCACCAGGGAAGTGCTGCATGATGCTGAGACCCTTGATGAAATGCATGGTCTGTCAGTTAATGAGGAAGGAAGGAGAGAGTAAAGAGCTCTTTTTAATTTTATTTTTTTTTTAAATTTAGATATTGAACAGAATGTTTCCATTAGTATCACAAACTACAGTCCCTGAATAAACAAGAAAGCTCTTCTCTCCATAGGGAATACTCAGCAAATTAAGAATAAGATTGGTCTGTCAGTGGATTAAGGTCACATTCTCACTGCATGACTAAGTACATGCAAAGTGCCTCAATTTTCAATTTCAATTACCTCTTCCAAACAGAGAGAGCACCAAGCCATTGGCTGACAGATTAACAGCAGCAGAACAGACATAAATGAATGATATGTACCTTGCTATTAAAAAGCTCTCTGTGACCTGTAAAGTCCTAAAATAAATGAGTCTCCCAGTTGTCTGGCAAGCAGAAAGGGCCACATCCTCCATTTGTACGACAGCTGAATTTACAGTGTTTTATTTGGTTCTATGCACTGAATGATGTAGGACCAAGTGTTTCACTCAGCGTGACCTACATACCCCATCTTTTTTATCTCTCTCCAGAGCACCATGCAGGAATTCTAAGGAAACATCTTCATTTTCATCCAGCCACTGCATCACAAATTGCTCAAACCACCTGTGGGAGGGTCAGGAAAGACAGCAAGTTACAGCAGGAAATGGAGCACTCCAACTAGACTCTGACAGTGCTGCAGTTCCAGCAAGCCTTGTGAAAGCTTGCCACTGTTAGATGTCTGAACACTGCTGTCTGTGCATGTAGTCCAAGTTCCCAAATATACTTGTACCTGTTCTGAAGCACCAGTGAGCAGGGCCTGTACCATGACTTGGGCTGCACCAGGAGGACACAGCCCAGCTCAGCCTCCGCAGACTGCTGGTCCTGAGTTGTTTTTGTCCTTCTCCCTATCTTTTCTCTTCTTGGTACCTTCCCTTTTTTCCCCCTTGGGAACCACATTTTACTTTGCATCATCTCAAAGCACTTTGTTGTTTCTTTCCCTTTCATTCAAGTGCCAGATACCACAAGGGAGACCTCCACACCCACTATCTCTGCATGCCAAAGGGCACCTGTCCTGCTGCCCACTTGGATGTACCAGCTTTCATGTGAGAGCTGCAAACAAGTATAAAGGGAGGAAAAGAAGCACTTGTTTCCCAGGGTCCTTAAGTCACTTCATCTGGAGATACAGATATCTTCTTGGAAGACCAGAAAGAGGAATCAAGGCTGGAAGTTTTCTCCACTTTAATCCTGCTCTCCCTTTCCCTGAGGCTCCCTTAGAATACTCTCCCATTTCCATGGGCTGCTGATCTCACTGTGAAGATGCCTGAATAAGATCAACCTCTGGTGACATCTGCTAGGGCTTGCCAGCCTGTCAGCAGCTCTTCATTGTTTTCTTATGAAGAAGCACAAACTTAGTTCATATTGAGTACTGGACCAACTGCGTTGGTGCAAGACCCCCAAAATAGTGAGTTCCAAGAACAAGGACAGCAAAGTTTGTCTCTGTTGTTCCCCTTCACTTTGGAGGATAAGCTAAGTGGTAGAGCAGAATTTAAGAAGCTGCTGAAACAGCCATTGCTGAATCTGACACATGAGAGGTGTCTCACATGAACTAGTGTCTGGGATTACCTCTTGCACTGAAAGGCTTCTACATGATCCCACCTTGTCGAAATAGTCAAGGTGAGAGGCAGCTTCAGTGATAGGATCTTACAGCTGTTCTCTGTCCCTCTGTTCTCTGTTCTGTGGGACATATTCACACAGTATAAAAGGGGGTGGGTGTGTTTTTGTTGTCTGTGTTTAAGCAATAAGATAGCACTTACAGCCTTATTTAAATGTCTGTCTAGAATTTGTTGCATGCAAGTGCCAACATAGCACAGCTGAAGCAAATCTTAATTTCAAATATTACTAAACAGCATTCACAAATAAAAGAAAAAAGTGCCCATGTGTGATTTAGTCCATACAAAAGATTATTATATGAGCTTCAGAGAGTACAGCCTCCTCTAAACAGGCAGCTGCGTTCATAGAGATTGTGCTAATTATGGGCTGAGTTTGCAAAGAACATGAAAGCATGTGCCAGACATGAGAGGGAGATCAAGAGCAAATTCACAGGCAGAGCACACTAGATAGCCTTAAATACTCTCTAAACTTTTAAATATAAAGCACATCAATGCTAATATTGGAAATTGTAACTGACACAGTGTTAAAATGCCAACAGAAACCTGTCTATGCAGCCCTATTTATTACAGACAGCAACAGTGGAATACTGTCACAGACATATGGACTTCCTGTATTCTGGAAAAATTCCTTTTGAATGGCACTTCAGGCTCCTAAAAGTCAGCATATGTTGAAGTCTGCTGCAAGTTTCTCAAGCTTTCAACATTTTCTTTTAAACTGCAATAGTGTATTTTAAACAACTAGAGCCTTAGAAGGGAACTCAGGCATTTTACAAGGAAGTAACTATACATCTTCCACCTGTTTCACAGTTCCCAGGCTGTGAGTTGCTGACTGCTTCACATGTCACAGGTCAATGTGCAGGGAGGATTACTTGTTGGTGCCAGAAGCCACAGTTTTCACCCTGAGAAGCAGAGCAACTTCCTGATTATCATTCACCCTTAGTTATGGCACCACATTCACAAGAAAGAGCCATTTGCTGTTGAGAACAGTCACTGCCCATTTTTATGGCTACCATATGTTGATGTACAAAATCAAGTGCATAGGTATTTTACTGTCTTGCCAAATTGTCTAAACAAAGGTGGCAACAAAAAAGGTGCTGTTGGGTGGGTGGGGCTGGTACATTTGCTTCCCCCTCATTAAAAAAAGCATTGCCTTCAGGAAAAGGTTTAGTATGAATGTTAAATGAATCACTTAGGGTCAGGTCAGGACATTCTGTAGGTACATTTGCAAAGCCAGCCTCAACTTTGCCCTTTATTGGCTGGCAGGAAAACACATGAGATACAAATAATTCATAAATACTTCCAGTCCATGTGCATATTCAGGACCAAAACATACTTTGAACTGTAACACAAACCTAGAGCTATCTTAGGCCAAGTACCCCTTACAGTGCTCTACTGTCAGGTCTTGGGCTGCTGAGCAAGTGAGGGGGGACTGCAAAGGCAACATATCCAGAACCATATTCAAAATTATCTAGCACAAAACCAAATAAAAATAATCTGATTTCATGCAGAAATAACTTCAAAATTTATATGGCAAATATATTCTCCCTTGTCTGCTTCAATTATTGATCTAGATGCAAACGCTGCAATGAATCACGCACCAGCACACAAGGCAGTAGCTCACAGTGCTACTTCAGAGACATTTTGTGCTCACAGGGGTCAGCACTGACTCCAGACAGCACAGCCAACCCCTCTAAACAAGGTATGTACAGAATATGCTTCAGTCCTGCCTGCTGGGAAAGGGAGCAGCACTTTGGGGCTAAATGGAAATTTACCTCTGCTGGCTGCACAACAGAGAGGTAACACAAAACACTACCATTTCAGCTTGGCCATGAGCATGGCTCCTGCAGTGTCACACTTCACAGGTGAATTCATCTTGTTCATTTGCTGTGGGTATCCAGTGAACAACCTCTGGGTCTTGGCAAGTGCTGAGGCAAGAAGGCAGGCAGGGTTCCAAAGAGTAGAAGAATAAATACTGTGTTTGATGAAGAGAGCTGGGATAAGTCAACAGGATCTCAAGGAAGGAATACCTTCCCTCACCAGAGAGAGGGCAGCTACAATGCTAGCTGCATGCTAACATCAGTATTAAAACAAAACACAGAAGACTTATTTTACACATCTAAAAAGCTAGGTTAGCTGGCAGCTAAAAGCTGAAGAGAGGAAGTTTTGAAGATTCACTCCCAGATACATAGCTATTTCCGTTTCAGAAACTGCTGCTGAATTTCAGAAAATAAAGGGAGTATAAAAACTTCAGCTTCAATTCTTTCGAGCCTTCACTTTGTTCAATTTTATCTCAAGGCTATCAGAAACATGGTTTCTCATAGTTTCAACATGAAAAGCGAGTTTGTGGATAACCTCTTGTCTGACAAGAAGTCAGACAACCCAACTGTTGTCTGGACAGCAGCAATTTAGTTTCACCTAAAGAGTTTACTGATGTGCAAACCTGATGTGTAGACTCCTTTGTTTAAGGAAGTTTCAAGACAGAGTACTAGTGATGAAGCAAATCAAAGGACAAGAGCACGTAGCTGTAATTGATATCAAGGGGATATTTTGTGACAGGTGAAGGTTATGGTTGAAATAAACATCACCTATATGTGACAATGTGCCTATTGTTCTAAAATAAAAGAGTGAAGTAACAAAGCCATTGGCTGCAAATGCACATGAGCACTGAAGCTCTACCACAAAGGGCAGCAAAGCAGAACAGACTGCAGAAGTCTGCAGAACAAAACTGAGCATCATTATCCTGATTACACAGGAGAAAAAGAGAGATTAAGAATGTCTGATGGCTTGCCTGAGATTGCCCAGACTCAGAGGCACAGCAAAGAAAACAAGGCTTCTGAGACTGCCATTCCAGCACCCTGTTCAGTGGGTTTATGCCTCTTGCTGACCTGATTTAATCAAGGCCCACAGCCCACGACGAGCAATTACGCCAATTGCCTCACGTCTTATTAGTATGCAGCTGGCACCAGGCTTGAGGGACTGCATGCACAACACGATGGGAGGAGAATTCAAAGTGCCAAACTGGAAACAGAGTCCAGGCACGATGTGTTTTTCAAGGGGGACAAGTGCAAAGTGCTGCATTTGGACAGAAGTGAACAGTCATGTACAGGATGGGAACAGCAGCATGGTAGGACACAATGCTGAGGGTGCCTGTGGGCTGGCCTGTGGCCCACTGGAAGCACCACGAGTCAACAATAATTCTGAATAAAAGAAAAAAGAAAGGGTTGCTGTCAACCCAGAGAGCAGCAGCACTGTCTGCAAGGCAATGCAAGGCAAGGTCTAGATGAAACATCGATATTTAAGGCTGGGTATTGTATGTTCAGACACAGACCAGCTGGAAAGAGGTGAGTAAACCTCCCTTACAAGGAAAGCTGGGAAGAAACAAGAACCAGCACAAGACTGGGAAGAGACATGAGCAGAGCATTTTAGTCTTATAAAGCAGGAACAATTTATTCTCCACGCTCAGCCTATAACAAGCTCAAATCAAAACAAGAAAGATTGAGGGAGAAAAAGGAAAGTGTGTTAAACCCCCCAAAACCAACGGAGGGGTAACAGTGAAGCACAGGAAAAAAGGAGATGTGGTGCAACCATCACTGAAAGCCTCTGAAAACCAGTTAAAACACTGGTCAGAACCAGGATACCTGTTCTTGCCTTAGGCAAGGAACTCTAGCTACAGCATTATCTCTGGGTTGCTCCCTTTTGGGCTCATACACCTTCTCCAGGTCTGAAATCTACTGTTGCTCGTTTAAAGTTAAATAAAAGTTACAAACAACTGCTTCGAGCTCAAGAGGAACAGCTTATCTGATGTTTCCAGGTAAACCACCCAGTCTTTCTAAAAAGGAGAAAACATTATCTTACAAATCCTGTAGTGTGCACATAGGACATCCGTAAACGCAGACATACCGTATAAACACATAAACCTGTACCTACAAACACAAGAATGTAAGCCTGCATCTGCTGTTCAAGAACTGACCAAAGCCCACACTGCAGGCACAGACTGACTTAAGAGACTGTCCATGCCATTGCTAAAGCTTTAGAAATGTTGGGAGATATTGTACAACAAGGGACTGAGTTGGGTTGGGGCAGTGGCACAGAACACCACAGGGGACAAACATGCACATAAAAAAGCACAGAACATCAGGAGTGAAGAAATGCTGTTATCATGAAGGCAGCCACAGGAGAACCAAAGGATCCCCCTACCCTCAAGGTAACACAAGGAGACAGACAGTGGGGATTTACTAAAGGACACATAATACACTCACGCTGGATATTCAGGCACTTTTCCCTGGAAGGCAGGCAGATCACGAACATATTCATTGTACAGCCACTTCACTTTGAAGTGTAAATTCATATAGTCCGCACTTTTACACAGTCTGTGTTTCTCATGCTCTGTAAGGAAGGAAAAATAAGCAGTTAAGTCTGAATTTACCACTGTCATTGCCATCAGGCACAGGAAGGTTTTATAAAGTGCATCTGCACTATGCAATGTTTTGAGTATGAAGCATCTATAGAGACATAAAATCTTCACAGCACAGAATTTTGGCAGCAAGCAAGGGTTCTTGGAGGTTGACCATTGGGGCTCTGGAGTTTATTTCTGTAGCTCTAATTAATACTTCCATTTGCTGAAGATTTTTTTGTTTGTCAAAGCAATAAAAACAGAGGAATCTCTTATGGCCTTTTCATTTAAAATATCACAGTCGAGATTCCATCTTTGCAGAGGAAAAATCAAGGCAAGTGAATCTGTTCATTCTTAGATACAAACAAAAGCAATACCAACATGTTACACTACATCCCGTAGGAGACAAGAGCAGAAAGCACCAAGAGTTTGACAGTATGAGTCACAAGCAAGTCCAAATGAGCTACACAGGAGGTGGAGCCTTCCCTGATCCCCAGTTTGGAGAAATTAATGATACTTCTTTTCCAGAAGGCAGTGTCTGCTGTTGAGCCTCTTCCTCCCTCCAGGTTTCCTAATGTTTTTGTACCCAGACAATGTTGGAACAATTACAATTACACAGTTCTTCCCTGTGTAATGCACATACCTCCACAACATGACCCTTCCCACGCACCTACACTGCTGAAGCACTGGCCATATTCAGACCTACATTTTAACTCCCTAGATCACAGCTTCCTTTACTTGACACGAGGAATGTATTCACCATGTCTTCACTCTCAAGGCCCTTGACAGCCTACGTCCACACTACCGTCTTTCAGCAATTGACTCCCACCTCTGATCAGCCCACAATCCCTGTTTTTAAACTACTTGTTAAGTTCTCCCAAACGCTTTCTCCCAAGCCACCCCTCATGTGCTTACACAGGCAGCTCCTTGTACTGCGCTGCTTTTCTTCAAAATCTCCCTTGAAAAGATTAAAATTAATTCCTTTTTCATGATGCTATGAGGACTCAGCAGCTGGCTTTTGTCTGTACTGTGACCCTGCGTTATCAGGTGATCAATTCTGCACTGCTGCTACCCAGTGCTGCCCGTCCATATCCATCTCTTTCGTTTGCCAGGCCTCACAGCAGGAATACACTTTGTGCCAAGCTTCTTTGTTCACTCTAGCACCACAGCAAGCTGCTAGTCCATGTCTACAGTGTGAGATATTATACTAAGACACGCATGATTTTAGCTCAGGCTCAGGTTTATATCCTTAGAATTTGAGTTTAGACTCTTCTTCCTTTCTTACATGTAGGTACCTCCTTACTGACGTAACTTTCCAAGGGCATCACTGCTGACATGCAGACAGGATTCAGCTATGTCGAAAAGAGGAAGTCTTTTTCTTAACTTTGAATAGCTTTAATCTAGGACTTCAGTACAGGTATCCAGTAGCTGGGTAGATCTGTGCACATGTGAGCAATACATGCTACAGATACTCATAAGTGGAAGATACATCTGCATGCTGCAAAATGGCTGTAGTTTTCTAATCAGTTACCTGACAGACAAGCTTATCTTACATCATTATCATCATCTATTTTCATGCAAATGTGAATTCTTGCAAATAATTCAAAACACTGAGAAACTTCTGTATCTCTCTTGAAGCTTCATCAACCTGCACAAGAAGAAGGTCCACATCAAGTATGAATTATGCAACTGAAAACACAAAATCCAGAGAAATTTTCATTCAGAATTTTTCCATAAGCCTTGGCAACTGCCAAGCAGTATCTGAGAGACACAGTCCCCAGGAGTAATGGTTCAATGGACAAATTACATATATTATGGTCCATTTCCCTCCAAAGTGAATTTGCTTTTGTATTGGAGCTGTGGAAAGTCCATTCCTGTTTTATATTAATAATCTTGTATCTTTCTTCAGCACTTAGGAGTATACTCAGTGTCTGAACTGCTGACATCCCTCAAGCAACTGCAGAAGAAAATACAAACTCTCTCCACAGATCTGGAAGCAAACAGAGCAATAACTGTGCCTGCTTCGCTCCCTGTGACTGAGGAAACCAACGGACAATTATAACTTCATTAACTTGGACAGGCGCTGCCTCCAGCTGCTGTTTCTGCATGGGGAAGGTGCTGTTCCTGCAAAGGAGAGGTCTGACTTGGACACAAAAAGGACTTAAATCAGACTTAGTTCCTCAAAATTAAGCAATGCACTAAAAGCAAGCAATTCAAGCCTTTTTCTGTTTTTAGATTGTTTAAAACACTTCTAAGTTGCAGAAGACGAAGATGCAAAGCAGCCAGAGAAGCTAAGCCCAAGGACTTAGCTTCTACTAGGACTACCTGGCCATCTAAGTGCTAAAGGAGACACTTGACACTAAGGGCATAAACTACAGGAAAGTAAAAGAAAGAAGGAGAGGTCTTACCACCATAAAAGAGAACTTTACGTATTCGAAAGAGAGGTGGGGCTTGTGACAGAGAAAAGACAAAAGTGAACTATAACAGCTCAAACATTCTGGAGGACAAAGCCAACAAACACCCAAAACCCCCTCATTCCCAACAGCTCAAACCATCTGCCTTCCCTCTTTCAGTGGACCCTGCACAGTTTTGATAAGCTGCTTCCTTTATAAGGTGAAATGTTTAAGACTACCTGAAGGTGACATGGAAACACATCAGTCAGAGGCATACACTGAAAGCCCATTTTAGAAAAGGTAAAGTGAAGGTCCTGGGAGCCATCAGTCTTAGAACATTTCTGTGCTGCTTTATAACCTGCTGGCTTTTAAAGAGCTTAGTGGCAGCAGCAGCAGAACAGCACAGAGATATTGTACAGCAACTACTGTGTTTTATCCTGAAAAGACCACAGAGTTCTCTAAGTCTCACACATTTCCTCACCAGATTTCATCTGCAAACAGCCTCCAATGGAGAAAAGCTTTTAGGGTCACCAAGGCCATATTATTAAGGCATTAATAGGGAACTGTTCCCTAGCAGCACACTTTCTAGCGTCACATCCAGTTCTATTTTTTCAGGCAGAGAACAGTGCTTCCACCACATCCTTTAATCCACAGATTATGTTTCCTGATTGTTAGTCTACTTTTCATGGGTTAATTTCCAGCAAATAATGCCAAATTTCTGCAAAGAAACTCTAATAGGTACCAAGGCTGTTGAAGCATCAACACTTTAGACAGATGGCATCTGTGTGTGCCTCCGATCCCCTTCTCCTTATTAGAAGTGAGAAAGTGGCAGAATGATTTATTTCAATCCTGCCTGCCAAGTCTGCTCAGTCTCTCTTCCTATCAAAGACGCTTCCAATTTGCAACTCTCCTAATGCTGATGTGTCCAAACTAAGATAAAATGGTGCTGTCAAGGATGACGTTGATTTTCTATTACTGTCTTTTAAGGCCTTTCTGATAAAGGAAGAGCACAAGCCTCTTTGCTCGAGGTGTTTGTGCTTTCTGGGCCACAGAGGTTTCACAGAGGACAGTGAGAAACCTATTAACTCCAATTAACCAGTCAGTGTCCCAGAGGTGGTGCCAACTGTATGACTTGGAAAATCATTTTCTACACTACAGTGACTCCAGGGGAGCATGGATCCTGCCAGCCAAGTCTGGGACACACGATGGTCTGATCTGTTTTACTCTTGGGTTGATGGGGAACACAGGACACTTCTCAAAGACTTGTCCTGTACTGCCTTTGCCAGTAAACAGGCAAGTGCCAGCTCTGCTGTGAATGGTGCTTTGAATTGTCATTGCTTTAGGGAAGAAAGAAAAGAAGCAGGGTAGATCCTGGAGCTTCTGCTGTGTCTCAGATGCTGAGTCTCCTTAGGAGAGTGGAAGGCATAAGATCTGTCTGCAGTGCACTTGCCTTTCAGCAGTCAAACACCCTGCTGCCTGATGACTGCTACCGGTTCCTGAACACATTTTAAATAGAGAATAGGTGTTTAATTTTTATGACTTGAACATTTCTCACATCAGCAGTCTAACCCTACAGAAGGTGTCCGAAGGACATGTGGTGCAGCATCCACAGGCTGGTATGAACTCTGCATCTGAAGCCCTTCAGCCCTGTATTCTAGTTATAAATTAGAGTTTATACATTGTCCTGCACAGGCTGCGTGGGTGCACATGGGGCTAAAGTCCAGCTGGGAAAGGCATGATGGGGAAAAAGGAAAGGAACTCATACAGTCAGGCACTACTCTCCAGCTCAAAGAAACCATCTCCCACTTGAGCCTCCCAACTCTCCTCCACACTGCATCCTGGAGAGCAGTGTGGAAGTATGAGGCTGGAAGGAGGCAGGGGGCAGTTTCATGCAGCCAGGCCTGCACTCTTTCTACTCCAAACCCTTCACATTGCAGAGTGGAAGGACCAGAGACCCTCAAGCATCACCTGGGCCAGGAGGAAAGGAATAGAGTCACACATGAACTGGAGCTCTGACCTCAGCAGCTATTCTTCGAGACATTATCTACATCTTAATGCCTGGGACCCAGCAAAGGGGCTATTTCCCAGAACTGCTCAGTGCATCAGGTACTGTCAAAAAACTGGAGTGGTTGATCAGAACAGGAGTCTCCCTACAGCACATACCCTCCATTTCTACAGCAGCAGTATGGTCTTTCAAGTCTTCTTTGCAGATCTGTTTTAATGCTGGCATTAGACTACAGAACACTAAAGCTAGTGTGACAAACTACATCCAGAGTGCTAAAACTATGGGTAACAGATTAAACTCTTCATCTACTCACACCTACAAGCTCCACAAGGAGCATGAACTTACCACTTGGTGAGGTGAATGAGCTCATGTGATCCAGAACTTAGGAACAGAACATAAGGGAAAACACCATGAAGAAAGTTAGGAGCAAGTGTTATAGTCTGGGTTCATGTGCACATATCTCCACAAAGTAGATTAGCTTTTCTTGAAGAGAGCTCTTGATGCATATAGATCTTGGAGCGCACCAGAAAAGTACCCAGGGATTATGCCACAAACTGGCAAAAGGAATATGAAACTCTTAGTGCAGTTAAACTGGTAAAACAATCAGTGACTGAACCTGAGAAATGACAGAGCCAAGAGCTAAGGACAGCAAATCTAATCATCATCCCTCACATCATTCAATCAATTTCCTTTAATCCCTTTTTTCCCCTAGTTTAAAAAAAAATGCACTTAGCTAATCCAATCATCTGTATTTAAAATATATCTAGTAAGGCCTATAATTGAATTATTGTAGAGCTTGTTCTAAAGGTTATCTTCACAAGTTTCTGGAGAGCAAAGCAGTGAGGAATCACACTTGCCTCAAATAGAGTTCTGCACCCTGAGGATTTCTTGAATATATATTTGGAAGAGACACACCCCAACCCTGACTCTACTGCTGTCCAACCCTCCTGCATAATTTGCACAACTAGAGTACAAATACACTACCATGCAGTTTTTCGACTTTTGCTCAAAATGCAAATCCTCCTCTGTCCATCAGCCACCTTTGTGTCAATTTTCGTCACCAATAAATATTTTGAAGAGGGATGGTCTTTCAGCGAGTATTTGCTATGCACTGAGGAACTAAGGGATGGAAACAGGATACCAATCCTTGTCTTAAGAAGCTCAAAAGTGACCAGAAGCATGTCAGAAAAAGGTAAAATAAGCCCAGATTGATGAGTGGGAACAGAGTCAAAGGGGACATGGTATGAGATCTGAACAGAGAAAACCTGGGAGGCCAAGCGAACATGGAATAAAATAAAGTCATTAAAAAGACAAAAAACCCCCAGTCAAAGTCATGTCCCCTTTGACAGTCAAATTCACACATGTAACCTTTTTACAGTTGCATTTTGGATGCAACAGGGAAAGGAAATCTTAGGAAAGTAAGCAACCAGATCTGGAGAGATCTCATGGCTGCAGATAAAAGGAGGAAGATAGGACACTTCCAACAGTTAGAAGAGTAAATTGCATTATAAATTCTTGAAGGCAAGCACGCAGGACTAAACAGAACCATGGACTGGTTTGGGTTGGAAGGGACCATAATGGTCATCTCATTCCACCCCCCGTGCCATGGGCAGGGACACTAGAACAGGTTGCTCAAAGCCCTATCCAACCTGGCCTTGAACACTGACAGGGATGTGGCACTCACAGCTTCTCTGGGCAACCTGTTTCAGGGCCTTACCCCCCTCCCAGGGAAAAATTTTTTCCTAATATCCAACCTAAACATATTCTCTTTCAGTTTGAAGCCATTCCCTCTTGTCCTGTCACTCCATGCTCTTGTAAAAAGTCCCTCTCCATCTTTCTTGTAGGCTCCCTTCAGGTACTGGAATACTGTAATTAGGTCACCTGGAAGCCTTCTCTTTTCCAGGCTGAACAATCTCAATTCTCTCAGACTTTCTTCATAGGAGAGGTGCTCCATCCCTTCTGTATAAGTAAGAACAAAACTGAAAGGGGACCTAAAATGGTTTGCAGGAGCAAACAGTTTCTAGGGAAAGATAACATGAAATTATCACCATTGCCTCATCTCTAACATATGAGCAAGTAGTGACAATCCCTATAAAAGAGATTCTTCAACACAGTAGGTCTTAGTCCTTCTTCCCAGTGTCTGTTCTTATATCAGCATGACCTCACAAGACAAAGGCACTGTGGGGTACAGACGTGTATAAAAAGTTCCTAACACAGAATCGAGAACACTTCATCCTGCCCTGCAGCCTGCTGAATTCAAGCCTACAGCTGGCAAAGAGCCTCCCCCCACAGCACAGTCTCTACTTCTGTTGCACTGACAGAGATTAATACAATAAATGGAGTCAACCTTCTTCACTTACAGGGCAACCCCACAGACTGTTTCTGAAGAACAAAATGCAGGAAACTCTCTTACAGGCAGCATTTTTGTTCTAACAATTTGAAGTAAGAGTCTAATAGGCCGTCACTTCAATAAGCAAGCTCAAATCAAACTAGGGACAAGCGGATTGAGCAAAATCTTGTGAGTGACCAAAAGCAGCAGCTTGACCTGGGTTTGGAATATCAATACAGACACTAACATGCCACAGACAGCACCAGCCCTTCTCTTTTATCACAATAGCAACTTACACGTGATCATAAAGCTGAATCCTACGAAATACTGAGAAAGCAACTGCTACCACAGCTGCAGAGCTAGCAGGAGCTGGATGCTCTCTGAACCTTGTAAAAAGATGATTAGATTGTGCAAATCAATGTATAGAACTAAAATCAAGTTCAGAAACTGTAATCAACCACCTGAAGAGTACTGCAAATAGCAGAATTCCTTTCTGGAAGTTTGCTGGGCTTTGCATGCCTAACTCATTTTCAGAAACAGTAAAATTTCTTCCCTACTAGGAGGTGGAATTATGCAAAGACTAATTCAAAATGTCTGCAGCAGGAATTGTTTTAACAGCATCTTTCTGCCAATGGCTTAGACCATCTATGCTGTACTATCCAGGGAACTAGAGCTATGGCAAAACCCAGAGTCTGCCTACATTTTCAACCCTTTCTACCACAGTACACTGCAGAATGAAGCTGCTGCTGGTTGCTAATCTAAACCAACGTAACCTCAGGTTAAAGAGAACTTATGATTTCAAACCAGCTGGGATGACAATAAACAGCTTGCAACACAGCCTGACTCAGAGGTCTGGAGCTCATGGAGATCTCGGCCTCAATTCTCACCCATAAAGCAGCTGTGCACAAACAAACCACTGGGAATCTCTGCTCCAAACAGTGCTGCTACTCCTGTGCTTAGGCCTCATTTTCACCAAATGGATGGAGAACAAGAGATCAGCAACAAGTCAGCTAGCAGCAGTGAGACATTCTCTTACCTTCCATGGCGTATTTCATATCCTGGGCAAAAAGACTCCACATCACCTCTGCGCTGATCTTCCCAACAGCAAGCTCCTGAGGAAACCTGAGGGGACATTCGGAAAAACTTTGGCATGTGGCAGAGCAAAAGGCTCTTCTTTATTCAGCTCTGAGCTACACTATGTGATGAAAAGCTCAACATTACGGAACTTCCTTCACCCTAGATAAAGGTCCAGGTGAAAACTGGAGACCGTGAACTGGACTCTGTGGCATAGATTAAGTAATCTGAAAACTACACTGGTTTTAACTCAAAAAGCCAGGTCCTGGATGTCATTCCACGTAGAGATGCATAAAACAATTCTGGGAATGTGATCTCAACGCCCTTGTACCTTTTTCCCTTTCCTTGTCTATTTTTTTCATTCTCCTTTTCAAGGGTTACTAGGGCTGACAGATGAATGATTATTATGTTAAATCAATGATCATTAGGGCATAATCCAGCTGTTCGTGTATAATACCTTGTCAGATCTCTCTCTCCCTCCTGCCCTGTGGGACTGTTGGAGTGGTGTCACTGGTTAAACAGACCTGTTTCAGGTTCCTTTCCAATGCTGTGACAACTCCACCCAATGCAATCTCCCACTGCTGCAATGAACACCATGTTCCTAAATCACAGTGTAAGGCACCATGGCACCACTGTGTGCATTAACGTGCACCCCAGAACTGCTCAACATCAGAAAAAAACAAAAGAACTCTCACCCCATTTTCAGGTGCCTCCCTGAGTTCAGGATTGTAATAATCAGGGTGTTTGTGCTCGAACGCCAGCGTAACTGAACCTTTTGAAACTCTTCCATCCCAATCAAAAAGAGTTATTTATAAAGACAGAGACAGATAAGACAGAAAGACAGACAGACAAGATAAGTACTTCTATAAATGCACAAGTGACAGAAGAGATAGAAAGCAGCTCAACAAATAAAGCAGAGCACACACAGACTAGTATTAGCCACACAGGACATGGAAGTTTCTTACTGATTCAGGACTGGGGTATAGGAATTCTTGTCCTCTTCTATGATGGAAACTATCAAAGTGATGAGCTTGGGCCAGAAATCAAGGTTCCTGATGCTGGGGCCCTGTTCCTCAGGAGGAAGGTCCTGACTTTTGTTCTGGGAAGGAAGCCATTGGAAAACAGCATAAACTTTAAGTGGACAGAAAAAGCTGGCAAATGTAGATCACCATTGTGGGCCCTTTCTCTAAAGAGCTTAAAACTAATAAAGACTACTGGTAATTTGCCTGATCTAATGCAAAACATAGTAAACATGCCAAACCATGTTGCTTACTGGTGGCCTCAAACCCAACTAATCACTGTTTTGTCATTTACCATGCCAAGAGTAGGCCAGGCTCCAGAAGACCTGCTGAGACATTATTTTCCCTAAGCTTATTCCAAATACTTGCTTTCTAGGCACCTGCTTGATGACTATATCCACACTGACACATTGTGTGTGCGTTACTACACAGTGGTTGGAGGAGGTTTTATGGATTTGAAAACAGCTTGTGTCTAGAGGCACCTCCTAAACCCAGAGCAGGATACTGGCTGCTAGAAAACAAGGTAAAATTTCACTGCTCGGGGTTTATATATGCTAAAGTTTCCTGGATCAGTCTACATCTGCTCTAATTGGCTTTTGCTCATTCAAAGCTACATCAAACCTTCCCTTCACAAGTAACTGCTGAGGCTGGCAAAATGCATCATAATTAGTGTAAAACAATTATCATCCTCCACTTACTAATTAGCGCTCATTATTTGATTACAAGTTTCGTGCATTCAGAAGATAACAAGTCACGTAATTTTGTTTGTGTTGGCTTTTTGTATCAATTAGTATTCTCGTTATTATCTTAAGAAAATCAGAAACTTGGACTTCAGCCTTCTTATCAGCTACTCACAGGGTCTGTCTGGTACTCGCGGCTGTACAGCTCATGACAGTTGTTGAAAATGTACTCGTAGGTGGAGTTGAGACAAGCTTTTACACAGTCCTTCACTACCTGGCTGGCTCGGGGTGGGCTCTGCAGCTCTTGGACCTGACAAGGAGACAACAAAGAGAGTCAAACAAAGAATTGCTCATAAATCAAACAGGGAAGGAACACACCACCGGTTTGGGAACCACCCAGGGCTTGGTGGATCTGCTTTCAGCGACTTGTGCTATCGGTGACCTGAAGCCACAAGTGGGTCACTCTCCCCAGGCATCAAAGAGTACTGATGACACTTATCTCCCCATTGGACCATTTGCAGAATAAAAACAGATTTTGAAAGGCCAAGGAAGATTCCTCAAAATAGACAGATCATGTGGCTTGATACGTTTATAATCTGAGCCAAACACGCAATTTCTGCTGAATTTATAGGATTTTGTTATGAAGCCAGCGAGTAATCTTTCCCAACACTGGAAAAATGTGCAACAGACCAGCAGAGCAGATAACATCTGATCTGGAAAGTCTTGCTGAAGACCACTCATATGCCTTTAAATACAAAAACTTGCATTAAGGACATCTTTCATCACAAGCTTTATTGAATTTTAAAGCACACCAGAATCCCTAGGGTCATGCCAACTGATACGCCTTCTCCTCTTGCAACAGCAGCTGTTTTCATTATTTCATTGTTATATTGCTTTAGAAAAATGCTGCAGGAGCACTTCAAACTAAACAGATAGGCAGGCATCACCCTGTAAATACAACAATAACCCAGCAATTCTGATACTGTCAGTATCTCACAACTTCTCAGAGTATTTCTATAAAGCAAACTTTCAATACAGACAGATTGCCTGAATGAACACTCTTAAAATGAAGTTCCAAAACATCATTTACCCTAAGGGTTAGGAGTAAAATTTTAAGAACTTCCTGAAACAGTTAAAATTAAACACTTGTTTTTTGATAAGATAAGAATTTCTATGTGACATGTACAAACAGATGACAGTAGGTTGTAAACTTTTAAAAAAAGTTTAGAAACCAATAATCAGGAATCAAAAATAATCTCATTACGCACTGCTAGAACAATAAACTTAACTATGGAACCAGCACATTAGCATTCATAAGAACTCTCCTGGACCTCTACTGAGAGATATTATCTTGTTGCAGTATTTTACCCTCCATGAGATAAATTATAAAATATTTACTAGATAAAAGATAGTGAATAGATGGTAGTGGCTTATGTTACAGTTAGTTTTATAGGAAAAGCTTCCTAATGATGTTAACAGAAGCAAATTATCTTCCTAAAACTAGCCAATTTTCTTTATTCCTTCTCCTTTCTTTTTTTTTATGCCATATTTATGACTGAAGAACCCTAGGCAAAAAACAATTTACATCTTCTCAGTGCAAAACACAGTGAAGTAAAGACAAAATGTGGATGTTTATACATGTTCACAGATGATTTCCATCTTCCTTAAGTGTCTAAAGCACAACAGTGTTAAACAATGCTTTGAAAATAGGAAATCAGCTCCTAGGGGAAAAACTAAAGAGATGCCATTCCCATCCCCACCCATATCACTACCTTCATCCTGAAAAAGGTGATGCTGGTCAGCAAATCCACTGTAGACTTCAGGTCCTGCAGGCGTTCACGGCTGCTGGCTGGGAAGTTATTCTGTTGACAGAAAAGGGAAATCCTGTTGGAAAGCACAGCCAGATCCATGCAAGGCTACAAGCATGTGCTAAATAAGGAAACTGTCTTGGAAACATTTCCTGCTCAAGAAGCTTGTACCAGTCAAAACAATGCTCAATAAATAAGGCCTTTTTGCTGTGGGAGCTTATCTGTTTGCTTAATTAAATAGATTCTCATAAGAACGCAAAGTCCATGGATGCCAGGAGACTGACGGCCCTCGGCAGCAGGAAATCTCTCCTTGGCTGTTGAAGAAGCAGGCTGGGAACAGCCTCACCCCTGGCAGCCCTGGCCTCTTGCCTGAGGTTGCCTGTGTGGGTCCTTTCCTTTTTGCACTCACTGCTTGGTGTTTTGGCTTCCCTTCTGAGATGCTAAGAGATGTGGGAAACAAAGTGGACTGAGAAGGAAAAATGAGCACCGTTCCCTCTAAGAAGATATTGTAACCACTCAGCCACCTGTAAGACCCCATCTGCCAAGGTAACTTATGCATCCTTCAGTGCCTCCTTCCCTCTAATGCATTTATTTTACACACCCTTCCCATCACCCTGCTGTCCACAGCCGTAGACGCCTTCCTCTTCCACTCTCTGGCTCCCAGTGAAATTAGAAGTCTTGTCCCTTCCATATATGACACATATTTGTGTATGTGCACATATGTATATATATGTGTGTAAATACATATGCTGAATGCAGAAAGCTTCGCTTCTTGCATGAGATCCTCCATTTCTGACCTAAGGCACTGCACCCTTTCCTACACTCCCACTCTCTCCAACCTGTGTCCTTTAACTCCATTCATGTTCCTCAGCAGGGTCTTACATTAAAGCTGATATGATTTTTGGTTTTGCTGCAAGTACAATAGCAAAGGCAAGCTTCACTTGGGTAATCTCTTCTTGTTTGCAAGTTCAAAAATTATTAGATACAAAGGTGAAAAAGGGCAGAGGAGAACAAGTGTTCACTTTTTATTGAGGACTTGCAGAAAAATACAGTCTCTTGACAGTAGTAATTGAGTATTACTGCAGTTCAGCTAACCACTGCAAAGAATTTAATTTGCAGTTATTTGTAGATGCTCATTCCTAGATAACTCTCCTTTTAAGGTTAACTTGTCTACACATGGGCTCTCTGGAACTCAGGGTATTTATCAAAATCAAAGCCTTTGAAGGGTCAAGATCTAAGTACAAATCACTGGATGAATGTGAAATGCTATCTCCTGTCTTGAAAGCTGCAAACTAACACCTTTTCTTCCATAACTTAACCTGCCCTTCAGGGGTCTTAAAATAATTACTAAATGGTCTCAAATTGCTTCAGACATTTCTCTAAATATAATGGCAATTGGATAACACCTGAAATATTTAAACTACACAAATCTTTCCTGGTCCTTTGTGTAAGACCTTACTCGTCTGTGCACAGGTCAGTTGCATTAGCCACTGAAAAGCAGCTTTTAATGAAGACCAAGCAAACAAAAAAGGCATCACTGCTACAGATTCCTATTGCCATGCGTTGATAATTTGCCTTCTGCTACTCGGTGGCTCTGTTTAGACCTTCTCTTACTGGTACTGTAGCTTTAGAATAGCTCTTCATACCATATTCCTTTTATCTTCTTTTGCACCCTGCCCCTTTTCCTTTTTGTTTTCTCTTCCTACTGCACTTCTCTTAATCCGCTCATGTTTTTCTCTTACATATGTTTGTCTGCATTTCAGATGAATGCACTAATCAGAAGAGGATCTAGTTTAAAATAAATAAATAAAATCAAAGCTCACATTTGCCACCATTTTTACAATTTTCAATTAATTAATCACCAATTGAAATAATATGGCAAGGAAATTAAGGAAAAAAAAGCCAAGTCACGTGATAAGACTATATTGACTTTGCAGTAGCAGAGGAAGAAAACAAAGGGTTTATGAAGCCTGTTAGACTAATGCCAACATTTAAAACTCATCTCTTCACAAAATGTTGAAGAGGACAGAATCTAAACCTGACAATGTATCTTGTAGATCCAAAGTTAGGGACAGCGATTCGAGTTTGCCAAACCTCAAATAAGTGACAACATGGCTGTGGGTCCTCTAAAATATTTCTGTCATACTAGGGGAGAACAACTCTATTTTCCATTTTTAGATGACACCTGAAGGAGCTGATAAGAGTAATTAAAATAATTTAATCCAATCCAACTTGCATTTCTGGGAGAGTGTCAGAGATGAGCACAGTTCACAATCCTCAAATTATTTCAGAAGGCTTGAGGAAGTTATAATGGAAAAAAAAAACATGATCCATGAGGAAAACTAAATGGTATATTTAAGTAACAAGTTTGTCATGACAATTTCTTAAGACACAAACTACACAAAAAGTTAGAAACATATGAGAAATCCAAATGGTGTGTTTCCCCTCTGCCCACCAGAACGCCTGAAAGAACTATATTTATTCTCACTCACCCTGTACATTGAGAGATCAATCCGAAGTGAATTATGAAGCTGGTCCAGAAGCTTCACAAATCGTTCTTTCTGTTGAGAACACCAATAAACATCACTTATCATCACTGTCCAATCGATGTTCAGAGTAAGCAGCAGGCTATCAGGTAATTAGTGTCAGATCTCATGAGAGCAGGAGGAAGCAGTATGGATACATGGCGTTGTGTAAAGAGTGTTTTCTTTCAATTCTTGAATTTACTTTTAAACTGTAATTATTTCTGAAGTCTGTGTAATGTTAGAATTGTCAGAAAAAACACTCCATTATTACTCTGAAGTAGAGGCAGAAGAGAAACCCCTTTGATTTCTAGTCTGCAATTTAAACCAAACTTGTATTTAAGAGAAAATATTTATTCAGAGATGGATAAAGTACAGCAGAAAAGAGTCTAATTCAGAGCAATAACACAGCTGCAAGATCTTATCTATTAGTTCAGTGACAAGTATTATAGGCTTCTTGTGACATATCTTCTTGAGGTCAGATTTCTCCACTGGATTCTGATTTGGCATTGTGAACACCTCCTCAATCTACTCATGAATTCTCAATTTGATGGGTAGCATAAGCCTTTCCAAATACTTTGCCAGCATACTCAGCTCCACCACGAGTTATGTCAAAAATATTTTAACCATTAAAGGGATAGACATTTCTTGTGGCTTCGAGTTTGTTTTTTCTTCCTTAAAGCAGTTGCTATTTTTAAAAATAAAGTTCTGAAATTACTAGATCACATGGTATATTTCAGCAACAGCATCAACAGGCAGAGTTTAGTACTGTTTGCTCATTCCATACCATCTGTGCTCTATTGTAACGTGAACATAAAGAATAAACATCACAATGCATTACACTGATTGGTAACAAAAATGCATGACGATGACGACAATAAACCCATGCTCTTTGTACAGTCTGAAAGAGTTTTACTGCTTCCAACTCCTCACAGATTTAATGTTCCTTAAACAGGAGTTATTTATTGAAAGGCAGAAGCACCGTAGGGAAGTTACAGAAGTCCAGCTGTAACATCACGCAAACACGCAAACATACCCCAAAATTGGAGGCTGCAAAGCGGTCCGAAGCAGACACGTTTGTGGAGGCAGTGGTGTGTGCATAATAAGCATTGATATTGGCAAGTAAGGTGCTCATCACAGCTGGCACGCCTGGGCACATGTATTTAGAAGAGAGACACGCAAAATGCCTGCAAAAGAACAGTTCTGTAAGTCATTCTGGTCTCCCTTGTGTAGCAGTACTTGACTTTATCCCTTTAATAGACCCCGTGTTCTGGCGGGCACTGATGAACAGATGCAAGTTGTTTCATCCCTTTACGCAGCTTTCCAGCATCTCAGGGCCTTTTTTCAGAACGATGCCATCTAGACAACAGCTCAAAATGAGAAATCCCTTCACTACAGCCCTTTCTAGATCATAAACCAACTGTTTGCTGCCAACAGTTTGTGACTCCAATCATACCCTGGGTCTTCATGCCAATTCCTAGAACCAAGCCTGACACAAGGTAATCTATATAATTTGCTGCTGCTCAAGGCAGACATGTCACCCTCAAGGGTTCTGAGGTGACATGAAGCAGCAGCAACTGCCTCAGAGAGGCACAGAGAGAGCACACACGCTGGTATTTCTGTGCTGCACTGATATGTGATTCCTTATGGCTGACCCTTCCAGCCTGCAGGAAGCATGCACGTTCATTTGCATTTTCCCATTCTCTCATTAAATGCAAGGAACCCTCCTTCACAAAATCTCAACATTATGCCAGGAGCACCCAGGCTTGTGAAATGATTAAATAATCAAAGAAAATCCATTAGACATACAAGGGGAAAAAAATAATCAGAACTTAAGAGGTCTTGTATTATGGGACATGGCAAGTAAAGTTCATTCCAACAGGCAGGAGAGTTGAGCTGTTTTTAAGCTGGAATCCTCAGAGCTCCCAAACGAAATCTGGAAGCTACTTTCCGAATGTAGCTTTCTCCTTAAGGGACTCACAGAATCATAGAATAGTTTGGGATGGGAGGGACCTTTAAAGGTCCACCCCTACAGTGAACAGGGACATCTTCAACCAGACCAGGTTGCCCAAAATCCCCGACCGTGAACATTTCCAGGGATAGGACATCTACTACCTCTGGGCAACCTGTCCATCCAGGGTTTAGCACCCTCATTGTAAAAAATTTCTTCCTTTTATCTAGCCAAAATTTACCCTCTTAAAAGTTTAAAATCATGCTTGCTACATGATACTTATGTACCAACTGGTCATCCAGGCACTTGGTAAATAAATATAAGCACATAAAATGGCTTTGTTTAGCTTTAAGAAGAGAAGGTGTGAGGAGTGGGGATCTAATCAGTGTCTTGACTACTTAGCAGAGAGGGGAAGGTTATAATCATAGAATCAATCATTAAGGTTGGACAAGACCTCTGAGATCATGGATTCCAACCATTAATGTAGCACTGCCATGTTCACCACTAAACCATGGCCCTAAGTGCCACAGCCACACGTTTTTGAACACTTCCAGGGATGGCAATTCCACCATTTCTCTGGGCAGCCACTCAGTGAGAAGACTGAGCCAGGCCAAAATGCTTTTAGAGGGAGGACTAAAAGATAGGCAGCAGTATGCTGCAGCTACAGCATAAGCAATTCAAAGTACGATTTTCCAGTCTGGATTTTAACCAGGAATTTCTTTCCCAGAGTACTACAGCCCGAAGACAGGAGCCAAGAGAGGTAGCACACCTTCATCCTTGGAAATTTTCCACTTAATAAAAGAGCCCCGAGCAGTCTGGTCCAACTTCCAAGTTAGTCCTGCTATAAGTAGTGACTAGACCTTCAGAGAAACCTTCCAATTCTTTTCCATTTTGGCTTTAACCAATAGGCAGAAAAGCTGCTTGCAAGGTGACGTAAGAACAGTTCATAACTCATCCAAGGACCCATAACCCAAAACTTTCAGCTTCTAATGTGAAAAAGTTCACTTTTGTCTGCTACATATTTACATTTGAAATAAGAAATGAGCCAGGCACAGCACTACTAGTCTTTAAGAAGAATGACTAATCCTAAGTCCAAGTGAAAGTATAGTGACAAGGAAAAAGTTCTTTGAAGATAAAGAACTGCATTAGCCTAGCTCCAAAGAAGACAAATCAGTTGCTCCATTACTCAAACTTTCTATAAATGCCTTCAGCAGCACCTGGGAAATCAGTCACTTCAAAGGACTATAACAATTGCTGCAACAGTTGTGTAGGACAAATACTTTCGCAAAACCTCATCCCTTCTCACATCATCAGGAGTATTCATGGGAACCCTGAGTAAAATCTTTTTAACAGAAGAGTTCTCAAATAAGGATTTTTGAGAGTCTTAAAACAGCAATGTCTCAGCCACCAATAATAAAATATGGTAATTTACGCTAGTGAAGTTGGTGTAATTCCTTAGAATTAGTTTTAAAGGTGTTCACACAAAGTGTTGAGATAGAAGCTTAATTCCAGCACTTTGTCAGACATTAATTTCTCGACTTTGAGGAAACTGGTGATTCAGAGACAGGCTCACAGCAAGCCCCATAAGGAGCAGCTGTCACTGCCAAGCCTTCCATCACCAGCACACTTCATCATCTAAATAGTAAAAGTCACATCAGTTAGTTACACCAATTATGTGCCCTGAAGACCACACAAAATGTGTCTTACGTCATGGCCTGGTATATCGATTCAATGCCGTAACGCATCGCAAATTCATCCACGATCTCTTGCGCTGTCTCGTCAAAATACACCTTCCAGGCATCATCTCCTTTGGCATCAGGGATCTTCACCACCCCATTCCCTTGCACATCTGTGAGATGGTGAAAGAGGTTCTGAAAGACAAAGCAGGAGTAGGTTTGTGTGTGAGGCTGCTGAGGCCTTTAAGCAAGATTCACGAAGATCTTGGAAATGCTGAGGTGGTGGCACTAACACAAATTCCCTTGTTCTCCTCCTTTTTCTTTCCCCCTACCCATTCTGTGTTTTCTGCTTTTGCCTTCTTTTCTTCTTGAGTGCTCATAGCTGAATATTTTGCATGTGGACCTACAACTTTACCCAGCAGACATTGTGAACAATGCAGAACAGTGCTTCAGTGCTCTGAAACCACACACTAATTAGTTTCCTGAAACCTACACATTTCTGTCCTCGGAAAGAAATGTCTTGGACAACCTATTTAAACTAGCTGACGTTACAGCTCTGTATCAGCATTGTAATTATTATCATACAGCAGAACAGCCCAAGGAGTGGTTTTTCTTCTGAGAAGGATACCCTTAAGATCACCCCTAGCAACTAGACACTTGCATTATTATTCATCATAACCTTTCACTTTATCTAACACTACAAAAGTTTTCAGCTATCATTGCTGTGCAGAAATTGCACAATCAGCTCAGTGGGTTTCTCAGTTATCCTCAAATTCAAGACATTTGCAGATTCATCAGCCTTTCAGACAGCTGGCTCCCTGCAGTAAGGGGTGCAAAAGTCTAATGATCTCATTAGTAGTTAGAGGACTGTGCTTTACAGTACTATTTTTCCTGATTAAATTATACTTGCTGTAAATCATCTTCATTTTAGAATACACAAATGAAAGAAGGGGATACTTAAAATGAGACCTATTTGCAAAAAAACAGCAGCAAGTGATCATGGATGTTCAAAGGAAAAAAAAAAAAGAAACAGCTTATCAAACAGAAGCCATCACTGAATTAAAAAACAAATATGTATTGAAGGAGACAACGCAGCCTACTAAAAGAAGCCTACTAATGTTTTTTCTAAGCTCCATATCTGTCCCATAGACAGCTCCTTGGTAAGGCTAGAAGACACCACAGGACTCATCCAGCCCAGTGTCTGGATAAATATGTTGTTCCTGTTGATGAACGATCTACTCTGTGATGCAACTGCCCTTCTTGTCTAAGATGAATTTACTTAAACCTCCCTGGACTTTAGGATATTCTTGTATAGAAGGCTCTGACTACTCTTCCTTATTCAGGCACTCAGAGTCTCACCCTGCCACCCGATTCTCTTTGACATAGGTAGACTGGGCACCATGCATCTCTCCAAGGCAGGGTTATTCCTTTAGTCCTTTTCCTAAGTCATCTTTGGGTTTCTTCCAACTTCTGCAGCATTGTCTCCCCAGCTCAGCCCATCCTGAGACAGGTCGGTACCCAGTAACCTCAGCTGATCTTCTGTTCCCCAAAAGCACAGTTCTGTTCCCCCAAGCTGTTGTACATAACTACACACCAGTGCAGCAGAACAAAAGAATTTATATCACCAATATATGCATCACTCAACAGCCAGAAACAAAGCCCTCCACAATCATAATTTACCTACAAAGCATTTTAGTATGCATCCTCTAAAGAAAGACATAGCTCCAGTACACATTGAAAACATCACTCAAGGAATTTCAAAGGTTTCTCCACATTAAACTCATCTTTAATTGATTCTGAGTGGATCCAATGCCTCATCTCTGCCTAACAGTAGTACAACTGTGACATGGAATGGACTGAGCCAGCCAGTCCCCAGCATGGGGGACACAGCCTAAAGCTGCCTTTGCCTTTCTGACAAATGCAGGTCTGATGATTCACTGTGTTACCAGGCCTGCATAGCAGGGAAAGCAAAGCTCACCTAGGGCAAAGTGGCACATTCCAGGGAAATGAATGTCAGAAAATTGCTTTTTCAGTAGTCAGAAGGAACATGGTGATGTTCCCGTCTCTTACCTCGTGAAGGCAAGTGTACTGAATATGATATGGAGCCACCTTCTCCTCGCCTTTGATCTCCACACTGATTTGCAGACGAATAGCCCCGGACACTGCAGACTTATCTGTTCTTTTCTCTAGAAGGAAAAAAACATCAGCAACTATATGCATTGTTCATGTTCAGAGCACAGACATCTTGGGGTGACAACACTGGCAAAGAAACTGCTGGAAGCTCAGGCTGAGTCATCTCAGAGAAAACTTTCTCTTTTCTTTCAAAACATTGAATACTAAGTAGACATCAGCAAAACAACTGCCATGATACACCCTCAATATGACACATCTAGCTAGAACTATGTACATTTTTAGACATAAGACAGCCTTTCCATCAGCAAATGTGCTACAGGGTCTTGGATTCAGTCAGCTGAACTGGAACCACCAAGGACAGATTCCTTTCCTGAGAACAGGGCTGAATGATGTGGAATTCTTCCCTAACTTCACCATAGCCCTGAACTCCTGGGAATTGCTGGCTGTCCCTATCAAGAAGATTTTGGATCTCCTACGACTATTACTGTGCCTGTCAACTCAGCACCATTTGGTTACTTGCTAGTACTTTCCTCAACAGTCACTGGGAAAGGTCTCAACAACCTGCCAGCCCAGTGCAGTGCACTTGATGGTTCTATAGTCAGGCAAAACGTTTGTGTTAAAACAAAACAAAAAAAAAAGGATGTATGTAAAAGGGCAGTATGCCTCCAGCACAGGTGGAATACAGTCCTGCCCCAAGCATTTCACCCATTGTACTTTTCAATGCCTGACAGACAAAACTCATCAACCCTCTGACATGTTACACTCCATTTTATCTGGGATCAGCTTTGCAGCTGCTCTGCAGTGGCATCATGTACCCTTTGAAACCACATAAGCTTTTTTTTATTTCCTTTCTTGCAAGTTGTCCATATGCATCCAAGTGCTATCAAACATTGCCAAACTAACACGTAACATTTTCAGTCCCAAAGCCCTGCTCACCAAGGTTGTACCACACATCCATTTCTCCGCTCAGAGTACGAACTTCAATGATTGTCTGCCCCAGGAAATCATCTGACTCGCGTTTCAGTCTCTGCTTGACACGAGACTTGATGTCATCATCTTCATCCCACACTCGCACCTTGATCCGGTCAGAGGAATTATGGCACTCACTGCAAACAAGAGAAGTGTAATTTATTTAAGAGTGCATAATGCAGCCAACATTTATATGCGACACACTTCGCGTTCCTCTTGACCCATTCATTCAGCATTAGAGGGATGTATTAGCAAAATCTATTAGCAAAATGTAAACAATGCCTGTTTATTTAAAAGTGGAGCATCTGGTATGAACTACTCAACAACCTCTTGGTGCGCTCTAAATGCTCCTGTGACACGGCAGATACTGCACTCCAGATGCAAGCTGAAGGACTGCCCTGCCCTGACCTCGACCACCAACTTCACACTTACTAAGTGGTTGTGACTCTCCTGCTTGTCCTCACTGTCAGCAGCAGCTCCCCAAACTTGGGAATTCTCTTCACAGTTGACTGTGAAGCCCACAGAAACCTGGGGATAGCTAAACTGGTAAATGCTTTCATATACCCCCCAAAAATGACGATGAGCATCTCACTGGTTTCAGTAGCTCACTACATCAATGACCCTCTGTTCAGCTGTAGGTGCTAAGGGCTACCTGTATTTATGCAGTATCTAGGACAGCACAGTCAAGGTCTGTGACACACACCCTTCACGCTGGTTTCTAAGAAAAGGATAAATAGCTCAGGTGGAGGTAGATCTCTTACTTCAAAATAGTCACAAAGCAGTAGTGTATGAATGCACAATACATTACAACCAAATGATGCACATACTGCCTGAGGGGAAAGGGTGGGGTACAGTAATTACAGCACTGGTATTTAATGACTAGAATTGATTCTGCCCATTATTCACAGCTTAGACTGATACTTTGTGCTCTGAGCAGATCAATAATGACATTTTCATTAAGAGAAGTAGTTTACTGTTTGATGAATTGGCACCCTTCAGTTTAATGCACAGGCAGAATTTGCAGACTCTCCCTCTTTTTTAGGTGTTCGCCTTTTGTAGATCCAAAAAAGCTCTTGGATGACAGAAGTGGGTAGAAGAACTGTATTATAAGAGCTCTGTTCATTTACAGGGCATGCAATAAAGCAATTTGAATGCTCATATGAGACCATGACAAGGGTGATTACTCACCATAACCACTACCAATGTCTACCCTCAAGCAAATAGAATATATGAAAACAGGCAACTGCTGCTGAAGGCCTGTTTTCCAGCCTTTTTAACACTAACATGCTGCATCTGTTGCTAAGCAACAGGGAGAAAGAAGAAATGGGTCAGAAGAGATCTGCTAAGCCTGGTCAATAGGATATGGCAGTGACTGGTATGAGCATGCTCTCTCCCAAGAAACCATTTGGGCTCTTACTGCCACCACTGTGATTTAGGACAACATTTAACAGATGTCCATGCAGCTCCTACTGATTTTTCCAGTAGAGAGGGATAGCTGGGAATTATATGGACAAAGTTAGAGGCGATTCCATTCAGTTCTGATCACAGACAGAGCACATCACTGCTCCCTGTCTTTGCTTTGCAATCAATGCTGTATTTAGAGTTCAGAAGAGAAGAGATCCTATGGTTGTTTCCTGGCTTTATTCTCCTCTCCCTCCTTTTTTGCTGCAAGAACATCTTCCTTAACAAAATCATGCAGCCAAGTGTTCACAAGCAGGGAATTCCTGGACTTGCTGTTCCTTATAGCTCTCAAATTTATCTGAGTACATTGCCATATTTACCAGCAACACAGTGTAACCATGCAAAAGAAATCCTCTCTTCCTGACATGGTGTGCTAATGTACAGCCTGGCAGTTTTGTAGAGGCTCAGTGTTGAGAAATGCATGGGTGCCTAAAAACACGGACTAGCACACACTGCCATTTACAAAGCATCAGTAAGTTAAGTCCTGACTTCTTTAGACCTCACCTTCTGGTGTGACAGCACTTCGTTAGGAATGTTTTGATCTTGTTTCTTTGCTACCAATGGTCTTTCCTTAAAGAAAACATTCACTGTTCAGACCTAAATCTAACTTAGGCAGTCCCACATGCATCATCCCACGCTCCTGAGGTGGCTGGCTATCATCCTTCACTCGACTACAGCAGCATAACTCACTGCTAAGTGCTACAGGAAACTTTCCAGTACCAATTACTGAGCTACTGAAGCTTCTATTTTACCACACCTTTCTCTGCTGTTTTTAAGAGACTGCTCAGTTTGTATTCTTTAGACTGGTCCCATGCCAGAGAGTGAGTTTTATCACTTGCTCACAGCATCTGAAAGCCCTGAGCTGGTGGCTCACCATAAAACATCTAGGTCTGTAAGAACCACAGTCATTGCTTTCGGTGGAGTAAAACAAGTGTGTCAAATCCAGTTTACCTTCCAGAGAGCACCCCAAAACAGAACGATGAATACTGGGAGATGGGCTTGCTGATTGGTAGCAGTTTTCTAATTAATTAGTTAGTTAGTCATTAGTTAGTTCTCTAACTAATGACATAGCTTCCAATTTGTGACAGCATCACGACTCTGTAAGACTGTGGCTAACAAGCTCTGCTGCTAGAAGCTTTCCCCTTCATTAGTACAGGAGCTGGCACATTTCTCAAGATGCCTGCCCCACTTCTTGCTATGTTTTTATGAAGCTTGATTTCACTGTGTGCACACATACGTCTGCCCACCCTCCCACAGCCGAGCTCCCACAGCTTTCCCAAGAGGATTCAGAGAAGGAAAGTGACCCCACCGAAAGTAAGAAATTATCAAATGCTTTCAGGTTCTCTTCAGAGTGTGAGAGACTGGAAACCATGTTTGCTATGTACACGGCTCAAAAACTGTCTCTTTTTTTTTATCCATATCATCTTTATGTTTACAGTGGTGCCACTTTTACACTTAAAGATACCAAATAAAGTAATATTTTCCAGAAACAGCACATCAAAATTTTAAGAAAAATTAAAATCAAATACATGGTGATTTTATTTTTTTTTTCCTCATTAACTTTTTCTGCCTGAAGCCAGTGGCTGCTGCAGAGGAAGCAGCTGAGCTTGGTTCTGCTGACTTGCTTTTTATCCCACTCTCTACCTCCATTCTCTTCTACCGCTTCTGTCTTACCCAGCAGCAAAGCCCCAGTACCCACACACATCCCCTGCACTGTCAATATTTGGGTCTCTTCCCATGCCCAGCTAGCAACTGGGCTGAGGGGAAGCACGCGAGCACACGAAGCTGTAGTTAATTCTGTTCTGCGCACACAGTGACATGCCCACACACACGGCAATTAGTATATTGGTGGCTAAACAGAACAAGTAACTGTTGAATTTACACTATAGTTCCTCCCACAATGAAGTTAGTAATTTGCATCCTTCTAATCCAGCTCTAACTTACCAAAAAAAAAAAAGAAAAAAAATTGTAGAAAGTGATTCTTAGTTGTGAGATCTCTGCCCACCTTGGGCCAAATTGGCTCAGATGATGTCAGGGGTCTGGGACAGAGTATTTAATGTGCCTTGTCTCCTCCAAAATGTGGAGAGAAAGAAAAAGGAGAATGACCAGAACACCACTTTTGAACCAATGATTCGTACTTTGAAAGCAAAAACACCTAACAACGTTTGTGCTGAATTTGCTAATTTTGCTTTGTAGAGCTGACAGGCTAATAAAGAAAAAACAGAACAAGTAGATTTAAGCAAGAACAGACAATGAAAATGAAGGATCAGAGGAAGTAACAATATTTTGCAGATTTAAAGCTAGGTTGAAGCTCAGAATTAAGTAATTTTATTGTATTTTGATATTAAAAAATAGTTATGGTTCAAAGAGTCCAGTGAACGTCTATATGTCCATATTCTGTGAGCAGTTTATTTTCAGTGTCATGGCTGATGCAGCTCTCAAGAAGGGCCTGTAAAGTTTCACAGTCTGGTGCAGTGGACATTTCAGACAATAACAGAGAAAAAGAAAGAAAGAAAGTGCAGAGCTGCTTGTAGAAATAATGGATGAGAGAGCAGAAGCCAATACTTTAGGACCTGTGATCATTTTAGGAGGACAGTTTTGCTCCTGAGGAGCACGGCTTAAAAAAAAAGCAGAAGCGATTTTTTTGGAAAATGAGAAAGGAAAATGAGAAAGTTTAGTCACCAGTATGAGAAGGTCCTGTAAAAAGCTATAACAACATACAGAGAGAGCAGGAAAAAAAGTTGGTTGGGGAAATAGTGTGGCTGAAAAAGCCGGAAGATTTGAATATGGTTCAAATGAACTGTCATGACATGGCAGCTCTGTTGTGGCCAACCTCAGTGGGAATGGAAGGCAGAAAACTTCTTAGAACATGTTCACTTTTAAACAATGATAAGACTCATCTACTGGGGAGAAGAAAGGACAGGGGAGAAAACACCACAGGCAAAATTGGAGTGGTAAGAGAATAGAGGAAAAATCCTTAGTACCTTAGAAGTTAAGCACGACAGCACAATAATATGCCCTGAGAGCCAGTTGTTGCTAAGAACAAAGAAATGAGTTTTCTGTTCTTACTGTCATGAAGTTCTTTTCTTAGGGGAACAAGTCTAATCATTTGCTGTTACCCAATGCTACAACACCAACTGACAAATTAATGGTGCAGTTCTAACTACAGAGAGCAGATAAAGTGATTCTGAGCATTACACCCTTAGTTACATTAATTCAGCTTTCCAACAGGTGCTTGCTGCAAGACCTCAACTCTGCGATCAAATTTAAGTCTCACATTGGTAACTGAGCAGGGAAACAAGAGGTATTTTATCAGAGTGCCAGTTTCAGTATCTGTGGTACCTGGAGAAAAAAAAGAAAGCAAGGAAAACCGGATGGCCCCTGCAACACAGTGAAGGGAGGCTGAGGGGCAGAGTTGCAGTGACATTTATAAATACAGTGGTCTCAGAAGGGGAAGTCTAAAATACAGCTCTGGAACAGTCACATATAACCACAGAGATAACTGAAAGATGCTGAGTTTGACAAGAGGCTCAGCAGTTGAAAGGAAAATTGGGGAACGAAATAGAAGCTTTCGTGTGACAAACCAGTGGTTAGCTGAGCAATAGCACCATTCCCAAAGGATTAACAGGAACGTGCATCATGTGGGCTCTGCATGTCCTAGTAAAATACTGATTATCTGCTTGCAGGAGGCACTGCATTTGTTTTAACTCAGTTATTCTTCTGCAGTGAGAAAGAACAAAACATGCCTCTTGCAAACTGTTCAGTGACAATGTAATCTGTTCCAGGCAATGATTTCATACCCACCATTCAAAGCCTCAGACACAGCTGTACTCAGACTATCCAACTTCAAGGGGGTATTACTGTAAAATGAACGAGTTTTGCACCCAGGCCAAGAAAAATGGCAACATCCTGTTTGAATCCAGTAACCTGTAGTGTTCATAGTCATTAAAGACTAAGATGTTCCCTGAATAACAGGTACAGACCAGCAACCTCCAAACAAGCCCAGAGCTCTCCCTTTAAAGCGGAAACTCTGTCCTGAGGTCAAGTTTATCCTCCTAAATGCTGTCTGCTATTGTAAACCATGCAAATGGATGCTCAGCTTCAGCCTTTATAAAAAAAAAGATGCCAGGAACCCCGCAATTTCCACTGACAGTCCAAAACACAACTAAATGGGGAATTACTGTCTTGTTCTAATTGCACTGAATATGGCAAAAATAGCTTCTCTCTAATATTACTGGACTGTTTCCTGAGGAAATGAGAGTTACACAGACTTGTTATGAAAGCTTCTAAATTCCAACAACTTTTGTGAAAAAATAACAGCTAGATGGAGAAGAGAAACCCATACCAGCTGCTGTCCCTGGAAAGCCTGCAGCCAGCTGGCTCCCATGGACCAATCCATACAGACAACTCAGAATCCAGCTGCGGGCAGGACGCTTGCTGCCTTCTGTCCAGCCAGAGTTCAAGGCAAGGGAAGAGAGCTGAGGGCACAGGGGAGAAGGCATCTGGCAAATGAAGGAAGCCACCTATAAGTCATAACTAGAGGAAAGAAACTGGGGTTTACTGCAGAAGGGAAAGGGATGTAAAGCCAAGAGTGTGTGCTCACAGAACAACACGTTTGTATTGCAGGAATGGCTGAAGCTTTCCCCATCAAGCTTCCTGCTGCCAGGCACCATATGTGCAGAGACTCTGCATCAAGCCAGCAACACTTTGAACTTGGCAGAAAAATCAACACCTTATATTTTCAAAGGTCTTCAAACTCCAGTGAAATATACAAAAATCTCTCCATAACAACACATTTCCTAAAGCTACAGATGCAAACATACGAAGAGATAATTTTCAGAAAGAAACAGGACCTGGAAATCACTTGCTCAGGCAACAGAAATACACTGTGAGAACTGGTCATTAATCTAAGCAGATGTCTACAGTTACATAGGCTAGTAATGACCTAAATAGCACCTATAATGGAAACCCAAAGTGCTTTCAACCTTGTCTTTTCTAAAATACGGTTCTAAATCTGGTCTCCTAAATTGGGTCAAGCCTTCCACAACACTTTTTTTTTCCTGAGAATATATGGAAAAGGAACAAAGCCATTTTTAGGAAGAGGTATTTAAGTTAATATACTTTTCCATCCATCACTGTGCATAAGCACAAAAAAACCCGATTTGAAATAGGCTACTGCTGCCTTAAAAATTTAAAACTTGTTTAAGCTGCTTTTAATAAACTTCACTGAGTCTGTAGAAAGAACTCTATCACTCAGCTGTACATAGTCTGCCTTAATTCATGCCATGGATTACAATAACAATGCTATAATTATAATGACTGATGCACAGAGATTTCTGGCTCTATATCCAACCTTTGAAAAGACACTGGAATTGTGTTCATATAAAAGGCACTGTGCCTAATGAACACCAGCTACAAACAAGTCCACCAAGCCAAACAGAAAAGGAATAGCAATAGCTGACATGCATAATAGTAACTGACCTCTCTTGCTCCTGCTGAAACGTTAAGCCATTTTGAACACCAAACTTTTCATATGTTTACTGCAAGGCTTTCAGTAACAACCAGTACACCTTTCTCTCACTATAAGAAATTAACTTCTTTCTAAGAATGAAAGATACCCCCTGCCAAAGCCTTTAAATTTGACAATCTCTTGATTGTCCTGACAATCTCTTATAAAAAAGCTTGGTACGTAGTGGGTATTTTTGGCTTGCATATGTTGATTTAAATTTCCATTTCATTATGGGGTAGAAAATTTTAGAATTTTCCAAAGAGTTGTAAGCTGCAAAAAGATCCATAATTTCAAAATAGAAAGATGGGCGTGTAGAAGACCAGTGCTGCACACACTTCTAAATGACTCTCTCCTCACCCAGCAGAAGAGGAGCTTTGACACCTACTCATGAAATGACACACTGAATCCAGAACTGAATGCTCTCCTGCCATCAGTCTGGACACTGTGCTCCTTCCCTGCATGTCCCCCTGGGATTCCAAGGAAATTAAGACAACACCTATACCATAGGCAAGACAGAAGGTAGCACCAACTCTAAAGCCCAACAGCATGTTATCTGCTGAATCACAGACATGGCGATGAAGTCTAAACAGCAGCACCGTTAAAACTGTGACATTTATCACGTTGTGCTATCTATCTTTAAACAGAGTATTTGTTGAAGCTCCTAAAATTAGAAGGGAACACACTGCAAATACCATGGTAACTACTTGGCATGGTAAATCAAGGTCCTTAAGGCTCCCACACAGACTTACTGCTATTGTGACTAGAGTTATTCAAATGGCACCTAAGCATACTTACTACTTACCAAGCAGCAATGTTACCTTGGATTAAACTAAGAATAAAGTCAAGGGCTTACTAGCCCAAAATAGCACTAAGATTTTTCTGACGTTAATGAGTAGCTCAAAACTGCTTAAAAATAATTTTGTTTGTACTGTACACTGCAAAGACAAAGCTGCGCTGATATAACTCTGATTTTAAAACACAAACAAATTGCATTTTGCAGAGAGATCAACCGCCAAGCAGTTTAGGGAAGAACAGGGAAATAAAAGAAGGAAGGTAGGAGATGGTAAGAAGGAAGAGCTTACACCTTAAAGGAAATAAAGATCTTTGAGATCAAATGAAATCATCCAGAATCTTCAGAAAACGCTTGCTGGATTTCATGTCTCCATTTTGTTTTAATAACACGTTCAATGACAAATTGAGGGTACTGTTTACTTATTCAATAAAAGCAGGATGGAACAATCTATTCTGAGTGTAGCTCATATCTAAAGAATTGTGCCTCCGCTCTTTGCTTTCGATTCAGACATCAATACCTTGGTCATCTTGAAAGCTCCCTCAAGAAACAATGACTCCCTCAAGTTATTGTTAAATTGATTTTCCAAAACTGAAAGAAGAGACTGCTGGTGTGACAGATAACTGACAACTAATTACCTTTAAATTTTGTTGCCAAACACCAGTAGCAGGTCACAACAACATGTCACAGGAAGTTTGCTTAGTCTTTTACATGAATTTTACTCTCATATTACAAAGAATTTTGTTAGCCAGGAACAATAGTCGCTGACTTAAATATTTTCCTTTCTTTCTAGCATTCTCTAGAAACATCAATATAAAAGTGTTCAGAAGGCAGACAATTTGTATATACAAAAGGAAGACAGATGGGATAAATAGGTGTGCACTACATACATTGTAAAAGATGTCAACCCTCCACACAAACACACACACACAGAGCAAAAATAGAACCATCCCAGATTACAGGTGATGTGGGAATGCATTCTGACAGAGAAGACATAGCTGTCAAAGCATAGACATGTACAAACAGGTAAAATGGGAGTGAGAGTCAAGAGCACTCACAAGTAAAACTTCTCTTCCCATACAGGGTTCAGATTCCCAAAAATCGTTTTTGTCCTCTTCTTTGTTTTACCCACTTGAACGGTTACATACGGATCGCTGGACCCAGTCTTGTCTTTGGCCTGCAGACCCTGAGCACACACCACTGAAAGGAAAAGAGAAGGGTTACCACCACCATGCAACAAGACAATGTGGCTGAACACCATGTGAAGCAGCAGCTCATAATGGCCAGAGAAACAGGAATATCACTCATGAGAGCATTTCTGATGAGCCTCAGCTTATGGCGCACTACAGTGCCTGCAGTAGCAACATCTCCATGTGCTACCTGTATGTACACTGAGCAGAAGGAGACACAGGTCAGAGGAGCCCTTCCTCTCTGTTCTCCCTACCTTCACACCAACTGTCTCTAACTTCAGGTTCCCGAGTGAGACCAAGAGAACCCATGACTCCCTCACTTACCGGTGATGGTGATCTTTGCTGACCATTTTGAGGTGCCATCGAGCACACTCTGCTTCACTGTCTTCATCTGCTGCGCATGTGTCATTTTGCTCTCACAAAACACATCTCTGATCAAGTCAAAGATCTCTGGCTTGTTCCGCTCCCGGATTTTCATGCGATCCTTCATTGCCATGATGAAATTCTGGGTTCGGTCTTCAGCTCCGTGCTTCGAGCTCTTCTCTGCTGCTCCTGTGCACCAGGAAACATGCAATGCTCATCAGAAACAAACAAGCACAAGATCGTGTTTCACTGTCTGGACAGCAGGATCAAAGCTATGAGTTACCCTCCACATCATGGCTCTTGCTATTTTACACTCATTCCCCCCACTTTCAACATATGCACAGTGAATCGGGACCATTTGGAGTTGAGAGGGGATAGTTCCTCTATAATCCAGGATCAGATTGCTCTCCTGACAACAGGCTGATTTAATACCCTTACAGCTGAGGAAGACTTAGAAATGAGGTTCTTACATTAACAGCAGATATCAGCATGCCCCCTGCTCTCCTCATCTTGCTTTGAATAAATAAATCCCTGCTTGGGGAAGTGCTAAGAAGAGGACATAGGACCCCCATTACAAACAGTATCTATGAGCTTGTCTCAAAGCTGCACTTCAGCACCACTGAAGAGAAGTTCAGAAGGCTCAACACTGTTGGCATTTCCTACCCACGTGCGCCACACGACTCCCTGTTCAGCACAGAGTCACTGCAAGTCTCTGTCTCATTTTGCCTGGAACCACTCTGTTTGGATCAGGCATCAAGCTGCAGACACACAAAGTGCCTCTCTGGATGCCACTCTACTTTATCAATTTGTATGGAGACAACTCAAATCATCCATTTCTAGAATTACACAGGTATATTAACTACAACAAATACCTTTAAGGTAGCAAATTCAATAGTTAAAACCTTGAGCCATCATAGGCATGGGGCACTAGTACAGTATCCAGCAGCTGGAAACACAAGAGCCAGGTACAGAGTCTGTAACTGCATAAGTATTCAACTGGATCTGGAAAAAAAGAACCCTTGGACGCTTCCATACTGCTTACAAAATTTAGAAGTTTATAACATTATGAGATAAGACTACTCCCACAACTGACTGCTTCCTACTCAATTTTGACAGTCATTTTTACTGTCAAAATTTAAAGACTGACTATTGTGTCAGATGTGAGACATGCATTAATGAAAGCACTGACATGAGCTAACAGAGCAGATAACTCAGGTGTGAAATGAAAAACAGGAACACAAGATTGCACACTGCCTCTCTACCCACTGTCTGCAGCAATTTCAAGTTATGATCTTAAATCAGATTAAGTTAGAATGCTACAAAAGTCTCGTGAACACATTCAATCATAATCCTTCTCTTTAATGTACCTTGCTTTTGCTTGTTTTTCTTCTCCAGGATAGTTTAATTAAAGTAAGCTTAGTCCTAGAAAAGTTATTTTCATTCAGATGTTCACCAAATTTAAATTACCTTAAAAAATATGTATTAAAGCAGGTATAGGTGTGTGCAAAGGGAGCCACCAATCACAAAGATACATAAAACTGTTTTCTTCCAGAAGAAGTGGGCAAATATGATATCTGGAGCACCTTTAATATAAGGTATTACAGTTTTGCATATGAAACTGTTTCAGCAGGTAGAGACTAAATATGAACAAAATGTATATTTACACTCACACAGGACCCCCAGCAGGACAACATAACAGGCAACCTTGTCAGCAGGTTGTTGTCAACAGGGTGCCCAGTGACTAGTGCTGCCTGAAGACACCCATGTCTAGGGCCCTCACTCTAACACCTTTCATCATGACTCAATTCACTTCAATGAAGAAACAAAACTCTATTATAATTTCCACCATCCACACCAAAAAGAGAACAAAAACACAGTTTGGAAAAAACTGTGGCCGCTGAAGTGTCAGAAGTTCATTGAGGACACTGCGTAACAAGGCATGCTATTAAGGACCTGGGTGTAAAACAAGCCATAATTTTACATTACCTGAGTATTTTTTCATTTCTCTTGCTAGAGGCTTGATGTTCAGTATTTAATTTAGTACAATAAAATGTACATGCCCCAGAGTTTCCTGTTGTTGGCTTAAGATGAAATGAAATCAAACACTGGAATTAATTACGCAGTCCCTGCTGTTTCTACTCACCGGTGATGAACCTAACATTTATTAAAGGAATATGAAACCAAAATTATACCAGGGGCTATACTTTGAACTTCAGATAAGAAGTGCTATTCAGTTTTAACAGAACTAAGTCTTCTGGGGATGGAGGTAGTAGACTCTATACTGTATATGCAGAGCTACAGAAAATTACTGGGAAATCAGGAAAGGCCAAACTGAACAATTTGCCTTTCCCGGCTGGAATTCTGAAATCTGTTATGATCCAAAGAAACCAGCTGTGCCCTGACCTTTCTGAGTTTAAAGAAATTAAGAACCTAATTCAAACATTAAGAGTTTCTGTTATGCATGAGAGGAATGCTCCATTTCTGAATAATTGTTTAAATAAATTACTAGCCAGGCAGCTTGTGAATATAAATGTTTCCCTGTCCATCAGTGAGTTGGGACAAGAACTACCATAGTTCTGGGGTAGCATGACCTGCATCACTGCCTTAATACGAACACCCCAGAAGCCTCAAATGGTGCTTTAGAATGCAAACTTGGACAAATGGATGAATTCTAGTTAAAAACAAGCTTAACATCCCCACAACCTGCAGATACCTGGCACAGTGGATTTATCCCTCTGCAAGCCTAGCAGCAGTCCAGGGCACCCTGGGTTGCAGGACATGTAAGCCATGTCACAGAGACCCCTAGAGCCCTCTCTTTAGTCACCTCCAAGGCTTGGCTCTGCCTTCAGAGGACACGCTGCTTCCCCACTCTGCCCAAATAATTTGCACAGATATGGCAGCTCCATTATTCCTTCCCTGATCGATCTCTCCCTGAGCTGCAGACACCTTATTTAACAATTCAGACTAATAAAGAACAGAGAATGTCTGTTCTGCTGTGTCAACAACACACTTTTAATTTTAACATCTGCTTCTTGGTACAAAACCAAGAGAATTTCCAAAACAACCACTGCGGGACTAATTAACTATGATGTATGTGTTTTAAACCCAAAACATGTCATTATACTGAATGGCAGAGGATTCTTTTCCTGGTGTTGGACTAGGATTGTGTTTCTTCAAGCTGCAAAGAGGGTTTTGGCCAGTGGATCAGCTTTTCAAGTCCTGTGAATAGCAACTGACAGGCATCTGAATTTACAAGGAATGTGTACAGTACTACAGAAATGGTTCTGGGTTTTCTTTCTCTCTCCCTTTCTAGGACTGAAGGATGAGTGAATTTATGACTGGAAACAGAAGGCAAATATGTCTATATTGGGAATTGTATTGATACAGCTATTAGTAAACCACCAGTGCTGTTATTCTATGCTTTAACAAGAAAAAGTCAAGAAAGCAACACTGGCAGGATTGAAGGCAGCTGTTCAGTAGGCGGATAATGCTTAGAAATTATATATTCCTGAAACTTAAAATAGATATTCAAGTTTCAAATAAAGGTATCCCTTCCTCCCTCTGTGCAAATATTTTCCTACATAGAACTTTGGGAGCAAACAAATGTTCCTCAACATGGTGTCTAATCATCATTCAACCCAGAAGCCAAGATGATCATCACAGAGTGACTTAATCAGTCTCACTAACAGTCCACTCACTGACCTGGTCTCAGGACTGCAGCCTCTGAATTCACAGTGCAATACATACAAGTTTCTCACCCAAAAAGCAACAAACACACCTGCCCTTCCAGTCATGAGTCAAAAGCACTAAACATGTCCAGAGGTGAACCCAGAAGTCAAAACAGTTCAAAAGCAGGGTATTTGGTAATGTAGTCCTGATGGCTTGTGTGAACTTCTCCAAGGTTTAGCTAACTACAGATTTCATGTTCAAGAGTAGTTTGAAGCTTGAGATCTCATTTCCTCACTTTCAAGACCTCCAGAGGACCAGATTCTGTTATCCCAAGACATTTTCTTTTCTCAGGTTTAACTGTAATCTACTGAGGACTAGATTAGCATAACTACAAAAAACACCCAAGACACAATTATAGACACGGATTACTATGGCTTTTCAAAAGCTAGCCCTGAACTGTACAGGCCTCTTTTACTGGGATCTTGCTAGCATAATGTCCTTCCCTTCCACACACTTCACAACTACTTCTATGCATTTGTTCCTTGGTATCCTACACATCCATCCCCAAATTTACTCTTCCTTTGATACCAACGTTGCCCAACCCACTCTGATTTAGTTAGTACTACACCAGTGCTCAAGGCAAGAGATAAAATTCCTTTTCCAAAACCTTTGCATGCTATGGGGATGTTAAAGATCATCCTTCTATCCATTTTCAGCCAAGCAAGAAAGGAAATTATCCATATAGCAGATATTTCCACCACTTTCAAAAACAGCAGAAGGCTAAAAAGAGAGTACCATCCCTTGAGCAAGTATTTATGAGCTTATGGTAAAAAGGTAAGAGCCCTATCATCAGAATAATAACTTCTCAGTGCCTACAATACTGTAAACCAGGTGGCTGGTTCCAGTTTACTGCACTTCAGACATCACCAGTTCATGGAACAGCCCCGCTGAACCAGTCTGCAAATGTGTTCTGATTCAAATTGCAACAAAGCATTGCTGAATTTGAGTATTTCATCAGTGCAGCCCCATATGTTTGTTGAATGTATCAGATACTCAGTTTCTTAAAAATATGGAGAGCAAGAAAAGTACCCTCAGAAGAAATAATCAAACTTAATTCTAACAGACTTGGGGAAAGAGATATTTTATTTTCCCCAGAAAGATATGAAGGAAAGAAGATGAATAAACAGCACATTTTGATTCTAAGGAATGAAACTCCAGGTGTCTATCAAAATTTTAAGCTATAGACAACAGAAATATATTTGTAACCAGCCAGAAAATTCATTTTACTCCAATGTAACATTTTCTGGAAGACTCACAAAGATTGAAGTGAAGATGTATCCTGAGGCGTCAAGGTATAATCAACAGAATTGTATTTGTTACCGGTCTGAAAATTCATTTTACTCCGTTGCAACATATTCTGGAAGCCTTAAATAGACCTAAGTGAAGATACGTCCTCAGAATGTTTGGGGTTTTTTGCCAACAGCAACAATAAAGCTTCTGTTAGGAAAAAAATCCCTCCTGAGTTCAGTAAACAAGAAAGTTCAGTCTTGAATTTATTGGATCTCTAAACTGCTGTTTGTCCACCAGAACCGCTATTTCTCATTCCTCAAGCACAGACTATGTTCTTCAAACACATATTGAAAAAAAATTAATTTATCCAGTTTCTTCTGGCTTGTTGGGTTCCAGTTAGAAGGATTTTAGCATGAACATGCCAAAGCAAAGAACAGAGTTGCCTGCAAATGTCTTTTAATAGATTTCTAGTACTGATAACAATTGTTTTCCCATTTCAGAAGCACGTTCACATATGGACTCCACCATTTTCTTCATCTCCCAGCACCGTCCTCTACCTTCTTTGTCTTTTAATTACACAATTACCATCTTCAGTTTGCTTTACATCTCTGTCCCAGCTAATTATACACTCTACACCCGCAGTGGGTAATCCTGCAGACCCCAGTTCACAGTTTCTCTATCTTCCTTGTTATGATGCTGGACAGATTACAAATAACTCTGTAAGTAAAATTTTTGCTTGGTTGGGTTTTACTTTTCTACATGATTCACATGTTTTAAGCCCAATGTATTCTCAGTTGTTTCCTCTCTGTTTCTATAACTCTGCACGATAAAGTATCTTGAGTTTACATTCAGAAAGAAAATGTGAAAACATCTGCAACCCTCTGAATAAAATAACAAGTTCTTAATGCTTTGCCAAATATGAAAAGTAGAGTAATTTCCAGTTGTTTCTTCTATTTCATGGAAAAACACAGACTTATCGCCATCATCACATCCCACAGTCCATTGCATAAGCTTATGTAATTACAACTGGAGACTAAAAATCCTTCCCCCATGGTTATTCTTCAGAGACTGTTTCAGAGACTCCCTGTTTTCAGGGCGTCTGAATCACTGAAGTTGTCTTCTACTTCTACCTTTAATTTTCTTACAGCAAATTTAGCCAATGTTTGGGTTTTGGTTTTTTTTTTTTTTGTAAACAGGAAGCCTAAACAGACCATCTTTTTCCCCCCGCTGCTCATGTCCCTCTTGCCTGACATGCTGCAAGCACAAACAAGGATTAAACCAATCCACACTGCCGGCTATGAAACATCTACTGCTCAGAAAGGCTTTAGGCCATGGACATCTGTAAGGTGTAAGAGCAAGCCAGCATCATAGCAGGTGCCCTACATGCACGTCTTACACTTCTGCCATGGGCTCCATAATATCCTCTCAGAAACATTCTATCAGGACAGACCTTGTATGCCTATTTTTACTTTTTTGAAAGAGCATGATTCCTGTCCTCCTGTCCCACACTGCCAAGCCTCTCTTTTGAAAGATTAACAAATTCATACCATCCTCTCTCAAGACATTCTCATACTTTCTCCCTTACCACTGAACTCCCTCCAATACCCATCCCAGACTGAAGTCTCCCTTCTTGAATATGGATAGCCACAACTTTTCTCTGCAGGAACATATTTCCTCTCAATTATTAGCTATTTCTTAAATTGGGGGGGGGAGGGGAACGGGGGGTTTCCTATTGTTTTCAACTTTATGATTACCGCTCTGTTCAAAAGCTTTGTGCCTGTTTCCTCACCCTGCTGGTGAAAACCTAATTTTCCTCTGCTCTGGGTAGCATTTTCCCCATACTGAGATATCACAAATCCCTTGCAACATTACAAAATCCTGGGTATGCAACAGATTCTGTCAGAAAACTAATATATGACTGGATTACATTCTCCTGGACCAAAGGCAACACCACAGCTCTTTGCTTGGTCACAAAAAGGTCGCAACAAGCCAAGGTGCCAATGATGCAACAGTTCTAATGCTCTAAATTGACCTTGCAGCCCTTGAAGACAAATCCAGAAACACTAAGCAACTGAGGGACAGAGAAGTTCTGCCAGTGTCTGTCAGATGTGTCTTACAAATAAGCCATTGCAAACAGTCCTAGTCCTAACTATGACAAATTTAAGACTCTGCACACATCAAAAATACAAGTACAAACAATATCCTTTTGGAGTGTTAAGAAAAGCCATAAAGAAAAAAAAAAGTGATCTATGATCCACTGGTATCCCCTGCTGGATCATCCAGACTGGCTTTCCCAAACAACTACAACCTGAGGCAGATACAAGATTCGACTTTTATATTCCTATAACTCCTAAATGCTCACAGCATTTGCAATAAGTCTGTTTACATTTCAGAAACTTTCCTGATTTCTTAGATTTAGTCCATCAAGCTGCAATGACAAGAAAAGCAGGAGTGAACAGAAACAGCCCCACCTTCCTACTCAAGATTTAACACATATGGCACATATTCCATTTAGACCAAGATATTTTGCTCTCAAGCAGGAATATAAATTTGAGACCAAATTAAGAACAGTTTTACAAGCAAACAAAAATAACGGGACCAAGGCAGATGTCTAAATGAATACTTTTCTCTCTCTCTTTTTTTTCCTCTTTAACCGAATTTCTTTTAAAGTTCTCCCTTGTTTCTGTAAGGTGTCATTTATTCTGCAAAGTCACAAAGCTCCTTGAAGAGATGGCTTAGTTTTTTACACCACAGAAATAAAAAAAACCAACAAAACAAACAGAAATGCTACTAGGAAGATGAAATACTGCCCATAGACCCAAACACCACCTCTGTATCTGACCCACCACTTCTGCTGACTCAGGCCCAGGTTCTCAAAGTAATTCAGCCAGGAAGACCTACTGTTAAAAAGACAAAACACTTGCCCGATCTGCGCTTTAAACAGAGAATTCCAGCTTAGTTATGGACTCTTATCCCCTAAGCAGGAACTCAGTGCTGCTCTGAAGAGCTTAAAACAGTGGCACAGGCTGATGGTTGGAACAAGCAATGATGACTGGGATACCAGGGCAGGGGGGACAGAACAAATGTCAGAATATTCACCCTCACCCCCCCCAGCCCACTGCCTCTCTTCCATGCAGGATATGTTAGCAGACACACCACCTGACCTGACAAAAAGAGAGTAAACAAAACAAACAAACAAGAAGTCAGCCAAACCCAACAACCAGAGGTGAAAGAGTCAAGAATTAAACCTTCTTTTAAAAGCACATCAAGCATAATTCTGCAAAGCTCTTCTGCATCACTGGCGTCTGTGTCCACAGGGCGATGGAGGTAGGCTCAGCCCAAGGGCACCTTTCCAGAAAATACAGTCACTTTAATAACTGCAGCTTCACTGATCCCTGAGATATCACCAGTACATTTAGGAAAGCTCTGGCAGCACTTCTGGACAGCCACACTCCACTGGCCACTACTCACTCTGTAAGCAGTCAGCGTTGAGCAAGTCTTGGCACTTCTCATGGCACTTGACTCCACATTCCCCGCAGCGCATTCCCTGCCGTGCGATACCCCACAGCAGCCCCTCGCATTCGTAGCAGTACGTAGGAGTTGTGGCTGTCCACACCTCAAAGTTGTGTGGGGTTGTACAAGAGATGGGGTAAATTAAGGCTTGCAAGGTCTTCTTATAGACATGAGATTTCTGAAAGGCAAGAGTACACGTAAACCCACATCCAGGAAGGTGACTGAGCCTATTTTTGCTGGTTAATACATGAATTTTAAAGAAAAATGGATGAGGGGTGCAATAAATCTACAAGGTAGACAAATTTATCAAATGTATACAAGAGGTGTCAGAGGACACCCTTGCTCTTCCAAAAACATCTCTCCAGGCATTTAAAAATGTGGAAGAGGTTGAAAGACAAGAATTAAGGTTTGCGGACAAGGAACATCTTGCATGAATCAAGTTTCACACACTGTCCCCCACAGCAGATAGCACAGGGAAAAATGGTGAGATTACTGAGTTCAACACTCTCAGGCATGTGGTGTGACTCTTGAGGTGTCCTGTGCAGGGCCAGGAGTTGGACTCGATGATCCTTCCAACTCAGCATGTTCTGTGATTTTATGGTTCTATGTTTTTCGGCATTATATTGATACGTTTAATGTTATTTTTTGCATGTTTAGTTTCATTATACAAACGATACAGGAAGCCTTGCATCTATATTTCTAGATTTCTGTGAAGCTGGCTCTGCAACCCAGAGAGTCAAATCCCCATAATTTGCTTACTAAAAGTTAATAGAAGCCAAGCAACCCTCCCAACTTACCAGCTCTTCATCTTTGAGAGATGTTCTAGTGGCCATTGCTGAGGTAATTCCGGCTTTCCGGGACTGAACCAGTGACTAAGGACGAAGAAAGTTTGTTATTCACTACCAATATTTAGGAATGCAATGGCACTACATGCCCAGAGATGTGAGCAAGTGGACTCTCTCATGCCAGACATCAAACTAGCAGTCTACTGCATTCAAGTTGGTTTCTTAAAATGACAGCTCACATATCAGAAGAGTCAAATGTATATTCTGAAAGGTCTTCAAACTTGTTTTTATCTCCCCCAAACCAGTCTAAATCTAGTAAATTTTTGTATGTTTCTCTGGTAAGAACTGTCAAATAAACCTGGGTTCCCATCTTCACTTCTGTGTTCTGGTAGCAATAATAACTCCTCTATTGCCTAAGGTCACCACAGGAGACTCACTTTTCTATATCTAACTTCATTCATATCCAAAAGGACATTATTTCGTCAGTTTTACAACACACACAAAACCCCAAAATATGACAGTAAAAAGATGACAAATAACCAGGATAAAAAAAAAGCGGAGTGGGTTGGGGGCAGAGGTTTGAATGTGCTGGTGTATCACATTCATTGGCCATCACTGAACACAGTGAACTGCATTTTCCCCTCAAAGAACTGCCTTTCACATCCACTCTAATGCTGTTTTGCAGCTGTGGACAGCACAGGACAGTGCCTTTGCAGGACTTCACAGTGGCATACACGGGATTTCTGCAGCAAGCCACTCCGGTTAGATGAAGGCAGAGGAGGAAATTAAAGGTAGCAGCATTTGCTTTGAAATCATCAAACTGTGTCAAAAGGCTCCATTTATGCTCTGCTTTATGCTGTTTGAAGACAGACTGAAAAAGGTCATTCTCCCAGTGATGGAGCGGGACAGAATGCTGGATACACATGCACTGCAATACTGCAGGTTCAAAAAGAAAAGAAGTGAAAGGGAAATAAGGTAAAATAATTTGGTGGGGGTTTTTTTGGTGAAGACTTAATGGATAGGCTTTAGCTTCACTTACCATGGCCTGTGAAGAGAGAGAATGAAAGCGTTCAAGGGAAGTAACACAAGTTAATGCCATTATTGCAGAGATTTAAGATACAAGCAGTTAGTAGACACATACTAAGCTTCCCATGCATAAGCTGGCAGAGAAAATTGCATGCATCTTCTCACATGAATTACAGGATATGGAAACTTTGGTCTTTCAGCTGTTACAGCATTTCTCTCAAGTATGAAATTGCTACGTGTATTGAATACAGCCAACAGAAAACCATTTGTCCTGCAGAAGCCTTATTTCACCATATCATACAAGCATATGAAACTTGTCCTCATTACTCGCTTGGTTCTCGTGCTTCCTCAGTGCAGAAGCCTACTGGCAATATTGCAAATAGCTTTTAAAATCCAAGCACATATGCTCGTTTATCTATCCTCTGAAATTCCAACCCTCTGGTGAGTCGCCAAACCTCACATGGACATTATAACTTTCCCTAAGGTATGTGATTTTTAGGAAAACGCTTAAAAATAATGCAGGCCTGAAAATAATCAAATATTTTTTGTAGAATAACAAGGAAAAAGAACGTGAAAAATACCTTCATTCTGTCAAATGAAACTACCTACACAACTGTAGCTCGTTCTCACTGAGATTTTTTCAAGCACAACTCCTAACCCTTTAGCACAAGAATTAATTTAACAAAATGGGAAACCTTCAGCTTCTTGGAAGCGACAGAAACCATTACCATACACTGAAAAAGTAAAGCCAGCTGCGCTAATGGCTATGTGGCAGAAGAGAAACAAACAAATCTCTTACCAGATCACTGACAAGTGGAATTGGCTTTTTTTTGCGTAGATCGGGCATGCTGTCAATGCCATAGAGACCACCTGCAGGCCTGGAAATTCAGGAGGGAAAAAAAAAAAAGATTCATTAATTTAGGGTTGAGAAGGGTGAAGAGGGGGATGCTTTACTGGAGGAATAAAAATCAGCCAGAAGATTATACTTAAGAAAGTGTAAAGTTAATGCTAAAAACGATTAAGTGTTTATCTTCTTCACGCACAATAATCCAGACATTCCTGCCTGGTGTTGGTGGTTAGGAGGGAGCATGTCAAAGAGGATCAGCCCAGGGGCAAGATGCTGCTACCCATCTTCTGATTCGAGGCTACAACATAGTTAATCCTGGCCCTTGAGGTCCATATAATTATTAGGAAAAACCTGACATCTGAGGATAAAGGAGATTATTTTTATTTCTATAAAAGAGACCATTTGTGGTGCTCAGCATTTCAAGCCATCCAGACCTGTACACCCAAGAGCTGCCATTTGCTGATGGAAGTGGCAATGGAGCAAAAGAGCCATTATCCCAGCAACAGTCAGAGCCTGATGAAATAAAACACTATAATCTGCTTCCCACCTGATGATGCCAAATTGGATAAGTATACCTGGAACCTGCCGTTCACTGGTAACACCACATGGATGTAATCCTGTACTTGAAGCAGATCTATTAATTCAGCTTAATGGCCTCAGCAAATGCATCCATCTGCAATGAATTTAGACACTGCTTTTTGCTAAGGCTGGAAACAGAGCACACACTTCCCTGCTGTGACTCCATGCAACAAACACTCAGCCCACCAGGCAAAGCCCCTCTCACTGTCTCTCTCACCTTTCCCAGCTCCACGCTGCTCTCACACCTTGGTAACATTAGGAATATGGTTCCTGAGGCCTTTTATTTGACTTACAGAGACTGTAAGGAACCCTCTGTCTCTCCATTCTTACTCATTTGTTTTCACCCCACACAACACTGGCTTACACCTTTTGGCATTTGTATGATAAAATGGATAGCCCTTCTAACCTGTTTGTTTTGCTGATTTGGCACACCTGATCCAGCCAAAATGCTTTAGGACACCACAATTACAGGAAAAAGGAATATGGGACAAACTGTTCTTATCGCAATAAAAACCACACATAGAGTTACCTTTCCTAACAATCTAGGAAATCAAACTGCCACTACAAATTTGCATTTGCTATGAAAATTGGGAGGCTGGTAAGTGACAAGAGGCAACCCTCAGAAAGCAGGACCTACTTGTTAAATACAGCCAAAAGTAAAAAAACAAGAAAAAAAAAAAAGAAATCCAGGGTGACCATAACAGCATACATAACAGCAGGCCATGCTCGAGGATAGATGAGGCTGTCACGACACAGACCAGCACAAGGCTGTGCCAGAGAGGAAAACAGTCTATTATTACAGAAATGTGAGACAGAATTGCAAAAACACAATTGACTTTTTCGATGGGGCATGAGAGGGTGACATGTCCGGGCCAGGGCTGAGCTGACAGCTGCTGCTGGCTGAACGAGCTTGGTGGGAAGGTGAGCAGTCACGTGTAACTGCGCAAACTGTGCTGGCTCCACACGCAGGATGAGTCACATTTGCACGGCAACACAGCCCCTCTGTGCTCCTGACACACCACCTGCAGTCGCTGGGAAAGGAGGCAAACTCAGACACGAGAAAGGTGGAGGTTTACAGCAGTTAACTGAAACTACTGAAATATTTGGCCAAGAATGAGAACAGTTTTCCCAACACTGGAAATCCTTACAGCGAGGCAACACTATGTTTTTACTACAGGCTGTCCTCGTTTCCAATACAGAATTCAAGAAAAACTTTTTGCCCAAGTTACACTGCCATGATCCCTTCTGACATATAGAGAAATCTCTCACCTACATCAAGAAATAAGAGATATCTGCACAGTGTTTATATTGCCAGAAATATTACTGCCAGACTTACTGGGATTAAATATGGAATTTTGTCTGCTGCCCTAACATTACAAATCCTTTCTGATATCAGTGATACTTTTTCAGGGTAAAATAGGTGTCATGGAAGACTACTCAGATAATGCCACAAATCTCAGCATTACTTAAGCCACAACACAGCTTATTGATAAGTTGAGGTCAAAGATTTGTGTCAAATCACTTAAATTATGAAAGCATATACAAAATAGAAAGGGAGAGTCTATAAGCTGAAAAGATGCAACAAAATGATCACAAGTAATAATCCAGAGTCAGTGCTCCTGCTAAAAGTCAATTGCAGAGTTGCAAAATTACACTTATTTTCTACATGATTTCCAATGTTGTTCTTTTTTCTAATTCAATTGAAAGGAAACTGTGATACTCTGACATTTCCCAGGAAAGAAAAAAACATTAAAATTGCATGTTTTATAAGTTCAAAGTTGAGCCCATACAAATTATTGTGCTCGAGAAACATGTCCAGTTACAACTCGGTTCCTTGCAAATATATTTTTGCTTGATTGAGGTTTATGAGAGAACCAGTGGTAGGCCAGGATGACAAACATTTTTTGAAAGGTGCTTGCACTTGTCACTGAAGGAACAGTTTCTTAGAACACAGACAGTTACGCACTCAGACGACATGCTTTTAGCTTGTTAATATACATAAACAAACAAATAAATAAATGAATAGCAACAATTCTTAATTTTCAAAAGTGTTGTGCTTTCAGCTATCTCAGTCTCTTTATTCAAGCACAATTTCTACCTTGCTTAATAAAATTAGTGTTTGCACAGACAGAGGAACTGACAGTGCTTCAAATATGTAGCTTTATATGTAGTAGGGTAACTCTCCTCTGCAGTGACTGTAATATTTATAGCATTATTATGGAGAGCTCTATTGAGGAGTGAATAGCATTTCTGTATGAGAAGATGATATGCACTAATAAATAAATTATATAGATATGAGATATTACACCCAGAGACTGATCCATAATACCAATTGTGCCTTTTTTTGAAGTGATCTCTCCAAACCCAGTGATTACAGACAGGGAGCTACTGTTGCATTATTCTAAAAGTGAAAGTACCTTGAAGCGTGTATTCATCTTTTAATACAAGTTTTATCACACAGAAGCTTCCGTTAAATCTTGAAAATTTAAGCAAGCAAAGGTGGTTTGCAATGATAGAAGATGACTACTTCCTTCAAAGGACACCACTACTCTAATCTTTATATTGAAAGAACAAACAAAAATGTTTAAATATACTTTGGGGCTAATAAGCCACAAGGCAGCTAAGGGTGGAATTAAAAGGTTTACCACCCACAACCACCTTCTCCAGAAATCCCTTGCATGGGGAATACAGTGAATATGACAAACTTTTGTCAAAACCAAATCAGCCAGACTGTTTTGTTACATCTTGCATAGAAAGGAAAAAATTACAGACGAGAGCAAACATTGGCTTGAATAGACAAAACACATTTTTGAGTATTTCAGGACTGCAGGTGTATTCATCTTTCAGGCTGGGGACTCATTTTGTGTGCACGAACCAATAAACTGAGTACACTGTGTCCATGCTAAAGTGAGAAGGTGCTGCTTATAGTTACTATAAATCACTGTCTTCTGCTCCAGCAAATTGCCAGTTCTCCAGCAGTGTGCTCACCCAAGTCCTGGGCTCCTTGGGAAAGCACAGGGTTGCTAGGCAGCTCCAGGCATCTGCAGGTGATGCTTTGTGGGAATACCAACACTGAAGAACAATAACTCCAAAAAAGCAGGAAGCCGTATAATGAAGCCTCTAATTTAACTTCACGTTTTATTAGGGAAGCTTCCTTCAGTAGTACCAGAATTAACTTAAGTGTGTAGCAAGACAACCTCTTGCTGAGATTTCAGGGCAAATCTGCTGGTACTGACTGTCAGCTCCTAATGAGCGCCCCACCACCAAACCGAATCACCCTTGTCGTGTACCAGGCACATAACTGATCAGCCTGTAAAATGTGTCATTGTCTTTTTTTTTTTTCCCAGAGGATTCTAGGGAAGCTACCATGCTGGCACCTATTATGCAGAGTGTCATGCTGAAATTACAATCAGGATCTGTCTGCTTCATTTGCTGCCATTGTGGAGAGAATTCCCGACCCCTCACTCTCATCTGTACAAATCAGGCATGATAATCACTGCTTTAAAAAAATACGAATTGCAATGATTTCTAGAGTTAATGCAGTTTTCACTACTATAATGACCATAGAAAACATTGCAAAGACAGAACACTTCCCCAAACCTACCTTTTCCTTCTAAGAGCAAAAGACACAGCAGCCTTTAAGAGCTACTCTTTCAACCTCCTGGTGCCACGAGTGACTGATTTAGGAAAAACAATTTCATCCAGACCACTCTGAGGTGCTTAGTAACAATTATTTAATCCTACTGCCATAAGCACCTGCCACCAATACATTACAGATTATACATTGCAAGTATAACCTTGATTTTAACCACAGTTCTCAAAGAGCAGCACAGCCACCTCCAGCTCCTTAAGAGCAGACTGAAATACAGCAGCAGCCTAGCTCTAAGTGAGGTTTGGCCACTTAATTACTTCATTTAAAACACTAGAAATGCTGTTTTAACTTACAGTGAACTGCAGACCTCACTGTAATTATAAATAAAGGGAAATAAGGTCTCAAACCACTACTTACCCTCCTTTGAGCCAGGGTGGTTTTGATGGATCAGCCACATCTTGGCCCTTAAAGAGAGGAAGGGAAAAGAGCAACATGAAATTAGTTTCCAAGAACACTAGAAAATACCAGAAAAAAGTATTTGGATTGTATTCTGAGGAAAGGGTAACGGACGTCACTGCATGCTGGCAAATGCATACATAAACTCATTAAAGCACCTTCAGTGACCAAGATGCCAGGATAAGTCATACAGACACAGACAGGCTATGCAATTTCATTGAACGCCTAGGACTGGAACCTGAAGAGCCTGTTCAGTGCACCTCCTCATTCAAAAGGCATTCTCGAAGACCAACTTTTCATTTTTTTCCAACCCAAACCAACATGAGTTATTGGAGAGCTCCTATTACTACAGGTCACCACTCAATCAGAATGTGGTCATAATGAAGATGTTATAAATTAAAAGCACTTGTATGAAATGCACAAATGACAGACCAGACCAACATGAACCTTGGTACAAACACTTGCGAGCTTTGCTCATCCTCAAATGTGAAGACTCTTTAGTCCCCTAAGCAGAGAGGTCCCATTGCAACTCCACCCATTCATATCAAAGTATTTAATTTCTAACAGGTGTGAAACAAGAGCCAGTACTTGCAAGATGACTGCAGGTGAACTGGGATCTCACAGTCTGATGGAAAACACCACAGACTGCCAATACGAAGATTCATATTTATGAATTCAAATCATGTTCTCGTGCTCATATCAGGATCGTACTCATAGAGTGATATTCTGTTTCTTTGAAAATCTTCAGTGGACTCATTAAAAGTGGTAAGTACTTAAACACCTGCAATGTACCCAGAGGAAAAAAAGGGTTCTGAATAAGGAGAAAATGGTTACCTGAAAATGAAAACCTCTTTGTTCCAGCTACAGGTCATACATTCTCTTGCCCTCCCTGAAAGAAATGCTGGTTTCAAACAGGACTAAGACACACTGCTAATAGCTAACACTCCAAACTCAGATAATCACATTTGCCAAGAGCATAAGGAGGCTACAACTTGACACAGTGGAAAACAAAAGTATTTCCAGCCATGGGACTCACAACCTGAGAATCAACAAGGTAAAGGAGTACAAGTCAGGAAAAAAGATCCAATTTTATGAAAGATAAAAGTGATTTCTTTTGGGAATGTGTTCTCTTTTTTATTTTTTTTTTGTCCTGTGCTTTGGGTAAGCTGTGATCGTTCACAGGTGACAGACAAGGTCTCCCAAGAAGAGCAGAAGTAACCAAGGACAATAAGTCTCTATCTGAGGTCTCAGCTTGAACAGAAGCATAAGGCCAAACTTTGTATCTGTGAGTCCAACAACTCCAGGGACAGGCAGATTTAAAGACCACATAATTTTTATTATTTTACGTTTAAACAGACTGAACAAGATGACATTATCCATAATGGAATGGACACTCCATTGTATAAACAATGGAACAGACATTTCTACATGATCAGACAGGCCTGCAGAGCAGGCCTAGACCCACAGTCCAGCACAGTGCATGTTTCCCCACAACCAGAGTAACACATCAGGCCCCGCTGCTCCAAGCTGTGCTTCCAAAACCCCTCAGCCTGAAACCTGCATTTCCTCTGGAGGGATCTAAACCAACTGCTGGTCAAGAGAGAAGATTCCATGAAGCAAATGCAACCACATCCTTCTGAGCACACAGGGGAAGACATCTCTACCTTTGCTTTTGAACACTTGGAAGAGCTGTGGCTAGGAAGCAATATTAAATGGGACAAAGGTTTTATAATGGACTGAGTTTGATGTCAGATGGTTCAGCTGAGATGAATGACAGAGAACGACAAACAAAGGTGGCAACACTTATTGGCAAAAGGAATTAGTTTAACAAACAAGTTTTCAATCATTTTACCTGAGAAACTCTAAATAAAAGGAGTGATATTTGAGACATTAAAAGACCACAAAACAGCTTATTCACTGCAGCCTGTAGACCAGGGGAAAAAAGATCCAGGGAAAGCTGTTAACTTGCTGAGCAATAACCATTTCTTACAGCCAATCATGAGTCAACAGATAACACCCAGGAATATGGATGCAGGGAGGGCAGAAAGTGCAATTAGGAAACAAACCTCCATCGTTTCCCAGATTTTAAACATGCCAAGTAAAAAGTGCCAAGAGTTCCAGATAAATTATACTTTTGCTCATGTATTTTAATTACTTTTACCAAGCCTTTTAGTCATGCAAATAACAAGAAAACAAGAGAAAGTCCATCTCTTGGGTCAAGATTCAAAGTCATCTGGGTACAACAGAACAAAACAAAAGAGCTTCCAGCAAGTGACAATATTGATGCAGGGCCAAGGCAGGTGATGGATGTGTAGAGAAACAGGAGTTATCACCTACTGAAAGCAATGTAAAGAGGTAATTCGCTCCAGGCAGCCTTCTCCCTGAGAAAATGCCAAGATAATCAGCCCCTGACATCCATCAAACAGAGACTGATGCCTTGAGACTGTAGAAGAGGCAATGCAGTATCCACAGTTAAGGTGTGTGTGGGGAGGAAAGACGCGTGATCCGGATTAATGTAGGATCATTATTGGCTTCAACAGCTTGAAAGGCTTCTGAGCAAACATGAAGAAAAGAATTAACATGGAGGCAAGTGAAAAACAGAAAAAAATGTAACAGAGGTGCACCAATTTTGAAAACATTTTGGTTTTGTTTCACAAAGCAACTATTTTTTCTTTATACCGTAAAATGAATGACAAGCTGAATTTTCATTTCAATAAAAAACTTTTAATGCAATGACATGTGACGTTAATAAGGCCGGATAAGCTGAGGAGGAGGAAGGAGCTTTAAGGTGGATAAACAACTAACTGTAACTGAGCCAGCCATGGACAACGCAATAAGGAAGCTAGTGGGAGTAAGCAGGATCTGCTGATAAAATCTGGAAATGACAAACACAGGGGAATTATTGATACTGAACACATATGTCCAGTGGAAAGAACTGATGGCAGTAAAGACTGCAACAATGGAGGATTAAGCATGAAACAAACGGCAAGGTCAAAGTCCCAAAGCCTGCTGTGAACTTGACTGCATACAGGGTGATCCTCAGTGGAGAAAAGCACGTGACAATGGACTTGAGTCCTAGTCATCACACTGACCAAAAGCCTCTATGATATGGCCATGTAAGCAGAGAGCACCATCCACAGAGTATGTTCAGTGAAATGTCTCCACAGAACTAAAAGCATAAATACCTTTGTACTGTGCTGGCAAGACTCCTTTAGCAAAGGTATATGAAACCTTTTTAGCCTATATCAAAATAAAAGGAATTCACAAAGAAAAACGGCAAAAGCAGTTTGAGGATGTAAATACAATACTATTGAAGGAGAACAAAACATCTTGCTTACTCTAGCAAAAAGAACCTTTTCCTTTGTTTGTTCAATAGGCAGGAGAATGGGAGCAGAACTGCAGCTAATCATAAACAGAGGATGAAAATTCAAAGGTGCCTCACCATGACAGTTCTGTAGCAGCCTTTCAAAAGGAGAAGCAGACACCAAACCTAACGAGTTCTAAAGAAGAAAATTAGGAGGTTTATATAAGATGTAATGGCACAATATCACAGTGGCAGAGCACTGGCAGTCACCAAGAAGTCCTCTGCAGCCTCTTCTTGCACTGACATATGCAGTCAAAGAACCAGAGGCTTCATTAGCTACAAGTGCTGGCTCAAGGATCCAGACACCTCCATTATTGTCAGTTAAACAAAGTAATCCATAGTTAGCACCACTGTTGTGGGTAGGAACTTTTCATATATTCCCTTCCATTTAAAGAAGGCAAATGGCAATGTTGATTAGATGGATTTGCTGCAGAGGAGGAGTTTCCCATCCTCCAAAGGCAGCACTCGGACCAGGAACAGCAGGGCTCCAGCAGCTGCTCTAGGACTTGCACAGCTCTGGATCTGCTCGAGTTCAGCCCACAGCAGCAGCCTGACTCACTCACAGCCTGGGCAAGCAGCGGAAGCAACAGGCAGGTGAGAAGAACACTGTAACAACTGCGAGAGCTTTTAGCACTGTCCTTCCCAAAGCAAACGGGAGAGGCAAAGGGAAAATAGACACATTTAACACCCAGTCATCCACATGCTGCATGTCACAGAAAGTGTTTTGCTGGCTTATGCATCTTCTCTGCACATCTCTGTCACTTGATCTTTCCTTGAAAGCAGCCAGACCAGTCTGAATCTGAAAATATTTTCTTTTTTTAAATCTCCAGTAAGCACATGAAGGAGCACTGAAATGCTGGAGAAGCAAACATGTAAACAAAACAGCCCATCACATCTTTATTTGATTTTTTTTATTATTATTTCTGATGCTGCTGGATGACATTTTTACACCTACTGTCCAGCAAATACCTTCAGCTGGGGAAGTGCTTGTCACCCCTAGTACCACAGCATATTCACTCACAGTAAAGCATGCTGCAATCAGCTGCTGAAAGGTCTTCTCCAAGCAATTAAAGTTTCTTATCTACCAAAAATCAGTTAGCAAAACAATGCCAGTGACAGAACAGCATAAATGTAAGGCCCTGGATTAAACAAGGTAACAGACATGATCATCTAAAGCACAGTATTCAGTCATAGGGAAGGTAATGTTTGGTGAAGCCTAAATATGAAACTAATAGGAGTTTTGTTTTCTTAAGAAAAGCACCAACTAGCCTTACAAGTAATCTGAGAAGTTATTTAACAAAGCTGTAATTTTTAAATTTGCAAATTCTCTCATACACAAGATGATACTTTAATAGCCAGAACAATTATGTACTCCTGTAGAGGCAAAAATCCATAAAATGGACGAAGAGGCATTAAAAAAATTAAAAATACAAAATCACCAAGTCTGGAGTACCATAAGAAAACAGAATAATATCCCTAGATCTGTTAGCCCTCCATACAAATCTATCTCTCCACATAAAAGACTTCCTAACAATGCAACTTTCCATCACATTTAAGTACTGTGTCTAACACATTATCCTCTCAAGATAAAAACAGATGTAAAACATGGAAAGCTGCTTTATGATGCTTTATTTAAAAAGATTAAAAAAAAATAATGACTTTTATTTGTTTTGAAAATCATCCTAACTTGCTTTCAAATACCATGCGTTATTATTAAATCTCAAACCCCTCAGTTTAGACATAGGTTAATCTGAATCAGGCTAAAACAAGGAGCAACTGTTTCACTGTCTAAATTAAACTTCTGGTCATGCCTAATTAGAGCATTTTGTCAAACTGAACTAAATTTTCCGAATTAAATGAGTCAGTCTTGTGGTTCAATGTCTTCATTGAACTCAAATATGCTGCATTTTACATGGAATCCAAAGCTGCAACAAGTCAAGGGATTATTTTAAATTCATTCTCTATTCTGCAACAGCATCAATTTAATTGAGGACTGAAGAGCCCCAAAGGAAACTCATTCCACTTGATGTATCATCCAGTACCACTTTTCTAATTGCCAGATGAGCAGTTTAAAGGAGGTTGCAGTGGTTTGCACTGAAGCCAGAGGAAGATGGAATTTAACACAAGTATTTGACACCGCTTATCCCAGAGGTGAAAAATTCCTGAAAAAGCATTAATGGACAGATATTTACCAGTAAGAATGAAACAAAACTGCTGATACGTGAACCAATGAAGTTCAGAAATGCAAATTAATCAAACTCAATGGATGAGATCTGCATGGAGGCCCAAAGGCCCTGGAATGTTCAGCCTACTCCAGGAAACCGATTTAGCCTCACTCATACATCAAAGGGAGAGGGAGAAGCACAGCAGGCACTGAATCCATGCAGCATGGATTCAAGAAAATAAAACAGCTGAGGATCCAAAAGACAGTAATTTCTCTGTATGAGGTACAGTTACAAACACAACTGTTGACAAAACACACAGCAGTCAATAAAATAATTCTGCAGATCCCGTTAGGAGGAAAGAGTCACCTGTTGCCCACAGAGTAATAAGCAGAGAGGTAACCAGTCCATGAGTAGAGAAGTAATAACTGTAGGTATAAAGGGAAAAATTCTGCTCTTCCCATGTGGCACAGAGCCCTGCTCAAAGCAAAGTGAAGCCTGTAGCTACCTAAAAAGACCTAGGACCTGCAGTGAACACCTTTCAGCATCCAGTCTTGCTTAATCTCAGTCTTATAGCCCATAGATGTACTTTTGACTGTAATTGATGTTAAGTGTATGAACCAGACAGACATGAAATGAAATAATATAACTGAAGAAAAACAAATATATACTTGGTTTAAATAAGATTCATAAAAAGGAAGACTGGAAAGGACAAGATAAACAACTTGTACTCTGCTAACACGGTGCCTGTGAACATCACACACACCCCACAGAGCACCAAAGGGAGGAGATCACTCCAAGCATTCATGTTCTCCTCTTTGTCCAAGATAATACGCACTGAACAGACTCTTAACTCATACACAGTGTTAAACAAAGCCTCTGACAACCATGACATGCTAAACTGAACCTCAGCCTCTCAGCAGGAGCAATTGGCTACATGGAGACGAGTCATGCACACACAGGGGTTTCAGAAAGAGATGCTGGTTACAAGGGACAACATGTACAACCTGGAGCTCTCCTCTACCTCCTTCTGCAAAGAAAAGAAAAAGAGAAGAAGAAGAGGAACAAAAGTTAATAGACCAGATTTCTGCCATGAGATCTGTAAAATGATTTCAGAAACTGGGGTAAAGGTTTGCCACAAGCTGATAAAACATTTGTGCAGCGAAGAGTTTTCCCATGCACTTCTTGGGACATACACCAGTCAACTAATCTCTTTCAATCAATCTCGGTTAAACTAGTCAGATTTCATCCATACCTGCACATGCATCAACACATATGCTTTTGAGAGCTCTTTTTCGAGTTACAGTTCTTGTTTTATTAACTGAAGAATTTTAAATAATCTTAACACAGAATTGGAGCAGCTTATCATACAGGAAAGAAAATCTGTAGTAAGAAAATCTGTACTTATAGAGAGAAACAAAATTGATTCCTCCTTTCCCCCGGACTGCATCCACTGCCTGCATCTGAAGCATCCCTGCTGCTTCCCTCCTCACCCCCTGTACATTTTGCCCAGTATGAGGAAACCGGCAGCTCCCACGGAACACATTTTGCTTTTGCAAATACCGTAATGCAGAGAGATATTTTCTGGGTTTATACATCTAGGCAATTTTCCTCCGAGAAAAAAAAAAATCCAGAAGCCTCCTACACTAAATCTCATGTTTATGGATAGGTAATTTCAGGGCTAGTAAAGTTACATGAGAGTCATACTCAAAACTTCCGGTACAGACATGATATTTTTTAAGTCCACCAATCAGATAATTCTCTCCCTGCACAGAAGAATAATATTACTCATTTGCATATGAAAGATGGAGGGTAAGGAATATCTTCATGGCAACAGGAGACACTCAAACTGGTTTAAAAGCAAAAATAGTTTTTGAAGTTACTGTCTACATGGGTATAATTACAGACATGCAATCACTAAGACAGGAAAATAGAGAAGCTATTTTAACTCAATTGCTAAGGAGAAGTCAAATTACTTTAGCAAATGAAGTGCTGGATTGTAGCTAAAATAAAACCCCTACTTTCCACCTTAAGACATGCCTGCATGGATGCTCATTAGGGAAGAAAGCCTCCGGACCACCCTGCAGGCTTCTCCTTTGGAGCTCATGGAGGAGAAATCCCAAGCAGCAGGATGCTGCTGTCTTCTACCCAACAGCTGGTGTGGCAGAAGTGCTGTGTTGTGACAGTCAGCTCGGCACAGACCTGGAGAAGCTGAGGAAATCTGGGGTCCACTCCAGACTCAGGTGGGCATATGTTTTGCTAGGCATGGACACTTCTGACTGTTTTCCTCTGAAGTAATTTTATATTTTATATATAATATCATCTTCCTGCCTGTCCTGTTCTGTTAGGGAAAATCATCTCACCTAGACAGACATACTCCAAGTCCTCTGGTTTTGTCCTTCTTTTTGCACAGTTACCCCAAGCCCTTCCAACCCAAGCCAAATTCTCTCCTGACTTGGTCCGTGCGCTTGTTTCAGTGTGTTTCAGAGCCAGATATTCCTCATTTCTGGGTTTTTAACTCCTTTGTATTTGAACAATTAGTCCTTCCTGATGTCTCTCATGGAGTCTCAGAGGGCAGAGGATGCAGAAGACCTGGACTTGTGTCCCCTCTCAGGTCTGCCTTGGCTCTCAGTCACGTCGAGCGGGGAAACCCTGCTTTTAGCCCCCGGCTGGAAATCACTGAGGACAGATGGAGTCTCTGGCAGTGCAACAGCTCAACAGTACCAAGCTACCAGTGAGCATATGCAAGCTACACATTTTTCAAGAGCGTGTTCACTTCGCTCATTTGGGGTTGATTTTCCACAGAAAATTCCTTGACACAGACTAGCACTGCCAAATTTTAAGACCTCAGGGCACTAGTGCGTCTCCAATATAGGTCAAACTTATTTTTATACAAACACAAAGCAATAAATCCTACAGTAGACTAATTTTTTAATTAAAAAAAATAACACAAACAAACACAAAAAACATTTTAGCTTAAATTCCATACATATCCTTGATTTCTGAGCCACATCAATTTAAGGCCGTTAGGGACAGTTTCAGGCCAAACACAAAATTTGACAAAGCTCTGAGCAACTGTACACAAAGATCTAAAATCTTGTGTCTCAGTACAGCATGTGCACTTCATCAATGGTCACTAACTTGGTTAAAAGCCTATCACAGAACTCTTTCACTATTCCACTTTTGAGCAGTCACCTTACATCTACAAAAATCTCTATTTCAGGACTTTTCATTTAAAAAAAAATCAAACTATCTTCATCTTCACTTTCACTTTTTTTTTTCCTCTTTCTCAAATTCAAATTTTAAAAGCTTCCACAGATTTTCAGAGGATATTTTATTTTTTTTCTCTTTTGACTTCCAATTAAACACAACAATTATGCATCTGCCAAGTTCCAAATTCTTCCGGTAATTTGCATCTGTGTACAACTATAAATAAGTTAAACCTTTATGCCAGTGCATCATCTCTGATTCACCAAAACATGCAGATTTACCAACACCTTCAAAGTTATCATCCATTCCTTTGCTGCAAGCTGCTGCCAAACATATTTAATTAAATACCCTGAACTGAACTTTTGAGCAGACATGAGTACCACAGTGGTTCAGGTTCAGAACCAAAAACACAGCTGCAGAATTGGGTTTTCAGTGGACTTTACTCAGGAACTGGAAAGCCTATTAACAACAAATTACATTTTTAAAGTGAGACATAAACACTCATCTACAGCTGGGAAAAAAGGCAAACCAACAAGATTTCATTGCATTCCAAGTATGATGCTTTTTCCAAAGGAAGAAAATAAGAGCTTGGCTCAAACTTGAGTACATCAAAGCAGGACATAAAACTGCAGCTTCTCTTTCTGTAAAAATGCATGCCAGAACAACGCCATTTCAGAGTCACAGAATCACAGAGCCAGAACAACACCATTTCAGAGAGTCACAAAATCACAGAATGGCTTGTGGAAGGGACCTAAAGATCATCTAGTTACAACTCCCAAACAGCTTCCCTGCCTAGCTCTGAGGGTCTAGACTACTTTGCTTCCTGACATCTTCTCCAGGGTTTTTTCCCCAAGGTCTCTTCCTTTTCTTATCCTTTAACCAGTGTTTTCCACTACCCTTGACTCATTTGACTCCTCCCATCTCTCAGAGCACATTTCCTGCATCACGATTTCATCACACATTTATTTTTATAGCTTCAATGGCCAAATCTAATATGTAGATCCACCTTTACATGAGTGTCACACAAGCACCAACTCTTTGTCACGTCACTAGATGATGTTCAGGAGAACTGAACCAGGGAGGCTCAGGAATGCCAATTCACCCTGGAGCCAGATTTGAGGTACTAAATCCAGCTCTGTTCCTCCTTCTCTTCCTTTACTGTTTTGGCTACTTCCCTCCTTGTGAACATGCCTGTACTGCTCAAACTCTGCTGAGATGATCAGCCTCCTCTCACATCCAGAACAGGCTATTTCAATACTTTTGCTGTACTGTGATATATGCTAATCCAAACCCCTGGCTGTTCCTTCAGGTCCTAAAATTAGGACATATGTCCAGACTTGAGCACCACGCCAACACTACCAAAAAAAAAAAAAAAGCATGTCTGCCAAGCCTGTCAACAAATCCCAATGTTTCCCTCACTAGCTTTATGATCAGCATAACTCAGAAGGTCATCGGTACAGAAGTCAAATACAGGTTGACAGTTTGTTCACAGTGAAAGCACAGTCACTAGAAAAGCACTTGGAGTTAGATGACTCTTTCAGTCAGAAAAAGACCCCTCTGATTACTCTGACTAGCTTTCATGATTGCAGGAAGAGTGAACATAGTATTTGATACACAGAAGTTCACAATAAGGATGTGAGGATTTCAAGCTGCAATTCAAATATCTTCCACTCTTGAAACAAAGCCTCTTCCCTTAACTGTGTAGCGATCTGGACAGAGATGACACCAAGGAAGTGTTCTCAATGCCTGGAGAGGAAGGGGGCAGATGGAGTTACATTTCAAGTTTAGGTTCTGTTTTACCAAATCAAGGCCTATCAAAACATGTCCCATCAAAAGATGCTGGTCAGCTCTATCTCCCACATGCTCAGGGATAGATTTAGCAGCACAGCTCCACCACTGTATCACCTCATATGGGCTCTTCAATATCTGTGCTGGAAGTAAGGCATGTAGTTCCACAGAAATGAACAATTTCTCATCTTGAGGACAAGTTACAGAAAAAATACCAAAATACAAGTCTCAACCATTTTGTGTGTGTGTTTTGGTTTTATTTAGTTTTTATTTTTAAAGGTCTGTACTAGGGTAACACCTAGCAGTGATTAAACACTGAGAACTCCCACTTCGTGATAGAGTCACTTGAAGTCTAGATCCACTCAACTCACAAAACTGCAAATCTGGATACTTATAGCTCCAATGCACACTTTGTTATCACATGTCTTAGCTATTATATTTAACAAGAAACCAAGTCACGAATTATGATGAAAAACCTTAACACCTGCTATTTTGAAGAAGCACTGCAAATCTTCCTGTCTGGAAAAAAAAAAAAAAAAAAAAAAGAGAGAGAGAGGTGAAGCTTGCTAACTGGCATTTTAGTGTGTTACACAATAAATTTTAGGCAGTTTTGTCAGTAGTGTTGAACAGCATATGTACTTGTCTTTGTAATAATTTGCTCACAACTTCTAATAAACTGTTCACCCACATAATGAGGTTTTGGCTGCTGGCTGCACAAATATCAGATTTTGACATCTCCTTAAAAACATTTTTTTCATTTTACCTGAATTTGTCTCCTCAGCAGAAATCCAGTTTCCTTCCTGTGCTAATTCTTTTAAGAGTCTCCTACGCATTTGTCTCTTTTCCCTCAGCACATTTTTGAAATTGTTGATGCACTTGTTCAGGTAGATGGTCTCTGCGCACACCTTGTCAAGGCTCATGGGTCTGCACTCCTTTGCTGGCTCAGGTAGGGTGTTCACATCTTCTCCAAGCTCCTCAGGAGGTAAGCATTGCCCAGTAGGGATTTCACAGTCAGATGATGGCACCAAACTGGAAACAGGAGGCTCATGAGGAACAGAGGAAAGACTGGAAGGAGCAAATTGCACCTGAGCAGATGCTTCGCTGTTGACATTTGTGTTTGCCTGGCTCTCAGACGACTGACTAGGAGGAGTTTCTGCAAAGTTGTCAGAGCTGCCACCCATACCTGAACTGGTCAGCATAAGTGTGTTGTCATCATCCATCTGTAAGCCACTATCATTTTCCAAAAGGATTTCAGAATCACTTGTTTCCAGTTTATGAAATACCACCTGCAGAGCAGACCTGAAGTGGTGAATAGCTTTCCCAAGCTTATTAGTGTAAAACTTCATGTCTACAAGATCAATGTTATCCCGGGAATGGTCAAGGAAATACTGAGAATTTTCCAGGACATCCCTAAAGACCTGATCAGTTGGATCTTGATCATTCAGGTCCATTTGGATCATATCTTTCAAGCTGTCACTACTATCAGCCATTTCATCTGTTGTATGATCATAGCTAATGGTTGTCACCCCACTAGAAACATCTTCTCTTTGAATATCAACTTTCTCTGCACTGGTTAGTTTGCATGAAGTATCACAGTCTATTTCAATTTCTTCTGTGGTTATGCCCTCATCTTTTTCTAGAAGGGAAGAGCAATTCTCAGTGACATTTTCAGTGTCAAGCCCGTGCTCACCACCATTATTTGAAGCACACATCTGGTTTGCACGGCCAGAAGAGTCAGATGAGCAGCAGTGATTTCCATCACCTGATTTGGCCAAATTGGTCACCTGTGGATTTTGCAGAGGTTCATGAAGGACCTGGTGAATGTCACTGTCATCTGAAGGCTGCTCACCGCAGCTTATTATTTGTGTTTCCTTTCCAGTCTCAGATACCGAATTGCTTTCCTTGGCTGATTTCTGCACAGAATCAGGTCTCTGTCCTGTGCATTGTGCTTTCCTACTCGTGCTTTTATACTTAACCTGGAATGAGTCCGTCTGGAGTTGCCCAACTGCATCAGTTCTCTGAGCTCCAACAGGATTCACCGAGTTGTGATGATTTGTCTTGAAGCCAGACTGCAAAGAGACCGAATCTGTTTTCTGGCCATTCTGCCGCTTTTGCTCCTCACTGGTAGCAATCCGGACCCCTGAGCTCTGTAGAAGGATAGACTTCTGTAAAATAAAGTCTCTCTGTTCACAACTGACAAGTTTCACAACTGCTGGTCTTGGCATTAATGGCTTGCCTGTACCCACATCTGATCTATAAGCATCTTTTATATACTTACTGCACTGAATACCATTGAAGCAGTGATACTCAGACAAGAAGCTGCAGATAAGCTCTACTGTGTTTTCACCATCTTTCTCTGGGATGCCATAAAAATATAATACTGGTTCTTCCTTTTGTACCTCCTTTCTTGGCTCTCGAGCATGTGTACCCTGGGTTTTGCCACTGGAACCACTTTGTAGGCCTTCTATCTCGCTCAGGACTGTATCCACGCAGCTGGAGACTTCATCCACTGAGCCTTTTATCAAGGTGAGGTGCTGACGGAGCTCTGCGATCTCCGTCTGGATTCGACTTATTCCCTGGAGCTCTTTAACAATGTAATCAACCACATCAGCTGAGCGATCTCTTGATTGCCTTCTACGGCTCTTGTATGCAGTGGGCTTTTCCTGGGGAAAGCACCCTTGCCTTTCAGCTGCATCCCTCCAGCTCATGGTAATGCTCAGGGAAGAAAGGTCCTGCCCCTCAGACACTCTGCTCTTTATTTCAGACGAGGTCTGTGTGATACCATCAGAAGAGCTTCCCTGTGAGTCCTTCTTGTTCTGTTGAACCGAACATGGTATTTTCACATAGCCATCCCAGTTCAGTTCCACCTCACCAACACAAACTTCACTCACTCCTTTGGAATCACGTCCTCCATCCTGATGAAAGTCCCCTCCAGCTGCGGAAAATTCAGTGCTCCCGGGGCTCCTCTTTATTCCACAAACAAACACGTCTGTTTCAATCTCCACTGGGGATAGCTGGCAGCGATGTGCGTGGTTTGAATTATCATCTACCTGGCCTTGAAGAAGCCTCTTCATTTTGTCCCGCAGAAACAAATGGAGTTTTTGCTTCCGGAATTGCTTCCTGCCCCACAGTTTTACAACAGGTTTTCTGTGCAGAAGTGAAATTTCATTTTCTTGCTTTTTCAATCTACTTCTAGCAAACATCATCAGCTGCACCTGCGTTTCTCATAGTGCTACAAGCTGCAAAAGCACACATCAATCACAACTCGCATCCAGTTTTTATTCTGTCATGAAGCAGCTACTGAAAGAGGGGAAAAAACATTACGGTTTGGTTCAGATAGAAATAGCCAAAGTAACTTAAGCAGCAGAATAACAAAAAAAACCAAGAACAGCATACACATAAAATCAGACAGAAAGAGAATGTGCTATTTAGAGTACTACAGACTTGCTTTTGGCCACCTCCCCTGATCAGGTTCTTCTTTGTAGAAATAAGTGTTCCTCACTTCCTCTTCTATTCAAGAAAGAAAAAAAAAAAGATCTAAAAAGCAATTGTGGTCATTCCCTTTTTCTACAAGGTTTTCAAATTACTCTAAGCTTGAGTTCCTGGCAATAGTGCACTATGTGATTTAATTACCCCTCTGAATACAGAATTTCCGACATTAGAAATTCTATCCTTGCACATTTCCTTTCCTTTCAAGTTCACAATCCTCATCCTTTCTTGCTTCAAACCAAAGCAGAAATCAAATTCAACTTGGCGCACTACCAGCTAGCCCACAGGAATTGCACAAAGTGATGTAAAGTGGCAGAAAGATTGGATGACAGATTTCAAGTGTAAAACCTTTCTGCTATTTTAATACTTTCATCTTAATATTTTGCTACCAAACAGGAAAAAAAAAAACCAAAACCAAAATGAAGCAAACCCAAAAAACCTCAAAGCTTGCAAGCTCCCGAGCTAACCTGCAGTTAAATATGCCACACTCAGCATATGCACAAACAGGCTGAGCTGACAGCAGGAAGATTCTGCATGTCACTTCAACTCCCAAGATTTTGCAGTGGATCATTTTCCCCGATTTAAATCCCCTCTGCAAAGAGCAAAATAAAAACAAAAAACCCTTACTATGTTAACTACTTCAAACTTTCACGTGTCTTTGCTGCACTTAGTAAGCAACATAACAATCAGCTTTTCCCTCCAGAGTGTAAGTTAGACAGAGATCCATAGAGAGAACCTCCTGGAGCCACTGTGACTGGAGAACACAAGTGTATTTGATGATTCAGTTTGGACTTGCTGCTGAAGCACATATTCTTTCTCATATTCTAATTTGGAATAAGACCTATAGTACCTATTTTCCATTCTAGTTCTCAAAAAAAACCCCAAACATTTTCAAGCTTCACAATGCACAAACCTAATCATCACACCATCACATCCATTTGCTCCAAAATCTCTCAGAAGCTTTCATCTTGGTCCCTTTTTGGGAGCGCATACAATGACTCCCATTTTCAAAGCACTAACTCGAAGTTTTCAAACACTAACTCAAAGTTTCTTCACCTGCACTGATCCCAAGCTGCTGAGGTGCAGAAATCCTCCCTAACATGTCCTCAGCTCCACCTCACAGCTGGCTGTGCTGCTGCCAGCAGCGAGCATGCTGCCTGTTAGCGAGCATTTTCATCGTGGTGAGCATTTTGTTTTCACTTTTGTTGCTTCATTTCGTGGGTAGGAAAGGAGAGAGTGTTTTTTGATCTGGAGGAAGGAGCACTGCAAATACCAATGTCTATAATAAGAGCTTAATTAATATGCTATAATAGAAGTTGCATCTGTGCTTCAGGTTGAAGTCCCATCATTGAGCATCTCAGCTGAACTACCACACCAAAGGCAGCACGTGCCCTTACGTAGGCTAAACAAATTCTCTGTGAGATTGATTGATGGCTGCTTAAAAGAAAACAAGTTTTAATTTTATAGAACTTTCAGGCCATTGGTCCAGAAAAAAATTTTAGTTTTTTTTAATGTCTTTCTTATCTAACTACTCCCCCATAGAATAGGGTTGACATAAGAAATACTTTCTCAGACTCTCTTCTTCCACACAGTTTAGCTACTTCCACTTGATTGGGTAACTGATCTTTAACAACAGAAAATCACTTCTCTACCAGTATTAAGAAGTGAACCCTCAGAGACCAAGCACCTCGATTCAATGGCAGCCAAAAAAAAGGGTTCCACAGTTCTGGCTCCCTACATGTGTTGCTTGAGGGTAGCACACAGAAATGCTCATTTCAAATATTATCCAGCATATTGAACTGCAAGTGCTAGGAGAAAAGCCTACCTATGCTTGTGCAAGGTTTCCCTCAGAAAGCTCGATCTTCATCATGTTTCCTTCCATACTCAGCTTTCAAGGCATCAGAGGGGCTTAATGATCATTTCAGTTAAAAAAAAAATAAGAAATCAATTCAAAGCAGTGTTTGCTCTCATTTCTTTTGTCCGCTGCAACACTCAACAGCAGCAGTTTGATATAGAAATCACTTTTGCCTGCTGAACACTTTCTTGCAGAACTGCAGCTGTTTCAAAGCTGGAAGCTCAAGTGCAAACAGTACAATGCTGTCATTTTTATTTATATATACAGTGTTTGTGGTTTATGTATATGTATGTATGTATATGTAGGTATATATAGATATACAAGAATACCTATTTTGTAGGAGATTTTCAAAAAAAAATCCTTGATTTCATCAAATACCATCAGTACCTTTCCATCTTACCCCAAGAAGGACAGAAACTGTTTCCTCCCAAGATGGGAACAAGGTCGGAGCAGAACACATGGACAGCAGCTCTAGCTCAGAGGGAAGCCTCCCTACCTCTCCCTACAGTGGGTGGAAATGAACAGAAATTGCTGTTTACCACCAAAGAGCAAATCACTGCCCACTTAGACGAATGCCAAGAACCAAGTAAGAGAATCGCCCTCTTTGCACCTCTCCCACAGGCTTCCTCTTCCTCCATTCCCTGCCTTTTGCAACCCCAAACCCACACTCAGGCCTGGAGTTCTGGACATTCGCCCACCTCATTCTGTGGGCTGTCCCCAGAGTGCCTCTGCACCTCCTGCCAGGGTCCTTCACTCCTCCTCTCCACCCAGGGTGTGGGTGCTCCTGTCCCACCAGTGCTCCAGACTTGGGTGCTCTGCAGTCACTTGTGCCCTGTAAAGATCTCTTATTCCTCTCAGGTTGCCTGCATTGGGGTCATTCTTTTTTGCAGCACTGATGTGCAAAGTGACAATGAAAGTTACTGCAGGTTCAGCCAGGGGGAAAAAAAAAATCTAATCTAGATGCAAATCCTTGCTGAAGTCTTTTTCTCTTCCAGAATCACTCCAGGAATCATGTTAACACATAACAAGAAATCAAGTCTTTAAAAAAAAGAGTATTTGGATATTGGTATCCTGCCAGATGCTGCAAGCCTTCACTGACTACACAAGGTTTGTTCTGACTGCCTTGTTAGCAAGCACTTCTCTCCAGAAGAACTCTACGCTCAGTTCAATGCAGCTGTCTCTGGGTGTGCAGGCTGGAGAGCAGCATACAAAGGTACCATCATTTCTATGTTCCCTAAATTCTCAAAATGAACCAGTGCTCAAGCTAAACATGAGGAACACATTGATGCTTTACTTGAGGATGTTTGAGTCATTTTGCTATTTCCATGAGGACAAAGCTGATATATTAAGATTTTTAACAGGGGAAACACATGAGCTACCACAAACACTGCACAGCTTATTACCTTGTCACTGGACACACTTATGAAATATCCTTGTAATGTAATGTAATATAATCCACGAACAACAGTTACTTTTCCTCCTGACACATGGATTTGCCATGACAACAGGAGCAAAAGCATGGCATGCCAGCATCCATGAAGGAGAAAGGAGAACATGAGAAATCCCATGAAGGGATAAAATGCAATTATGTTATCTCTGCTTGGGATCAGTCATATTATACACTTTGGACACTTGGGGAAGGCCAGGCTCTTCCCAGGGGGAGGGGAAATGGCTGCAACCCCCTCTGAGCAGCGCTTTCAGCTCTGTGAGCCACTAACCAACATGGTTCAAAACAAAGGTAGCACTGTGGTGCCTTCAGCACTACCCCACACTGCAGTGAACTGGCTGCAGTCCAGTGGAAAAAAAGGGAGTGGAAGCACACACCCTATGTCCATTAAACCTCTGCTAAAATGAGGTGGGTTTATCTTACAAACTCATAGAACTCTTTAGGTTGGAGAAGACCTTCAAGACCTTCAAGTCCAACTGTTAACCCCACACTTCCAAGGCCACCACTAAACTAAGTGCCACATCTACACATCTTCTAAATACTTCCTGGGAGGCTGATTCCACCACTTCCCACTTGGGCAGCCTATTCCAATGTTTGACATACTGACATTTTTACTGGCTGTCTGGTTTTCATCACACCAATGTAAATACTGAGACACCTTTACCCCACAACATCATGCTAGAAGGTGGTGGTACCTCAAGGTCACCAGCAAAGAGATATAAAAATAATTAACTATGATCAGAAAAACATTTCACAGCAGCCTCTCTGGCTATTGATTCGTGCTACTGAGTGAAGTCTTTTTTATTAGATTATATTTACAGTATCTTCCACACAAAGTGGTATTGTATTACCTGTACTAGCAATTACACTAGGAAAAGAATAAAATGACTGATAAATGGTCTTGCTACTTTATAAAGAACCATTTAAAAATGAAGAATACCAATAACTAAAATGTAGGACATTCTGGGAATAAAAAAAATTGGCATTAACAAGAGAAAGAAAATCATGGCTAGGGCTGCCATAGCAACATCGCCCCAGCACTCTGCATGCTGAAACATTGACTCTTCCTGAGAATATTATAGCATTTTTAAATTGCTGAAATAATCCTAACAACAAGTCTTGACAGAGGTATGAAGGGTTACCATCAGTTTTGCTGATGGATGACTTCTGGAGAGGAGCCTGCAATTTTCTAATTAATATGATTACATTTAATTTTGGGTTGGATCATATCTGAATGTGGCACTATAGCTTTGCTTCTAAGAATGTGTCTCTCTTCAAACCTTGTCCTGGTAACTAACAAAAACTCTAACTTTTGAGTCCTGGCATGACTAAAAAAGTACTGAGCTAAGGAATCCTGGGCAAAAAGCAGGACAGCTGGAGAATAAAACATACTGTTGAGAAACGTGTTCACCTCAGGGCATTTTGGCTAAAAGTAAGCTGCAGAAGAGACACATGGAACACCACAGTGGATTAAAGATGAAATACATCCATGCCATTGAACAGACAGTAGTTACAAAAGAATAAAAGTAATTTTAAAAACAAAACAATGTGAGCAGAGGAACTATTACTCAGCTCCTCATCAACCCTTTCACAGTTCCTCTGCAGCATAGCCTCAATTTAAGTTCTTGTTCAGGACAGCCCCCACCTGTAAAACTTTCTTAAGTTTTTAGCACTTCCAATGGTATTTTCCAGGTTTCTTGTACCTACAACATCTGTTTCTATACAGCTGAGCAAAAACTGTGACAGAACACTTCAATGCAGGTATCAATGACAGCCACACTTCCCACCTGACACGTACAAGGAAAAAAAAACCCACACTTGAAATCTTTCCAAAGCAGTTTGATAGATGTGATAAAAGGTCAGGTCCGGTCAGTCAGTCCCCCTCATGGTGGAAAAATGATCCACGGAATACTGCATATTACACAGTTCTGCACCTCCCACATCACAGTTATTTCTTACCTTTTACACAAGGCCATCCAACCAAGACAAAAAAGAACCTCTGAATAATATCTTGCTGTACGAGCAAGCTATCAGTGCAGCTACAAAGTGAAGGAACAGTAAAAATCACAAACTATGAGTGTAAACACCCACTGAAGTGTTCTGAGTGCATTTCTCAATGTCAAAATTTCTGTTGCAAAACAGCATGAAATTAAATTAATGTAATTAAAGAGTATCATTATGTAGTAGAACAAGGAGATAGCACTCCCTGCCTTAACTCCTTAGCACCCTCTACTAACGTAGGGACCAACACAAAAGTTAAATGTGTCTCAGCTTTCTCCAAAATGGGACTAATGTCAGTCATCCAGACGACATCCCTTCAGTGAGCACAGATGGAGAAGGACTAAGTTGCCCAGGCCGTAAGTCCAGCTGTGTTGGGAAGCCCTGGAGGGCACCTCAGCACCAGGCAGCCCTTCTATCCTTCAAGACGTGCTCATTTCCCTCTGCAGCGCATCCTTCTATCACAGCTTTTCCTGCAAGCTGGAAGCAGCAGTGGCTGGCACAGCGATGCACCGCTCACAGTAACAAATGAGGTCTGTCACCACCTGGCAGCCAGGAAAAGGCGGCATCCAGAGACAGAAATAGGGGTTGTCCCCAAGCGCAGAGGGAGGCACAGCCTGGAAGCTGCCGACCATGGCAGTGCAAAGACTCATGCCTAGCAAGCAGCAAGTTAAGTCTAAGGCACTTACCTAGTTCTGAGACAATGCTGTGCTGAGAAAAAGGCAAAAAGGATAACTGACTACCAAAAATAGAAATCACAGCTGCTTCTGTCGTTCTTATGTAAAAGTTTCTTCACTCCTTAGAAGAGAAAACAAAACCTGAGCAGCAGCTATCAGCAGTTTAAGAGCAAATGGAGAAGCAACTAAGTTCAGCAGCCCCCTTATTTCCAGAGCTTGGGGGTTTTGTAAACAGCTGAATCAACCACTAAATGGTTTGTCTAGGACAACCTAAAGCACTAATTATTCCTTAAAACAGATTTATCCCAAATCAGGATCCTAAGGACCAAGCATTATACTGAAAAGACAAGCCAGGATCAAGAAGCAACTCCTTATTTAAAGGAAACAGCTCCAAGGACTGAAACAAAAGTATGAGGGCATGCTAAGTTGGCTGGCCATGGGATCAGAAGCATCTGATGGAAATGTCTGCCACGTTTTGGGGAAAGGTTTGTGACTATTCAGTTACCTCTAACAAGAAAGCAGACAGACAACTTACAGCCCAGTGCTGAGTTACTGTGTGAACTCTCCAAGTCCTGCATTTCTGGCAAGAACCACCACAAAACACATCCTTAAGAATTTCCTCAAAACACTTGATGACTCCCTGAGGAGGTCTGCAGCTGGTTTTTCAGGTGACAGTGCCTCAGCTCACACGGACATTCAGGTAGGAGATGGACAGGCAGCACTCACCAATGAATTAAGAGACCCAACTTCTGTTGTCAGGGCAGAGAGAGCACAGCCCTTGTACTAACTGGCGCTACACAATCTTGCTCACTGATTTGACCTGCTCTGCACTCCTTTAGGGCAGACACTTGGCAGTGTTCAGCCGGGATGGGTGAAAGTAATGTATGCAGCAAATGGAATTAGGGTTTTCCAGCTCATGCTACTAAAATGCAGCACTCGGCAACTAAAATCCTCCTGGGGTAAAACTGCAGCTTTACTTCTATAAGCTTTCTCCTTTTCATCTTGAGGACAGAAGACCTCAGCATTCTGTATTAAGTCTTGAGGTTTATCCCCCAAAGGCTCGCTCCATTAGCAAAAGAAAGCTGCCCATATAAATGGAAGGAAAACTGAAAAGATATCTGAAACAGTCACACCATCTGCTCTGATTCACGAGCTTGTACAGCATCCTCATTGCTCCTGCATGCCAGTCATTCCATCTCATCAACTCACAAGCTTCTCAGCACAAGAAATCAGGCCAATGACAAACACTCTGTGTTAAAAGCAAGCCTTTTCTAAGTGACATTTCAGGAGAATCAAACCAGTAATTTAATTACTTAAAGTTATTTGCTTTTCAAGTGATCAAATTTAATTTATCCCCAAGCCCTTTCCCTTTTACTCTTCTTCCCATAGTGATTTTGATGTCAAATTCCAGCTGAGATACAAACCCTCCTAACAGAAAAGTATGAGAAGTAAACAGACACAACCTCAATTATACCAGTCATAAGACATCTACAATTAGTATCTAAGGGGTGAAAACAAAAACTAAGAAATAGAGCATACAAAGGAACATACTAAGTGTAAATTGCTTTTACAAAGACATTTTTAAATCCAGTCAGCTTCCAATGGAGCTATTGTATTGCTAAAGTAAACACACACAGAGCCCACTCTAAAAATAAAGAGCAATTCTCCTTGGTTGCTGCCTACTTGCAGTTTATACCCAGCCACTTCATTTGTTCCAATCTTTCACTTACCTTGCTGCTTCAAAATAAAACAAAAGGTTAAAATGTAAAGGAAATTTATAGAATTAATAGAAAACTACAGAATACAATAGCTTGTTCTCATAGAAAATACAGGTCCTGAAGGATTCCTAATCTTGTTAAAGGTTCACCGGATAATGAACTTTTACTATGGAGATTATCAACATATTGTTGGTGTCCCATCTGAGGTATCAGGGAAAGCAATGTTAAAGGCACCGAGAGTTTCCCGTTCCACAGCAGCACTAGGATGAGAAATCACATAAAGTTGAAGGCATGTTTTGAAGGGGATAAAAAATGCAAACAGCTACTAAAAATCCAAAAAGCAAAAAACAGCAGAAGCCAACGATTGTAAAAGCCAAAAATGAAGAAATCCTTTTGGTTTCCAGGAGCATCCCTCAACAGAAATTCTTTAGTTCCCCACCACAGTGCATCTTTTCCCTTTCTCAGGCTGTACCAAGTACAGTTAAAACTTCATCCTTCTCTTCAGTTGTGACTCAACAGAAAATATTGTACTTCAGAGGCAGAGAGAAAGCTGTGCAGCTATTGCTACTTTACTCCTCCTCGTCAGCTGCCTACTGCCTAGCTCCTCACACACACGCAGCCTCCCCGCTTCACTCCTCGCCTCAAAATGATTCTCCACTTTATTATCCATTCAGAAGGAAATGCGAACTGATGGAGCCAATCTGACTAAAGACAAAACGCACTCCTTTGGCATTACGAGAGCAGGCAGTGCAGCGCAGTGAGCTGATCTCTGCTGGAAAAGAGCTCTGCCTGACTCCTGGCATCCTGCGGGACTGTGGAGAAGGGGGGGGGGGGGGCTGGGGAAAAAAGCTCAGGACTCAACATAATTAACCAGCTCCAAGAAGATTCTTTGCCCCGTTTATTTTTATCTCTCCTGTTCACCCCCAGACTAACCCGCAAGATTCAGCGATGCCCTCGCTGAAATGAATCCAGTTTCCAAGGAAGACTAGTTCTGGTACAAGTGTGGGGGATTGAAACACCCGTTGATCTCTCGTTTCCCAAAAATAAAAGTCACATTGTTACATAAAAGAATGACTGCAGAAGTGTTGTGCACAGAATCATATCCACTCACGTTGTACTGACACTTCTCTCCTGGGAGTGAGCAGCAGCAGGCACTCATCCTGCAAGAAGCAACTGAATTACAGGCACTGTACATCAGCCCCACAGCCTGCTCCAGGGGTATCCAACACACTACTGCTAAGATAATCTTCCTGTTGAACAGCTGATCCATGTTCATATATCCTCTGTCCCCCCTCTTCATGCACCCAACACAAGCACCCACCTCCTTCCCGAATACTGATTCTCTGCCTTTAGCATCTAAGGCACTGTATGACTGCTGGTTCTGCTCAAGGACAACTCACTGCATCTTTCAAAACAGTGTCTTTTCACAGTGTGGGGTGGGATTTTGAAGAGGCCTATATGACTTAGCTGTGGAAATGCCACTATCCTCCCATCTGTTCAAATACCTCCTACCTCCTTGTGAGCCAGCCTTGCTGTGAACGATATATCCCCTCCAATGTCTTACCTACACCAGAATCAACTTTTATTCACCACTTCCTCCACAATCATCACTGGGCTCCCACCCCTGTCCTCGCTGCAGGAGGATATTCTCCCCTCAGCTTCTACCCCCTGCTCCCACAGCCCCACCCCAGCATGTTGCTGTAGTGCCAGCTGACAACAGCCAGGCTGGTGTCCCTATCAGCTCATTTCTTTGATTTGGGTAAGGGCGAGTTTTGCACATAGGCAAACTAATGTCATGATTCACAACACTGTCTCAGCAGCACCACTAGTGACCTGTACCTCTGTTCTTTCCACGTGCACTGCCCCTTTCAGTCAGGCACAGAAACCACTTTCCAGACCCCCCGTAAGGCTGGTGTTCCTTTGTGGTCACTCATATACTCCATCCCCCAGAACACCCTCTCATTTTTGCTCTTTCCCCTGCTGCAGGGGCTGGGACTACAGCCAGATTTTGAGAAGTGCTTTAGCTTTAAATGATTTTAAGAGTCTGACCCCAAGTTTCTCATTATATATATTTCCATCCCACCTGGAGAACAGGGCTCCTGCCCAACTGAGGGCACCGAGTCCCACGGCAATAGAAATTATTCCACTAGACACACCAATTATAGCACTTGAGCTCAGAGTCGAAGCTCTGCATCAAATTCATCCATATAAAAATGAAGACTGCCCAATAGAGAAAATAAAATGCAATCCGGGATTTGTGCAGCATTTAGTATCTTCAAAGCCCTGGCTGTGAATAAGATGAAAAAGATCTTCTGAGAGGTCTCCTTCATAGCAATAGCTTAAAAAAATATTAAGTATCCATCAGACAATACTTTATTATTCACATTAACTCTCTACAGCACCTGAAATTAAGACAGTCTTACAGGTTTTTGCATGCCTTACTCTTCCCAAAGATCTTACTACAAGTGCAACCAACATCATCTTGCCATCGTTGCCTCTGTTCTTCCCATTTCTTCCTTCCTTGGTCTTTGCCCATTCCTGCAGCCATCAGTACCAGACATTAGCACATCAAAGTACCAAACATAATGCGGCTCTAGCTACAGTTCCTAAGACCCAAAAAACCTGTGCAAATTTCCAAGCACTGCAACAAGAAATCCCAATACTCCCATGGCTGTCATACAAGAACAGCAGTAGAAAAACACACGGAAAAAGTGAGCAGGCCTCAACAGACAACGAGACAGGAGACACTGCTAATGCAGGTCATGAGCAATGGAATGATGGAAAAATGTCACTGCCGTCACCACAGTTCACAAGGAGCTGGAGAGGAAAATGTGGCTAAAAAAAAGACAAAAGAGTAGGTGCCCTCAGAAGCAAGAAAGATGGCACCTTCCAAACATTTAGAACCCCCTACCCAATGCACAGGAGATTGAGACAGGCTTTTTCAGAGATTTTTTTTCCGAAATAATGAAGATAATTCATAGTTGTGAAAAATAGGCATGACTTGCCTATTTCTGACTTGCCTTTTTTATGACTCTAGAAAAAGTCAGTGAGAAAGAGTATGCTTTACCTTAAGGCTGAGAGCACTGAGTTATTTGCCTTCTAGAAGAGAAATAAACTTACACTTAAAAATTTAAATACTTCTTACTGCAATTATTTAATTCACCAACAGATTTTAATTTTAGGTTGAGCCAGTAGGGAATTATTAAAACTGATAAAGCCAGGCTCAGCTATATAGGCCAAATGCTTTGATGTCTGAGAGGTATACATTACCCTTTCTTCTTTTTTAATCCTCATTATCTATTTCATTCCAACTTCCTGTAAAGTAGTGAATTACTGATAAAATTGTAAAAAGTAAGCAATTCCTTCATGAGCACGAGTGGATTAACGAAAGGAAAATGAGCACTCTTCGAGCACAGGTCCTGCTCCTCCCTCTCCCAGACTTATGCCCCTTCTCCCTGCAGGAAGACAAGCAGGAACATTTCTAGTGTCCTGGCTCTGGGGGAAGTACAGAATTGAGTGGCTAAGGAAATTAGCCACGATAAGAATGTTACACAGAGAGATGAAAAAGAAACAAGAGGGGGAAAAGTAGAGAGAAAAGTCAATGGAGAGAACTTGTCTGGTACTGCAGGGGAAAATTCTGTCCAGCTCACTCTCAGGTTTAATTTGTCTCACAAATGGCCCTGGACATCTCTGACTCTAGAGCTCTCTAAAATAAAATTTTTATTTGACTTGAGAAAAGAAAAAGTCATCTATCCCAAGTGAAACCGCCTGCTGCATCTCCCTGAAGGCAGAGTTTTCAGTAAGGCAGCTTGAGTTCAGTGCTTCACTACACAGTACGAGTTCAAATACACTGTGTAAAGTTTATCAATTTATTCAGCAGTGAAAACACGCTATTTATTATGTTTTTCAAAGCCACGAGAAGATTAAATCAATCAGCAGTCTAAATATGAAGTGTTAATGAAAAAGCAGTGACCTCCTGCTGTTTGACAGCTGTCCTCAATGAATACCAGCTTTGAGGAGCTGTGCATCACACAACCCCAAGCAGGGCTGCTGAGACCGAGCGTGGAAGAGGAGAGTTTCTGTTCTGAGGAATTTAAAACTGCCCTGTCAACGATGCTGCTGTTGTTACAGTAGCTCCAGAACACACGTATGAAACATATGCTTAAGACATTGCTTTCAGAAGAAAGAACAACTTCAAGAAGGGGTCATTCAAAGCACTGACTCTTTTCCCCTTAGGAAAGGCTAAGGCAAGGCACAAGGGCAACATATAAGCTCGGAAAGGAAGAAAGATACAGGTACCTCCTACAGCACCTTGGAAACTGATAATGGCCAGACATTGGCATTGAAAGACTTGAAGAAAAGGAAGGAGATAATCTTACCTAAAGTTCTTACCCTTTAAAAAGTTGGGTTTTTAACTCTCATGCAAGTTGAATTATCTTGTTTATAGAAAGACAAGAATGGCACTGGCTCATTGAAAAAAAAAGCTAAAGATCAGAGGTATTGGGACTGCTTACCTTCCAAAGACAGGCAACCTAAGTCCCTTTGTTGCCCATGGCTGAGACCAAACCACTGGCTGACTCAGCTTCATAGGAAAGATGTTTACGCTCCACATGTTATCATCATTTCACAGTAAGGACAACCGCTGAACTCTGAGACACGAACCTTTCTAAACTAACAGAAGGAAAGACTTTCACATACCTGGGAATAAAGGATATTTCCATGGCCAAGAATGTAGTAAAATTCAAGGAATGGAATTTTTGTTAGGTTAATGAAAAAAATGACTTAACATAGCACCAATGTTTTTGAAGAGCCACGAACTATACACTCCATAGTTTAGGTCAATCTTTATCAGGCAGGGATTTAACAGAGACCTTAGAGTTGCCTACAATGAGTCCTCCCATCTCTGTCCCTCTGAGAGTGCTGCTGCCACACCAGTCAAAAACTCCTCCAGAGGCTACAACAGATCTAGTCTGATGCGGGAATTTTTAAGGTGTAAAATCCTTAAGGGAGTATGGGTCATGAAGTTAGAAAAGCTTGTATTATCATCCTCCAGTGGCAATGCCTTTCCTAAGAGATGTGAGACAGCCCTTCAAATGCACGGCCTAAACCTGCCTGTCCCTTTCTTGTCTCCATGTGGATGTTTGCACTCTTGGCTTCGGGGTACCAAAAACCAAATGCTGTTAGCTCTGCAACCCAGCACTTCACAGAAGAGGCTATTTTATTCCTCACTCAGTAGGTTCCAGCCTCTTCGGGGCAGAAACAAGCCTTGGCTCCAAGACACCACACTCCTTCCAGAAGCCACTCCAAGACAATGCCAACCCCACTCGTCACAGCCCACACCAGCCTTCAAAGTCAGGGTAATGAGACTTTAAAAGCAGAGCTGTCTCAGGTGACAGCCTGTGGGGTAGCATGTTGTCCCGTTGTGCCGCAGCAACAACAGACACAAAGCCTTCCTTAATGTGCTTAAGGAAAACAGCAAAATATCTCCAGAGCTTTTGCCCTGGGTTTTGGCTGCCCCTCTGAATGCACAGAAGCCCTTATCTAGCTGAATTGTCATTCTCCATTTTCAGTCAAAACATATAAGTCGAAGATGGACTCTTAGAAAAACGATGCTGCCTTCTGCCACTCAGACAACTTGAAAATTTTAACAGCTGGCTGTCCCTATTCCAGAAACAACTATTATACTGGCTTGTAGACTAGAGTCAGTTTAAATACCTTAGGTCAACAAGCAGCATTTATAGCAGAGAAAACTCTCCCTCTGCTGCCTCCTCCTTCAAATTACATGTCTCTCCCTCCTAGCTCCATCCAAAACGTAAGGACTTGATATTTCATGAAATTGGAAAATTACAATCAATGCGTTAATTGCACATCTAATTAAATAATCAGCGTTTCTAAAATGCAAAGGCATCTGGGCACAGACATGTGCCGGGGGTGGAAAAACCTGTAATTATACTCTCTGTTGGAGCTGTAATTGCTTTTTTCATCAAGAAACCTGGGAAGGAAAAGTTGCAGACGATATGAAATGTAGATCTCAGGTAGACATAACAGCTTTCAAATGTGAATTAGTTGAAGCAAGCACAAGGGAAGTAAACTGTTCAGCATTTCTATTGTAAATACAGATAAAGGAATAACAGACTTAACCTACAGCAGTGGAAACCTAGGCTAGACACCTGAAAAAGCTTTTAATCAGAAGTGAGCGTGGATTATCTAGGGAAGCTAAAAAAACTCTGTCACAGAAGGTTTTAACAAGTGGAAGCATACACATTTTTAAGGGATGCTTTTTGAGGAAGATAGATGGTCTAGTTAATCTCTTCAAGCCTCAGTTTTTTTGCTGCTTATCTTTATCATTCTGCTACCTGTCTCACGTAGAAAACTGCATGGTAACACATATACCTGGCTAAGGGGCAGGAAGGTACATTACTCCCCACGGACAGTCTGCATGACAACCCAGCTTCCCACAACACGATAGCTTAGTCCAAACACTGCAGAGCACATTTTCCCGCATGAGCTTCACAATGAGAACACAGAAATGGTCTCTCACAGAGCTCTCTGTGCATTCTACAAGGTCGGTCCAACACATGGGGATTTGGCTGAAGGAATTAAGTGCCTTGATCCTACCTGTTAGCAGTCTGTATGAACTTTAAGACACCTCTTTCTCCGGCTGGAGGTAAACCCCTCTCTCAGCTAGGAAGGAGGGTGTCCTACCGCTCACCACCCCATAAACGATTTAATATTGTTTCCTTCATGTCACTCAGAGCACGATCACATGCTTTATTTATTGCATCAGAGCCAGGCCTCCCATTACACGCAGTTACATCACCGTTGCATGCAGTGAGGCAAGGAGCATTCCCCATCATACTACTGAAGTAATTCAAACATTATTGGTGTTTAGATAGCATATCTGTGAAGTTAAAAACTCCCTGTTACAATGGAAGAATAAGGGAAGCATCAGGTCAAGAGCTTCTTCTCTGGACACTTATCTCAAGACAACAAACCCGACTTCTCAGAATACTTAAATTGGGAGCATATCAAAGACTAGGAAGTCTGGCTCCCTGCTACTTCACTCATTGGTGACTCATTTCCAGAATCTTAAATCAAATAACCAGAAATCAATTCGTGGATCAGAGGGAGAGGAATTGGAAAAACCCTTTTCAAAAGCCAGGATGGCTTGTCCAGCCTCATATAACAACATGGCAGGGGAGTAACAACTAATAATCTTGTAGAGCAGTGCCCAGCTACCTCTGTTGACAGATGGTGTCCTCCTCATTGCTACAGATGCACCAGCTGGGAGAAAGTATTTTTTACTATCCTGCCTTCATCTTTATGTCTCCAGGCTTAAATAATACGCCTATCTCTTAGGTGGGAATAATTTCGTGTATTTCTATTCCCTTCAGAAGGCAGCAGTTGATTAATGAACCAAAATGCCACATAATTACTTGTTATGAACCATGTAGAAGCCCCTTGTCAGTCTTTGAGGACACTGTTAGCACTGGCACTGAACAACAGACACTGCCACATCATAGCTCTGACAAAGCCAGCTCCAGCAATCACACCCAGATTAATAAGACCAGACACAGCTTTCACACCTCCAGTAAAGGCACTTGACAGGCTCTACACTGGGCCTGAATTAACTGGGTCTAGAAATTCAGTCTGTCTGCTCCTCTGATTGGGAGGGACAGAGGAAGAAATTTAATGCAAAAAATGAAAAATGATTGGATTTAGAAAGCCCCTGCAAGGGGATGAAAACTGCACTACAAACCAGGCTTTGATAATGTAGCCAACCTAAGTTAAGTCACTGAGAGGCCAATTAGCCCCTTTGGCAAAAGTCTGTGATGGGAGGGACAAGCAGAATCGGACCAAAACACACTCCAAAATACTGAGCAGGGATGGCAGGGGGATCACTCCAGTGGCTGCTGCCTCTGTTTGCTGCTCTCAGGTCACAGAAGTCACTCCACCTTCACAAAAACTGGAGAGAAGAGGATGTAAAGGCAGGATGAAAAAGGAATGGTTCTACCAGCTGTAAACAGTTGTATATTAAATAGCTATTACTACTGTGAGCTAAAAACAGAGCGACATAATTAGGATGAGTAACATGTATCCATGTCAAAAAATATGAAAGAGAGTTGTACTTGCTTTAAATTAGGTTCCTTAAATTAGGCATAATAAAATTCAGAGTGAATACACCAGCCAATCTATAGGTATTTGTGTAGACAAAACTGGATCCTTCAAGTACCCGTTATATGAGATACCACAAAAACACTTGCACGCATATTCAATCTGCTGCACTATCATAATACAATGAATAAAAATAAAAAAATGTAAATAATTCCATTAAAATTTAGCACTCTCAGCTTCTCAATAACAGTTTCTAAAAAATGTGCTTGCTATCTCAAAATATAAGGTGAATATTGACTCATTAACAAAAATAAAACACAGATGGAGACATGGTTAAAATAAATTGATCTTTTACATAAAGCAATCTATTTGTATTTGAAATATTCTCATATGCAACAACCTAAAGTATTAACCAAAGTGAGGCTAAGTAAATTGAGTCTTGAACTGATTTATATAAATTCCCTTCTAGCTGGACAGCTCTATTATCTCCTTTTTAGTACTCATCCCTGATTTTGTCTCTGTTGCTTTTCAAGCTCTCCTATAAAATAATTTTCAAATGTTAGCTTTTAAAAAAACTTTTAATGAATATGGGTTCAATTGCAAATTACTGTCTAAATAAGCAACTGAAAGCCCATGGAGCATTTCTAAAATTTAAGAACAAACCTGTTTACAAAGCACACCGTATTTTCTGAAACTGTTACCACTCGAACTTTTGTCAAAACCCAAAATTATATCTATGACAGGTTCATTACCAGGCATGAGTCACTAAGAACTACCATTCTTCAAGAAACTCCTCACGCAGTCTGATATCCTTAATATTAACTGCACAACTGCACAGAAAAGCCACCATCCAAGAGAGGCTGCAATATGATTTTCACAAGTTTTACTTCAGTGACAGCTTCTAAGCAGGAAACACCTCTCCTCCACACCTCTAGTCGTGCTCCAAAAGCCACACAGTCCTGCAGTGTGGCACAGCTGGACAGCAAAGGCAGGCAGGTGGGCAGAGTGAACACAGGGAGGCCACACTACAAAAAATCAATGACGGAGGCTGTGGTTCCACAGACATTTCTGACAGCCTACTTAGAGGCTTCCTGGATGATGAAGTTCCATTCTTTGCTCCCACAGGCGACTGTCATACAATAGCATTCATAAACAGACCCAATTTTAGATTAATTAGAAACAGAAAGGGCAAAGAAACCAATTTGGAAGCTGTTCACTAACAATTAGAAAAATCGCTTTCTGATTTCTAGCCTGGGTTTGCTCATAACCGGCTTATACCCTTCTGTTCTTGTGCTAGCATTAACCTTTTGCTTAAATAGCTGTAAACTTGCCAATATTTACTCCCATGCTCTATTCGTACACGGCAGCAACATCTGCTCTCAGCTTCCAATCTACCAAGCTGAGCCACACTTGTTTGGTCTCATCTCACACATCCTCAGCACCTTCCCTCCCAGGACTGCCCTGGTATTCCCTCTGCCACTTCTCTTCTCTGATGTTTGCAATAGTTCCCATCTTCTACAAATCCTTTGCTGGTTTCCTGCATGTCATATTAGAAGTATTATGGACATAAAGGCAGAAGAGACCTACTACTGCCCACCTGGTCTGCCACAGTGTAGCACACAGTATAAAGCACCGTGCAATTAATAATTTTACTAATTTCTCATTTGCCAGGCAGTAATTGTTTCTTTCATAACTATTTCTACAGCCCCACTAGTGAGGGCAGACTGAACGAGCTCAGAACAGCCCTTCCTTCTCTCTCTCTGATCCAATGCATAAGTGTAGCTTAAACAGGATCCTCCTGTTTTGAACAGGATACTCCCTTAGGCCAGAGAGTAACGCCACTGCTCACCTGGGTACCACATCATCCTGCAAGCCTGAAGGCACAAGCCACCCTGTACAGCAAGAGCCACCCTGTACAGAAAGAGACTCACTGCCTAGAGCACCCCAGTAAATTAGCACTCAGGTTTATCTTAGCCCTTCCAGCATCTGGTACCTGCATGCTTCAGTAACAGATGAAAATCTCAAGCTACATTTGGGATTTTACCCCAGCTTTATGCCTAAATTATCTTTGGTTTTACAGCACATAAAGGATAAAGCTGTCAAAGTGCTCAGGAAATTCTTCCCGCAGAACAGATATCGATGCCCTGATGTTCCCAAGCGCCTTTCAGCAGAGGATGTATGTTACAAAACCAGCTCACAAGCTGCCAGGAAAGGCTGCAGGCCTTCTCTTACAGATTCAAAAGCCAAGGAGAGGAAGAACTGGTCCCATCTTACCACTTACAGGTTTCAAATTAAACGAATGTGGAACCACTAAAAAGCCCTTTCGAAAGTGCCAGTGATTAACCATCAAAGCAATGGAAATGAACCCACAGTATGATCCAGATCTGGCTCACCTGATCAGTCCTTCACAATGTCACAAAACTGTCCAGACTCTAAATATGAGCAGACAGCATGCAACATGTGTGTGTCCACGATATGGCTTAAAAAATACCATTTCAATGCCAAGAAATGAGTCTGGATACAGAGAAAATTCTTGTAATCACCTGTCAAGAACTAGTCCTAATAGGTAGCATTTATTTGCTGCATCACAAGACCTTCAAGTGGCTTGAATTCTATGCAGAAAATAAATATGCTACTCTCTTTCTGGCTGACACACCTGAAGGACAGGATGACATCCAAAGGGACCTGGACAAGGTCAAGGACTGGGCCCATGGGAATTTCATAAGACCAAATGCAAGGTGCTGCACTTGGGTCAGGGCAACCCCCGGTACCAACACAGGCTGGGGGATGAACAGATCAAGAGCAGCCCTGCTGAGAAGGACTTGGGGTGCTGGTGGGTGAGAGGCTGGACATGACCCAGCCATGTGCACTCACAGCCCAGAAACCAATCCTGTCCTGGGCTGCATCCAAAGCAGGGTGGAAAGCAGGTGAGGGAGGGGATTCTGCCCTTCTGCTCTGCTCTGGTGAGACCCACTTGGAGCACTGCATCCAGCTCTGGGGTCCCCAGCACCAGAAGGACATGGACCTGTTGGAATAGTCTGGGGAGGGCCACCAAGATGATCAGAGGGCTGGAGTACCTGTCCTATAAGGAAAGGCTGAGAAAATTGGGATTGTTCAACCTGGAGAAGAGAAGGCTTAGGCTTAGGCTAAGTACCTGAAGGGAGCCTACAAGTCTTCAGTACCTGAAGGGAGGCTACAAGGAAGATGGAGAGAGACTTTCTACAGGTGTATGTAGCGACAGGACAAGGAGTAATGGTTTTAAACTGAAGAGAGTAGGTTTAAGTTAGATATTAGGAAGAATTTCTTCCCACAGTGAGGGTGGTGAGGTACTGGAACAGGTTACCTATAGAAACTGTGGATGCCTCATCCCTGAAGTGTTCAAGGCCAGATTAGATGGGGCTTTGAGCAAAAGGGTCTAGTGAAAGGTGTCTCTTCTCACAGTAAGGGGGTTGGAATGAGATGATCTTTAAGATATCTTCCAATCTAAGCCATCTTATGATTCTATCTTTCTGTTTTGCATACTACATAGCACCATCCAGAACTGAAGTACTGCTGTCTTCAGGCATTATATTAAGTATTATTAAAAGCTTTTTGACTTATAAGTGCCACTTTTACAATGGGGAGGAAAAAAAAACCCATCTTAGTTCTGGATGCACAGTACTAGAATCACCTTTACATGACTCCAAAAATTAGCTCAGAATCATGAAAGGCAACCCTGCCCTACATCTAAACAAGTTGTATAACCATGCAGCTTGGAAAACAACAAACAAGAAAAGTAACACTGGAAGAAAAAATTGTCATGTACTAACACCCTTTTACTGCCTTTTTCTATGAAGTTTTGTTGTTATTCAGAGCATTTTCTAACTTTGCATGAATAGTTAATGCTTCATTTATGATGCTCTCAGTCAGTGCTGGTTAGCTCATCTTTTCCCCAACGCTTGTGCTTTGTAAGCTGAAGCCCACTGCTATCTCTCTGGTGCAGCATTTCTTGTACAGATTGCTTCAGTAATACGCAGCACTGGGAAATATCCCCTCCTCCCACACAGATCCTTAAAAATAAGAGTGTGAAGTCTGGCTCTCCCAACAGCCAACACTATTTTTAAGGGCTGCGTATGTGGCAGGTAGGAGTCCCCCCACCCACCTCTCCCATTGCACCCCTATTCTGAGCAGAGGCAACTGACTTACTCCACTGCCAAATGAAATTCTCTCAATTTTTACCGACGAGCACCGTGCACGAGCGTCATGTCGAGCAGTTCAGGACACCGCAGATTTCTGTGCCCCATTCCAAATAAGATACCACCTCTTCCATCAGACCACACTGCTGTAATTCTATCTGCCATTATACCCCCAAAGCAAGATGCAAAGAAGGGAGTTTTGCATAAGGTGGCAACAGTTGTCTCAGCACCATCATCTTTAGTGTTCTTCTACAGTGTCTGATATACACTGATTAGAGGACTTGGTCCACTCTTCAAACATATCTGGGTTCCATTTTTACTGAAAGAGTCACTACTGCATCTAGCCCTGAGAAAAGACAACCACCTGATCAAGAAGGTCTTTGTTAGAGTCTTAGTACAAATGTGAATGCGTGCTGGGCAGCATCACACAAGGAAGAAGAGCCTACTGCAGTTAATCCTGGTTAAAAGGGATGAACTATGTGCACAAAGACTGTTCTTTCAGCCTCCAACACTCAAGTCACTTCTGGAGGAAGCCACTACAGAAATTGCTGTGACCAGATTGCCTAAGAAAAATGTGGGTAGAGAAAAAAAAGGCACATAGTCTAATAAGACTATGGACACATAGTCTAATAAGAAATCTAAGAATTGTGCAACATGCAGGTCATTTATTCACATCACCAACCCACTGCTGCCAACTACATCTTGCTGTCTGGTCAGCAGTTACACTTCCATGGAGAAGAAGGAAGGTGACTAAAATACCTTTTCCTTCAGAAAACACCAACTTGTCAAAATCAAAATCTGCTTTACAGGACGATGATTTTGAATGAGAACACTTTTCTGGTCTAAGATGCCCAAACAGGTGAGGGAGTGCAAGGAAGAAGCATTCTCTGGAGGAGTGTTACAGCTCAGCAGTCAATGCACTTTTCTAAACTGTGGGAAACACGGGCTAAAATCTCAGTATTGCTCAGTTTAGATCAAGAACAAGAGTCTTATTCCTCCATTATTCTAAACATATCTAGCTTAAAAAAGCTAATAGGTATAATGGCAGTCTATTCACAACCACCCCAGTACTAGCATTATGACCTTACAGGTCAGAGAAGAGAAGCAGAGTTCAGCCAAACTGGATTACTCGAACATAACATGCAGTACTAGCACAAAACACAGAGATGCATCTGATTGTGGAACACTCTGTGTTCATAAACTATACCCCAGATGTTGCACAATCACGTTCCCTTTCTTTTTAAGGAAATCAATGGAATAAACTTTTGAAGAAAATTAAATTACACTTGGATTCCCACTCAAAGGCTTCAAAAGAATCTTGACTTACAGATGTGTAGAGTTTATGATACAAAACGGAGAACAAAAACTCCCTTGAGTTTGGGGTTTTTCTAACCAGCAACAGGAAGATATGAAGGAACTTTGTTGTCACTGGAGGGGAGAGATGTCCTGTGTGTCAGGGAATACAAATCATCAACACCAAAACTGGCTTTTATCGGAGATGAATTGAAGTTGAGAGTCAGCATACTGGTATGTCCAGAGAAGGTTGCAGAAAATCCTATAAGCAACTGAACAGGCTCCTACCTGCTGTGATCATTATAAAAAGCATTTCTCACCAGCACACTGCTCCACAAGAGAGCCTTTCTCTTAATTTTTAACTACTCTGAAAAGGGAAAGCCTGCTGATTTTTTCCACTGGAGATAAGGTTATCAAAAAGCTACTCAAAAATCACAACAGCAGCTAATGAAGGCACAACACTATTTTCTGGGTGTCCATACAAATAATTATCTCTGCTGTAACATAACTGTTAACACTCATTGTAAAGCAGGTTAAAGTAGGTCTCAAGGAATCTCAGAAAAGATGAATAAAGATGCATTTTATTCCCAACAGATGAGAATACGCAGGTATCTTATTTAAGACACTTGGAGAAGAGAGCAGTTTGTCCTTTTCTGAGTACAGCATGTCAGCTGAACCTTCCCTCACAGAGAGGCAACAACAGGCACAGGTTGTTCAAGCACCAGAGAATCACCCAACACAAAAAGCTGCCTCAAGAAAGCTTTGGGGAGTCTCACAAGACTTGCCACGCTGCAAACTGAGGTCAACACAGAGAACCAAGACCATGGCACTGTGAGACGGTCCCCTCTACTTTTGTACTGAAATGCTTTCTAAATAATTATTGTTGTGCAATCCCTAAGAGATCTGAAAGCTGCACATGCACATTACAGGTAAGGTATACAGAAAATATTTGGCTGCTATTGTGAGCACAGCCACCTAACACCAGACAGTGCAGTACAGCTGGCAGTGACCCTCGGATCGTGCCTTACCAACATGATGTCTGCTCAAGTGTAGGAACAGAGAATTCATGACCACAAGGGTATGCTACAGATCCCCACCACCACTGATCCCTAGCACATTTGCCCAGCAATGCTGGTATTTTGGTGGAGGTTAAAGATAACCTTCATACATCATCAGGTAGATAAGAATGAAGACATTTAACTGGAGATGTAGGTTTTTCTGTATGGAGAGAAGTTTCTAGTAACTCTAATGTTAGAGTCACAGTGCTTCAGTTTGCTTCTTTGCCACTGTGTGGGAGGCTTTGAAAATGCAGAGCTTACTCATCTTCACGGGACTGATAAAAAACACCTAGGCAACAAAGCTTAAGGGAAATAAAATGCCGAAAGTAAACTACTGCATGGACTGCAAAGTCCATGAGAGGTGAAAAGGGACAGTTTCTAGTCTTTTGGTGACTGGCTTAAAGCCGTCTGTCCTCCACTAGCCATCTGGGATGGTGAACAGTACGTGGTAGTACATGCAGCAGTACAGAGCAGAGGGCCTGGATTCACATGCTGAGCTCATTCACATGGGGACAGGCAGATAACTTACAGTCAAGCTTGCAATCAAACCTGGCACCAATTAGTACCCTGCTGGTCTTTTCACTAGTAGTGGAAGTCCAGAAAGGACTCTTCAGGTCACTCCACTGCTACTTAAGACGGGAACAGTGGTGCTTTGCACCAACAACTTGCTTTGTCGAGATCAAAACAGGGCTTCACACTCCAAAATCACCAATACAATCACCCTCTCTGAACCCTGGCTTTTAAAAGTGAGACCCTGATGGTTCTTAAATACTTGCAGGTGCTTGATAAGAAGTGCTGACTGTGAAGCTATGGGGTATGGGAAAATCAGACTGAGGACATGACTGAGTACCTATAAGAGTAAAGAAGAACAGCCATTGAGTTCCCCTGACTGCAGGTGATCATCATATTCCAGAAAAACAGTCACAAACTACATCTGCCATCTCAGAACGTGATCTAGTTATGTATCAATCAAAAAGAATAGATTATTGACATTTAACAGGGAAAGACAACTATTATATGAAAAATGGTATAAAATGGTATTTATGAAAAAAAATGAAGAAAAATGCTCCAATTAGTTTGGTTTAGAAATGAATACAAGTCAATTGATGTATTTAATCTGCTGACATAAAATAGAAAAATTATGCATAAGATCTTTTCCCCTGTAAACGAATTCAGTATAAGTGGAGAAAATCCAAGACCCCGCACCCTCTTCTAATATTTAAATATACTTGAAAGAATTGGTAAGAGAAGCAATTTGATGATTTGACTGAATTTTTGTTCTTCTCCAGTCTGCCAATTCTTCTGTTATACAAAAGTCAGATTTAAATTTGTATAATTTTAAAAGTCACACAGCCATGTCCCTAGCTGGAGGCTATTTCAGCTACAGAGGGCTGTAAGTTGAAGATGCAATAGCTACGTGTTTGTTCTTCTCCTGGAAAAGAAGCTCCCCCTGAGGGACTGCAGCAGACGAGCTATCAATTAATCCCTCTTTGTAGACAAAGTTCTAAGTGTGAAGGTGAGGAATATTGAGTCATCCCTTGCGGGGCTGAAAACCCTAGTTGATTCTGGCATAATTAAGTTTCCTCTTCACAGAGAAAGAGAACAAGAAAAACAGCAGAAGTGAGGAACAAAACATGCAGGCTACAACAAAGCTTTTTTAACATGCACAGTTACAAATTTCTGTGCCATTTTATAACTGTCAAGTCTTAATTAAAATACTACATTTCTCTGACTCATGGTCAGGATGTAGGATGCATGTACATTATTCACATGAATATTAATCTCTTTCCAGGTAGGAGGCTGAATTGCTCAGGGGATTTATAATCACATCACATATGGAAACTTCTTGGTGTGTCTTCTTTTTTTTTTTGTTTTCTTTCAAATTTCAGCCAGATCATTAACAATTAAAAGTCATAAGAACCACTTCAGTAGTCTATGTGAGAAGAACGCAGCCATTCAGATCTGTGAGCTGGAGCTCCATGTGTAGTCATGAAACGATATGGCACATTGAGTAAGAGGAACACAGAAATGTTCTGGAGGCATCACTTTGAACATTAAGGACATAACTACCTGTTCTAACACGCTGGAACAAAAAAGGATAGTCCTCTTGAAAGCTTCTAAGTAATGACAGAAAATGGAAAGATGTTAATAGGGTGACCAGACAAATGTAATCTTTTACCAACAGATACCAACAGAGTTTCCTGGTTAAACTATCATCATCGAAGCAATCCTGATCCTTATCTGTAAGCCTGTATTTGTATTACTGAGCTCATGAGAAAAAGGCTTTAAGGACCAGGGAGTTCAGGAAGCTGTTAAGAAATAAAGAAACAGCATTAACAGAGAGAAATCACAAGCTGTCCCAGGGAAGAGGAGGGAAAGGACTTATTGAGAAACCTGTTCCTCTCCTAGGAGGCCTTGAACTCTCTTCTTGAGGAAGTTTTTAAGGACAAAAAAGATTGCACAGGAAAGAAATCAAAAGGCTAAAGCAAAAAATTAAACACTTAGCAGTGAACACACAATATGACAAATAAAGGATGGATGGAACTCACAGGAAGACAAAGCTATCATCAGGTGGCATTACGGAGGCTGGAACATTTGAAGCCTTAATTGCTTCAGGTCTTCACTTGAGAGAGGCAAGTGCAGTCAGGCAGCTGACAAAATTAGTAGTGGTTTGTTGGGGTTTTTTAAAGGAAAGAAGTTTAGAAAGTTATAATAAACAGGCTGCAGTAAAGGAAAACAAACTGAAAGAAATAACTGCCTTATCTGCTTGTTGAGTCAGCTGGCCCTGATAAATCTTCATCCCCAGGTTCTAGGTTGCAACACTGACAATCAGTAAGCACTAAGAACTCAAAGATTTCAAACAGGCAAAGCAAGTATTTACGCTTGTAAAAAAAAAAAAAATAAAGTAGTGATTAAAAATAGTAAGAGGAGAATTTGGATAATTCTGAAAGCAGTAACTTGACATACACAGACACACCAATTTCCTGGAGAACAAATAATCAAATTATTTGCAAATCTTCTAGAACACAAAAAGGAGAGAAATAACTGTGAGCAGAGTTTCATCAAGAGTAGAACTGTGTCAAATGGACTTAACTTCCTTCTATGACAAGGTGAATTAGTCTAAGAGGTAGAGAAAGAATAGTAGAAATTTTGTATCCTGAGATCTGGATGAAGCTGTTAAAAGAGATGCAAACACACTGGGAAAAAAAATTATACTCATGGCAGCCAAGCTCAAAGAACGTATCAAGCAAGGTCCCTCAGGCAACTCTGGTAGTACACAGCCTGGCAGCTTGAGTACCACACAGTTTTGCCTCATACAACTTGAATGATTTGTTCACGTAAAAGAAGAGGAAGAGATAGACAGCAAAGTGCTTAAGAAATGAAAAAATACCCAATTCTATTAAGAAGAAATGCATAGCCATATTCAGCTGTAATCCAACGTAAATATAGGCTAGGGAACAACTGACAAAGCCCTTTTTCAGAAGGAACCTCAGCTTTGGAAAGCATAAAAGGGTAACTATGCATCAGTGATAGCCTGTGACAAAAAAAGCACCATCACAGTAGGACAGCTGATATCTTGGGGTATCAGGATCACAGACAGGAGAGCAAAGTCTTTGTTGCTCTGTAGTGCACCTGAACAGGCTCTCAGCTGGGTTTACACATTCAGCTTTGGACACTGTGTTTCGGGAAAACAAAAGAAAGGAGTAAGAGGGAGAAGAAAAAAAGACAGGCTGATTAAAAGAGTGCCTAAAAATCCTGGCAAGAAAAAGCTAAAGAAAAAGGGTCATCTAGTGAACATGAGCAGAGTGAGTGTGGTTTTGTCTTGGTTTTGCAGCAGCCCTCTACTATTCCAGTATTCCTTGTCCTAATCATGAGAAATGGATTTATATGGCACAGGAGAGACCTAGAGCAGAAGTTAGGAAAAGTCTTTGGACAGTAAAGGCAGCTAAGCCCTGGAGCAGGCTCCTGGAAAACTCCATTTCCCACATTTTTTGTTCTAAGGGAATTCTGGATGAATAGCTTTCAGTGGTGGTCAAGGCAAAGCAAATAATGACATTTTGCTATCATAACTAAACTACTGTTTCAGTAACAGTCATCCTAAAGCATGTCTTCTTTCCAATTCAGCAGAATCACAAAATGGTTCTGAACCACCTCACGGACCTTCTACTCTCTCAGAAAAAGAGACATCCAGGGAGAGGTGTTGTTGAACCTCTTGTTCCTTCTAGTATGGCTGTGCACCTGTTTTCCATAAGGTACAGAACTAAATTGTTTTGCTTGCATAGTCTGCAAAATCACAGCAAAATCCTTCTTCTTAAGATACTAATGGTGCTTAAATTTCACTTTGCATGTCATTCTGACAGTTGTGATCCAAACCCTTTCTGCTAAGAAGTGAAGCAATTTTTAGATGGAAAAGCATTTACAATCCAGATAAGCCTAAGGAAAAACTATTTTGCCTCCCCAGATGCAAAACAACAACAACAACTGCTTTCTTGAAAATTTGCAACAAATCCAGAAGAGAAAGAAAAGTCCTGAAAGTGACAGATACTGTAAAATAATTTCTTATAAAAACAAAATAAGGCATCTCTAGAAGAAAGCAGAATTTCTAGATGAAATATATTAACTCAGCACTTAGGGTAATAGGCAAAAGTTTATCATCTAAAGAACATGAGCACCATATGTTATCTTTCTGTGGGCATAGAGATGGATGAAAGCATAAGACTTTTTTTTAAAAAACCCAACTTTTTGGTTCATAAGCACTGTTTTCTAAAACAAGAGTGTTTATTCTGTTATAGAAAATGTCACAACCTTTTCCTTTTGACTTCCCAAATCAAGACTATTTATTTTTAAATCTTAGTTCCACGAGATGGAAATACCAAGACTTATTATACACCCACTTTCAATTAGTATATATAAAAATATTTGATGTAAAGTTTCCCAAGGAACATTTTCACATGAAAAATAATACAGATTACTCCTACTAAGCTAAAAAGCTATCCTCAAGCTGCCTTGAGAAAAAGTCTTCATTTCAAGCAGTTTGACACAAACCATTTAGCCCCAGACATTGTAATTTCAAATTATTATTTACAGACCCAGAGCTAATTTCTCTGCTTCTGCATATTTTCTGATTTTCATCTCTAGTTCCATATGACAATGTTAAATATGTTTGGTTGAATTAGACAGCTCTAAGATCATCACAACATGCTGCAGTCCTATACATTTCATTAAATTTTTGACTGCAAAACATCAAAACTGTAAGAGGTATCTTACAATGAAGAAGAAATGAAATCACAGTAGCTCAGGAACAAGCAAAGCAATACTCCATCCTACCTCTTGAAGCTGCAGTCGAACTTTGCTAATTGCTCTAATCCAGTGGGCTCTTGCTGGAGGAAATGGTGGTGGCTCGTTGTCACCATGGTAGCTTAAAAGCAAGAAACAGAAAATCACTATATGAAAAACACTCACCTGTAGCATTAAAGACTCAACTACATGGTGTAACAACAGCTTCAGCTCTGGAAGCTGAAGGAACCAACAGGCTCCAGTCAACACACCCCTGCACACGCTCTGGGAAGTGAGAGGCTAAAGGTTTCCTTATACACAGGAATTGTCTTGGAAATTGATGAGCTGAAAGATATAAGCTGTATACAATCCAGACCCAGGAGCAAGATGATGTCTGAGAGAACATAACGAAAGCTGCCCAAGGCACATGACCAAGCCAGTGCAACACACTGGTATCATAATTACACACACAAAGAGGCAGATGGTGCCTGTTGCAAGTTCCTTCTAACCACTGCCCTTTCCTACTCACCCCTACTGCTACAAATTTACAGCCCCTCTTCAGTGGAAACACTAGCAACAGGGCTCAGCCTTGTTTTCCGCTTGTTCATTGAACCTTTATCACTCCACCCTTTCCCACAGCTTTTCAAGAGGGAATGTGCATCTGTCAGCAAGCTCCACTTCAGCGCCCCACAGCACATGTTGCACTCCCTAACCTCATGGTACCTTGGGCTTTTGGTTGCATTCCTGCTTTTGTATATTGCTGAGGTGTAAATCACCAAAACAAACATCTTTTCCTGCCTGCAAAGCACCCACTCCACACTATTGACAATACTAAACAACCCCACAGCTGAAAGCATCACATATCCATGCCACACATCTAGCTCAGGTGCAACTCTAAGGACCAATGTTCAGAGCTCAGTTCCATGCATACTCCATGGAGACAGGAGAGCATTGCCAGAGAGTGGAGAGAAAGGGCGCCAGTGATGTAGGAGCATCCAAGTTAGATGCTTAAATTAGCTTGAAACAGCCTATGTGAATAACCTTCCCTGTGAACAAATATAGGCCAGCCATTCTGGGACAAGACTCCTGCTGCTCTGTAAGGAGAAGAGGAAAGTGAGTCAGAGTTTAAAAACAGTTTAACACTTTCTCTAGTCTTGTTTTCCTTTTTTCATCTTTAGTGTAAGGCTTGCCTACACATGAACTCTTGTGGTTAATTCTACCATACAAGCACAGTGACACCAGCTGTACCCTCCAAAGGGCAGAGACAGGCAGACATCTTTCCATGGATCTAACTGAACCAGATAAAAGCAATCCCTCATACTTATTAAAATATAACCTTATCCACACTAGGTTCTGCAATGACTTAATTACCTCAAGGAAAAATGTCACTCCCAAATTTAAGCAGTGGAATTTGAAATTCCTCTAAAACCTGTACAAAACCCAGTACACTACTCCCCCAAACTTAGCCAAAATACTTTTGAAGTCTGTTTTCAATACTGTACAAGGACAAGAAAAGCTGCAACAGTGAGTCAGATCAACATGTCTATTCATACTGTAATTCTACAACCTACGACTACATAAACACTAATGGTGGTAGTCTACTACAGAAGAACTGAACTAGTGAAGCTCTAACCATGACAACATGGATTTCTTGGTTGCATAAACCTGATCCCACGTGAGCAATGGAAGCAGCTATTTTTGGGCCAGAGTACATTCATCAAACCAGAAACAGGAAATACAGCAAATGAACTTCAAGGCACTAGCTGGTGTTCCTCTTCACATACACTGCAAACATAGCTTAACCTAGCCAATGTCACATAAATAAATGTTCCTGTACAACAGATGTTTCACAGGTCAGCAACATCAACTTAGTTGTCAGAGAAGAGTGCAAGAACAATGTACACAATTCGCCCCAGCAAATTAGAAGAACCCTCTTTGAACTAATTTAAAATAACTAATTGAAATTCACCTACCTCATTTGGGCTTCTGCCTCAACATCCTTGGGTTTCTCAAGTTCCAGAGGTAACTTAGCTGCAGGATGGTCTGCCTGTTTTTCCTCTGCCTTGCAGAGCTTCTCCTCCTCTCCTTTGCCATGAGGCTCCTCTTGCTCCCTGAGCCAAGCCTGACCATCCTTCTGGTAGCTGCCCGAACTGTGGTAGGAATGATTCGACTGCCTTTCCTGGTGATCATCATCTTGCTCAGAGCCATGGGCACTTTCATGGGAATGTTCCAGCTCACTTAGGTGAGAGCTTTCCTGGCTGACATTGCAAGAGGAGCCATATCTACTACTGCCAACAGGACTATGAGAGAATAAGAAAGTCCATCAGAAAAAATAATGGATTGGAAAAACACAAAACAAAGTGCACATTCAACAAACTGAGCAGAACACTAAATATTACTGAAAACATATGTGTTATGGAGTCAAACATATTTAACTACTATGCTCTTATGATTATTATCTAGTCTTATGAACCTCAAAACTTTGGTAGGCAGTAGAAATACTTCATATACAGCCTGCCAGCATATAGACCATATATGGTTTATATATATATATTTATACATATGTATATATGTATATGCACATGTATACTTTTTATATATATACTTATATATGGTCTATACATATATATACCTTGGTCTTTCCTGCACCAAATACTATTTCACCTTACATCAGCAAGAAACTGCCAGTGAAGATATTCTAATAACCAGACAAGATTCATGGAATCATAGCAATTCAGAGTGAAAGTGTTTCTGTCTTCTGTGGTTTTGCTGCAGCTAGGGTCTTTATCATGACCATTTAGCTGATTATTATTATTAAAAAATACAGTTAAAGTTAACTTTATTTTTATATACTGCAAGTTTATGATAAAATACATTGCAGTCAAGATTAAGATTGTCAAGACTCTCAACTTAAAACCTTTCACAAAAGTGGAGCAATTTTTCAAATGAAAGCCACATGTCTCTCTCTAATAGAGCTTTCTCAATAACTCGTTTTATATAAAAAGAAACAGAGCCACAGGGGTGTGATCTCTCTGATTCAAGACACCACTTTCAGGACTGAATTCCTAGAATCCTCAAACAAAATACAGCAGACGGAAATTTCTCGTGCAGTCAGGAAAACTATGGCCAAGAATAAAGCAGCATTCATATTTCTCTCTTGTAGTCTTTGGAGAATTTGAAACCAGATAGGAAGTTTATGAGTGCAGAGTTGCAGCTGTGTGATCAGAGGAACAAGTTTCCCTTATATTAGACAGAAATATGTAAGTTTAGTGAGTCTCTGTTTTGATTTTTGAAGGTGATTGTAACTTAACGCAGAGGACTTAATACAGCCTCGTGAAATACCAATACTTTCCTCTAGTGGTTTTCATAACTGCATGAAATAACCTTCTGACAGATTTTAGGAAAAGCGAGCATTAGAATACCTTCACTGATATCTCTGATAATGTTTTAATATATTCGGTAATATGAAATGAACCGAAGTAGTTCTATAATGCATCATCAGTAAGTTAAATTTCTCTCTAAAAGCCTTTATCTTGCATTTTGAAAACAAAATGCTCCTTCCTACCAGTACTTTCTACCCACTGTTAGTTTTTTCTTGGCAAATACAATATTATTATCACTAAACAAGAAAGCAAAGTGAATCATATGCAGCAGAATTAACACACAAATACTTCTGAGAGGCTACTGAAATCAGCATTAGAAGCATTTCATTCAGTGGCACACGGTATAAGAACATAGGAAATTCAATTACACTTGCAGAAGAAAAGTGGAAAAAGGTGAGAAAATGGTCTAAGGGCTTGTACATAACTGCAACTGCAGTTTGCCATAACCTCTGTGACAAACATTGACAACAGATAGGGAATGGGACTGAGCTACAAACATCAGACACCAAGGCCATCATCTACTGCTGCAGTGTTGCATTATAAATGGTCAAAACCCATTTATTATGCCTCATTTGTAACTAGCCTTTTCTCATTCTGTTGTTCCACGCTCTGCAGATCTGCAGCCAGTGTGTTAGGATGAAGCACTGCTCCATCAGGAGCAGAATCAAGCCCAGTTTCTCCCAGTTCAAGCTTCTCTGTCACATGCTCTTCTGCCTGATCGTCCTTCTGCAGTTCACCTGAAATCACATTCTGCTGATCTTCTGACTCTTTACCAGACTTCTCTCCCAGCTCTTTGCTGGATGTATCATCAACAGTGCTTGCACCAGATGGCTCTTTGGAAAGTTCATTGTCTACAGTGTCAGGCTGCTTTGAAGACAACTTTACTTCTATATTTGCATCTGTCAGTTGATCTGAAACTGCAGATTTTGAGTTTTCATCTGAACTGACTGTTCCTAACACCTTGTCATCTGGTTTTGACAAAGCCTGTGGTGGCACATTTGGTTCCTTTTTGGCAGAGGTCTCTCTGATGTCTTTTTGCCAGGGAAAGGAGAAATCTAGCTTTTTCCCAAATACTGCTCCTTGGGCACTCTCTGGCTTACTCACCTTTTCTTCACTACCTCCTTCAAACAGAGATGAAGAAAGCTTCTTAAAACTGGACATGAGGCCCTGATCTGTTCCTGCTTTATTAACAGAGGGTGGCTGCTGAGAGAAGAACGACCCAAATGGCTTTCCACTATCAGAAGATGACATAAAGCTGAATTTTGGCAAACTGGGTATGTTTGGTATCTCAAAGACATTTTTACTACTATTTGTATCTGGAGGGACATTATCCTGTTTCTTCAAGTCAGATTTGGAAGCAATTCCTTCTGCAGGCACTTCATCAATTGCTAAATGTTTCTCCTCTTTGGCAGTTTGCTGTTTTACTTCACTTGTCTTATCTTCATTTGGCTGAAGCTGATGAACACTGGGCTCATCAGCTGGAGCTGTGGGTTCTCTATCATTGTTACTGATCAAGTCCTGCTGATCAACACCAGCATTGGCCTGATCCCCTGTAACAGCAGCCTCTGATTCAAGTGTAGCACTCTTGTCTAACTGGGAAAGGTTTGTGCCTGCCTCACTAGCTGGGGCTTCCATTTCGAGTGCAGGCTCATTAGTAGAGTCAGAGGGAAGGATGTCAATGGCTGCCTTGTCTGCAGGAGCAGCTTGTTCCTCTGCTACATCTGAAGACCCCGTATCTAGTTGGGAAGTACCTACATCAGTCTGGTCAGTGGCCTCAGCCTGCACTGTATCAACTGCATCCCTGAGATCAGACTGGTATGGCTGAGTATCTACCACCTCAGAGGGTTGTGCTTCCTTATCGAGCTGCAGAACCTCAGGGGCTTGTTCCTCACTACAGACTCCCGTTTCTGGCATGATCCTCAAAGGTTCCTCTTTACAGGTTTCCGAGTTCTGTTTTGACTCAGCTTCTGTTTTCATAGGAGACTCATTTGTGGAGTTCTCTTCTGCTGAAACAGGTAATACATCCTTCTTCACAGAGCTTGAGACGTCTCTTTTAGACTCTCTGGCTGCATCTGTATTTTCTGTCTCCTTAGAGTCTTTTGCTGGAACAGACCCAGTGACATCTTTCACACTACTGCTTTGAGGTTTAGGGGTGGATTTTGGAGGCATCTCTTTTGGAGGTTCTTTTGGAGGTTCTTTTGGACCTTTGAAGATGCCAAAGAGATCATTTGTGAAAGCTGGTGCTGGGGCACTTGGGAGGGAGGAGAAACCAAAGAAAGAAGAGCTTCTCTTCTGTGCAGGAGGAGGTGCAGTAGCTTGAGGTTGTGAAAAGAAACCAGAAAATGTTTTAGGCGGTTTCATTTTTGTCATGAAACTTGAAAACATTTCAACTGAAGAATCCAGAACTGATTTATCACCCTCAGGTTCCTTAGGTTTGTTTTGAAAATTAGATGCCTCTGGCATTTTAGGAGGAGTGTGTGGCTCTTGTGCCTGTTTTAACCTGTCACCAAGAGTTTGTTCAGGTACTTTATGTTCTGGCTCTTGTGTCTGTTTCAACCTGTCACCAAGAGTTTGTTCAGGTACTTTATGTTCTGGCTCTTGTGCCTGTTTTAACCTGCCACCAAGATTTTGTTCAGGTACTTCATGTTCTGGCAACTCATGCTGTACACAGACCTCTTCAGAGACCGCTTCATTTTTGATGTCACTTGTACTATTTAAATCTTTTAGACCCTGGGAATCCATCTTATCACCTGAGGACATGCTATTATCCATCTTTTCAGAAGTTTGCTCTTTTGAAGAATAAGGCTCTTCTTTATCAATGGGAAATTCAAGACTGTCCATTTTTTCTGTATTACGCAAAGCATCTTCTTCTGCCCCTGGGGAAATAGTCTGAGAACCTTCCTGCACAGTGGGAGTCTGAAGGCAAGGATCAGAAGCAGCTGAATTGGTTACTGCAGTGTCATCTGTCTGTGGAAGCTTTTCTAAGTCACTCTCTTCAGCTACTGCAGCAATACTTTCTATATTTTTCACATTTTCCACTGCCAGCATTTCTGATTTATTTTCTGGGATGCTGAGGTCATTAGATATTTGTTTGCCAGTCACTGCTGCAATAATATCATCAACTTCTTTTTTATTGTCTGCATCTTGTTGCCTGGTAGAACTGCTGCTTTTGACACCAGAGTCAGTGGAAACACTTTGCTTCACATGTGGCTTAGAGTCCACTGGTTTAGCCGGTTTTGTATTACTCTCCTGTCTATGAGCAGTTGGTGGCTTAGAACTCACTGGTTTAGCTGGTTTTGTGTTATTCTCCTGTCCTGGAGTAGTTTGAGGCTTTTCATCCAAAAACGATGTCAAATTGAAGAAGCTAAAGCTAGTGCTTCTTTGAGGTACGCTCTTCTCAGCAGATGGACCACTGGAGAAGAAGGAGGGCAGATGAAACAGTCCCTCTGTTTCTTGTTGCTTCCCGCCAGCAGGAGCAGCAGCAGGTGCTGAAGGCTTTGGTTCATCCGACCCAGTGAAGAAGGAGAATATGCTCTTACTGGCTGGCTGTGATTTCGGAGCAGTGATGTCAGAAAAGCTGAATGGCAAACTGAAACCTGACTCTTTAGGTGTCTGGTCTGGCTTCGGTTTTGTCCGATTGGTTGTGTCTCCTAAGCGATCTCCTGCTTGTTGCTTTGGTGTAACTGTGGGTGTGCTGCTTTGCTGCACGGCTGACTGGCTCAGCTGGTTTATTCTTGGACCTACACCCATTGGTTTCTGTGAAGCATTCCCAGGAGGCACTTTTTTACTCTCAGGAGGCCCCTCCACAGCTTTTCTGCTTTGTTGTTCCTTTTGCACCCCAGGACTAGGAGAGACCTGGCTGTCCATACCTTCCGTTCTCACCTCTTCCTTAGGGGTGGAGGACAGACACGGCATACTGGCACTCTGAAGACCCCCAGACTTCTCAGTTTTCTGTCTTGGCTCAGTCACAGTTCTGCTATTGGTTTTTGGAAGAGTTGTAGTGCTTGAGGTTGGTTGAGAAGACACAGGCTCCACTTTGAAGAGATCTCCGATGGATCCAAACAGTGATGAGATGCCAGAGGTTTCCTTCTGTTCTGGCTGTTTCACCTCTTCTGGTTTATCACTTTGACTTTTCTTCAAATCTGGTGATGGCTGTGGTGCTTTGCTCACCTGTGTTTTAAAGAAATCAAAAAATCCAGAAGCTTGGGGTTTGTTGGCAGTTGAGCTAGCAGGAGAATCTTCTCCAAGACTGAACAATTTTAGAGCACTTTTAAATAATGTCTCCTCAGGCTCAGTGGCTGGTTGGCTCTGATTTGGCTGTGACTGAGAAGGTTCACTAACGTTTGCGTGCCTTTCAAGATGCCTGGAAGCTGGTGTTGTTTTGACAGGTCTCTCTTCTCGTATGGGCCTGCTGTCTGGAGTAGTCTGGCTCAGTACAGAGGGAGATCTTGTTAATCCTGGTTTTTTAACACGGATGTTTTCTGTTTGATTTAATTCTGGCTTTTCCTTTCTAGCAGCCTCCAAATTAAGTTCTGATGAGGCATTCCTTCTCAGTTCTGATGTCACAGGAAACTTCTGCCCTGCCTGTGCCTCATCCAATTTTCTATTTGGTGTAAGTGGTAAAATATCAGTTTTATTTTCAGATGATATTGACTGTGTGTCTGTCCTCTTCAAGGCAGAATCTTCTGATGTCTCAGAGCCAGGGCCTGAAGACTTTCCAATTAGTCCACCCAAAGCAGAAAATAAAGAGCTAACTTTATTCACTGGTGTTTTCTTATCTTCCTCTGTCTTTTTTGTTTCTGTTACTCTTTCAGTAGATGCTACAGTTTCCTCAGCTTTAGGAGTAGACTGAAACAATTGGAAACCAAAGAATCCTGATGACCCACCCCCAGAAGTTGTCACAGGGACAGCCTTCTCGACTCCCTTAGTGTGGACCTCCTTACTCAGGGATTTATTGAAAGCTGCTCTGGAATGTGTTCTGAGATCAAGGGTTAATGGAGGCTCCTCTGAATGATTCAGGGTTTCCTTCTCAGGCCTAAAATCTACTTTGAGCTTCTGAAGCTTATAACCTGAGAAGTCTAATGGCTGCTCTCTCTGATAATAAATAGACTCCTCAAACATTTGTGAAAAGGTTTCCAAATTCATGTTCATTAGCTGATCACTCCTCTGCAGAGCTACTGACAAATCCAGGGGTTTATTTGTTGTATAATCATCTAGAGACTCTTCTTCAGCAAACCAAAACAGCTCATCTTCACTGCCAAGAGGGACTTTAAAACCACAAACAGCAATTGTGTTGTCTTCTAGCACAGCTCTTGGAATGGAATCCATCTGAAAGTTATAATCCCAGCAGTCTGGGTAAGAATAAGTTTCAGGAGCGCACACGTAGACATACTGTCCAGTGGGATCAGTGAGCAGTGAATACACGTACTGGCTATCACTGTACATGTAGTATCCACAATCACCATCTTCTGATGGCCACCATATGCCCTGCTCAAGCATCGTTATCCACTCCTGATACTCTCGGCTATAGGATGAGTACATGAAGCTCTCGTCCATACTTAAAGTCTCTTGGTCAATTAGTGTCCACATTGTTCCATCACAGCCAGAGGAGTAGCTTAAATCCATGGGCAGCTCCTCAAATGAGTAACTGACATCTCTTTCAAAGGGTGGAAAGTTACTGTAACTTTCATTCACAGAATTAGCAGCCCACGCATCATTTTCTTCTGAACAAACATCTTGAAACATTAACTGGTCAAATGACTCATACGATATTGCACTTAAATCTAAACTCTGTCCATCAAAATTGGCATTAGTCTGCCAATCCATCACATTTGCATTCCCATCCTTTTTACACAGATTCACTACCGTATCATTTGCAGGCCAGTCCAGGAACTGAGGGGGCAGAACAGAGTTCTGGTTTAACACGTAGTAAACTGGAACTGCTATTCCATGAGTGTCAGCCAGTTCCCCCATTTCATATTCCCATTCAAAGCCAGAATGGCTTCTTGTTTCCTGATAAACTGAGTACTGCTCCGTAGGGTTATAGCTTTTATTAGTCAAATTGAGAAATTCATTTGATCCTTTGTTTAAAGGAGTTGGAATTACTCTAGATTCTACATCCTGATGAGGAATATGTCTACTATTTTTAGGCTTTCCAGATAAGTCCTGTACCTTGTCTTGCATATTTAGAGCTTCAGGTTGCACAGGATGCCCACAGTGGGGAGCATGTGGCTCAGCTGTTTTATTTACTTTTGCACCGGACAAGTGGTCAGTAGTTTTGGAAGATTCCACTGTTTTCACATGATCTTGTTTCTCCTTTGGTTTAGGCAGGAGATTTTTTAAGAAGCTGGAAGCTTCCTGTTTTTCTCCAGTGCTGCTTTGACTGTCAGAAGCCATTCCCGAGTTGCTGGGTTTTGTCTCTGAGCTAGAATCCTCACCTTTATCAAAGAGCTTCATGAAGCCCAGAGAGTTTGTTTTCACCTTCTCTTGCTTAGATTCAGACAAGTTTTCATTTGAAGCTAACCTAAATAAGCCAGACAATAATCCAGGAGAAGTGCTTTTCTGGCCATCACCCTCACTTTTAGCAGTTAGGTCTTGGTTATGGGCTGTGTTTTCATTGGAAGAAATGCGAAGGAACCCAGAAAGAAAACCTGGTGTGTGCTTCTTCTCCACGTCGTCTGCACTTGCAGCTTCTGGCCCTCTGGCTGAAGAGGTGGATTCAACTGAGCTGTTGTTCAGTCCTTCCTTCATCAGTCCTTCTTTTACATTTCTAGGTTCTTCCTGAGTACTCTTGGTTCTCTGCTGCTCTTCTGCAGCCTTAATGGTAGCAGAGCCATTCTCCTGGTGCTTTTCCGTGTTTCCTTGGCCACTAGATAGATTTTCTTTATTTGTACTTTTTCTCTGTAAAAGTTCCTCCTTATGGTCTGATAAATTTGGAACTGAGCTAGATTTTAATGAAACGGCATTTTCTGAATTCCTGTTTCTGTCTCCAGGTAAAGAATTGTCGTTAGAACTCTGGTCACTTCTTTGGTCCTTTGTAGGTGCTAGATTTTCTGCAGAAGAAAATTTAAATAACGAAGGAATAAAGCCTCCCTTCTCATTCTTCTGTTCCTGCTTTGCTGAAAAACCCAGACCACTGAAAAAAGGAAGTTTTCCAGTGAAAGGAAATGACTGTTCTTCCTTTGATGAACTATTTTGTCTTACATCCTCCTCAGACTTATGGCCTTTAAAATGCTCAGATGTACTTTCTTTCTGCCCTTGTTCAGCAGAAGGAAGCAACAACTGACTGAAAGACTTTTTGAGTGGACTGAAAAAGCTTTCAGATGCTGTACCCTGACCTTGAGGTTGTGAATTAGGTTCCACATTACCTCTGTTTTGCTTGTTTCCCAGTCCATGAGCTGCAGTATGCTGATCCCCTGAGTGATTTGCAGGAGGCTGCTCCCTGGCAGTCGGTGCACCCTCTTTCACAGTGGCAGCTGGTTGGTTTGTAACAGGATGCAAATCTGGTTGCTTCTCTGGCACATCCTGCTGCTTGGGAGCCAAGAGACCATCAAAATTGGCTTTCAGGCTGAAGGAACTGACTGAATTCGTGAGCCTGCCAAAGATTGAAGACACAGAAGTGCTATTTGCGTTTACCTCTGCCTCACTTCCAGTCTCACTTTTCTGTACCTCTGGAACAATGCTGCTGGTCCTGGCTGACGTCTGTCCAGATGGTGTTTCACTCCTGTTTGCCTCATCAACTTTTGCAGCCTGGCTGTCCTCCTTGGTGTGCTCCTCCTTTATGACTTCTTGCTTTGGCACTTCCTTCTCAGAGAAGATCTTTAAAGGATTAAACATGCCTAGAACTGAATTCACAACTGAATGTTGGTTCTGCTGGCCGTCAGCAGCAGTTCCTTGTGACTGTTGGGGATGATGTGGTGCAGAAGCCTTACTGTCCACCTCAGTGGTTTCTGGCTTGTTGGAGTTTATGTTCTGGGCTCTTTTATCACCACTCACTGGGGATGGTAGCAAAGACTGAATGGAGAACTTGGTGTCAGATTTATTATCTGCTGCTCCTCCAGAAGATGACCTCTCGCTTTTAGACTTATTAGAAAATACATTCAAGATTCCACCTTCTGATGAGTTTTTGTTTTCTGTATTCTCTGGAGTGGAAGAAACAAGCTTTTCAACAGATGCTGTGAGCTGCTTTGTGCTTGACCCTACCTTTTCTGTGAAAGAGCTGAACAGGGAATTTACTGTATTTTTCACACCTGACAAGTCTGGAAGAGATTCAGATTTGCCTTTGGTACTCTCCTCCGCAGCAGGTTGTTTGGTCTCTTCAGACTTTTTAGCTTCTACTGAATTATCAGCATTACCCTGTTTCAGTGGCATGCTCTCAACATTTTTTCTGGTTTCTGGCAATGTACCAAATTTGCTGATTTCTTCCTCCTTTTCAGCCAAGTATTCTGAGACTGATTCTACTAGACACTGAAGTTCATCCATTGTGTCTATGTACTCCTCGCTGGGTTCTTCAACAGGAGACAGTGTCAAGTCTTGCATAGTATGAACACGCTTGCTCTCTTTAGTTTTATGTTTTTTATCAGAGCTAGCCTTTTTTTGGGAGCCCATATTTGCAGGGCCATTAACAGTTAAGTTTCTCAAATGGTTGATGTCAGAATCACACCATGTTTTTGAAAGCGTAGCCAGTTCCTCCATTTCATCATCCGAAACAGGCGAGTACTGGAACTCATCAGAAGCACTGCTGTCAAACTCCTCAAGGACATCCACAGGCACAAAAGTGTTTTCTGGCATCCCGATGTGTTTCATGTCTTCAGCGTTACTGAGGTGAAGTGAGTCCTCATGGTTCATTCCCTGCTTGATGGGCAGCTTGCCACTTTTAACCATTAACCCATTTTTGTATGGACGCAGGATTGGATAAGCAGGCAACCGTTCCTTACTTTCTGAGCTACTGGTATATTTTCCAGTTCTATCATATACTGGGAAATCATCAACTAGTTCAGAACTAGTTGCCACACCATTGAAATAAACTGCCTTCTCCCCAGGAAAATGTAGACCTCCATTACCTTGCAGGCTTATTTGTTCTCTCCCTCCAAAATTGTATCGCAGCTTCTTTTTCCTTCTTCTATCTATTGTATCATATTCCTCAGGATATCTAGGGACATCTACAGATCCTGACTCCACACATACCCTTTGGCAGCACCTTGATCTTTCACAGTGACTGAAATTTTCTCGTTTTGAGAGAGTCTGCATCTTTTTAATGTTTTTCTCATGCCAACTTCTATTTTTATGATTTTTTTCTAAGAATTCCTCTATTAGCAATTTTCCTAGCTCTTCATAGTTACTCTCCTCTTCTTCTTCTCCATCTTCAGAGTTAAATGGAATGATCCTGACTCTTTCATTTCTAGCTAGAGATCCTTGTCTAAGATGAGAAATAAAGGAGGTGGGAGGGAAAGAAAGAGAGGCAGCAAAAAAAACAGGAAGGGAAAAACAACAGTTTTAGAAAAAGCTCTAGAAAAGACAGAAAAAACAGCAATGGTAAAACAGGCGTTAAATAAAGGAAAATTAAATCAGAAACATTCAGAAATAACGAAGTTGAAAACCTGCCAATCTACCACCATTACATTTAAATGAAATAGTCAAAAAAAGCAGCACGGGTTGTGAGATTCCACAGGTTATGGCTGCACAAAAATTAGAAGTGCTTATTTGAAGGAGAACAGCTTTTTGTGATCAAGTGAGGGCACACAGCCTTGGATGCACCAGTATTCTGCTGTCACTTTTTTAGGCACGTTGAAAAGAAGTCACTTATTGCAATAGCAGGACTACTTTGAGATACAGTGCCCACGCACACCATTCCACTACGCTGTGCCTGCATTTCGGTCACTCCGTGCTGCAGACTTTTGTTTTAGCAGTATTCATAAAGCAGAATGACTTTGTCTCTGCTTTATGACTTTGTGCCTTCCAGGGGTGGCTACAAAGCAGAGACTTCATGTAAAAACTCAAGAGTCACTGTACTCCAGGCAAGTGTGCAAACTGTGCACACCAGCAGCATGAGGAGTTTCGGCTACTCCACCACTCCTCTTTGCTGGGAATGCTCTCACTGCAGCTACTGGCCTGGAGGGGCTCCTACCAACACAAAATTAAGGTTCTCGGGGGTGTCACTGGATATTAGCTCATTGCAAGCCTCACATGCTTTTCAGGATCCGTACTTCCCCTTTATAATGCATCTAAACAGATCCAGCAACTTGTCCATTGTGGGAGAATGGATTAAAACTGTGAAACAATTCCAAGCTTCTCAGAAACCCAAGTAAATGACACTTGGGGTTTTGGGATTAATTCCTAGCCCTTGGTCAGAAGGATTATCTCAATTGTTCAACAGCCCAAAGGCTAGTAGCAAGAAAGCTTCCTCTTTATCTGAATCTCACAAGAACAGCTCCTGGCAATCTACATAAAAATAAGCAGGTAGAAAGTGGATGTAAAAATAACAAAATCATCATCTGAAAGATGCACCGTAGCTTTGTCTCACATCATCATATTGGGGCAGCCCAATATAGAACACTATCGGGACAGCCCTGAAAAAGAAATAGGTCATTGCATTTTCACTACTGCTGGTTTAGTACTGCATTTCCACCAGTATTACCCAACTTACTCTAATTGAAATGGTGCTCATTACTTTAAATTACTCCTGTTATAAACATTTAGTACACTTACTACACTTCTTGCTCACAATTTTAAGACAGTAATTGAAATAATTTTCTTTTAAAAGCTAACAAAATTTAAAAGACTCCCAGGGCCACCATAGTTACTGGATCAAGACCTTCCAAATCTCAACTGAAAGCAATGGGACCTACATGAATGCCTGAAGAGCCATTATCTGCAAATGCTGAACCAACAATAGGCTAATTTAGGCACAAAGGAAATAACTTTTCTTTGCAATTGAGCGCCTTCCCCTATATGTGTTTCCCCTGTACTTCTACAGAGCATCCCTTTCACAAGAAATAAAGCAATGATGAGAAGTCCAACACATGAGAGGACTAAGAGATGACAACATCAGCCCAGCACTTAATTACCACAGATCCGAAAGAGAGAGGAGGCAAACAGCAAACATCAGCTGAAATGTATCACAAGACAAGCACACAGGCGCAGAGAGGTCAACCCACCTATCCGACAGATCTAGAGAGCGCCTGCTCTCTAGCGAGCACTGGCAGCTTGTCATCTGACTACACTCAGATGTGGACTCTGGGTCAGTGCAGCCACTCACAGTGGAATCTATGCTATCAAATCGCCTTGGGAGTGAAGAGAGCAAAGAGCAGGGAGACATGGAGGACAAATGGTTACACAAAATGAACATTGCAAAGAAAACTTAGTGCTTAAAAAAAAATAAATAAATGAAATCTGAGGGGAAGATATCTGCTATTCTGAAGCCAAACTGGCTGTTGGCAGCAAAACATTCTCCAAAGACAAATAAGAATATTGCTTGTTATCCCTAGGAAAGTGTGGAAGAAAATACATGTACTTCTATCAAACAAGTATGATCACATGTAGCAGCTAATAAAGAGAACCAGAACTTTTCCACCCAAACTCAAATGTCGTAAGAAAAAAACTGAGGTGTTAGGACAGTTTCAACTGAGGCATTTTGGCACTGACAACACTCTGCCCAATTCAAGTCAGGTTCTAGCAAAACTTTGACTGGTTCCTCTGGGTCTGCCCAGGACAGCCTCCTACAAGCCGTCATTTCCTCAGCAACCACCAGTTGTCATGAACTGCAACCTGCAGACTGCCAGGAACACTGATTTCATCAGGTGACTGCCTGGTCCACAGCATTAATTGCTGCTAGGACAGTTTAGTTTTGCAATACTCAGCTAAAACTTTGTTTCGAAAATATTTAAGACCTACCCACATGCTTCTTTTCAGCCAGCTTATTAGAAATACCTTTCTGGTAAGAACGAGAATCCCACATAGCTTCTTTGGAAAGCTTATTTGCATTTTTTAAGTTTTAAGATTAAACATGTAGCAAAAAATCTTGTTGGGCATGTGGAAAATGCGCATAGGAACAGGAAGGCTCAGAGGGAATCGATCACCATCTAGCCTTCCTGGACTGAAAGTAATTTTAGACCTTAGCAGTCTACAAAGCTCATTAAATTTTATCAGTCCAGATTGTTTCACACCAATACTTCAGTAAATCAGGAAAAAAACTCAAAACCACAAATTCATACTCTAGCTTGTTATTCTGTAACAATTCAAACCAGAAGTGCTTCTTTGGAAGGTCTTATGAACACATTTAGCCTTTAGATACAGTTAAAAGTTCACAAACACCCTGGCTCCAAGAAAGGTGAGCCATGAAAGACTACTTGTACTGTCAACACCACCCCAAGAACTCACACAACTGCAAAAATACACAGCCACCATTGGCTTCTCCTGGCTGGGGGCCCAATCCCACTGTTCAGTTTGGCTCTTCCATAAAGAGAATGCCTCAGCTCATCTACACAGACTCTCAGTAAGATCTTCATCAATTTTACCACTGCAAACCAGCAGCACAGAATCACATGGGAAAGGGAATAACTTGCTTTTACAAGATATTTAATGGACTAGGAAAAGAGAGCTAGGAATGACATGTCACACTGCAGTGAACACATTTTGTCAGCATATTTGCCTTTGTTCTTGAAACCTCAATAACAGTAACAACATTAAGTGTTACCACTAAAACTCTTCCTTTACCATTAATGACCATATGTCAAGAAGAGCAAAATTTAGCCTCAGTCATACACCCATGAGGACAACTGAATTCAGGTTCAGGCTTCAGGAAACAAGAACATTCTTACCAAGGGACATAAAGTAGAACAAATCAGTTATAATACATATAAAACTCTGCACATCTGTGATAGTCTTTAAGCAATTGCCTCTTCCTTCCACATCTAAGGCAGAAGCAGCAGCATAGCCTGTCTACACACCTACTCTTACCAAGCTGACCAGCACTGTCCAAGTTCTTCTGCTTTCTCCTTACACAACCAGCTCTATTATTAACTTATTATCATAAGTTAATGCTGTAATGCTTAATACTTAAGTTAAAACCAGTTGTGAAACCACTGATTTATGGTCAAAAATATGATTTAGATCAAGTAAACCATTTTTCATATAGCTCAAAGTAAACCAAAAGAGAAAGCACAGAATTCAACAAGGTTATATGAGGACCAAAAAAAAAAAAAAAAATCAACCGAAAAACCCCAACTAATTGGTTACAAACTTTCTTCTTGAATATGTTGTTTTGACAGAGTCAATAGAACCAGAACTAAACCAGGACAGAAGATAAATCTGCCCCGGGAAAGAAGCTCCCAATAGGATAACTCTGCTAGGCTGTGTTTCACTGGCTTGGGAGGCATGCCCATGCAATGGTACCAGAACAATCAACTACTCAGTGCTCTGGCCTTCAAAAGGTAAGGGGAAGGTACAGCCAAGAGTAAATGACCTCAAAGTTGAGCATATCTTTTAAAGGTCACTCCCTAAACTCCCAGATCTGGTGTAACACGGAGCCTCATGGGTTTTTCCTGGTTCACAGCACAATCCCAATGCTAACAAAACACCTTCCTATCAGAAGACTTTTAAAGCCCTCGATCTGCCCTCCCCTGCCAGCACGGCGGCTTCATGGCCCTGCCACAAAACAAGGGGAAAAGAAGAGCAACCCAGCAGACAGCACTCACCTGATGGCCACGTGCTCCCGGTAATCCAGATCATAGCTTTGCAGGGAGTCAGCACAGGAATCCCGCAGGACCCCTTGCTGCTGCAGGCGCGAGGGTGCCGTGAACTGGTGCACGGAGGCGTTGGGCTGGGCCGTGGTGTGGTACGGAGGGGGGATGCTGTTACTGGTCTCACTGCGGTAGTCGCTGTCCCGGTCATCCACAGCACTGTCAGCATCTTCAAAGGCTAAGAAACAAAACCAGTTAAGGCCACAGCTCTCTCAAGTCGCCCTGTACGGGGCAGTAAAGCCCATTTCGTTTTGAAAGAATGTAAAAAAACACTGTTTCTGCTGCGGATGTATCTCCGTCTGGTAGCTGGCTATAACCTCCATTTCTCTCAAGTATGCACCAAGGAATTGCAGTGATCAGGTCCACACCTTCCTTTCCCTCTTCCCTACATAGGAGTATACTTCTCTTTAGTCGTTACTAATCAGCAGATTAAGACATTTTTAATCAAAACAAACAAAAAAAACCCCCAGCATCTAAAATTTCAGGTACTTTGCTGCTGCCAAAATGAACCTTTAGATGTTGGGGAAAACAAACAAACAAACAAACAAACAAACACCAAAACATTTCCTTATGGAAAGGAGCTCTTTTCCTGGAAACTTTTCAACCTTTAATTCAAGCTGTAATACTGTCTCTTCCTCTCAGCATCCTTAACCAGAACTGTAGGGTTCTGGATGGGTATGTCATGCCTTTTTTTCTCTCCTTTTTGGTAAAAGTATTAGTTTAATTTAAGAGAAACTAATGTAAACTACTCAGTAGGAAAACCAGAAGAACTGGGAGAGCAGTTCTGCTTACAAACAATTACACTACTTCTTATAGGGGAAAATTGCTACATTTAACACATACAAGTAAATTAGCCTAAGTATAGTACTCAACACTAATAATAACCTTCACGAAGGAAAAGGCTCCTCTCCAATGAGTCCCTCTCCCTGCAGAAACATTTTAGCTTGTTAACCCTTCAGAAAAGGAGAATGCCGAGTTATAGTGAGGAAAGGTATCAAAAATATACGGCTGTGTATGGCTGTGCAGGATGCAAGGTTATCTTTGCAAGCTTAAAGTGAAATACACACACTGTTAGGCAGTGGAGTGCACCATTAACATGCTTGAAACAAAAGAAAATAAGGACCAGCCATTATTCATTCTCTCTGCCAACAAAAGCCTGCCTAAAAGGGACAATCAAATTAAAGCTCTCTCCAGAAAGTTACCCAGTGGTGTGTGTTCTACACAGTCATTGACCATGAGGCTAAAGGTGTTCTTTACAGGCCAGATCCTTAATAAAACCTACATTTAAGTGCTGAAATTCCAAGCAGATGGAATGCAGCATCACGGAACACCTTCTTCTTCCACTGGTGTTTCCCACACCTCTATTTCAATTTCCATTTTTTCAATCTGAGGCAAAATTTGTTCTGTGACCTTTTCAGTTCCTTCCCAATACAGTAAGATTAGTGCCCTGAACATGGATGGAAGAGTAGAAAAGAACCCTAGCAGAAAACAAGTCTGCAAAATATGGGCCACTTGAAAAAGCCCAGCTCTACCCTCCTAAGTAGAACCAATTCAATTTGATTGTCCACACTGAAAACGAAGTTAAGCCTCCTGCTTTTTAGTAGTTTAAATGCTGCAGAGTTCCTGTCAGTCTCGAGTCAATTGAATAGAAATGAATAGCAATCATATGCTGCTTTATTCAGCTTTATTAAAAGCAGTGTCCATCAATTTTATTACAGTTCAGTGCTTAGGAGAAACATTCAAGATTTACTACACAAAAGTGATTTTATATGGTAAGGTGTCAAACCACTCTGAGGAGCACCAAACTTCCAGCCTGTGGAGCAAGGGTTGATCTATTTGTCAATCACAAGGCACACGCTGTCCTCAGAAGAATAACAAGCTATTACTCAGCTGAGCAATGACATTGCTGAACACTTGAGCCATTACCATCTAATGCACAATAATTACTTTTACTGGGAAAGAAACACACTGCTCCAAAGAGCCTTTTAACGCCTCACTTTGCTGCTCAACTAATTTCTTGGTCCTATCAGATGTAGCTGTCATTCAAGCTAAAGCCTAAGTAACTCTGGTACGATGGAAAGTTCTTCAGCTGTGGCTGCATCATCATGGCAGCACTTGTAGGAGCTGAAGGCAGCCTAGTTGAGATACAGGTCTGGGAGCTGGTAAAAGTCACCAGATGAACAGCCTTAGGGATAAACAATTTAGCTAACCTCAAAAATAAAGCAAAAAGTACAAGTTAGTAGTACAATCACCTGGGTCAAAAAACCCCAGTGAATCCAGTAACTCACTAGTATTGGGCTAAGCTTAGTATCAGGGCGTGCAAAGACTTAGACAGTTATGGTTACCAGGAATCAGGACACAGCTTCTACAGGTCAGCAGCTCTGACCACCTGACAGGCTCAGAGATTTCCAAAGGAATCAGACTGTCGCAGAAGCACCATCTGGATTTGTTAACCAGCCATCCCATCTCACCTCTGCACTATCAAATGAAGATTTCCCGCATGGACCACAGTATCTCTAAGCAACATCCAAAAATAGCTATTAGCTTAAATGTAAATGTTAATCATACATTTAGAGCATATATGTTTATAAAAGCTGGTACCAGAATTTCTCACAATTCTTACTGGTGTTTAGCATGAGGAAGTCACTTTGGGATCATGACACTAACTGCTTCCCTGAGGCATGTTTAAAGGATGCAAGGCTCCTTGAGACAGGAACATACTGTTTCTTTGATGTATGCACCATGAGCCTAACAGCATCCATAGATGTTAATACCAGGCAGAAATCCTCATAAATAAGAGACAACTCAAAAAAACTCCTGTTCATGCTGAACTGCAACTACCCTATGAGCAACCTCACTTTATCTAACAGAAGTGTTCTCAAATGAAGACATTGCTCAGCCTGATCAAAAGCATCAAAAACTAGCCCATATGTGGCATATAGCACACGTTACCTTTGCAAAAAAGTATTCTGTGAAATGCCAGCATACAGTGATAATCCTGTTCATTAACATGCTTGATGTTTAAATTTCAATTAAGCAAGAGACTGACAAAAGCTTGCAGAAGCAGCTTTGGGGATGCAGTGCCTCTTCAAAAGGAGGCATTACAGTCCATGTTTCAGCAAAATATCCCTCACAACACACATGGTGTGATAAATTCAAGTACTATTTTCTTCGAACAGATGATACACCAAGTCTTCCATAAAGCGAAGCTGTAGCTTAGCCTCAGTCTGCAGATTAGTTAAATTAATAACAAGCTACATAACAATAAACAAAAAAAGTCAGTAACTGTTATCGCACTTTGAGAAATTTCACATATACCAAAGAGCTCTCAAGGGACGAAAACTGCTTCTTTGTCACTGGACCCACTGCACAGACAGCTGTGGGTGTGGCTGAAGGGGCAGGGCACAAGCATGCTGTTCACGTTTCATCATTGAATATTCATGCATATAGGCAGCATAAGAAGAAAACCCATCGGATTGTGACATCACACAGTAGGATTTTACAGAGTGGGGAAAATCAAGGAAAGGAGAGATACCTTCTCTGCCTGTTATTCCTCCCCTCAGCTCCTGCCTCTCAAAGTTATTACACTGCTGCAGGGTAGAACACACAGAGTTTTTAACATCTTGATCTCAAAACCACTTTGCACAGTCCCGTCATGTCATGTCAACTAGTCACCTTTAGCCTCTGGCAACTTCCTTAAATCAAGCTTCAGGACAGGAAGGAGAGCCAGCAGCAAAATTATTACAGGTGGCTGGATGAATGCACTTGAAGAAGTGTTTTTGTTGGTTTAAGGTCCCAAAGCACAGCAGGAACTCCTCTCAAAAGGCTGTATTAATTGCCTCCTGCTTTTCTAGCGTAATGTGTCATCAGCCACTGGGAGCTGAGGTCCAGTCCCGCAAGCTTAGTTATCATCCATAAACTTGAGCAAAATCTTGGACAAAAGCAAAATCCTCACTAGTTCTCCAAATTAAGCACTGAGCTGTTCACAGCTTTTGTATATTTCAATAATGGTAGAAGAGAATAAAGTGTTCTAACTGAAGGAACTATGTCCAGTCCAAGTCAGCAGAGATCTCTGCCAGCTCCCCACCAAGGCCTTTGCAATTCACCTTCCCCACCCTTCATCCACTCAAACTTCTTTTCAGGATAGCTCCCCACAACTTCATTCCTTAAGTCTCAGACCCCACTGCTCCATCATCTGCCAAATCATCAGTCCCTTATGGCAATCATGGACACTTTCTAAAAACTTATGCTAATCAAAATGCATATGAGCCTTAAGAGGACTTGAATAATAAGGAAGGGAAAAAAAGACACAAGGGTATTTTTTGAGGCCCTTCTATATCTCTCCATGCTAAAAACACCTAGGTTGTGAGAAATACTTTAAGTGCAATTCTGCAGGTCATTAGTTCATTGTATTGCCCTCATCACTTAAAATTACATTAGAAATTTGCATAATTGTAAGATGGCAAGTTTACAATATTGAGTCTTCAGTTTAAGAGCTTTCATAATCTTGTTTTTCCCACTTGAAATTACTCTGCTGCTGAAACACTCAACAGTCAAGAACCAAACTGACAGGCTGAAGTGCAAAGACTACTTTGAACATCTATCCTACTTCTTCAAGTCTTTCCCTTTCCTAAAATAAGACCAGGTTAGCAGCACTAGCTGCTAACATTTCCTAAAGTGCCCCGGTCTCTAAGAAGGGTCTGGGCTACAGCAGTCCTTTAGCAAGAAGCTCTTACCAGGAAAAATCTTCCAGCTACCATCATGTTGTTTCTGCTGCTTCCTTCTCAGTTGCTGTTGAAAGTTTACAATTAGAAGTGTATTTTTCATAACATTGTCAAGATAATGGAGTTCACTTGGAAACATCATCAACACTGGCCCAGGCCTGCCTATAAGCATTTCAAAGAGGATAGCACGTGATTTCAAAGAGGATAGCACAGGAAGGATGAAGGACAGGGAGGAAGGGAACCTCATGAATACAAATACCTTTTAAATCAAAAACTCCACACACCAACACTCCAGATAAATAGAAGAAATACTCTGCACAACCCTCCTAAACCTCTCACTGACCAATGCCTAAGCACCCCACTTCCTTCCCAAATACCCAAAACTGAGAAATTAAAGAAAGCTGTTTAGGACACTAATCTTTGGTTTAGTAGTGTACAAAAGTTAATTAGTTACCTCTCAGTTATCCTACCACACCTCTGAGAATAACTCCAAACAACTGAGACATTCAACACTGACAGCACGAGTTGGTCAACACTGCTGATGCAGAAAGAACTTATTCTTTGGTCAAAGACAGGAGACCAAGGAGGACAAAAAACATTGCTGGAGGAGAAATGGGGAAGTCAGTGGTGGGAGAATTCTAAAATGCAGAACAGGTCCATGTGTGAAATGCACTCTAACATTAGCTGGACATTAGACTCAGATGCAGTAAGAGCATCCTCTCCAGATCCCATTGTGTCAAAAATGGAAAAGCACCAGGCAGAATCCCCTCCCTGATGGATGCAATCACAGTGATCTTTCTTTGCATGCTCCCCTTAGCAACACCCTCATTCGTAGCTTTTTTACAGGGAACAGACACCTTCATTTTAAGCCTGATGGGTCAGTCTTTACAGGTCTTATGGGCTGTAGAAGCCACATACTGTATCTTGAGCAGAAGCCTTGCCTGTAGGACTTTCAGAAAGTGAAGATGTTTCATGCACATTATCTGGAAAAATGAACAAAAATTTGATGGCCGGTGCACAGGTTATCACACCAGTCTTCACATGTAGCATTAGCCCCACAGATCACAGTCAGCTGCAGTATCTGAATTTTACCTGTCCCAGGCTGGTAAGCATTAGTTAAAGCAAAGCCCTGCCACTTTTGCCATGATAGTGTCTCACTGAGCTTGAATATGTGCACCTGCCATTTCTGCTTTCAGATTTACTCCTATTAGTAGTATTTGGAAGATATTTCCACATATTTTCACATCTTAGTAAAACAATCACTGCAGATTCCCTTGTGTTTTTCCATCATTCCAAACACTGATTTGGGCTTACAGAGGTATGAAGACCAACACAAAAGACACACATAAGCAGAAAACTAGAATCACCTTTACAGGAAGAGAGTAATAGTCCAGTTCTGTCATCATGTCCTCAAATTCCAGCAGAAGGCAAAAGCAACTCACTTAAAACATGAGCAAAACAAAGCTAAAAAGTGAAAAAATGAACAGCCATCCATCCACACAAATATGAAGACTCAGTGAAAGTGAAAGAAAATACGATGGAACGGATTTTCTATATGCATGAATATTTCCACTTTTCCTCATACTGGAGCATGCTGCATCACTATACGATCAGAAAGCTTGCAAGAAATCAAACTGTTACGTACTCAGCTGTTCTCCCCATCCGAAATAACTCCAGCTGCCTGCATGTAACACAAACAGCAGAAAAGAATAGGAATGGAAAAAGAAAGCTTAGAAAAACAAACCACAAGCATACTTTTCATGTATTTAAAACGCCTTATAGATCATGAAGAGATTTTTTTTTCTTGATAAATACAACATTAAATTTATGTTGGGGCTTGCTCCTTGTATTCATTTTGTTTGTAAGACATTCTGAAGACTAAGATCATTATGAACTCTAGGAATTGCTGTGCAATCATGCATTTATCAACACAGGTAGGCAAAATACTTATCAATCAACACATTACCTAACAAGAGCAGTTAAACAGTTATTTCCCAGTGCACTCATCAGGATTATAGATAGAAGGTCCCAGAAACCAGAGTCCAGTTTAGAGCAGTATCTGATTCCAGGCTAAACTCTGCAAGTCAAGTGGCAAAAGTTGCTCCTTGTTTCCACTTCTGCCCCCCTTCAAGAACGAAGTTAACCCAGCGGTGAGAGCACCACACCAGTAGTAACACCATGAAAAACTGTGTGCATGTAAACTAGTGTTAAGTGTAGAGTACTTTCTTAGGCAGATAAACACACAGGCGAAAAATGTAAGAGCTCTCACAACGTTCCAGGGATGCAAATGGCCACAAGTTAATTCTGCAACAGTAAGCAAATCTCTCCCTGTTAAAATTGAAGGTGACAACAAATTCATGCTAAAGCTGAACTGTAAATTGGTAAGACAACCAAGTTTTTACTTATCAATATCCATGTTGTGACCCCAAGGTCATACTCAGTACAATGGAGGCAACAAACTAGCACATACAACACTTAAAGCACTTCAGAAGCATGCACACAACTTGCAACTCCAAGAAACACTTCAGATCCAGCATTTCTAGAAGACTACGTGTAAAAAACACTTTAAAAAGTGACATTTACAGGAGTTTTGATGGGCCAAGTGCAGCAGACAATAAACAAATTCTTCACCTGCAGGAAGAGAACAAGCAAGAGCTTTCTGTCCTGGCTATCAGTCTCATCTCTACCTACCAGCCAGGCACACATTACCAAGAGGGTGACAGCTCAGAGGATTAAACATATCCCTCACACTGCACTCATTAATAAGAGTCACAAAGTTAGAGTGGGCGAGTTCTTGCTTTTAGCTAAAATTGCAAAAAACAGTTCTGGGAAAAAAAGTATCTTTGTCCCAAAAAATCACCACTGAACTAGTACTTAAGTAAGTGACGATTAGTCCTGATGAGTAACTTGGCTTCCCGAGGGTTTAGTCCCTAGGTACATCTACTACAGAGGGGCTTCAAATCTACAGGGAAAGAAAAGGTGAGCCGGGAAAACAGGTACAAAGGTGGAGTACCCCAAGAAAATTAAAAAAGCAAATCAGGGTTTCACCCTCTCTCTCATCAGAGCTACAACTAGACTGCTCCTTTCTTCGCAGAAATAAAAGGTTTACTAAGCAATGCAGTTCCTCAGATACACATCAGTACTTCAAGGTTCCTGGACTACGCTCTGACACACGTGTGGTGCTTTGCACAGGCACAAGCATTGCTCAGCCTAAAGTGACACTTTTATTATCTGCTAGAGCTTCAAAGGTAGGTCACTGCCTTCTGGCTCCTACAAGAGTAGTTAGAGAAAAAAAAAACAAACCAACACATGTATGTTTGCTTTGGTCAATAAAGGAAGCAGCCTTGACCAAGTGGAACAAATTCAATTATATTTTTTATCATATTGATTTAGAAAAAGACCACATATTAAACTGGTATAATGCTCAATAAATGCAGTTTCCATGGAGTATAAAAGGGTTATTCCTCTCCTGTTTACAGAAGTTCTTGCTCACAGAACTTAACAAGTGAGAAAAAGCAAAGTCCATCGAGTTGAGCACCAGAAGTCTACAGCCTGAGACAAGACAAATGTCATGTCTCTGGTCCACAGCAGCAAGTGTGACAATTCACCACTTGGACAACGCACCAGTGCCAGCTGTGCTGGCAAGATGAAGATGTATCCAAATGCATCAGAAACCTGCCAGTGTCCACCTGACAGTGTTTACGTGACCCTGACCACAGGGCTGTCATCTCAAACTTGTTTTTCACTGCAACAAAAATCCATGGATTGCCTAAATATCAGCTTTGACAGAGGTCTGAGTGTATTTCAGGGGGAAAGGAGGGAAGAAGGAGGAACACACAACCAAGCTGGCAAAAAAACCAGAAGTAAAAGACATCCAAGAAAGAGAGATGAGAAAGGAAGACAACCAGTAGGAAGGGTATGGAAACCAGAGGGAGGGAGAGCAGAGGCAATAGAGACAAATATGGGGAAAAAGTTGAGAAAAACAAGCAAGATGTTGACAGAACCCTGCACTGAGCTTTAATGTGCTGTAATCAATAGTTCCCATTAGAGAGAAAATAATTTCCTATTAATGTATAAGTCAAACAATATCTTTTGTGCATCTCATTCCTGAAAATCTCAAGCCACTAACACATGTAATAGCAACTTCAGCACATCTTTCCATCAAAAAGTCTGTATCTCAGGTGAACAGTAAGAGGCAAAGGAAGGAACATTCAGATATCTGGATCAATACTAAAGATCCAGAAAAACTCTGTTGTGAGAGAGCATCATTGCAGTCAGGCTACTTATTAGTGAAATCCATGTCATTATTCACAAGTGAATGCACACGTAACATCCCAAAGAAACTGGGGAAGAAATAGCAGAAGATACTATAAATTTCTCAAACTAGTATGCAGATCAGAAAAACCACAAAGGAAATGGAGCTTACCTGTTCTGCAACTTTCACAAAGACAAAACACCCAGACTGACAGCCTCTGCACAAACCACTGTAATCAATCTGTGTGGAGGGAATGAGTGGCTCTTTAAGGGGAAACCCCTGAAACGAGCTCAGACTGTTCCTAGCCCTTATTTCCTAGACAGTAAAAGGCCTGGTGGCACAAACCAATAATGAAAGTCATTGTTTAAAACTGGAACAAGGAGAAAACCACCAAGTGCTAAAAATGAGCCTTTCTCTTCCTCTGTTCTTGGAGGAGAAACATTACCACCTCCCACAGGCAAAGAGTCCTCAAACTGACAGGGATAACCCTGAACCAGCTACTTACCTGGCCACCTCACTGCTACCAAGTTCCACAAACTTTCCATGCCCAAACATCAGCTGATGCCAAGCAGGGCAGGGTGAGGAGAAGGGTGGCTGCCATGAGACACCAGCTCCTTACCCTGCAAGATCCACACTGAGAAGTTGTATCTTGGCTAACCAGGGCGTGCTACAACTAGAGAACGACTGGAAGACAATACTGCAGCAGCAAACAGAAAGAGATGCAGTAACAGAGAGTAAGGCAGAAGCTCAAAACTCTGCTTTTGTTTGTTTTTACTAACACCCACTTCACTTCAGCGTCTAACATTTTGGAAAAAAAGATGAATTTATTAAAGATTCAACACATATGCTGCTTCATTTAAGATTCAGGAGCTAGCAGTATACATCTCAGTCCTTCAGCATAATCGCAGAAGACCTGGGCTGACAGTCTTGATATTTTGAAGGTTAATGAAAACAGAATTTCCTTTTAGCCTTTTCAAGTTGTTTTTCTGCTTCATAAAAATAACATGCATAGCCTCAATTTGTTAAGAAAAATCCCTTCCAGATCACCTTCAGGAACAAATTTAAACCTGTACTAACTTGAATTAAAAACATCAAGAAGTCTGGACAGATAAAAATTGGAAATTTGTAATTCTAAAGACATACAACAACATACATTAACACTAGAATAGATGATACACACAAGTCAGACTGGTTACTCCATGTGCTCTTAAATACCAACAGTGTGTGTCTCGGTTATCACATTATTTTGTATTCATAAGTTTCAGTACTCAAAAAATGAGGTTTCATATAAACCTCCAATTAAGGACTAAGCAATGCCAGCAGCCTGGTGCCTTGGAAGCTACAACATTTTTGTCATTAACACATTTTATAAAGCACATCTAAGTTCCCACAGTTAGCTGAACATAACATATGCTTGTTCTGTGTCTCAGTTATGCAACTATTCAAGGAGGAACTCCTCCTCCCCACTTCACACTGTCAAGCCTGGATCAGCAGGGACACTGTAGAAAAGCAGAATATTCCAAGTTCTTAATGCAGTCTAATTTGACTGCTTGTGTGCCATTTTGTTTCATTGCTGTTTACAAGTCTCTGGGAGTGGCTGGCACCTACTATCCCTGCTGTCCACTGCTTACAGTCATGCTGCTGAATTATTTAATTACCCTGTTGTATCCCATGCTGAGCACAGACAGAAATCATCTAAATAAGTTTATAAAAGCAAACAAAGCTCAGGATATTGCACTATATTTGGTGCTAATAAAATACTGTTTGTAGAATACAAACAGAGCTGGGAAAGTCCTGGTCAGTTCTTTTTTCTAGGTTTAATAAACCTCCTTTTCCCCTGGCTAATTCCCTCAACAGAGTGTGCCAGGTCTCAGATTCCATAGAAATCCTCATTCTTCCAGTGTTCAATGCACTTCCTAACACTAAACAGGTGGTATTTTAGTGGAATAAGCTTCTCAAATACCAAACATAAACTGAAAAGGTTTTAGAAGGAAGTCAAGTTTCCAGTAAGCAGGATGACCAAGAGGGTTTCATAACAAGTACCACTATTTCCAGTTCAATTTTGAACATCACAGATGAAGGCTAAGGCCTTTGCACAAAAGGAGATGAGAAAGCACAGGAGGGAAATGAGCTAAAAGGAGCTGACAGAGACAAGGATAGGCACTGTAGTGTGACATTAGAGTACTCCCCTCTTGCTCCCTTTTTTTCACCACATTCAGCTTATGCTGAGCTTTTGGAGTATTTTATTTCACTAAATGAAAGGGACCTTCTGGCCACCTTTACTATGGCTAAAGAAAATCAGATTGAGAGCTGAGAATTTAAGTAGGGCTTGGATCACCAAATTAGAGTACCCACTAAGTTATTACAAGCTTGTGCAACTCATTAAAAACCACAGTAAAAAGAATCAGGCAGAGCTCCACCTAATTTTATTTACAATGGAAAAACTGTAACATTTCTATCACTGCATTGATATCTAACAGAGCTGTCTTGTCTTAAAAATTTTACACAGACTAAGAGATGTAAACACAAGTACTGGCAAAAGATTTATATAATCCTCATGAGATACAACTTTGGACCATAGTGGATCACCTAACACTATATATATATGCATAATGAAAAAGAGGAATATAATGTTCTACAGCAGCTGGGATACAAGATTTGGTGCCTTTTTTCCTTCTGATTTTCAGTCTTGGACTTTGAGTACAAGCCTTATTGCTCAAGGGCACATGTTTCTGGCTTGTGCATAAAGTCAGGCAAAAATTTTTCTATCAGTTTAAAATATTTAGTCCAATTTTTAAAAAGTTTATATTCCACTGTGGCAGCAAAATTCAAATTAATTTCCTCCTATTGCTATGACATTAAAGGATGACTAATAAAGTTTTAAAGTCCTTAAAAAGTCTGCACAAAAAAAAAAAGGTAGCTTTCATGAAGAGCGCTGGACAAATTATGAAAGCTACAGAGTTTAACTGAGCATTTGCATTGTTTGATCACTGCTTACAGAGACACACATCAGTATTAGCAATGTTCAGAATTTCAGTAGGAGCTTTACATTTGGAGTTTATTTAAAAGTCAAAGCTTTATTTCCTTGTCACCACTTCTCAGAATGCAGCCCATACTCTAGGAAAACAACAACTAAAAAAAGGTATATTTAGGGGATCAGCAGCAAAAACAAAGCCTTAGAGTTTTCTGGAGTTCAGCAGTAAGTCAAACTTTTTTACTGTATAATCTCCTAATATAGCCAGTATTTTTATTTTTAAATTTCATTTGCCAAGTACTTTTCCTTAGACATATCCAGTCCTGAAGTGGCATTTTTACCCTAAAACTGCAGGCAGGCACTTTGGAGTAAGACCTTGAATCTGTGTTCCTTTTAACAGATCCATCATGCCTTCAGCCAGCCCTGACAGTGAGTACCATAATGCCAAGAAAACAAGTCTCCCAGGAGGGATTCATCCCAAACAAGGAGGAACAGGAGCTGCCAATCACCCAGAAGCAGAGAAGCCCAGGAACTCGCTTTCCCAGCCCATCACCAAATGACCACAAAACAGCTCATACAACGATTTCCCTTGCACAGGCTAAAGCAGTTTATCCTCGGCCCAGCTTAAATTAAAAAGAAAAAAAAAATAGCCACTCGTGTATTTTTTTGAATTATACTAAACATTTTTCAAGGACTGTTGTAACTGCACTGTGGCCAGAAGTTCTACTCTTACTGGAGCACAGCTTTTCAATGACTGATGATCTTTACTGTCACCTACCCTTGAGAAGGGTAAAACAATCACTGACTTCCTCTTCACCCTTCCCAAACTGGCCTGGTCTAGAGATGCCATAGGTGTCTGCAGACCTCTGTTGTTTAGGTGCAGAATCAGGCTGGTAACCATCAAAAAAAAAAGGCAAGAATCTAGATGTATAGCACACACCTCTACAGCAAGGAGAGCTGTGCAGCTGCATCACCTCCCAGCAATCTCAGACAACTATGCTGCCTGACCCTCCACTAACACACATCATACATCTCTATGAACAATCAAAAGGGTCAAGCTGTGGCCTGTTTAAAAGTGTTTTGATTCTGTCTGGCCTTGAGACACCGGTATAGCAGATCACTTTTTTTAACGTATCATTACTGAAGAAGAAAACAAATTTTTTTTCAATAGGATGTCATTTCGGCACATTTGCTGACAAAGAGTCAGTTCATCCAGCAGCAGGGTGGGATGCCCCCAACCCAGTGGCACATTAATGTCAGCAGAAAGATGCCAATATCCACAGTATCATCACATCCATACATCACTGTGGATAGTATCAGGGCTTCCTGGAGAGTCAGGGTTTGGGAGGGCAATCTTTGGGTTTTTTACCAGACAAAACCCCTCATCAGCACCAGGGAAAAAAACATCATCTCAGCATCAGAGTCCTTCTATTCAGAGGAATGTACAAGCCTTCCTGAGGCACCAGTGGAATTTGAGGTCTTAAAAAGAAAACTAGAGGGCGTCAGGAATGAAACCTCTCAAAGTCAGCCTTTGTTGTACCTTTGAAATAGTAGTGAATGCGTAGGTATTAAAAGAATTTTGCCTTATATATTGTGCAGAAATAGATTTCTTCGAGTGTTAGTGGGAGAGAAGGGTCACCACAACAAACTGATCTGGCAAAAAATGCCATCCATTCCTATGATGTGTATAAAACATTTTGCCAGATTTTAAGTGGATAAAAAGCTGCTCGTGTATCTAAAACAAAACTGCAGCATTTTTTTTCCTGCGTGCATGTGCACACACACACATTCCAGAGAGCATTTAGAGATGTAATCTTGCTCCTTTCTCTCTCATCTTATGGCAGACCAAGCACAGGCTAGCTTTGGTTCTTTTGGTGGTATAACAGTGTATCAGAAGTTTTTTCTCCTTTTGTTGCTGGTATCAACACACAGTCCAGAGCCAAGCAACAAATTCGCCTTCTGCTGATAAAAAAGAAGAATAGCAAAATGTACAATAAAAAAAAATAAACAAAACAAAACTACCCCCCCCTTTTTTTAAAAAAAAAAAAAGGAAAAAGGAAAACAAAAAACCACCACCCACCACAGCCCTGGTAACCAGGGATTTTACAGAGCAAAGCACTGAAGGAAATGGAAGAAAAACATATATGAAGAAAAGCAACAATAAAGCGTTCTCACAAAGATTATCAGTCGATGATAAGAAGACAGACAGAATTGGTTGATTCAGTGGCACTTAGGTTATCGTTCCTGAGAATCTGAACAAACCTGCTCTCTTCCAGATTTGTAAACTCCCTGACAAATGGTGTAGGACAGTATTTACAGTAGCTGATATTAACCACGTCTGCCAAATCTTTTTTGCAAAGATGCAGAATATCTTTCTCATCCCACTTTGGACTGTGACTGATCCAAGTCAGAGTTGCATTTAAAACACTCTCAGTGTGACTCACTTATGGATTATAATGGACTTTTAGGTTGCCAGAAATGATTTTGAGCATACGAGGAAAACATATCTGTAACTCCCCACAATAAATAACTTAAAGCTTATTGACTCAATGCCAAAATAATCAAATAACGCTTCTTCAATCTGCTTCATTTAAAGTGAATTTCAGACAATAAAACCTTGGGTTTCTTTTTAATTTACATTTAATTTCAGGCTGCTTGTAGAAGCTAATATGGGGATGCTTCAGTTATTCAACAATGACTTATCAGAAAATTAAGAATTATGACTGCCTTTAACATAAAGGCAAACAAAACTGGATCCATGGGCACTATAGTGCTTTGCTTATGGCTCGGAATCACTGAAAGTTAAATCACTTGGAAGCATGCAATCTTTCTGGGGCAGAAGAAATATACAGGGAAGCACAGCAGTTGGAAGGTAAAAATGAAACGGTTAAGTATGATAAAGGAAGAGACAGGAGTGCCAAAATCAGCAGGGCTTAGAAGAACCACCTGCTTCATTTAAGAATAGGTAGGAAGCCTAAATACCGCATTACCTCAGAAATTATGGGTCAGACTCTTCTAAGAACAAAACAACATTTGAGACTGTGAAAGTGGACCTGAAAGCCCAACAATCTCTGGAAAAATTGGAGCTTCTAGTCTGGGCTGAGATTTCCCATGGTACCATGCCAAGGCAGCAGCCCATACACAACCAGAGACAAAACCCCACCCTCACAGATCAGACGATGGCTTTCAGACAGGGCCCACCTCTCTTCTCCCACATCCTGCTCCATCCATCTCTCCCTCTGTACTCATGGGGGGATAACAGAACAAGTTGCATCCATGCAGGAGGAGGGAAACAACCACAAGAAGGTGGTTGGGGAAAGGGAACAGACATGTCTGCAAAGTACAGAAGCAGAAGAGGGCATAAGTGTAATCTAATTTAACATATAAGGAGGACATGTATTTCTCCATTTAATGAACCTGATCTTTCCTGCTGGAGTAGGTTTTCTCTAGCTAGAACAAGGATGTTGAAACGTTCTTCTGAGACCTGCAAGAGGGCTAAGCAGGACACCAGTGGCATGTGCAGTTATGCACCATTTTTTTAAATGCAACCTACATGAAGTGTTTTGCGGCACTTCTGTTCTATACTGCATCAGGTGTGGTTTCTTTATCAGTTTTGTATTTTTTAGGATTGGGAAGACATTCTCATGGGGCAAAAACTATTTACACTGAGCATTTCTCTTTCTCCTTTTAAACCCTTAGTCTGATGTCCAGCTGATTGTGTCCTGCTCCCAGCAGTGACCATATCTCATCTAGCACATCATGATGGAAAATTGGATGAGTCTTGCAAGTGTTCTTGAGGATGTTTTTATTACATCTAAAAATATAGCTATCAATTATTAACCCACAAGGTAAGTAAGAACACTACGTACTGGGCACATTTTAGGCTCCTGTGTGAAAGGGGTTAAGCTCCTCTGTCACATGCAAAGGTCAGGTCAGCTTTCAACAGAGATACAATCAATGCACCTTCTGGGTTAAACTCTTGAGTACCCAAGGACTGTGCTACAGTCAGGAAAACTGACGGTTCTAATGCACAGGTTGATGCAGGGAGAGTTCATTTTTCAAGAGTACCTCTATATTAAATGTCTAATTTACATTTTTCCATGTAAACAGATATTCATAGATGCCAGATACTTGCAGGCAGTAAATAAGCAAAAGTACATGCAGTGCCATGAGCTTTATTGAAAATTCTTAAATACATTAACCACATACTGCTATGAAATGTTTAACATCCATTCTAATGATGTTTTAATCCCATGAATGATTACACTAATTCTTGTGTGACATTACTTTTCAAAGCAGGGGCCTTCAATTAATTATTGTAAAAGGTCACTTTCAAGGAAGGTGCACGCTGTTAACAGGCAGCACAAAAAGGGCAGCTGCAGTGCTGCTCTTCACTGTGTCTGCCTGCGAGAGCCCATTTGGTTCTCCAGGGGAGAAACGGGCTACAGGTAGATGTAAAAGCACCCTGCTGTGGGAACAGGTGCAGCTATTTTTTCTACACAGAAGCATTCCTTCTAATTTACCCATACATCGCAATAATTAGAAGAGCCAATGAAACCAGCCTCTCCCAAACAGAAGCAAAGTCCAGGGCACAGAGCCAGGAAAGCAATTTCAGCAAATATGTTAATTTCTTCGACATTTCACATCAGGTAGCTTTTCTTTGACCTTTTGGCATCAGGAGTTCTGCTCACTATGCTAATATGATTTAATAAAATATCTGTTTCTCCCAAAATGCTTCTTATTTGTAGGCTTAACAAATCAATTGTGACCTTTTGACTATGCAAAAAGCGAAACAAAACACAAAGAAACCCACCCAAAACAGATCACCAACAAAAAAACCAAAAACAAACAAAAAAACTGCTTTATTCTTTACATACACTTTTTTTTTTCAGAAAGGGAGGACACATTCAGTGCTACCTGGAGTGAAAGCATTGATGAAATACTCTCATATGGAGCTTTGTACATTTTCCAGCTACACAGCACATTTGGATTTTCTAAGCAATTGGTTAATATCCATATTTTGTTGAAGATTCTTTTAAGACAACATTACAATACTATACAGAGTAATTAATTCTACTCAAAAAAGTAAACAGTAATTAGCATTTCCTAATGTTATCAGTTTTGAGGAGATCCTATAATCAGCCTAATGGATAAACAGCCTGCAACGTGTAATATCCAAGTCTTACAGGATTTGAAGTAGAGGATAAAAGATTTGTCTAAATTATGAGACTTGAATTTTATTAATGTTGTTGCCAAAAGTAGATAAGACATTCACAAGAGACATCACTGAGCTTTCATCTATTGTACGTTAAAAGCAGTGTTTCAGAAATCTAATTTTGCAGACCATCAGATACAGTATTTCCTAGGTTATTTTTCCATCCACGTTTTCAGAAGCATAAAAAAATGCAAGACGAGATAAGCAGAAATTAGTAAAAGCATTTTTTCCATCCATCAACACAGCATTGAAAAGTAATATTAAAGAAATTAGACATCAAGTACACAAACCTCTGGTGCATGTTAAAAGGCTACCAGCAGTACTTGTCTCCATCTACTTTCTGCCTCTTCAAATTTCATTAAACAGTAATAAAAATAATATTTAACACAGGATGTTTAAAGATAACACGTTTAAAGAGCCTGACTTAGTCACATGAAAAAAACTCAGCATTTTCTTACAGGCATCAATATTACAAGGGTCTAACAATCCAGGTGACTTTGAACACATTTGCTGTTCCTTTTGCACATAAGGACTCCAGCAGGTTAGACTCAATTTTGCTTCCTTGCATCAGAAGCTTTAGACCAGCATTTTGAGGAGCACAGCTTTTCATAACTGACAAAAGTTGCTGGCTGCACAGAGATTTAAGTATTTCTAGCAAGAAAATATTGTTCTGATGTACCATCACTTGATAACTAAGCACAGAAGGAAATTAAGTACACTGTAAGAGGAAAAAATATTGAGAAGAAAAAAGTCTAACTTACAACACTGGGAGGCAGCACTGGGCAATGGTTTCTTCTGGACTTCCTCCTGAAAGGAGTACTAAGGGAGGGAAAAAAAATAGGAAAAAACACAGATGGATAAAAAAGCAAATGGTAATTTTATGAAACAGCTTTCAGAATACAGCATGCCACACATAAGAGAAAATATCCCTGGCAGTATCAAAGCATAATATCTATAAGGATAATATCTATAATATATTCTCCATAATATAAACACAGTCCCAGAAGTGTCCTTTTTTTCATGCTAAAATCACATGTTCCAAAGTGCACATCTTGTTAGGGTGAAATCTGCTTTACTACAAGCACAGGACCCTACTATCAATTGTGAGGCCTCAAATTAGACACCTAAAAGACTTGATTCTCCACACCATGATGTCGGTGTGACAGGGAGCTCAGAACTGAGTATAAGCCTGTTTACATTTAGACACTCCAGCAGAGCTTAAACAGCTCAAAATTCAAGTGGGCTCACAGCAACTCTGCAGCAGGAGATGGAAGCAGTTAGATAATTAGTGTGTCTGGCAGGGTAGGAACACAATGTTTGCCCAGTCAACACTTGCAAACTCTCCTGTGATCCACTTTACATCCAAAGTAAAGAATTTTTCATCTCATTTAATACTAAATTAGAGAACACAGAGGTATTTCAATTAGCCAGCTTTGACTTTGTACAAAGCTGTTTGTTACAGCATCAAAGCATTCCCAAGGGGAATGCCAGTGATTTTATTTTGTTATTCCATCTTGTATTACATAGAGATACGAGAAAATTAGGACAATTGACCAAAATAATGAGAGCAGTCTTTGCTGGGAAAAAAAGGTCTGACAACAAAGGAAGTGGCAAACTCAGCAAGATGGTGCTGCAGCCTGTGCAAAAGAGGGCCACCAGACAGTCTCTCCTTGGATTTGGTAAGGATTAATGGCCAGTTCTTTACATGGAAGGTGACAACCCGCAGACTTCCGCTGCGGTTATCTTCCAATCTGTGCTATTTAAAATGCACAAGGGATCCTGAGAGGTGGTTAGTCTTGTCATCAGCAAACTGCCAACCCACTGAGTTAATCAGGATTGTGAAAACAAGAACTGCCGGATCTGACAGCACTGACTGGTTGACAAAGTGGTGAAAGGAAGTCTGTTGATGAGCAATTTCAGAAGCACAGGACAGCAACGGGTTCTGAATTATTATCCGCAGAGATCCCAAAATGGCAGCAGTTTGTTCTTTTTAAGGCATCAGCCTGACGGCTATCAGCAGTCCCAACATGAAAACTGAGTATTGTTTGTAGGAAGAGAGGCTGGAAAGCATTTTTATGACACCATATGAACTCCAAATGAACCTGCCTATTGAATACTGCTGTGCAACCTTAGTCTGTTCATTCATTGTCTCAGAGATAGCTGAACTTAACGTACAGAAAAGAAGATAAAGGCACAAAGCTGCCCTGCACCATAAATACCACTGTGCAGACTGGGATTCTGCAGCCCAAAAGGTGAGGTCTATAAAGGTGAGTGGCACAGAGTGGATGCATGAGGATCAGTCATTTAATTTGTCCAAATAAACCTGCCACCAGCTGGTTTCACAACATTGGGTTTATTCGCCCAGAGCAAATAAGGTGTTTCTTCAGGCAATGCACAATTAAGGTGCTGAATTCCTTTGCTGCAACATAACTGACCTGGGTGCACTGAAAAGGCAACTGCAATCCACAAAGAAAAATCCACTGAATGCTGTTAAACACAAGAATACTGCCTCTGGCTCTGGAAGTTCCTGAGCTACAAGTCACCGCCAATTAGATGAACATGCAGTGAAGATCTCATCCCCATTCTGGGTGGCTGGCAGACATGGGACAAGAACCTTAAGTCAGACACTGCAAAGGCGTCCTTACATTTTCTCATTTTCTCACTGGTGACACAGAACAGCCACAATAAATTTGAGACCATTAGGTCACAAATACAGAGAGATTATTTTGGTACTGGTATTTGACAAAAGCATGCACTTAGCATGCAGATGAATGGCACAGTAGGGAAAGGGAAGTCTCAGGGTATCTGTCAGCAAGTACCAGCTCAGTGAAGCACTAGAGGGCACCTTTGCTTCACTGAAGTACCTGGCACGGACTGCTCCTACAGCCCATGGGAGCAGGGAGGCACCACAGCAGGATCACTGACAGGACAAATCACAGACTGAGCTTTTTCATCGACTCCTAGAGGTTCTCAAGCCTCTAGGAAGGCAAGAGAGATTGCCCCAAACATTTTTATCCACGGAAAAACTGGCCTGTCCTCAGTCAGAAAGAAAATCCACCTTATTTTCCTTCATCTGCGCAGTAAAACAACTGACTCATACAAGGAGCAGAAAAGAACAGATGAAGGATCCCAGAAGAAAAATCTCTTGAAGTCATCGCATTGGCAGAATATCTTGTAAGTTATCTTGCTATGGAAAGAGACCTATCAAAGGGTTTAAGCAAGCACCATGTTCTTACTCAGTGATGTTCACATCAACATGTGTGTATGGTTTTTTTAAAATGCTACATTTCTGGTACAGGCATTACTATGTTAAATCTTACTTTGCAAACAATCACAGGGATCCAATACAAAGAATAAAAGCAAGTTATATGGCATTCAGGGCTACATTAATCTTTCAATTTAGATATTTACCTCATCATCTCCCAGTGAATTTATTTGTTCCAATTTTCTGGTCCAGTATCTGGCCTCTTCTTCAGGGATATCTATATCAAAAGAGTAAGTCACACCACCTTATTAACGAGGCAAGTTTGCATTTATCACCATTAGCATTAAAACAGGCAGAGCAGTCCAAGATCACACCACAAAAAACCCACATGTGATTTTGAAGAAATAAAACTGTCTTAGGTTAGCACTCAGACGAAAAAATAAACATTGTAAATAGTAACACAGTTCAAGGGCTTACATTGCTTTCTTGTTTAAAGCTGATTAACCAAATGCACACTGCACAAAGGTAGGAAAGAGAAAGACAGACTGGTTCACATTTAATTCAAGTATTAGTTTCATGAAGAGCCATTTTGCAATGGTATTTTAATACACTTGCTATATGCCTGATAACACATAAAAATAGCCTCTTCTTTTTATAACCTCAACAGAACACGAGCTCCCTTTGAATAGCACATCTTACCTAAATACCTGGTGTAGCACAAATTAAAACACAAAAGCTAAATGGTCTCTTTTATTCCTTTGCAGGCAATAAGCAAAATCTTTTCAGGTAAAGAATAGTGTTACATTATAGGCAGTCATATTCACTTGAAAGCACATTCCTACTTTTACATCACACTGCAACTTCATTGTGAAATGAACCACAACAACACTTTTACCTTCTAGATTTACCAACTGGATGACTGGCAGCAAGTAGCAAGCATTATCACCTTTATTTTGGTAACTATTTCTATTCTCTATTTCACACTTTGAAGTAATATAGTGTCCTAATGGAACACAGACTTCTGCCTCTCAAAATTTCACCTTTCAAAGCACACCTGGGAGATGTAGATGAACTGCTGTGAAAAGCTTGATACAAAATTATTTAGGGATGGGGTGGTGTAAAATCATTGGAAAAGGAAAAAAAGGTTATGGGTTTGTTTTTTGTTTTTGGGTTTTTTTTAGCTACTCAATATCCCTGACTGTAACAACTTCTGAAATCTGGCTATTCATGGCCTGAAACCACCCCAGTGCAGAAACTTCAAAGCTCACAGAGGAAGGAAGTGGAGGCAGTGCTCCAGCTAGACAACACCAGCCCTGCAAGCCAACAAGAAGATAGTGCTATACCAGTTCAGCTGGTTTTCCCATCCTCTGTAACCCTTTACACTCTCAAGTGGCCTCAAAAGGAGCCAAGTTTACGTCTAAGAAGTTTGTTCTACTGACAAGAACTCCACCCAATGACCACCACCACAATGGTGCGTTCAGCTACGCATTGGCAAGAACAGGAGAAGCAGGCTTGGGATGGCCTCCTGGTGAAAAGGTGATTCAAAAAGTTACATCCACCCTCACTCTCGAGAGAAAAAAGAACAGGATATATTGGCAGGTGAGCATTCCATTGGAACTATGATGCTTTCAGGAAGGACCAAGTATTGTTTTCTTCTTGTACTTTGATGGGATTATCTGTCCTACATGTGTTCTCTCTCAGCCACACAAATAAATCTTATGAAGGCAGTGACCCCAGAACACTGGAAATAATAGTGGCCATGAACCACTATCAACAGGAACATGCCAGATTTAGTGGAATTTCAAGCTTCAGAAGTAGGTATTTCCTTGGACTACAAATTCAATTCTACACCTTTGTAAGAGAAACATCACTGTATTTTTATGCAACTAGTCTCACCCAGACAAGGGGATAAAATAGTTGCCACTTGACACAGTTTTATGGAACTTTAACCCCTGGCTCCAAAAAAAACTGCATCAAGTAGGAAAAAAGACAACCTATTTCTCCTTGCTTGGAGGGAGACCAAAGTAATTTACCCCAACCATAATACACAAAGCCAGTTGCTCTTACTGGTGTACAGTACATTACTTTGTTGTTAAATCCTAACAGAAAACAAGCTAAGACAAACATGAGAGAGTCTTCCAGAACTGCAAGAGTTGAAGGAAAACATTACATGGTTTTGATCATCAGAGCTTTAGATCACAACTGCACAGATTTATTAGACAAGCTCTGCAGAAATCAGGGTTGGCATTCAGGGAGAATCTGGATAGAATTGACCTAGAAAGAAGACGTCAATGAACTGAATGGCTATCAGCACACAACCTGATGAGATTTAGGAAGACAAACTCTAACAAGGACCTGAAACAATCAAAAACTTACAGTAAAGCCTATGGAATTGTCTTTGAAAGCCAACACTTCTCTAAGACATGAAGAAAAACTCATGAATTGAGGACTAGAGGTCAGAGCCTATCTTGTATCCCAGATGCCCATTTCATAAGTAGAGCGATCAGATTTTTACTACAGGATTGCTGCTTCCATTGAAACAGGTTCTTATGCAAGTCAGAGATAAAAATCTGCTACTGCCCAGATACCAGCTGCTTCAAGGACATCGTCTTGGTCTTAGAGAAACTCTTGTCATCAATACTAATGCCAGTACAATTACTCCACAGCAAACGTTAAACATGAAGCAATGGGCCTACGACCTTGAGTCAAGTAACCTGCCCAGATGAAGAGATCCCAACGAGATAGAATTCTTGATGTTTTGAGGAAGCAGTTTGTTTTTTACTTTCACAATTCTGTTGTGTCTCACCTCAGCCAGCAGTTTCACTGAAGCTCGTTCTTTGGAATGCAGAGAATAGAAATCTCTAGCGCGGAGATCACAGACCGCTTGCAAGGCCACATCCATTGGCCAGCTCCTACATCACTGCTCAACTTTGATTACAATGGAAATTACTATGCTACATTAACTTTTGCTTACAAGATACAAATGTGGAACTAGTCCAAAAAGAGGACACCTGATGACAGCTCTGGACTCCACTGACATCACGCCTGGTGAACAAAAGGAGCAAGGCCACATGTCAGTGGAACTTATTCATGGTCACATGAATAAGAGCAGAGACGAGATGGGCAGCTATGTTCAATAGCTTTTGGGGCTTATTAATTTGATGCCAACACAGAAATATTGCAAGCTTTACTGCCCTTGCTCCTACTGCCATCCTCAGCTAGAAGCTGAACCCCTTGTTTTCTCTGGGCTCCTGGTGTCAGGGAGCAGTGAAGTCCGGTTGCTCCCCAAGGGAAGGGAGGATCCCCTGGCTGGCAGGGCAGGGGACTTGCCAGTTAGGGTCTCATTCTTACAGCACCTGAGCAAGGTGAGCAGAGCAGGCCCAGAGATCATGGCAAGGTTCAACCAGGAGCCCAGATTGGCAGCCAGGTCCATGATGACAAGGTAGGCCTGAGGTCGAGTCCAGACAAAGGTCTGAATCTATGGGGTCCCTAAGCAGGCAGAGACACGGCACTGGCTGGGGTGAGGGATCAGCAACTCCCACAACATCACTCAGAACTGAAGGCTCAGAGCTGAGCTGAAGTGAGATTCCTGGGCACACGAGCAGAGGTGTTGGGTGGAGGTCCCAGGTGAGGCTGCTCAGAGCAAATAGGACGTATCAGTGTATCCAGGGCCCTGACACCTGGATACAGACAGACACAGAAATGGGGACACAGCAGTACAGTCACTTATCAGACTTATCAGAGGAAGGAAATAGAGGAGAATTTGGTGCATCTATACAGACCACTCCACTCAGTTATACCTCTTGAGGTCCTAAACATGACAGTATTCCTGCCTAGAGATCTCTAGCTTGGCAATAACCAGGCATTTCAGCCCTAAAGCTTTTCTTCTCCTCAGGTTTAGTGGTCCTTGCTCTAATCCTTGCACATCACCTTGTGCCTCCTGGGTTTTTCCCAGGTAGCAAGTTCTGGGCTGGGGCATATCCCAGCTCAGCATAAGAACAAGTGCTGAAGGTGACACCCTCTCTCTCCCCACTTTCCTACAAGCCTTCACCTGGCTTTGCCTCTTCCCAACCCCAATTTCTCCCCTTTTCCAATGTATGGGAATCTTCGCAGGTTCTCACTGAACTGAGTTTGTCAAGTTGAGTGTTTCTTTCTGTTCAGTTCCTAAGACAATAAAACAACGAAGCACATTTACTCCACCTGATGGCTGGATGCAGATCAGCATGCTCCCAGCCTGGGAGTAATGAGAACACTAAAAGCATCTTCACTCCAATTATGAACTAGAAACTGCCTGGCACAGAACCAAACTGCTATAGTTCGGGAGCCAAAAGCATTTTTGAGTGCTGCATCCTGTGAGGGATTTACACATAGTCATTGCATTTCTAAAAAAGGGGGGCAGAGTAAAATTGCTTCTAAACAGAACAATTTTACACTTGAAAAGCAGCATCCTGAAAAGTCTGTGCCAGCACACACTCACTGCATCAAAACAATAATAGCAAGACTGTCTTCTCTTTACCAGTAAATTTTCTAAACCAACCACAGAAGGCTTTCTCCCTTCCTTGATATGTCTGTCTTTTTCCTGAGAAGAAACAGATATGATCAGTGGAGAAACCTGCTCCAGCCTGTCTTTGCTCACAATCCCATGAAGAAGGCAGTTTACTGCCATTTTTGATAGACTACCTAATATAAAAATGCTTTGCACCCTATGGGTTAATATCAACTCTCACTAATGCTTCACATTTCCCATGCTCACTCTTCGCTGCACTTTTACAGAAGAGGATTTTCAGTCATCCTGTTTCTGTGAGACTGAACATTCAAGCACCTGGGGCTGGCAGAGATCATTAGAGGACAATCTGGCCCCCAGCAGCACAGTCCCTCACACAAAAGGGTCCACAGGTCTGCTCTCTCCTGTGCTGATGTCACACTAACGACACTACTGACCACAAGGCAAGAGCTGCATCTGGAATGTGCAATGGGACACATGGGCCATATGTCAAGGCCACCACAGTAGTTCTTTTTCCTGTTAGAAATCTGGGCATTAACGAAGTTTAGCTCCTGTATGACCTCAAAAAAGCTTATCTAAAATCACCAGAAGCAGCGACTAAACTCTCATCAGGCTTTGTCAGGAGATGATTGCTTCCCAACCCTAAGCCTGGTAAATACTTAAAAACAACTTCATATGAAACACCCCCCCCCAAAAAAAACCAACCAAAAAAAAAACCCTCTAAGTTGCCTTCATCATATACTACCATTACCAGCATCAGCATGTTCTGCATTTATTTCAGCTTTAGCTGTTGCCAGTCTCCAGAGTACCAGGAGAAGAGATACCAAGAAGGTAGACTCTTGAATATATCATGTGGATGCAGAACAACAAACCAGCTTCTAAACCTCACTGCACACACAATCATGTTTTACGTCACAGATTTCAGCTTTTCTGTTTTTCAAGTTCACTTATTCTCTTTTATAAACCCTAAAAAACTTCTCAAGCTCCACTTAAATAAAACGAAACATTTTAAATACACAGAATAACCAGGAGTACTGGATCTGTATACATCTAAATGAAAGAGAGCAGCCAGAAGTGATAGAAAAAGCACAGAAGCACAGCCAAACAGAACACACAGTTTTTTAAAGCTGCTATCCCAGACAGCAGTGTTTTACTCGACTTGAAAAGCAGCACAAGCTGTACATGTGCACACATATCGCTCTGCTTCTCATGTACCTACAGTAGCCAAGAGATCCTCACCTGGGAAACAAAACATGATACACAATGTTCCTAAGTGTCACTTCAAACCTGCTGTTATTAAAATATTGCCTCTAGCGCACTGCTGATGACTTAAGAACTTCCACAGGCAGATCAGTGATCCACTTAGCTCCCTGCGTAGGTTTAAAGGGGTAGTTCCCAGCTCATTTTGAAGAGTCTTAACATGTAGGGCACTGGGAGTCCACATTGCTGCCATCCAGCTAAAGGGAAGCCGACCAGCAAATCCACTGGGGGAGATGCAGAGGCACTGCTGTGAGCTGAGCTGCCTCCATGCATCTCTCTGAGGCTCACAGTACTTGGGGCAAGGAGACAGAGCCTAACCCATGTTGCAGGGTCCTTCTCTGTCGTAGAGGTGACGGCACAAGACACTCAGTCACGGCGTGAAGGGAAGCACTGCTGGAGAAGGTGACGCTCCCTTCCAGAGAAATAACACACCCCTTAGTGCCTACTGCTTTTCAACCTGCCTCTGACCTTGCCATGGCAGGACACACTGAAAATGGAGATAGAAGCAAAAACTGTAGCACTCTTCAAGGGAAGAGCAGCAGAAGCCTTGAAAGACCTAACTCATGCACCCATTTTTTCCTGGACATTATGAAACACTGGAAAGGCAGACAACTTTTCACACTCTACAATAAAACTCCTTCAACACAGCAGTGTGGACTTCCTGTTGCTTCAGTATTTGGCCTAGTAAGCAAAGAAATAAGTAACAGATGTACTTTAAATGATCAATTGTGTTAAAAACAGAAGAATCACAAAAATCTTATTATTTATGGTCTGCTTTGCATGAAATCCTACTTCTCCAAATGTAAAAATTTAAACTAGTAGTAAAAAAAACCCAAAAAAAACCAAATAAGAACTCTTGTGAGTATAGTAGTAGGAATAAAATAAATTATTACCTGAAATAGTTTTATTTTTTAAATGCAGATGCTCTAATACATAATGATTTACAGGGAGTCTGTTTTCTTATGCTTGAAAAAAAAAATCTCAAAATGTAATGCTGTTCAAAATATGAATTGCAGAAGAAAGCAAATTCACTTTTTGACCCTCTCTGAATACAAAGGGAGACTCCAGAACTTCATTTTCTTTTAAAGCAATGACAGATTACAAGCAACTGTGTCACAATGAACTTAGATGAGAAGGTAGTGGCTACAAGCCTTGCCTTCAGCTGTGTGTGCTGTGTTCTGCCCCTCCCAGAAGCCTCAACACTTGCCCCAAAAAACCAAGATTTCCATGTGAGGTGAAACAAAGTGTGTTGTTCCTCCTCTTACATAACAAGCAATTTCAGTAATAAACTTCCCACTGACAGGGTGAAAACCGTCAAATACCTTTTCCCCCTTTACACACTGGACTGTAGTTAAAGAGTAGTGCCATTAGAACACTGAAGTACAACCATCCAGGGGACTGTGCACTCAGAACAGTACACTCAGAGCACTAGATACGATTTGCACCGACTGTTGTGCTGCAGGGCCAAGGCCTGCATCCTCCCCTGCACCAGCAAGGGGGCTATGAGACTCCAAGATGTCCTCACTCCTTCCCACAACAGATGGCCACCCTGACAGGTGCTGGCCAAACGCCAGCGGGTGCACAAATGTTCCACCCCTGCTTAGAGCACGATACAAATTCCCCACACTGGCAGGGGGCTTGGCAGCTAAAAAGAAGCAACAGGCAGAGAGGGAGAAAGGAGCCTTGCAATGACAGACAACTCTGAAACACTTCAATACCCAGTGCATGAAAAAAACAATAGCACAAGCCCTAAAAACATCATCTCTGCTCTTATTAGCTAAGAGCTGGAAAGAGAAGCTTCTTAAGTCTAGGATGCATTTTGGCTAAGGCCTTACTTTTGGGGGTTATTTGGTTATTTTGTTTGCTTGTTTTTAAGTAAAATAAAATTTTAAAATTATACACAACTTGACTTGAGATCTGTTTGCTCCAATTAGCTACTTTTCCATATTCTGTATTTTACAACCACAAGTAATTGCCAGAAAGGCACTTTTTACAGCATCAAGTTATTTGTATACTCTGCTAATGATAATGTTCAGGAGCATTAAGCATTAATGTTTCACTAACTGAACTGCACACTCCTAAGATGGCTTATGTGCACCTACCACAGAACAGCCCTAGCAATGCCAAATTTGTCTAGGTACAAAAAAACAAATGCTTCCTGCTCAGGAACAAAATGTGTGACTACACAATCCTGAAATACTATTAAGATGACAACTCTACTACTCATCTAAACATTCCAGCACCCAGGGACTTTCAGATACTCCACATTTATTTGGATCTTGTAAAAAGAAGCCAAACAGAAAATGAATACCAGAAATTTATCTCCACTGAACTATACTGACTGAACTAAGAATGAGCACAACTTGATTATAAAACTCAATCTGCCATCACTTTCTCTCCACTGTCAGCACCCTGGGTAAGTTATGGAAAAGCACTCACCAAAAGGTAATTCAAATCTTGTGTCCAGCAAAATTTTATGAGGAGTTGGGTTTTTGGTTCCACAGATTTCATCATGTTTCATTACAACTTCTGCCTCCAACGTAGACCATTCCCCAGGACCTTCCTGTGGATCACGAGCCACATGTCAATGAACTTTCAAGTCTGAAGAACTTTATGCAGCAACTCTTATACACTTGTTAAAAGACTCCAGGAAGAGCTTTACAACATTATCAAGGCCTAGTACTTTGTTTAACATCAAATTACATCCAGTCAGCATGTGCTGGCTTTTTCTTCCAAACTGGATTTCTTTGAAGTCTCAGAGGCCTTTACCAAGACAAGTAGCAAACATCTTCTAGCTTAACTGCTGCCTTCTTAGTGGAATTGCAAAGGTAAGACCTCAAAGACAGGACCAAGGAATGCTTGGACAGCCACAGACCTTAAGCCACGCTGCTGAGCATCCCCACTCTTTTCCCCGTATGGAAAATATACTCTCTCTCTCCCTGCTCAAATTCAATAATCTTCTAATTAAATACACTGATATTTGAGTTAAAAAACCAAATATGTCTTGCTTAGCTGCAACGACTGCCAAATTCAGTAGTTAGGGCAGTTACAGACATTGGCACATCCCACTTCCTACTTTTTTCCATATTTATCAGCAACAGTAGACACCCTCTAACACTGCAATCAGAAGCCCGAAGAAGATGATGCAGACATGCTCTGGGCCTACTCTGTCAGCTGGACTAAGACAGTCTTTAGCAATAAGTCACAGAAATTTGAGCATCAGACGAAGCAGTCAGTCCTTAAGACTTCAGACACTTGTCACTTACATGTTCCTTAGCAAATTAAGCCCTGGTTTTTGAGTCCACATGACTAAAATGAGACCAAAATCCCCTGTGTAATTTTGGTCTCACTTCAAAACCAAAACCAATAAAATGAGAGAGCCCTCTCTGGTCACCCAGCCTTCCTGACTTTTCAAGTGGAAGTTTTGCTGAGGAGCTCACCCTGGGCTGCACCAGGCCAGATTTGTAACACATTATCTATTAACACTGGAGAAAATAAAGGTTCTGTGTGAGCTTAACCTCATCAGATTGGTGAATGGCCTTCAGAGCAATCCACACAGTCCCAACCAGGGTATCCCAGATCAGTCCTTTGTTCCATACTTCAACAATTAGTCCCAGGTCCAGTCGGTTGATCTCACTGCAAGAAAAGAAAAGGCATCACAGGCGAGAAAAAAGAGAATACCATCCAATTCTGTTTTAGGTTCCAATTACCACCATGATTGTACCCGTGAACTCTTTCCACACAGCAGTGTCAAGCTACAGAAAGCTTCTGGAAGTCTGTGGTCGGGGCAGCTCATACTCACAAAGGTCACTAGTTTCTAATAACTACACAAAGATTGCAAACTAAAACCCAGGACTGTGTCATGCATCAACTGCCAGCTGGGAACTCATCTCTGCAGCTATGTACACAGGAGGAGGAAGTGTATCTTGGGCCAAAACCGAGGGGTGAATTGTTCTTTGTCATCGGGCACAACATTTCTAACAAAGTGGGTGTCTCCCTTGGCAGCACAGCAACACAAGTGTGCTCTGGCAGGTGCAAACATGCCAATACTTACCTGTGAGTGGAGCTACCCCATGTCCAAAGTAACAGTCCCAAAAATCACAGCTGCACCAGCAGCACTACCTATTGCTCAGGGCTGTGTTGCACCACTTCTGCTCCAGCACTAGCTACTTCCACATGGCCACCGAGTGCCAAGTTCTTGGAAATACTTATCTGAAGGTTTTCATGACATCTTCCCTTTCAGTAAGGAAAGAATGCATCTCAAATTTGCTTCCTTCCAGTGTTTCATAGCATTTATACCTCTCTCTTCCATGCTAGTTTATAACCTGTCTACTTCAGAACAGCCTGACACATACACAGCTGGTAAAAACAATGAAGTACAGAACAATCCTGAGCTGTCTGTTGATACACAACTGCCTCACACTTATCAGGAAGAAAGGCTATCACTCCTAATTCTTTGAGCTCAGGGCTTCCCTTCAGTGCAAATGTTAATCCCCAAAAGCAGATATTTTGGACAGTCAGTCCAAAGCTGCTGCCTTTTGTCCTTCGGTCCAAACGTATCCATTTTACATCCATCAAGGAAATTTAAAAGCATGTTAGTCCCTAATTTCTATAGGCTGCCATCATGGCCAAAAAAAGAAAGAACTGCTGCAAATCCCAGTATCTATTTCAGCTTTGCCCCCTTCTTACAACTTGAAAAGGGAACGCAGTATCTACAAGGCTCAAGACGAACCCTACAGCTACAGCAAAGCACATTAATATCTATTTTAAATCCAAGTCCTTCTGTTCGCGTTTGAGACACAGGAATTGAGGTCAGCAGTGTCCAGTACTTGGGTGGCTCAGTCTACACTAGTTCAAAATCAAGCTATTACATAGGCTTATTATGACTTTATTGCTAGCATCTTGTAATTCCAGCATCCTCTGTTTAGACAGGCTTTCACAAATACAACCAAACCAACAACTGTACCAGTACTGCTCTGCCCCTCCCACTGCTTGCCTCTTGGAAGATGATATTTATCTGACTCCAGGCTGCTGATGACTGGCTTTCTGCAGGCTGGACCAGCCTGAGTCCAGAAAGGGAAGGGAAGGAAGAAATACTCTGTTTTCAATCACAGTGTAAAACCATGTTCTTTGCTTCAACATACATTGACAGAGCAAAACACTGATCATGAGACATCCAATGGGCTTCTGAACAGAACTCCACAGGATAGGTCACCAGATAAGAATAATAAAGATATTTTCTGTACAGTGGTTTTGATTGCCTTTGTGTCTCCCTTTCTCCACCTTCTGGTTAGATGCAGAACAGCTTCAGAGAACAAAAGAGCTGAGACTGGTATTTGGTGTCCCTCCCTTTCCACACATACATAGAATTTAAATAAAATACCTTTCTTTAACACCAAATTAATCATTATGTTCTAAACATCAGTTTGCAGTTTCATTCAAGAGGTCCTTGCTGCAAATATGCAGTTCTTTTTAAAAAGCTGCTTTAAAATTAGAAGATGTCCCCAAAGAATAAATTAAAATGTTTTCCTGGTTTGGTAAATATCCAAATTTCAAACAAGCCCAGAGCCCCCAGTTCTGAAGTGCTGCATCTCACAAGAAGTTTGGAAGCAAAAACAACAAACACAGTCAAAAAGCATTTTCTTGCTTGTAGTCTATTCTTCTAGTACGCCTCACAAAAAAGGTAAACACAAATACAGACAGTAAAAGCATCCTTCCCTCAGGGAAAAACAACTGTATTAAAAATCCTTTTCCAACTCCAGAAAGAAAAAGAGCAAACTAGAGAACAGTAGTATTGGAATACCAGTGTTATTCCTCCTGGGACAACTTAATGTACACAGGATCATGCAAAACACGTTTGTTGCCACATGTAACATTTCTGTCATAAAGAAACAGCAGAACTACTGTGCAGTTGCCTGGCTAAAGCAGGGGTGATAATGGCGAGGTAGTTCAGCTAATATTCTGCTTTCATATTCCCTAGCAACTAATTATGGAGCATTACAATGACCTTACAGCAGGATAGCTCAGCTCCCAGCTGATACTGGAGTGCAGTTCCAGGAGCTCCTTCAGGGAAGGGAGGAGGACCAACCCTGAGAGCCTTCATCCAACATGCTCAAGTGCCTTTCTTAAACCACCTCTGAGTAGTCTCCTCTGCAGCTGGCCATGTTCAGAGCCAGTTCCTGTCCACAGGATGAGCACAAATCACAGGCAGAATGAGTTAGTAGTTTGGGTATAGGTGTGTGATTTGACAGACAGTTACTGTCCCCTGTCCCAACTTTACCCAGTCCTGCATGGTTTACATCAGTGACAGCCATAGCCTCTGTCCAACCAGGAACTGCAGAGCTGAGCAGATGTATTTCACCAGATGCCAAAGGACAGACTCTCTGCAGGAGCACACCCCTCTCATACTGCTCCAAAAGCAGACTGGTACCAAAAAAGGGATGTAGGAGCACAGCTATGATGCCAACACTGTGCTAACCCAGGTGAACTCCTTAACCAGAGGCAACAACTTCCCGCTTTCAGCTGAGGAGAACCAACTGCTTCTGGATTGGGAAACATGCTCACAAAATCCCATGTGGGTGTCTTACTACAGATACTATGTAAACACCGCAAACACGCTCAAAACCAGCAGCACTAGCTTTGACTCCACAAGATGAATACAACATCATTCCTCCCCATTTAGTTTGCTTTGTCTTACAAAGCTATAGAAACGGAAGCAGATGCAATATAATCAATAAGTCATTTATCCACTAGAAAAAAAGAAAACCACCATTGTGAAAGATACTGGGAAATCTTTGGCTACATGTCAGGATCAGAGCCAATCAGAAGTGCTGAGTGCACCAGAAGCCCGGGAAAAGCTGGAATGAACTAGTTCTGCTGCTCATGGCAGGGACTGGCAGCCCCTTAAGCTGAACCAGAGGAGCTGGAAAACACATTCATGGGCACTGGGCCAATGGCAGAACACATCAACACACAAGCAGCTCCCACACTAAGGTAACCAGGATCACCACGTGGAGGTCCTGAGTGCATTAACAACAGCCCTTAATTGCCCTGACCAGCCCCTCCAGCAGTCTCCACCCACACCCTGGTCCAGGGTCCAGGAGCTCCATTTAAGCTCAGCTATGGGCCTTCAGCCCTTCTCTAAACTATGTTGTAGGTGTGTGTGTCTCTTGCTCATAGCCACAGCTGTGCAGGTACCTGGCCAAGGACATCCATCCAGACCAACCCACAGACCAACTTCCCAGCTCAAACTCAAACTTACCTCCTCCCTATAGACCTGACTGGCAATTGCCAGTCTGTGGCACCGGCAGAGACAATCTCCAGGCTTGTGCATTTTACCTACCCAAATACTCCAACCCATGCACACAACAGCAGCTCTGTGTGAGTGTAGGGGCTGTGGAAGGACTCAACCACAAGCACCTCAAGCTGTGCACCCCCATACTTACAACATAAAGTCCTGTTCCCAGCAGGGTTGGTCACCGCGCACGGCCACCGTCGTGCTCTTCACATTTTGCACCTTCAGTGTCACATATGTATTGAATTTATCTGGGGAATGAGACACAACAAGTTATCTCCATCAGCAGATCCCTTCATCACATACGTGCAACACTTCAAGGTTTTCAGCTCACACAGTGCATCCAGAGAGGCCCCAAGTGAAAAGCCCGTCTGGAAAGACGTCACAGGGTTTAAGCAGCCAAATGGTCATGATGTTTTTTACCTGCCATCAAATTTTGAACCACAGCTTTTTTAGAAATTCAAGCACAAACAAACAAGATAAGGCAACTAATCACCTGCAGTAGGACAGGGACAAAGAAAGTATGTAAAATCCTAGAGAACACAGACACTTAGTAAGATGCTGCTACTGAAATGCAGACGAGGAAGAAGAGACAGTCTGAAGGAATAGGGACCATCATGCAGACCAAGAAGAGCAAAAAACAAACTTGCAAGACATGCAAGCAAGCAGTTGAGTTGAACATATCATTTCTTCCCTTTGGAACCAAGTGCTCTCCTAGTTCCAACCTGGTTTTCCACCCAGGAGTCCACAAAGAAAAATCCTGAAAGAACTTTTTCCTCGTTCTTGCTCTTTCTGTGCTAATAAAACCAAAAGCAGCCAAGCATAGACACATTCAAAGTTTGAATATCAGCATCTGAGAATGACAAAACTTGCTTTTAAGGGAAGTTATTACCTCAGACCTATCTATCAGTTTCAAAGAGCCTGGAACAAGACACGTTAAGTAGCCAGGAAGCAGTGTACATATTTTAACACTTCAGTGTTCTGCTACATCTATTCCCAGTGCAAGTTAGATCACAGTCCATTTCAATACTGTCAAACCACACATGGAAAAAAAAGAGGTGATTGGGAAGAGCCAACATAGCTTTACAAGCAGGAAGTTCATGCCTGACAAATCTGATGACCTATTATGTTTCAGCATCTAGCTTCCAACATCCTAACAGAACGGGAAGAAAGGGAAATACATGATCCAGAAGGGATCCACATTTCAGGAAGAAGTAGGAATCACTGAAAGTCAGAGTCTTCATATCTGTCTACATCACTTGCATCCTCCTGGGACACCGGCCTTGTCAGTAAAACCACATGCTTTGCTGAGTTAAACCTAGACTACAGGACAAATATTTTGCATCTGTGAGAAGGTTTCTTAAATAGAGAAAGGATAAAGTACACACTGTCTTCCTTCCAGTCTGGGCAATCAGCTTTCCTTCCCTGGAAGTTCAAGGCTGGTGCACACACAGATCTTGACCTGATGTGGAGTATGGACAATGACTCCTGGAAAATTTTCTGCTCTAACCTGAGGACAGCTGTATCCAAAGAATAAAGCTGAACGAATAAGTCATGAATACAGCTGTGCAATTGCTTGGTATCTAAGCACCTGCACAGGTGTTATTCCAGAAGCAAACTTCTTCTTTTCTAAACTGTACATCAGATTTCATTCAATAAACCTATTTGCCTGCTAAGGGATTGCTTGCCACCTACCAAACCACAGTGAAAAAAAGCTGCCTAAACTGTACATTCTGGGTGTCACCAGCTGTTTGTTTTTTACTTTATTACGCAGACACAAAAAGTAGTGGATGGGGTTTTAATTTCAAGCACAGTCATTATGGACCATCACATAAGGGAATGAGTCACTTCTGCAATTCCATCCAGCAATCCTGATCAGGATCAAGAAGGCACTGAATCCACACAGGTACACACCAGTCCTGTTCAGTGGACATTTTCAGATCCTGTTTTGAACAGGGACAGAGGAAGGATGAGCAAAAGGGCAGGGTGGGTAGGAAAGGGTGACAATAAAGGAACACATTTCCTTATTCATCACCTGTTCACGTCAGTGAGCAGACAGAGGTTTTCAGCACTATGACACCACATCACAGCCTCAAGCTTTCTACTAACTCAAGCTGCCCGGATGCTCAAGGCAGATCATGTCACTCCTAAGGAGAACATGGAGGAGCCAAGAGGGGGTGGATGGAACTTGAGGGAGCAGAACGAACAGCAGTGAGAGAGGTGTCCCTATTGCTGCAAATTAGCAGTAGAGCATGGCTTACCTGGTGGTCCATGGAGTTTAGCTTTTTTTACTGTAAAGAGAGAAGAAAAAAGAGGCTGTTAGTGATTTTGTCCTGCTGCAGTTGAATTAGAGTGTCACAGTGCATCGCATTAATTGGACAACATCCCCAGTGGAGAGCTGGTGGCTGGAAATCCAGTTTAACAGATCTGGAGACAAAAACTTCTTTGTACCCCATGGCACCTCTCTAAAGTGATGCATTTAAAAAAAAAATAATCATAGGCTTAATGTGTGAAAAGTAATGTGATATGGCTAATGGAAAGCAATTTCAAAATCGGTTCTTTGCAACCCCTCCCACAAGTTACTGCTGCTTAGTAAGGTGTCATTTCACACCACCTCACTTACAAAGTTACTTAAAAACACTCTAGAAGAAATAAACATTTCTTTATAAACAAAGAAACTCCCCTAACAGTGCACAGCAGACCTTCAACCACAAACTGAAAATAATCAAGCCTGAATAGCAGCTCTATAAGTAGCTCTATATTATGACATCTGTAAATTAAATTAACTAAGCCAAACAAACAGCGGTCTAAAGTCAAATGTCACTTTTACAAGCTCTCCTCTGTTAATTTAATTCCAGGACAGTACTTATATATAAAAATAGAATTGTTAAAATAAAACAGCATTGGCTCTTATCTTGCCAGATGAAGAAGGTCCATGTCTACCCAGGGGAGATTTTGTTTACATTTCCCTTTTGCAAGCTCATATCCTCACTAGAATTGCTAAGTGTAACCACTAAGAGAAGACATCTCCAGGCGCCAGCTAGTTTTCCCAGTGGAAAACTAATACTAAGAAGAAAACATATTTAGCAAGCTAGGAATCAAGATATACAGAGAGCAAAAACTTTTAAAAGCTGGTGTAGTGAAGTTTCCTTCAGAAAACAGAGCTGCCGATACTCAGTAGTGGCTCACAGTGTCCAGCTTTCAAGACGAAAATTCTAGAAAGGAGCATTAAAAAATCAAAAAAAAAATAAAATGCCCTTACACAAGTTACATGCAGAGCTGCAATGGAGTGTGATCCTGGAGAATCCACTTGCTATCTGAGAAATTCTCCTTTGTGAGCACTGACAGTCCAGGTAGATGTTTGCATGAAGGAAAATGCTGTACCAGGTATAGTATGAGCCAGAAGCCTCTCAAACAGATGCTAAAAGAGCTGTACCTTTCACCTAGGCTGACAAGGCCCACAAGCCATTCAGTCCAAAATAAACTGTCATTTTCTCCCAGGTTCAGGGCCTGAAGCATTCCTGATGCTAAACCTAGTGGTGCAAGCAAAACATACGATGGTGTGGGCCAGTGTTCCTGCTCACTGAAGATACAGATTCTGCTTAATCTCCAAATCAATCAGTCTGTTTAACCATGGAGAAACACACAGGCCAATCTACCCACTTTCTAGGTGCCTTTGCACGCCACACAAAAACAAGCATTCCATGAACTACCGCTCTGGAGTGGGCAGGCACCAGCTTATCTCTGAACCTCCCCTCACCCCTCCTTTGCAAGAGACAGGAGACAAAGAAACAAGTGCATGAGCTTGAGGAAAGGAAAAAAGGAGAAAGAGGGAAGGGGACCAGCAGTAAGCTTCAGCTGGCCTCTCTCTCTGTTTGTAACAAGCTCTACTACTGTTAGCAAGGAAGCAGAGGCAACTCCAGTGTGGAAATTTGCTATTATTTGTCGAAAATGCAGATAGAGTGGGCCACTGGCTGCTAAAGACAGAGACTAGACACTGCCACTGCAGTGAGGAATATGCAAACTAAGAGGCAGATGCCATCTGTATGTTGTGGTCTCAGTCTCTAGATATTCAGAGGTTCATTTTTCATTTGATGAAAAGCAGCAAACCCTGCACTACCTCAGAGTGCTGAGAAGGGTGCCTGTGTGGGGCTTCAGCAAGAGCTGCCCCAGGGCCTGCAGCAGGAGGAATATCCCCAGGCAGCAGCCAAGCTAAACAAAGATCACAAGCCTGCTACAGATCCACATAACAAAAATGGGAGTCTTTAGTAACTCCCAGGAATGAACACCATGCCTCGAGACAAAGTGCAAACCTTCAGCTGAAGAAACAGGGCTTATAACTAAGAGCTGGATCACAAACCCGGGAGTCTCATCTCACCAGTAACTCTTTTGCTCTGCCTGCAAGTCTACACAGAATGTCCAAAAAGTTCCCATGAAAAGTGACTTGGACGTGTTTTATTTTGTTAGCCCCACAGGAAAGCACTTCCTAGGAGTGTGTAAAAAGCATTGCAAAGGTGCAGCTCCCACAATATCTCAGGATTGGGACTGACTGTGATACTGCAGGGTTTCCCATTTAACAGTTTGAAAGTCTGGGAGTTCAGAACTGAAAAGAGCTGCTCAGCTCTGCCAAGGCCCAGCCTGTTTGTCAGCCCAGGGAATCCACAGGTTGGTTTTCTACCCACACCTGCTCCTTCTGTCTGGTTAGAGCTCCTCTGTGCCAAGTGTCCAAGGAAGGACTCAAAGAAGTAAAGAAGCCGCAAAGAAGCCTGATGCATTAGTTGCTCACAGTGTTGCAACAAAGGCTGAAAACCCATTGCTACTTCAGATGCAGAGTGACAGCACCTTGAAATTAAGCCATGTGTAACACAATATTTTTATAATATAAAATCTGTAGCACAAAATGAAACCAAGCTTCTCTAGAGCACTCAACAACACTAAGTTTCACAGATATAGTTGCTCCTGAGTTGCCACACAGTAAAAACCTAAAGTAAGTTAAAAGTCTAGATCAGATACTTCCTGACTCACTCCCATTTATCCCACAGCACTTCTGGTCTCTGAGAAAGCCGTGTTTTTAAACCATCAGAAAATGTTAAATTCTGTTCAGTTTCAAATGGCTTCTCTCAGCAAACTGGGCAGCACAGAAAGTCCATCCATTCAGAGGCAAACATTGAACCCTGCTGAACTGTGATCCTCCCATGCCACTGCACAGGATGAGCAGGACACCAGGCAGGGAATGAAAATGATATAAAATTAGCAATGAAAGTGAGACCTAGTGCTTTACACTGCTACATGCAAGCAGTGCATGACACAGATGGACAGAGATGCACCTGCTCTCACTGCATGTGATGATTCATTTAATCACCAAGAAAGACTTGGGTATATCAGAGACACAGCTATTGCAAGGAGAAAGCCAACAAAAATTGATACAGAGAATCCTCCTCTCCTCTCCCCCCCCCCCCACCCCAGCATTTCTCACCATTTTGGCATTACTCTAACAAAGAGACAAGAAAAAATTAAGTTGAAGTCTTGTATGCAACTTTAAAAAAAAAAAAAAAAAAAAAAGCCACGGCAAGATTCCAGAATCACTGTGGGAAGATGAAAAAACAACAACAGAGCGCACATTAGTATTCTTAAACTCAAGTTCTATGAAAAAAGTCTTGCTATCCACATATTTTTCAAACAATAATTATTTTTTTCCTGACTAAGTGCTCCATACACCAGTGAGAGAATTAAAACTGAGCGTGTCAAGTTCAAACGACACACTGCTCAACCCTCCTAAGCAGGCACACACTCATATTCAGTTTAAAGGAACCAGAGTGTTCTGAACACCTGCACATTTCAGATCACCTGTAACACCTGCTTGCAAATGAGAGGGATGCAGACACAGGGAGTGCCTGAGCAGATGGCCAAAAGATTACATTCTAGCTAAATCCAGCACATGACTTAGCTGGTCACTCAACACGCTACAACAAAACCTACATCCTTTCACAGGGGCCAGTGAAGTGCCATGGAGGGGCTGTGGGAGAAATCAGAATGAAAGGACACTGTTTTAATTAGCGATCTTAAAAATAAATGCAATGTTGAAAGCAGAGCACTCAAATGCATTTTCATGATCAGCAATTTGATAAATAGTTTCCTTTTCCCTGGGAAATACAAATGGTCATTGTGTTTTCGAGAGCACTCTAACTTTTACAGTAACTGTCTCCAGCTGAACATCAGAATTAATACATATTTCCATTTCACTCTGCTTTTCTCACCTTTTCCAGGTGCTCAGACTTCAGTGTACAGTGACACGCAGCAGTAGGTGCAAAGGTTGCTTAAACAACAGAAGTAAGAGACCACAGAAAGCTGCTCATACTACCCTAAGTAAGAATAAGTCAACACACCAAATACATGGCCTGTGCACCCTGCAGCAGGCACGGAGAAGGGAGGAAACCCTTCTGGGAGGGACGCAATGGTCAGGCAGTGCTCCAGCCCTTCAGGTGTGTTACATTTTCTATAATCGAGACTTTGGAAACAATTTTGCTGTCTGAACCCTGCACCAACAGCTATAGCACATGAACCTATAGCAGAGCCAGAAACTCAACACCTCCTACTCACTTCTGGAAAGTTATTTTTAAAATCTACGACATAGCTGGTAAGTGGCACGAGACTGGCATATCTAATGAGGACTGCCCTGTCCCTGGGGATCCCACCCTGACACACAGGGATCTTTCCCAGAATGGGCCAGGTTGGAAGAGATCACAGTGGGTCATCTGGTCCAACCTCCCCTACACAAGCAGGGTCATCCTAGAGGCACAGACAGTTCTTGCATATCTTCAGTGAGCGAGACTCCACAGCCTCTTTCCTCCTTTGGAAATCAAAATGTGCACAGACTGCACACCCTCATCTCCCACCTGAGGGTGGGGAATCCTTGTCTTTCTCAATACCTGAACCCAAAGGTGCTCCAGGCTGGAGGAAGAAGAGGCCATGCAATGATCTGACCTCTGATTTTAAGTCAGTCACTGTTTTGTTTCACGTGATCCCTATTAAAGCCCAGTAGCATCAGTTGTGCCATTAAATGCAACTGCATGTGTCAGAGTAGAACAGCAGTACTGACTGTGCCACGAACCTCTACTCCTCGCTTCATAACTCCAAGAAAGAAAGAGCTGGATAAAACAGCAGTACAATGGTTTCCTGAGTCTGTTATGAAGATTCGACATGTCACAGCCACAGCCTGAGACAGGTCTAAAAAGAAGGGCTCCACTACATTCTCACACATTCAGAACTAAATTATGTTCAGAAGAAAAAGATTTCCCTGAAGTAGCTCAGAGGAAGCATAATTGCACAGGAGGTCCCAGGGACACACCAGCACTCAGCAGCACCTCAACAGCCTCCGCTGTAACTGCAGAGAGCCCAGAGCAGGTTCCACTTGGGCTCCAACTCCTCGCAGCAGAGCCCAGCAGAGCTGGGCTGGTTACTGCAGACGAGAGACTCCTTTGGCCTCAGGGTCCACTGACAGACACAGGACCTAAGTCACATTTATTGCTTTGTACTTCGTTTTTCTGCCAGGCAAAAGAGACCACTGGTTTACATATAAACATTGGTCCACTCAAGCAGGGAAGAAAAGAGAGTACTTTATGCCCCAGTGTATGCCCCTTGAGAATGACATAACGGAAACACAGTGGGCACCTTCGTGGACCAGCAGTCGTAAAAGCTGAGGCCGAATTTCACAGTACATGGAGGATAACATTCTGTTTCTGCTTCATGTGAAATGAGGGCTAGGCTGTTCAGAGAACTTCCCTGCTGCCAGAAGGAAGAGGAACCACTGTGAAATGCCACTCTGCTGGGTAACTCAGGAACTGCAGGAACACAGCGCAGATTTTCAAAAGTACCTGAAGAAATAAGGCTGCATCTAAGGGCAGAATTTTTCCTACATAGTGCTTGAAATAGTCCTTCAAAAATCCACCACCTTGCTGACTGAGACAACTGTGGAGGAATCCGGATAGCCAATTCACCTCAGCTGAACCGAGGGATCGATCTGCTTTAATAAGTAGTCCGGAAAATTGGAGTGGACACAGTATGAGTTTATTAATTTTTAATAGTTCACAGAAATGAAAAAAAGAAATCCAAACCACAAAGCACTTACACACTGCAGTTCCCATTCATAGAGCAAAGAGCTTTCTTCAATTTGACCACTCTAAATGCCCACAGGACAACTTGATTTGCCCTTCCCAAGCCCTTGGAAAGCACATCAAACAAAGGGAAGGTACGTTCCCTTCAGCAACCAACCACCACTCAAGGATTCTTCTCAAGAAGGTGGGGGAGGGAGAGAGAGATTCTATTCTGCTGTCTGCGGATAGCAAATTGATCTACCCAAGGGATTTCCATATTGCCAGATGTCTTGAGAATGAATTAGAATCCCTCCTAATTCACGTGAATTAGCATCTTCCTGCTCAGATGACCTACAAATTCATTATCCTGTCCAGAGACACACAAAGCTACTAAGTCTCTTTGATTTACAATACAATTTCCAGCAAACAGCTTTCTACCAGTGACTCCACCCTTCCTGCACACTGGACAGTGACTGACAGCAGCTGGGACACATAACTGCTTGAAAGGTTTTCCAGATTTCTATGCTAAGTGGATATACACTCAATAATAATTCCATTCACATTCAGCACCATTTCATATAGGATTTCTAGGAAAGTACACATCCCAATAACTCCACACCGCCAAACCTCACTAGATGCTCCCCTGTTCATCTGTAAATTCTCTGGTCAGTTGGGATCAAGGACTTGCACGCATACAAGTGTTACAACCTACAAATAGATAGCACCCCACTTGCTTTCCTCCACAGTCCAGGCGCTCCACACCTTGAGGCTGACAGATCAGTCCCAGAGGGATACTGTAGTTGCTGCCTGGTTCTGCTTACTAAGCTTCACCCCAACATTTACTTCTTGCCAGAATTTTCACCCGTATGGGACAAACTATGATGAGCAAAGAACTGAAATCTACACAAAAAATGCCTACCTTTTTGTATAAAGATATATATCATAGTCTTGTCTAAATCTCTATTACTGCCATAGCCAGTGGGCATGACAGTGACACAGCACAGTGACCAGGTATCTGGAATACTCCACGGTGTTTCCTGCACATAAACTTGAGAGAGCTGGCAGGACAACACAATGGCCTATCTACACAAAATTGATCAAACCAACAGCTAATATACTGTGCTGAACCAATTATAAAATAAAAGACACATACAACTACTTTGCTGAATCATGCAGTTTGATCCCCTTACTGAAGTGGGTAATTTCACACCTCCTGCAAATATTGTCACTTTTCAGCTCAGCTTTCTCATAAAACTCGGTAAGTGTATACAGCACAGCACAGCTTGCATCAGAGCTTCAGAGTGTTCTGCTTTTTCCATCCTTACCAAAGTTACTAGATAACATAAACAGAACCAATTAAACAACTGCATAGGAAATCCTTTCTGGCAGTTACAAACACTACAATCAAAATCCACATTCTCACGGTATACCTGGAGGACAGGACCAACTTTGCAGACCCTTTAGCAATTGTGGTTTGGGTTTTTTTTTAAATAAGATTCAGCCCCATCATCAAAAGAAGCCTTCTCTTAAAAGATCCTACTTCTCTAAAAGGTATTTCATGTGATAGAAGGAGTGACAACTCAATTTACTTTCTGTGCTGGTTTAATGTAGAGGCAGTTAATGTAAATAGGCTTCTAAACACTTTCAATGACAAAATAGATTCAGACACTTAGAGACGCATCTGGGTCTTGATTACAGGTTAATCTGTTACCAGATTTGATTTGACACACTGACTTACCATCACACAGGTTTTCAACCTCCTCAACTGAAGAGTTTCATATGCATTCTAGTTTGGTGCTTAGCTCAAGAACTCAACTACCTGAAATATTCCTTGAACTATTTCAGCAACAGAAATTCACAAGTGAAGAAAACACTACAGCAATTTAAAAAAATTGTAAATAGTGCTGCAGAAGATATACCATGGGGATTGCATTTGCATCAGAGTATTGCACAGCAAAATGAAACATCTATCTCAAAGAAACACAAACCGAATGTTTTACCAGGGAACTATATAACAGGAAAAATGGAACTGAAACTATGTATGCAACTTGTAGAAACCAACTGTGACAGGGAACTAAATGCAACAGGAAAACTAAAGAGGTCTGCAACTGATTCCTTCCTAGAAGTACACATCAGATTGCTCTTCTGAATCCTTATACCAGTGTTTCTCCAGAAAGTAGTATCAGGCAACAAGGTCAGGCTGTTATCTGTTGCTTTGAAAAGTATCTGAGGTAGAACAACTAGGACAGGGTTCACTGAGAGGAAAGGAGGGAGGAGACTCACAAAATGACAGGTCCCAAAACCCAGAACTCCCCTCATCTCTGAACTTGTAAGCAGATACGTTGATTTTACTAAAAATCTAGCACAGAATAGGATCTATACTGGCAAAACATAATCAATACACCATGACCACTCAGCACTGCAAAAGGAATCCAGTATTTTAAAACATGCAGATCATTTTATCCAAAAAAGCCTCAGGAGATCTTACCAATAAAATACTTAAAACATTGATAAGCTATTTTGTAAACCACAGATCAAATCATTGTTACATTAAGCATTAGCACTTACTGAAACTTCTGTTTTGCAGTAAGGAAGCTGCAAAAAGTTTACTTACAGCTGATCCCAGAAAAAGCTTCCTGAAAGGCAGTAGGAAGCATTCAATTGATTTCAGATAAAGAACAGCTGAAATAAGCTTGACAATATTGTTTCTTCTGGCTGAGGGGGGAAGTGTATTCATGAACCACGCAGTCAAGAAAGCTGGAATCAGATCCTGGGAAGCAATAAAGAAAGTAGGAACATGCAAGTCTTGAACTTTACAGCCTCCTGAAACAAATTAGCACTGCCAGCAATTCCAGAGTGCCAACAGCCCATTAAATATTTTCCAGTTTTTACATGAAACACACTTGGAAGGAGAAAAAGTGCAGAAGCTTCTACTTGCCAAGCAGCATGTATGGTGAAACACTGAGGAGAGAGATGGAGGCAACAGTCTGGGAAGTGGAACACATCATGCTGGAATACCCAGCACCAGGACACTTCTAGAAATTCCCATCACTGTAGATGCTCTTCCAGGCAAGAGTCTCCCTATCCCCAGTCTCCTGCCTGCATGGTCCCCCAGTTCAGATGGCAGGCAGGACACTTCTCCAGCCAACACAAAAAAAAGACCAACCCACTGAGTTCAAGTTGTCTTTCAGGTCATTAAGACAAGCTGAAAATCATAAGCTGTCTTCTGCCCACTTTGGGACTTTCTGGAATGATAGCCTCCCAGTGCCCAGACAAAAATCTTTCCCCTAGAAATGCATCTCATTATTGTCCTTAAAAGGCTGTGCAGAAAGCATTTGGTCCAGCTCTCAAGAGCCCCACAGCCTGTGCTGGAGTACAAGGTGCCTCCTGCTCGTGTGCTGCTCTCCAGAGAGAGAGAGCATTTCTCAACCTTTTCAACTTATCTGACAATAATCACAATCTCAGTGCTCAATCAACTGACAAGTTAATTCTAGCAAGGCAAGAGCCACCTTGCTAGATGCGTATTTAGAATTGTGTTTTGCTCCTTCATAACCTTCCCACAGGCATGTTATCATCCACCTGAAATTTAACCTCACTCCCAGCTGTCATCTCAACATCCATTTGCTACTCAAAACCAAATGCCCAGGCTCTAACACATAGCCAGTGGAGCACTCAAACTATCTTCAAATGGCTTTCTTCACCAAGGAAAGGCTCTAAAATGTCAGTTCTGCTGTCCTATTTCTCCACTGAGAACTGCAACCAAGTCACACAAGAACATTCACAACCAATATGCTACAGAGACCCCTTTTTATCACCTCACAGATATCTGCCTTGTGGTTACTGCCTCTCCCAGCACAATGACAAAGCCAGTCAACATTTGCAATTCACTGTTCCCCAAACATCACTTGTTTTGATAAGTCTGACAGTCCCACTGCTCAAACTCAGTGCTGGAATTCCCAAAGAACCTCTCTGACACCAATGACATCTCACACTTCGGTCCCAAACCAGATGTCTTCTGTCCCACAGACCAAAGGGCTCTTTGCACACTTCCAGCTTGCACTATGAGAAACCATATAATGATAGTAAGGGCTGCAGAACAAGCCCATTTAGCTCATATCTTGCCCATAAAAACACCCAGACAATTCCTAGGAAAGACCATGGCATGATGATACAGCAGTACCTACTCTATAAATTAACATGCCTCCAGGCTTAGGACCCAGAGGTGACATTTTCAAAAGCAGAGTTTCATACAGTCTGTTCTACAACCAAATCCCCTCCGTTCCCAATATAATCAACACTGAATGGTGCCAACAGGCAATTTCAGTTGAATTCCATGTTGGTATTTCTTCAACAGCAAGGGTGAATGCATGCTTCAGACACCTCACTTGATAGTTTAGCCTCTTTGCTATACATGTTTGCTGTCACTTGACAGCAGTATCGGACGTTTTAAAGTAGGCAGACAACACAAGCAAACCCATATCACTCTACATTGAAAGGAAAGGGACTATCAAAGAGAGGCAAGATGCTTTGCTACCTGTCCAGCACAGCAAGTACAGTCTGGTGGCTTTTTTCAAAACTAAAATGAACAGCCTTCCCATGACCACAATACACAAAAGAAAATCCTTCAAATTTTGTGGGGCTATAAGCAGAGAGCTAAATCCCTTATTACTAACACCACCACTCCTCAAGGGCAGATACTCACACCTTAGCTGACTGAATAATCCCTCCTAGCTTTGGCCTGACCTAGGGCAGGCAGGTGAGCATCACCTCCAACTGATTGGTCTGGATCGGTTACATTTTTCTTGAGAACTGGGAAAATAAACACAACACTGAAGTTCTCTTATGCTGTGCTTACAAACCAAGAGACTATGATTTTGTCCAAAGTTTGCTTTCCAAGGGGCTGGGAAAGCAGAGTGTGGTGATGGAGAAATGGATTTGACACTATTTGTGTAACAGAACACCTTGTAAACAAAAAGAAAACTGAGGATGTGGCCAGCTTCCCCAATTCCATGGAACAGCTAGCTGCACCTATACACACACTTACCACACAAACACTTAAGTTGCTAAAAAGCACAGTTAGGAGAAATTCTCTAACATCTATTTTTTCCTTATTTTGTCTGACCAGTACAGACAGGCTGCTGAAGATCCACTGAAGTTTCTGCCAGGCAGCTGCTTTGAACTGAGCAGTGAGGACAGGAACAAAATCTCCTATTCAAATCACAGAGATTATGAGAGGTTAATCCTCCTGACGCTGGCAACACAGACAGCTCTGTCAGGCGACCTGGTTCCCCAACCAAGAGGTGAACTAAACAGTAATCCAAGCTGCCACGCCTCTCCAATATTCTGCTGCAGACTTAATATTATTAGTAGAAAAAGCAGTTTGGGTGCAACATACTGGAGTGAGTTACTGAGTGTGTGACTCTCTCAGATGTACTCTGTTAGATCACGCTTCGGTCACTTCGCTTTAAGGCGTTTCTAGGGGTTACAAATTTCTCCTGAACTTTCAACTGGTTTATGATTGGAAAAGACAGCATCCCTACTCCTGAACCTGTGCCATGTCAGGGAAAAAAAAACTCTATCGAGCCTTTCAGAATTTTCAGATGTATAAGATAAATACTACTGGATAGAGCAGTAAAGGAGGCTTCCAATTTTCAGTGGCGTAATTGTCCTTCTTTCAAATTCTTTAAGGTTCGGAAATACATTATTTTAAGTTAGTGAAAATGCCTTTACTGAATAAGAGAACAAAACCATCCCACTTAATTTTACACAAAACAGACTTCAAGTCATATATGCATCCAGCTGCCAAAGACTAAGGAAATATGCATAATGAAAGACATATAATTGTACCAGAAGGCAGGAAAAGAGACAGACTGATAATGTATTAGGTCTGCTAGGAGCCAGCCTGAATTGGTAAACTGACTCTGATGACAAAACAACAACAGTTCAACCAGTTTATAATAAAAGGTTTGAGGGGGCGGGGAAAAGGCCCCAGAGCAAAGATAAAAATAATTAAAAAACACACACACAACAAAACCCCTTAAAATTAATTCAGAAACCAGATGAATGGACAAAATGGCTTCTTGGGGTTTGGGGAGGGGGTTATTTATTTATTTATTTTGAAAATAAGATACACCTCTTTACAGAATCATTTCTGAAAAGACACAGAGCATATGCAGCTGCTGCTCAGACACTGTACATACAGGTAAAGGCCACTTAAATTACTAGAATCTTGCCAGAGTTACTAGGTCAAATCACACAGCCTGGTCACAGCCAGGTAACAGCTGCTTGAAGACACAACTACTCTGGTACCAAAGAAGACAGAGCAGAAATGACAGAATAAAACCACTTGTGTGTTTGTCCTTTGGCTGGTGTGTGCTTCTCTCCTGTCAACAAAAGCACTCAAGTCACCTGTACAGTCTCATGACTCAGATTTCTACACTCCCTGTTCAGATTTAGTGTAAACAAGATGCACCCTGGAAAAAAGGAGTTGCTGACTAACCACACTAGAAGTGATTGCCACCTAGTCACAGCCTTGGTCTGTTTTCTGGTAGTTTCGATTTAAGTTACAGAATTGCAAGCAATCAGCCAACTGGAACATGGCTAATTATCAAGCAGGACGGAGCACAAGTTTGTCCTGAAAGGCACTGAGTTAAAATATGATACTAACAAATACCACTGTTCGACTCCAGAAGTCTAGCATATTCACTAAAAGAGAAGCTAAAGAACAAAGCAACAGCACATTTGAGGTGGATTCAGTAACTTTTTTTTTCTGTTTTCTTCCTTTTTTTTTTTTTTTAGCAAAAACATCTCATCATACTACAGCAAATGATCAGCTTCCAGCACCTGTGTTTTCCACACCAAATGAAGAGCGATTGGTCTACTTCAAAAAATATTTTCATTAAATTACTAATAAAATGTTAACAATATATTAGTAATATTTCAGTAACATAATATTATGTTGTTTAAATATTTCCTGGTCTGGCTTCACAAACCAGAGGAAAGACTAATATGTAAGAGACAGAAATAAGCTTGACTGCAAGAATTAGGAAAGAGTAAAAGAACTGATCAGGATATGAGCTATGGTGTAACTGCATGAGATTCCCAGGCAGGAACGGGACATTTAAGAGAACGCTGCTGGCAAATCAATTCTTTGGCAGTCTGGCTTTACTTTTAGCATTCACGAACTGCTCAGACAACACTGGTTCTTGGAGGACACCATCAAATTGTAGAAATAGGACAGTAAGATGAGAGAGCTGTGCCTCACAAACAACTAGCATTCACCTGCCAATACTTTTGTTTTGACACAGCATGTACACAAAGAACCGAACCACGAGCAGGTCTTACTAATGACAAGGATTGTGCCCAAGACTGTTCTTCCAAAAGCCATGTTGTTTTCTTGCATTTGGGCCTTAACAAAAAATAAAGCGAAATTCCATCAGGCTAGATGCAATAAGAATCAAAATCATTAACTAAAATAAACAGCCCGAGGTAACAATTGAGTATGAGCATGTTCCCTCGCTTGAAGGGGTTTTTTTTATTTTTTTGTTATTAACATTTGTAACTAAGCAAGATGCTACCTCAAAATTTTACCTTAATATACAAATTGTCTATAGCAAGTAGTTGTAAGAACAGTAATTTACATCACAATGAAGTTAGTTCTGTGAGGATAGTAAGACTGGAAGGGCCCTTTGGGACCACCAACTGTAATGCTGGTTTTCCCAACACCTTTACCACTTAAACCATTAAAAACCATTCCCACCTTCCAGCCTACACTTTAATTAATGGCACACTTATACCTTCTATATCTAATGTCAACACAATCCTCCACCTCAATGTTTTTCTTCACCCCATGTTTAATTTCCTGGTGTTTTTTATGGACACAAGTGACAGATCCCATCAGCTTCTGTTTATCAGCACCACGGCGCAGAGTCACAAGGACTCCCCAGCACATCTCCTTTCACCAAGATTCACATTTTTCAGCAATGCTTGTCATTTGCCTGTAAGTGTACAGCTCTCCTACATAACATCAACTCATTTTCATTATCACTCTCCTCAGGAGTCACTGAGTCCTTCAGGAGTCACTGAGTCCTTCATGCATTATACTTATCTGCTTCCAAATTTACTATGCCATTAGGACTTGTCTTAAAAACAGCTTTGACACACACATTGCTATTTTTTCCTTGCCATGACACAAGTGAGAGACATCTATCTGCTTCTCCCACTAGTCTTTGCCACATTCCTAGCTTCTGCTACAGCCAGCTCCTTATAAACTTTTTATATATTTTGCCAATTCCAATTTTCTTTAAAAAAAAAAAGTCTGTTACAGGATATGTGAGATACTACAGAAGTTTGAATAGATGCATGCTTTCATCTAGAAACGAGACTATCCCAGCACAACCTTCCTCTCACGAACGCACGCCACATTTTATACCCAGTGACCTTCCACACTGCCTTCATCTGTCTGTAAAATTTTTATCATTCTCTCTTAAAAGTGTATTTTAAACCTTGCATATTGTCACAGTCCTGCCCGCTTTAGAAGTCAAGATCCATACTTACCCACGTCTATCACTCCTCTCCTTATCTTCCTGCCAATCCACAGAAACCACCTTTCTTGCCCTCCAGTTAGGTGATGCCACTTGTGGTTTTAGGTGACTGCTTGCTTACAAACTTCTGCTAACAGAGCACAGATTTCAAGTCTTGCATATTCAAGCACTCTGGGATACAGAGTACCAGACTCAAATTCAGAGTACTAGAAGTTTTGCTCCCACCCCATATATCTGTGCATCATTTTCAATTTCAACCTCATAAGAAACAATTCCTGCAGTCCAGGGACCATACCCAGCTCATCCTTACTCAACTCCCTCTCCCTACACACAGAAGTTTCATTCCTTCCTCTCTGGAAGCTGGCTGTTTCTCCTTTTCCTATGGCCAAAGCACATTCTGTTATCTGTTTTACTACCCTTTGCAAGATGTCACCTTGTCTGCTGAGGTGGAAGCCCCTGCCTTAGCCCTGGACTTCCTGATCCTCAATATACACCTTCCTTTAGAAACTGATTTTTTGCCCACACCTCTCACAGGTTCTGTGTTTGCTCACCATATCCTGATGCAATGATCAGATGAATCATCAGCTCTGGGGTCATTTCCTAGGTGGAGCCTTTTCTGTTATTTGAGATGCTAATATTTACCCCTGTAGCTTCACTGAATTGCATGCCCTCCTCCGTATCCAAGCTCCTTGCTTCAACAAAAGGCTTCTTCAGTTTCTCTGGAAGCCTGACAGTTGCTAACCTACATGTTTATCTGTTTACCTTAACCTAGTTTCAGTTGTGATCACTCAAACCAAGTTCAATTCTATGTCCAGCTTCCCTGAAGCATCTTCTGTGCCTCTCAAAGTCACGTCTACAGTTCACTCCATCAATTTTATGACTTCAGTCACTGTCTGATGGTGAAACTACCAGATAACACAGCTCTCTACACCTAGCCATCACCAACAGCATCCACTCTCTGGTGTGGGGAGTCAATCTTTCACAGTGACAATACCCAGAAATGGTTCTCTCTAACCATGCTACGAGATTTTTACCCATATTTAAACCCTGGACTACGTGCAGTAGATCTCTTGTGCTATCACGGGAAAATCTCTTATCAGCTCCTCCCAAAGCAATTTCGGCCCAGCTGGTTCTCTTTTATCCACACTAATGCTGCTTTACAATTCCGCATCACCAAAACCCAGTGGAATTTTCCCAGTCACCTCTATTCCTCTCTTTCCACAGCAGGACATCCCCTCCAAAATTCCTGTTCCACTCATAACCCCCAATCCTCGTGGCTCCAGCTAATCTTATGGGGGTTAGTTCTGAGTCCTTCACTAACAGCCCCCTTCCCACCACTTCAGTCAAAGCTCCCCACTTTGCTTTACAACACTAATGTCTTTGCATCCCTTTGGAAACAAACTCAACACTACTAATTTAGATGTTTGACATTGTTTGCTTTCTGTAACTGTAGCACATGTCATTTCAAGATCATGTAATCCCTACTTCGTCTCCAACACCAGCTCCAGCTCCATTCTTTGAGAAAAAAAAATTCTACAGTGCAGGCCCCCAGCAAGTGTGCACAGGGTTAACTCATATATATTCAAACTTCTGTCACGTGCTGCTCTCCTCCAATAAATCCTGAACTAATTTCTACATCTTTGACTAAAGTATCAGATCTACACAGAATGGTAACTTCAAGCTCAAGTTTATAACAGAAGTAAAAGTTCTGTAGGTCGAGCTCTGTCAAATGTCACTCCTCCCACCTAGCAAAAGTGCAGCAATATACTGATTTAACACTGCAATCCAACAGGTCATGGCATGTCTTGATCTCTTTTTAACTGTTGAAAAATATGGAAACACTTCTCAATATAGTCAGACTAGTCATAATACAACATCCACAGGCCTCTACTCAAGTAACAGATGTTACCAAACTCCATTTTTTTCCACTCCTTAAGAACTGGATGGGCTAGGAGTACAACTTTCATAACAACTTCTCCAACCTAAGGAAAGGCACAACAACTTCTGCTGTTCTAATGCTGAAGCTAGGAAACCACTTCAGTATAAAACACAAAAATCTGTCACATATGATGATAATCAACATAAAGCTGTGGAGAACTGTAGAAAACCCTTCATCAATTTTAGCTCAGAATCTGATCTTTTTTATAAGACTCTAGGTTGTTATATTAAAAAATACTATGTCCTACAGAGGGTCATATTAGGTGATTACAACAATCTATTCTGGCCTTATAACTATGGAGTTTATAAGCAGTTAATCTCCTCAAAAAATCTCCTATTGAAATGGAGCATATACAGACTCCACTTACTTAATTTGAGAGGTCAAAATCTAATAAAATTCTGCACACACAGCAAACTATACCAGGTAGGAAAGACTGAAACAAAGCTACTGTCTCACGTCCATTTTTCCCTCCCCAATAATCCATATCCATTTTGCACGCTAAATTCAAGTTGCACACTACAAGTTTAGGTTCAGATCAGGAGTTCAAGTTTGGGGGATGTCTGAACCAGAAAATAATGAGAAATTTGCTTAAAAATGAGACTTTATTAATCTAGGAAATGGCATTATGATTTTGGTAGGGTTAGAAATCCCAAATCCAAAACCAGAGGCAATCTCAGCTTTCTAGTAATTTACGGCCCCTCTGGCTCTCAAAGAGGAGCCACAAGAAGGGTTCCTTCCACAGAGGCCAAATGACCTTCTAAAGAACATCACCTGCTTGCCTTAAGTCTTATGATGAAGAATAACTCACGAAATTTGGAAGGTGAACAGAAAAGGAATGACAATTTTCTACAATGCCTGTAATAGTTTAGTCAACAGTCAAATTTCTTCCTCATTCAAAGTTGATAAACTACCTTGGCATCATGTCAACTAATGTACAGTATTCCTGGCCCTATAGGAAGCAACAGTTACTAAAGATTTCCAGAATAAGGGTTTGTAGCTGTCCAGTGTATAATTGCAGCCCTAACACTCCACAGGGACTTCTGTTTGCAAAGGACTGTGGTTGTTGTGCAGGATAACTAAATGTGAATCAGAGCAGGTATTGAAAATCTCAAGTCCCTGGATGTTTTCTGAAAACCTGTTCTGAAGTTCATACAAGTCCTTAGGAAAGCAAAATGTCTCTAAAGGGTTTCTCTTTAGAAATTTAGGTATCTACATATTCATACATATATATTTATTCACTGAAATCTGGTATGTTTGCTAAGCATAAATTTTCAGTTTACAACATAGCTTAAGTGAAATTTCTTCATGCCTAGTCTTTCCATCACTACCTGACTTACGGAACTGTTTTGAAATATCCTTAAGACGTACTTTAGAGCAACTAAAAAAAAAAAATAAAGAAACCCCAAACTCAAAGAACTCCATTTGCACAACAGTCTTAGAAAAATTTGATGAAGGATTTGATGAAAAAAAGGGTTACAGTAAGTAACTTTCTTATGATACCCAGGATGCTGACTATCAGTACAGAGCAGAATAAAGCACACAGCTCCCCAGGCCTCCATCAGGTATCCAGTGGCACAAAAAAATCAGATAGATCTTTGACAACTCCAAAAATTCTGGCAAGCCAAGACAGATGGCATGGAGAAAGTTCCATGAATGTTTCAAAGCACAAGGCAGCTTTGTCAGCACACCAGCTCCAAACCAGTGCCTGAGTCTGGGGCTTTGCTCTCTGTGCACAGCACCAGTGCTCACCTCACTGCCCAGACCTTGGACAACAGCCCTACATCACCCTAGAGAAAAGGTTCCAGGTGATGCAGTCCCTCCATAGTCATAGTGCCCTATTAAATGCCTGCATCTCTGGCACAGGAACTGCACCACAGGGCTACCATAACAGCTTAAAAAAGTGAAGGGTTTAATGGGCCACCATCCTTAGCTCCAGACGTAAACTCTTTCCCTCAGCAGATGCCAACAAAGACAGCAGCAGGTTGGTTATAGGTTGGAGACTTCATCTGAACAGAGTGGTGACCCAAAAAGTCCTTTAGCATATTCTTTCGTTTATGATGTTTCTTACACTGAGTGCCTGAGCAGAGAAAATAAACACTGAGTGTGCCAATACTCAGAAGTGTAATTCTGCAGTTATTTTATACCTGATAATTAGGTCTCCATGGTGGAAATGCTGGAGTCTGTTTAGCAGAGAATTTAGTTGTAAAGAAATAAGAGAGTTAAGTCACAAGAGCTTTAAGTAATAAGGTTAAAACCAGTATTCCTTAAAGGGACACTGTCAAGGCTTAAAGCCAAACTTCTTTTAAAACATGCCAACAGTTTTAGGCTAGAGATTATCTTGAACAAGACACCTTCTCTTATCCCTCATCAGACAAGACATCCCAGTCCAATTCACTTTCCATTTATACAGGCTGTTCAACTGCAAGGAAGAGTAACAGGAGTCTGAGATCAGCACAAGGCTGTCCAAAAACCTTCTTTATGTTTCTAAATGCTCCAACTCCCCAGACACAGGCAGTCCAAAAGGGAACAAAGTAAAATGTTTTAATCCCTTTATCACAATTTCTATCCCATGCACCCTGCCCACCAATGTTAAGACTTTTACAAGACTTTTACACCTGCAAACAAAGCAGGTGACATTTATTCATACCTAACAGTGCCTCAATTTAATTTTCTCTCAGCACAGGATTTCCATGAACTGAAGGACTCTGAGCATACGCTTACAGGTTGAATGCAGGTATCCAACTCCCTTACAGTTCTGCCCAAATCCCACCTCAGCTCATCTGCCAAAAGGATGAACATATACTTGAGCAGTATGCCAGAGGGTATAAACTGAGTCACAACTGGCAGCACTCCCTTTCATTTTTAAGATGCCCTCGCCTAGCAGTCAGAGAGAGGGAGTACCTGCCAGTACTGTGCTCCCATTCCTTGCCACTTTCCACAGTAGCAGGACATGAATCGATGCCATTAACATGGTGCTTATGAAGTTCAACCAACATCAGTCAAAAGAATTCCTCGGCTGAGGACTTCTAACCTGATCGAACTTGATCCCCTGGCCACAGCTGGTCTCTTGCACTTCATGCTACACAAGAAGGGAAAAGCCAATAACATCTGTAGGTACTGAGTGTGTTACTGGTTATTTTGAAGTGCAGTTACTCAATTATTCAAAAGTTCATAATGGGGAAAATAACCTAAAAGAACAGTAAGAAATCTATTTTGAAAGCCTGGTGAAAGAATTGGGTATCTCAGCTTTTTACAATGTATGATGTAAATCCCACTTGCATCTTGTCATAAAACTATCAGCCAGAGGTTTCTCAGTTTAACTTTTTTTTAAATCTGGATTAAACTTGAAGCTTTCTTCACAGCTGAACTACACATATAGATGGACATAGTTTATTCCATAATGTATTTAACTGAAATCTGTGAACTCACCACAGAAGACAGTATTACTCATAGAAAGACAGTTAAACAGAAAAATGCTGGAAAGTTCATTAACGTAACTATCAATATTTCTTCAGTCTTTCAAAACTTGTAAGTAGTGTTCCAGCTCAAAAACTGCTGAACAGCAGAACACCTATTTTGGATCTCCACTACGATTTCCTTCTACAAAACAATTAGTTAGAAGTTACCTGTGGTAGCTGTGATCAAATAAAATACAACATGGGCTGTCCAAAGACAATCTCTATACAATAAACAAGGGACATTTCAGAGGGGGTTAACTTCATGAAATTGAGAGTAGTTATTACAAAATAGACTGAGAAGAATAAATTCAAACCAAAACTGTCATAATCAGATGCAGGAATCATTTATGAGGATTTTTCCAGGGGGCCAAAAAGCCACTACTCCTCAATCTGAATTCCATTCCACTCCAAAGAGCTATAATGCCATGGTAAAATACACAAGAAATAAACAGTATCAACACAGGTTGTGTGGCTCAAGAGGTAGGAAGTTAAACGCAAGGAAAAGCATGAGAGTTAGATATATCAAAAAAATCTTAATTATTTTAAGGGAAAAAACACCAGCAAGGGTATTTCCTTCCATTCCATCAGTTGACTTCACGGCTAATGGTGAAAAAGCATTAGGCATCCAACAAACGTTTGCCCCATTCTCAGGAAAAAGCAAGCACCTGTGAGATCAGGCACTTTCCAGCCCATCACTGAGTGAAGATGATGTTAAATATCCAATATGCAAGTAATAAAAATCAGAAGGTCTAGAAAACTGCCACTCACATGTCAGTGAAGCAGTCTGCAGCCCAGTGACTTCGGCTTTAAATGCACCTGAAGAGATTAGAAAAGAGGCTCCAAGAGGAGCAAAGCACAACACCCAAGGTGACACTCAAGAGTACACTTGTAGGAGCTCGGGTACCTACATAGACCACTGAGCACTCCAGAGAAATGTCTGAAATGTCTAAGGAGTAAAAGTTCTGAATAAAAATTATGCCCACTATTCAGAACCAGTTTGGACAGACTTATCTAAGCTGTACACGCATGGAATTTTCTGAGATATATGACTTATTAATGTAGCGTAAAATGACATAGCATGGCAGGAATCCAGTGAAACAGTAATGGTCAGGCACTTGAGAGACTGGTCATGGTCAGTGGGGTTTCCCGCTCCGAGTGCCTGCCATGTTTCGCTCCTGCTCAATTGGGGATTTGCCATTTACACAAAACCAAGCAGGACATACAAGCCAGTCAAAAGGCAAATAATGAAAGCATCATTATGCACAGCAGCCTAATCAGGTACAAAGAGAGCCGAAGAAAAAAATAAAAAGCATCTAAAATCCTGCTAAACGCAAAGAGATCTGATCCAAACACCCAGGATACACCTATAGAATAGGAATCCATATCACAGAAAGCATCTGCCAAATTTTACAGGTCACAGCATACAAGCAAAACATTATTTCAGCACAGCCCTTGGCAAAGATGGCTAAAGCATGCTCAGATAAGCACAAGCTGACAATACAAGTAAAGCACATTTTAGTTCTCCATTTAACAGCGACAAGATCAACACATCAATATTAAATGCAACATTCATCACTACAGAAACTTTATAAGCATGGTCAGAAAATAAAGACTACAAAGAAAAGCAAATTCAAATGCTAAAGAGAAATCTTTCAGACTACAGACTCCAGAAATCTTTCTATCTAACAAGAAGCAAGAACAGCAAGGTGCTTTCACACACTTCCACCTCAAGGAAATGCCAGGGACTAACTTGTAAGCTTTAATTTACAAAACAGGCAGAGTAAGGGAAGACCCTACAGACTTACACAGCAGTTCTCTATCTGTTTGCAAGACCACACAGTGAATTACCAGAACAAAAAAGCAACAGAGTTATTAGGCACAACATTTCAATTTAAGTTCTCTTGGAAGAGCACTGGGAACAGCTTTCAGCAAGTGATTCACATGTTTTTCAGAACATGGAATAAAATTTGATCACGAGGCATCAAAAAAAAATATGCAGGAAAAAATTTTAAAGGAAATTTCTAAGGGGATGACTTGCCATTAGACATAGGCATTTCACATGCCTTCAAGTCACATATTTGAAATTAGGTCCTGTATCTAAAGCAGCAGTGTAATTTGCACATTGCGTAAACTGCAACTAGCTCTCAGACTGCTACAGTTTAAAATCAGGATCTTTCGGCATTTGGATTAAATCACTTTACTGTGTATTTAAACAGTATGGCAGTAACAACTTAGTATACTAAGTTTGGCCTGGCAGATCCCAAACTCAAGGAGCCAACTCACAGGACACCACGGGATCAAGAAGGAAGACGACACTGTTCAAATTCAGGAAGCACCTCTGTACATTTCCTTCATCCCACTGAGAAATACAGGGAGGTTTCAAGTAGCTCATAGTCCCTAAATACCTAAAAAGTAGACTCCACACCTGTTTGTTGGAACTTTTGCAGTAACAGTGCCCAAAGCGGAAGGATAGAGGGTTTGAAACAGGAAATTGAATGATCTCCTGTGAATCAAAAGCCAAATGTGGTTTGTAGGTTTTAAACATTACTATTATTTAACAACAGAAAAAGCTTGAAATATTAAAAGTTCTCTCCAACTAAGCCAACAATTATAGCTTTATAAACCTCAAACTTAACTGTCAACACAAAAATGCTCATTTAGTAGAAAATGCTTCTATCTTACCCCTATTATCCAAATTTCTAATCCACTTCATTTAGTTCCAACACTACATACACTGGCAGCTTCCTCACTAAGTACTGCTAGAGAAATAGAGTTCATAATACTTACACAGCAAATTCTAAATGAAAAATTATGGTGTTTTAATGCCCTAGCTTTATAATGTGTACTTCTGCTACCACTTTTAATGTCCAATTATGTTCTTTGCCATTTTGATCTATAAAAAGATGGGAAGGGGGTTTTTTTCAATGCTACAACTATTTCAGAATACTGTCACAACACAGCAATGCAATCACCTGATTGCTGAGTACTATTTATGAGTGCACAATGTAGGGAGCTCCAGCCAGAGAGACCTTCACCCTTGAGAGAGAAAGGTGGAGGCACTGCATTCAGTCTTACAGAGAACACCAAAGTAAGTTGTGGCTATTGCATCAGGGTGAGGAAAAATCCTGTAAACAAAAAGTCCTGACACTTGACTACTGGGCTTCTAGATACAGATGTTTCTAAGTACTCCACAGGATAGACATGTTTTAATTTCTATTATCATTAACATCCATTTCCCTTTTCCTTCTTTGCTTCTTTCAGTTGGATGTCAACAGAGTACAGTTTGGTGCACAGGTACTGGAAGTCACATTTTGCTGGCAATACAGGGAGACACAGTTAAGTTCTCTGAACAGTATTGCAACACTCCAGCTGTTCTGACAAAAATGTCACCAGATAACAAGCTCTTCTAACTATTCAGAGCAGCCAAAAGATACACAGTAGGCAAAACAATAACCTCCCCAACCTCCAGACAGTGTCATTTCACACAGCAGTCAACAACTCAAAATTCTAGAGTCCAAGGCCAGAAGAGTTCACCTACATCAGTCTCCCACGTACCTCTGGCAGCCAAGTCTCACACTGATACTGCAGATCAGTCCCCAAGATAAAAGGACATTACAGAAAAGCACTATGCCCTCACAGGACTAAGCTAGGTTCTGTGCACAGGGATGAGGGAAGAACCCCACCACCAGTATCCTTGGCAATATAATTATCAGGCGGATAAGGTACGTCAAGCAGTTGGGAATACAAAAACAGTGAAGACACAGCATAAGCTGCTTTAAAGCAGAGGGGAGAAAAACCATAAGAGAACCATCAGTGTCTTGAGACAGCAAGAGCCGGGGACAAAGCAAGATGTAATAGAAGTGAGCAAGTGAAAGGGCCTGACGTGTGAGGACAATGACGCAAATAGAGCCCGTGACCGGCTGATCCAGCCCCAGCAGGGTCTTCCTTTGCTATGACCCTTGCAAGCTGTGCTGAGACAGCACTTATTTCTACCTCCAAGTCAGAAGACAGGAAAGATCACAAGAAGAAATTTAATTTAGCTGACATGTGAGGTAAGATCAAGAGTCCCAAGAGAAGATCAGGGAAGCTGACAATGGAAGACTGATGTGGAAAACTAGACTGCTTCCCTGGGACTGGTTTTATTTAATATGTGCTGTTTTCGCAAATACAACACTAAATGCAAACTAATAAAGCAAACTATGCCAAGAGGAGATTATCAGACATAATCCAGACACAGCTGCTCTAAACAGGAGTGTATGCAATCTCTTTTGCACTTAAGCAGTGGAATCAAAATACAAAGAAGTCTCCTAAAAGCCTCAATCATGTAATATTCAGGACTTCTTTTCTCCTTCACTTCACTTACACTCTCTGTGTATTTTACTGATTCAAATGAATCCCTTAATTTGCTCCTACAACAGCCCATTACCACTGGCTCACTACACAGGTCCTCTGAACACCAGCAGGCTCACAATTCCTCCGGCCTCAGATTTTCAGCCAGGTACTTCCTACTTCTGTGGTAGATATAGCTCAATGATTCTGGAAAAAAAACAAACCAAAACACAACAAAACAAAACACCGAAGGAACAAAGAGAAAACCGACCACATAACAAAACAGTAGCAAGTAAAACAAATTAAAAAATCAAAACAAATAAACCAAAGCTAAACAAAAAACACACACACACAAAAAAAAAAAACAACAAACTGTTCCCCAGAAAGAAGAGGTAAAAGAAATGTAGCGCTAAACACGAGATCAAGAAGCCATGTGTGCTAGCTGCTCTCTCAGGAACAAAGGCAGCACTCAGACATGTTTGGTGAGCACTGTTTTAGATTAGCCATTCATTAAAATACTATTAATGTGCGTAATTCAAGGGGGGTGGAAAATAAATCAATAAATTAAAACACTATCTTTCTGGCTGCCGGGCTTCTTATGACGCTGACACTTAGGGCTTTTTCCACATTTCCCTTTATCTGTTAAACTGCAATCCAGATGCTATTAACAGTGTCCCAACTGCCTACATTTATTGCATGGGTTTTTTTGTTCTCCTTCTGTTTGAATCTCAGGTCTACACCATCCAACACCACATTACTATGCAGTCTTATATGTGTACCATTTTTAATGGAAAAAAAATCAGCTTTTTCAACTTTCTTAATAACAGCTCACTGGTGTCTCAACAAGATTAGTTCACTTCAGTGAAAAGGCAAAAAAAATGAAGAAAATGCCACTTTTTGGGTTTGTTTTTTTTTTAAGAAGTGCCAGTTAATAGAGCCTTTTCCATGCCCCAGAAGGTATTTTTTATCTTAGCTCCCAGTATCTGCTTTGTTTTTCAGGGTGCTCTACCTCAACATACTTCCATTTCATGTTTGATGGTTCCTACTTGTGAGATCTCATCAGCTCAGCCTTTCAGTCATGGCTCTTTCAGAAAACACGTTTCTTGAAGTTTAGTAAAGTGACTACATTCTGCATGCTTATGATAAAGTTGCTCATTATCATCTATGTAAATTAATGCCGATGTTGTCTACTGTGTTCACACAGCAGATGGAAATGAAAGATACCATTTTCACAGTAATTCTCCATTACAGTGACCAGCTTCTTCTTCAGCTATTTATACACAACCAAAGAATAAATCTAACACAACACCACATCATTCCAGGCTGCCAAAATGTTTTTGTCCTGAAAACTCTGGAGACCAAGAATAAACACCCTGAAAAGGGAAGATACTTTCAACAACTCAATCATCCAGCTCATGTTCTACCACTACTCTTAGTGAATGGTGTACGAATACATTTTTAACACAATCAGCTCCAAGTGGAAGCTCAAAACCACATTTCCTTAAAAGACACTTCGAAAACCTTTTGACCACAAACCATCAAAAAGAAAAAAGAACACCTGTAACATATAAGCATTCTTTGGCCACTAAGAATCGGCTTCAATGAAGAGATTTTGGCAAAGCCTTCAAAATGGACTAGACAAGTCTGTGTTTCACAGTTTACACAGAAGTGCATGAAAAGCATTTTAAAGATAAACTTCACACTTGTGTACCTCTCCTAAGTCCTTAAACACAATGTATGTTTAATAAGAGGGCTAAAACTTTATTCAGTAACACTCTCCAAGAACAGCGCTCTCCCCAAAACAACACATCTCAAGATGCTCAGCTGGCATCTTATTAACACCATCACTGACACACGGATTTTGATTCAAAAAGGTGACAAGCATCTGGATAAAGGAGCTGCTATCAAATCAACACGTGTGTGTGGAAGAAGAGCTGAACTATCAGCAGCACACCAGTGCCAGTTTTTTTATCATACCTGGCAAAGGAGCTGAGAACATTAAAACTACACTTTTAAGCCGCAGGGCACGGCTGGCGCTCGAGGACGCCCTGTGACCACGACTTTCAGTGCAGGGAGACACATCCCAGTAGCGTGAGCCCTGTGGCAGATGGTTTTCCCCGGGGATTTTTTTATTATTTATTTATTTTCTGGCACAAGGGGAGCAAGAGACGGAAAAACGGAGATGGCGAGCAAGCCGCTATCACTGTAACCCACTGTGCAGAGAAAGTGCCCGTAACCTGTTCAGCCAGGGGACGAGGTTTGGTGGCAGGATGAAAAGGACGTAAGGGATGCGCCTGAAGTAACAATGCACGGTACAAGGCGAGTATACGGAGTGACAGCAGCCCTGCTTCCTGACAGCGCGGTTCCCTGGGCGGCAGCGACTCAACTCGTGTCCGAGCCAACTCCCAAAGTCAAACCCGGCTCCTCCTGGCTCCTCCTGGCTCCTCCCGGCTCCCGGGGCTCCGGCTCCCGCCGCCCGGGATCGCCGCTCCCGGACACCGCACCTGCCCCCCGGCCGTGCGGGCACCTCCCGCCCCGCGGGAGCGCAGGTGGCGGCTGCGGGCCGAGGCCGCCCCGCGGCTCCGCCGGGAGGCACCGGCACGCCCCGTCCCCGGCTCTCGGGAGGCACAAATCCACTTCACCCAGGACAAAGCCAAACCCTGCCCAGGCGTGACACCCCCCACGCCCCCATCCCATCCCATCCCACCCCGCTGCCGCCGCCCCGCTCACCTCGCACGCACAGCAGCGACATGGCGGCCCCGGCAGCCGCCCCCGGGCTCTCCTCATGCCGCCCGCGGACACCGGGCGGCGGCGGCGCCTGAGCCGGGGCGGGGCCGTCCCGCCGGGGCAGGGCCGAGTGACGAGAGGCGCGTCAGGGGCAGTTCGCGCCCGAGGGACGGGGAGCTGGGGGGGCCGCGCTTGGCTGAGGGGGTTGGGTGCTTTGTGGTTTGGTTGGGGGGTTTTTTTCCGGCTTTTGTCGCTTTTGTTTCGCTCCCGCAAAAGGCGGGAGAGCTCGCTGGAGGAGCGGCGTCCTGGCTGTGTCTTTTCGCGGGAGTTGCTGCCAGCGTTTACCTGTCCCGTCCTCGCACAGGTTGTGGTTTGCTACCATAACATCCCGATTTGGAAGGCACCCACAAGGATCGTCGAGTCCTGCCCCAGCACGGGACACCCCAACAATCACACCATGTGCCTGAGAGTGTAGTCAAAATGCTTCTTGAGCCCTGTCCGCCTTAGTGCTGTGATCACTTTCCTGGGGAGCCTGTTCCAGTGCCCAGCAATCCTCTTGGTGAAGGACCTTTTCCTAATATCCAACTTAAACCTCGCTTGATAACATGCCATTCCCTTGGGTCCTGTGGCTGGTCACCAGAGAAAAGAGATAAACATCTGTCCCTCCATATACCCTCACAAAGAAGTTGTAAACTGCAATGAGGTCTCCTCTCAGTCTCCTCCAGCATGAATAAGCCAAGTGTCCTCAGCTGCTCTTTTATGGCTCTAGACCCTTCACCATCTCAACTGATGATGAAGAAGCTTGACAGATTCGCAGCAACAGCCACCTATATCCCCCTGGTACAGAAAAAGCCATAAGCAAAACACTTCGGGAAAAGCAGGACAAGCGGGTGTGATTACTGTGCCCTAAGTCCTCCTACAGTACCCTGCCAGCTTCAAAGGGCAACCACCTCTGAGGGTTTTCAGAACCTGATGCGTTTGTGCGTTTGGTAACCCCTAATCCACCTTTCTGCTTGTCTAGTCTGTCTCAGACCCCTGAAAATTCCTTGCACCCTCATCTTCTCATACAGCGACTCACAGGTTGGCTGTCTGTTGCAGAAACAACCTCCTGAGATGGTTTCCCTTGAGCCTGGTTCTAGTCTGGTTTCCCTGATTGTCTCTAATGCTTTCAGTCCTGCTTCATCCCAAATTATAAATAACCATAACACTGCAGAATGTGCTTTGAGTTCCAAACAGAGGATCCAAGGTGAAACAAATAGTTTCCGAAATTGAAACTCAGCAGCAAAATATCATATGATGTGATTGGTATTCCATTAGCATTTAGAACAACTCAAAAGTCTACATAGAGAGTGGAAGACAAGACTCTTAGCTGCATGTTTCAAGGACACAACAAACATTCCCAAAACTCAGACCTAGCCAGGTGAGATTTAATTTCTACCCTGTCCAGCACAGCATGTTTTACTATCTTTGTGTTTGCTACCCAGAAGTGCCTCAGTGAAGGGAATGTGTCAAAAATATACGTAAAGCTTTCCCGAGATACTAAGAGGAAACACTTGTAAGGATAAACCATGATGTGCCTGCAAAAAAACAAGCAGACTGTGTGCTAAAGGTGTTACCAAAGGCAGACTCAAGGGACTGCGAACACTTCCACTTAGCAGTGTGAATGGGGACTGTCAGTACAGGGAGCTGCAACTGCCAGCACTGAGGCAAGCAGGAAACGAATCTTCTCTTCTTGCCCCTGAAGTGGCTTCAGTGCTGCTGAAATGCTGCTAGACTCCTGAGAAGCTGTGCTTTGCTTCTTTACACGTTCATCAAGTGCAACAGTGGCAGACTGTAAGGGTTCCAGCACACCAGCCTCTGCATTTTGGCTGTACATCATCAAAGCCTGCCCTACCTGTCAGCTGGACACAACACTGACTTTCCAGTTAGCTTGAAGAGAAGTTAGCGTTCTGATCTAAAAAGTCCATTATTATTTATCTCACATGTGCCTTAGGGTAGGATGCCAGATCCCTGGCCTTTTCAGATCTCTATCACTCCTCTGCATTCATCAGAGCCTGGGAGCTTTTTGTCACCAAAAGGTGTGTTTGAGGGTCCTGAGCTGTCCTGATCCCTTTCCTTTCCTGTCTTCTTTGAAGCCTTCTTGCAAATGAAAACTCCTAAACTTTGCATGAGATAATCTCTGCCATAAACACACATTCCCATCATGACTGCTTTCCTCCCTTTGCTGGGCCCCACTGCTCTGCCTGTCCTAATTTAAAAATTAAAGCCTGGGAGGCCATAATTGTTACATACTGCATCATGCAGCACCTGGTACAGCCAGTCCCTGTCTTACCCACAGCTTGCAAATGCTACCAGAATACAGAAATTATCTCATCAAGGGCAGATGATGTCATATGAATTTTTAAAATCATACTAATATGTTATTAGCAAGCGTGGCAATCAAGTATGCGCCTTGTAGCTAGGATGAGATATGTAACCACCAGCAGTAACAGTGAAGGCTGGGATTATCACAGATGTTATTATTTCCCTGCAGTTCTGAGGTCTAATTCGACGCAAGTGTTTTACCAGACTTTATATAATCAAAATAAATCATTTGTACTTGCGTATCTGTCTATCCCTCCTCTTCTTTTGACCTCAGATAGGCTGGAAGAAGGATCATGCCACTACTGCAAAACTTTTGCAAGGCAGAATTACCTTCTTCTAAATTATGCTTGCTCTTTGAAATCAACTTCCTTATGTTTTCCCAGCTGAAGTGACTCCCCAATGCAACTTTCTCTGTTATTGTTTCTAGTTCTTCCTCTGGACATTGTTGTCACAAATGCAAAAATAGTTTAGTGATAAAAATGCTGCAGTAGAAAGAGGAAAGAAAAACCCTGCACTGTCCTCATGCTCTTAAACATGAATTATCTTTCTAGGTTTATTCCTATAAATCCACAAAAGGGAATGCCAGGTTTACAAATACTTAACTATAAGCAAAGCCCTGGTCTGTTGTAGCAGACCAGATATAAATTCTGCAGCTGACATGTGCTCTCGTAGCTCAGGCAGCAGTGTATTTTTTTTTTTAATGGAGAATTCTACTAGATTAAAGAGGAAAAATACAGTGCAGCGAGCACACTACAGCAACCTTCATACACACTGAAACTATATGTTTTTCTGAGCAACAAATGAGGTACTCTGTAAACTCAGAAAGGAGGCATTACTGCCAACTCTAAAGTAATACCTGATTTTTCTCTTGCTGCAGAGCAGGAGTTAATTTTTTCTGGTTACTCAGACCCCAGCCATTGGTCTCGGTTCACCTGCTGTTGAATAGGAAAGTAATAAATGGGTGATACTACACTTACTGCAGCTTGCCAGCTGTTTTATACCTGCCTATTTGCTGTACTTTCCCTGTTCAGAGTGCAATACTGTACCTATATTTGCAGTCTAAGTAAACTGTGTTTGCGTCTTCTCTTCTTGTTCTTCTGCATTTTTTGAGCTTTGTATTTGTTGCTGGAGAATGGCTCAAGCTGAAACTTAGTGTGTAGCAAACCCATGTGGGCTTTATTTTAAATGAAAGGGTTTAGGTCTGTTAAACCATTTTTTTCTGTTATGCAACTGAAAAAAAAATCATCTCAGACCTGTTTTTTGGGGATAAGCTCTGAAGATAAGGAGAAAAAGCTTTTAATTTACCCTATGACATTTGGCAGGAATTCAGTGCTGAATATAGACTAAGCAGTTGATTGATATTCTGATATTGGAAAGCAGCCCTCATATTTATTTGACTGTAAAATAACAAGCTACCGAAATGGCTTTCACCGGTATTTCTGATCTGTTTCTTTATTAATAAAATGTAACATTTGCATAACCACTAGGGGATCATAGGATCTCTTTCACAATACTGTGTGGTGTCTTACCCATGTGCAGGAGACATTTCAATATCATCCTGAAATGCACCTTCCCCTGAAGTGGATCGCAGCCAATAATCAGCGCACAAGGTAAAGACCACCACATACATGTACTGAAACATGCAGGGAAGCAGCCTGCAGTCTCTCAGTTATATATGAACCAGAATATTTGGATTTAACACTCAAAAATACCCAAAAAAATTTTAAAGGTCCCAGAACAGATAGGACCTCTGCACGTGCCGGGCAGCGAGAGGAACAGGGCAGCAACCTCCACCAAACAAGCAGCCAAACTTTGGGCTGCAGTTTAGGGCCTCCTCTTTCCAGTGTCCCAGCCTTGGTTTTCATAAAGATTGGTGGCATCTGGAGGTGACAGTGGTCTGGCAATTAGAGGCATTAACCAATGGTTTAAGTGCTTCTTGGATCAGTGTCTCTCCAACTATCCTGCTCAACTGGCTACCGTGCCACTGAATTCCCTGTACTGAGCCTTTCCTTTTGGCATGCTCAGGAACTCTCTGCAGCCATTTAGCTTTCCTCCACAAGTAGCATAAGCACTTGGGTAGGGTTTAGTCTTTGTGCCTTAATTCGCCACCCACAAAATGGAGGTGGTGATATTTCTTTAAGGAAGGAGGTATTAAAGATAAAGGGTGTCCTGATTATAAATACATTAGCGGTGATGACATGCGTGGACACTGTCCCCTCCATTTAAAACAGCACAAAGAGATCTGCCAGCTTTTAGATTACGAGGCATATTCAAAAGACTGGAGGGGCAAGAAGCATCCTTTCATCTCAAGGAGAAAACCCTCTACATAAGAGAGCAGCTTCCATGGGAACTGATCTTTCAATTAGAACTGCTCATGCTGGAGTCGATAGAACTGAACCAATTTCTCATACAATTATCGCAAGCATCCCAAATATGACATTTCTTATTCATATTGGGGCAGTTTGTCCTTGAGTGACACAGTAGGATTATACTGCAGGCTACACCCAGGGCTACACACATGCAGTGTGGGATCTTTATCCAAGCAGTGAGCAGCAAAGCCAGCAACACAGGGTCTGTGGGAAGTAGAGACTTTAACAGGGATACTTCCCCAGGATCTGATCATGCACACCGGGACTGGTGATGCCTGCTAGTGATCCCTCACTTAGCCAGCAAGGACAGTGGCACTACTGCTGCTTCCTCAAAAGCAGGTGTGTCAGAATCACAGAAACAACTAGGCTGGAAAAGACCTCTGAGATCATTGAGTCCAACCTATGACAGAACACCACCTCGTCAGTTGGACTGTGGCACTAAGTGCAGTCCACGTCCACTCTTTCCTTAAACACCTCCAGGGACAGTGACTCTTACCACCTCTCTAGGCAGTCCATTTCAATGTTTAATCACCCTTTCTTGAAAACAATTACTCCTAACACCCAGCCTAAACCTTCCCTGGCACACCTTGAGACTATGTTCTCTCGTCCTGTCGCTTGTTACGTGGGAGAAGAGCTTGACACCTACCTGGCTACAACCTCCTCTCAGGTGGTTGTAGAGTCACCCTTGAGCCTCCTCTTCTCCCAACTCTCTCAGCTGCTGCACCTCTTCTGTTTAAGTTAGCATTTCTCAAATATTAGGTATATGTATTATGCACAGCTGGTCACACTGAGATCGGGCCAGTATTTCCCAGTGTTAATGCTGCAGATCAACTACAGGGATCTGTGAAGTCCTGTGAGATGGTCACCTTCTGATTCAATAAGAACAGGTGACACCCATTCTGCTATTCCATACTCCTCTTTGACTGGATTCATATTTGAATTGAGCCATGGCTTCCCTATTACAAAGGGAGGAGATAACAATTTTACTTTAAATAAATCAGATATTTTCCCTTTCCAAGAGTGTAAAACCCCTTACCGCAGTTAGGCTTGTTTCCCACCTTACAGCTGTGTCTTCAGTTTTTTGTTGTTTACATTAACAGACATTTGAGGAGTGCAGAAGGTTATCCTTCAATAGAGAAGCCTGGGGGAATAGCTTTTCTCTTGCTTTTGTAGTTTTTATTCACTGAGGATGAACATTTGTCAGACGTAAAAGAGGAGCTATTTGTCAAAGTTAAAATTGTTGGCAAATACAGCTGAAGCAATTGGCTCTGAAGAAGAAGCACCGTGAGACCGCAGAGGACTCTTCTGTCTGTTTGACTGGCATCCCCATCCCAGCACTTCAGTCAAAAGCCACTGAGCCAGTCAACCTCTAGCAAAGAGTATCACAGACATAAGGGAAATCGTGTTCCCCCTTGGGAATCCTGGATAACTCTCACTTTGCTGTGGAGCAGCTGGCCAGGGCTTCTCCTCTCTGGCATGATTTTGTATCGTAGTGTAATTGCTATCTGAGAGCAGGAGGGAAAGAAGGGAGGTTTCTACAATAAAACAAAAAGTGCCTCAGTAAGACCCATGAAGAATATGGGAGGGTATTTAACTGTATTTCTGTGGAACATGGTTTTTGTTGGACAACTTTCATAGTGCTCTTGTAAAATTTGGTTTCTAGGGAAATAAAATACATAGCAGGAAAAGGCCAACCTTGCACAGTTTAGGAGAGCCACCAGCCCTCTAGAAGAGGTCAAATGACTGGCACTTGCTATGCAAACAGGCTGTTTAACCTTCCAACTAAGCTCTTCTATATGTGCTGGAGTTCGAGCGGTGTGCATGTGTACCATGCCTTCCTGCTGCGTGAAGAACGGGGGGAAAGCAGGCAGGCAGGCAGGCTGTCTCTCCATCCTCCAAGCTTTTAGAGGAATAAAAGCAGAATAAAAGCCCTACTGTGACAGTTTTTGACACCAGTCTCCTCAGAGGGGTGTGCAGAAAGCAAATATTTTGCAGTTCTCTCCTCTCAGTTCACCAGGAGTTTCTCTAGTTCACATTTGTACTCCCTTTTTTGTCCCTGTTTCCAAAGGATTTAGAAAAATCCTTTTCAAAAGAATTTTAAATGCATAGATAAGAGAAGCTTATCCATTTCATTAAATGTCCATGGAACGTTTAGCACTGTGCTGCTGATTACTGTGCTATAAGACAAGTGGTAAGTAGTAATTAGGAAACATCTCACTGAACAAATCGTAACTTTTTTTCCCCATTACTCCCTCCCTCAAAGCTTCTTTCTTAAACAGCAACAAAAAAATTAACAGCTCTTCGGATTTTATGTAGTTGTGTCCACAATACAGCCTGCTTGGCAGCCGTGGGGCACAGTTCCCTTAATAACAGAGAACTGCGGGTGAAGATAAGTCACAGAAGATGTAGCAATACAGCCTGAAAGTTGTTGTTTTATGGACCATAACTCTTTATTGCCGTGTTGCTGAACTTCACCTTGTACCCCTGCTGGCAGGTCTGAGAGGGTAGGGTTTGAAAGATTAACAAAAATAGAGGATCCTCTTGAAATCTTCCCCAGGAACACCTTGAACAACACAGGTGTCATTTAGGGACTATTTCACATCTTTGAATGAAATAAATTGACAAAAAGCAATACAAAAGTGAAATTCAAAACTGTTTCTTTGGCTGGACATTATCATTTTTCATTTTATGTTACAATAAGAACAGACTGAGATCTTTGAGCTTCTTCCAAGAGCTGAGGATAAAAAAAAATAAAATAAAAAAGTAACAATAACAACAACCAACAACAACAAAAAAAGAGGAAAATACTGCTTTTCCAAAATTCTTTCCTATCATAAAGCAACAAAAGAGGGCAATAAGCCTTTGCTCTACACTCGTGGAAATCCAACCCAGCTGGTTACATAAAGTTGCTTAGGAAAGCCAGCAAAGGTTGGAGAGAAACAACCTGGGACAGATATGGTGTTTAAACATTGGAGCTGTGATAAGGGGTCTGCAAGGATCCTGCCACGGTCGAGGTTTGCCTTGGCAGCAAGCTGGGAAAACGGAAGGGTGAGAAGTCCCTGGTCAGTACATTGTAACTGTGGGACAGCCCTGAGCCTCACTGCAATGCCTGGTACCCTCTGCAGTACACCATGACTCCACAGCCACCTCCCATCTCACCTGGGAGGCTTGTCCAAATCCAAACCCACTCAAAGGGAAGGAACAGGGGCCACTGACACATCTAGCCCCCATCTCCACTCTGAGCAGTGCCTACTTTACTCCAGGGCTGTCATTTCCCTCCCTGCTTCTCCTCTTCCTCGTCTTTTTCCGTCTGCCTGAGAAGGGCTCAGCTGAAGCATCTCTCAGAGCCTACAGCCAGAGCATGGATGCAGGCAGTGCCTTTAACTGGCACGAGTTTGCCAAGTCTTGTCTTATGCAAGAAACTGGTGATTCTCACTGAGGAAAGCGACACAAAAGCAGAACAGTCCTGGAGAAAAGGGCAGCAGCAGAGTAACGCCATTGAGATGAGGTCAGGTGCAGCAGTGGAAAGCGGAGTTGTGTAGGAGGGCCTGGAGAGCAGCTTCGGGCCTAGCCTCCCATCATCTATAGGAAACTTTCCCAGTCTTCTGAGATGCCATTCCTTGTCCCCATTTGTGAAGTTTCTCGCCACTGAGCACTGAAGCCACACAGCCTGTAGTGACATCCATCAATACAAGTGATAGGATCATGACAGAAACTCCGAGCATAAGGTTAAATAGGGCCCACCATCTGAACCAAAACCTGCCACTAACAATTCATTGTTGGGGTGTCTAAGACGTGCTGGGAGGCAGTGCTGGCTGTCTAATTTCTACAAATATGAGGCTGTGAAGAAGTTACCTACCTGCAATGTCATTTGCTTATCCGAGAGAGGTTTTTTGGCAGTACCAGGCATGCTTTCTCTGCCTTTGCAGTTTCTGCTAAGTGTACAGAACCAGGATTCCAAGTTCGTCTACTCACCAGAGACCCTACAGCCCTTTCCTTAGGGTACTGCTCTTAGCCTCAGCATCCTGGCCAAATTCCAGTTGGGTAATTAGACCATGATTAGGTAACTGCTTGTATATGCCATTCCTCTTCCCTAGGGAGCCTGTCTGTAAATTATTTGATGCTTTCAAGATTTCTAGTCATTAACAAGGCTGTTTCCATTGCCAGTGGGAGACCAAATGCTGGCAGAGCTTGGTGAATCAGTATGAGCAGGGAGATGAACAGACTGAGAGCAGCCCTGCTGAGAAGGACTTAGGGGTGCTGGTGGTGGTTGAGAGGCTGGACATGACCCAGCCATGTGCACTCACAGCCCAGAAAGCCAATCCTGTCCTGGGCTGCATCCAAAGCAGGATGGGCAGCAGGTGAGAGAGGGAATTCTGCCCCTCTGCTCTGCTCTGCTCTGGTGAGACTGACCTGCAGTGCTGCATCCAGCTCTGGGGTCTCCAAGGAAGACATGGCTCTGTTGGAGTGAGTCCAGAGGAGGCCACCAATATGATTATAGGGCTGGAGCACCTCTCCTATGAGGAAAGGCTAAGAGATTTGGGGTTGTTCAGCCTGGAGAAGAGAAGGCTTAGGGGCAACCTGATTGCGACCTTCCGTACTTTAACGGGGCCTACAAGGAAGATGGAGAAGGACCTTTTACAAGGGCATGTAGTGACAGAACAAGGGTGAATGGATTCAAACTGAAACAGTGTAGGTTTAGATGAGATATTAGAAAGAATATCATTACTATGAGTTGGTGAGACATTGGCACAGGTTGCCCAGAGAAGTTGTGAGTGCCACATCCCTGGAAGTGTTGGATGGGTCCGGTTGGATGGGGCTCTGAGCCACCTGGTCCACTGAAAGGCATCCCTGCCCATGTCAGGAGCGTTGGATGGATTCTATGATTCTATTAATAACTTCACTTTTTATGGCTTGCCTGTAGGTTGGGTATTTCTTGGGTGGCCTGGATATTGCCTGTGGTAGTCAGAGTCCTCCTGCCATTTGGGGAGATGCTGATTGGAGTTTGCTCCTAAAGCCGAGGTGTAAGCAGCAAGACCCCCAACTGGGAAAATAAACAGTGTCATTGTTATGCTTAGTGAGTAGGAAAGAAACAGATTGGCAGAGTCATTTATATGTGCTAGGGATCATTTCATGGTTTGCAGAATTGAAATTCTTAATGGCACTCCTTAGAAGTAGTTTGCTTCCAGATGCTGTTTGCTTTCATGTTCAGAGCTACATGCATTGACATAGAAAATGCTGCTTGGAAAAATGGTGAGTACTTGCAACTGCACAAACCTAAGAAAAGTCAGCATACAAAATGCAGGAAATTTTAGGCAGATACCATGATTTTTCCTTGCCTTTTCATCCTTAATTGCCAACCATTTATCTCCCATGGAATATTTCTGTACCTACAAAAATGCTGATGGCTCACACAAAGGTGTCAGGTAAAGAGATTTTTGCTTCTATCACAGATTTTTATCCATCATCTGCCTCCTCCTATATCCAGCAATTCCCCTCTAGTCTGCAGCATTCATCCAGCCAACCTCCTGTTCCCATCTGATGACACCAGTGCTGTGTTCTGCATTTAGAAGCCCCTCCAAGCCAAGTCCTGGCTGACACATCCACAGGGGAAAACCCAGTTCCTCAGGCTGATGACAGCCTGCAGCATTCATGGCAAGCCTGACTGCAAAAATCACCCAGATATTCTGGCACCAGGATCCCCTACAGAGACAACACAGATGTAGAAGAAAAGTATCCCTGTCTGAATGCACATTCCCATAAGGCATACAAGTTTCTCTAAAAGTCTCCAATCAAACTACCAAGCAACCCAAGTCCTGCTTTTTTTCCAAGGGTCTGCTAAGTCAGCATGCACCAGCAATAAAGTGCATGTGTCCCTGCAGGATGTGGAGATTTTAGTGCAGAGGCTGGAAGTATCAAGAAGCCTTGTAGGTCAAAACTAGTATGTTTCTTTGGGGTTGCTCATAATCTGAAGGTTTACCAGAAAACTGCCCACATCTGGTGTTATTTAGTGAAAGTTTCTCCCTGTGGCCTCACCAATTCAGTTCTGGCAGAGTAAGTTTTCACAGACTGAAATCCCTAACTGCAGGACACCGCGAAGCCCACATGAACACCCCGTGGGGTGTTCCAAGTTTTAGTACTAGATACATCTGCATGTGGGGATGGAGGAGCTGTCATCTGTACCCTGTCTCAGCTTTCTGTAAGGAAGAGCAGGGCTTTTCTAGTGCTTTAGGTGTGTGTTGGACCATTAGCCAAACCATGAGCTTTCCCCAACAGCAGGGAAAAAGAGGTTGCAATGCATGCTGGAATCTCAGCCAAGAGCCAAACAGGCAACACAGCCGGGAGCAGACAGCTCTCTTGCAGAAGCAAACCAAGACAAAAAAACTTTCCCTTTCCGTGCAGGGTTTTCTCAAAACTCAACCTTGCACCTTCTTCTGAGGCTGTTGATGCTCTCAGCCTTGTCATCTCTACATTTTTGCATGTTCATACGGCCACATGGGCAGCTTTAGCTGTTTTACAGAGGTGGGACTGTGCCAGTGCTTTGGCCATAGGGCAAAAGCAGGAGGGATGGCTTTATCCTGACACTGAGTTTGTGGAAACCTGTAAAACTGCTCTGCTCCTCTTCAAAGCTCCTGAGGACATCTTCTAGTCCTGTCTTGGTCCTGCTGAAGTCCTGATGCAGTGTTAGAGGGTGAGCAGATGCTTTGTCATCTCTGATTTATCACCACTGGATCATTGACCATATTTTTCTCCTGGAGACCCTGTTTTCCTTCAGATTCTGTGTTCTGTGTCCTCACTTCTCATTCCCTCTGAGTGTCCTTTGGAGCAGGAATCCCCCTGGGCTTTCTGTGGGATTTGCTCTGGGTCAGGATTTAGCTTTACAAATGCAGGTGTCTGCAGCCTGGGTATCTGTCTCTGAGGTCTTCCCAATGTGTCCCTCTTTATAATCCATGCAAACACTTCTTGGTAACAGTTTTCGTCACCCTCAAGTATATATTCAATCTAGATTGGATGCCTCAAAATATCTATTTTTCTTCAGTGACTGCTAAGGAAGCCTGTGTACCTTACCTCAGACGAAGGCAAATGTCAGATGAAATGAATCTAATGCTTTACCTCTAAATATGGGCACCAGCTCATACAGCTTCACACTCACAGATTTGCATTTTTATCTCAAACCAGGCTTTCTTTGCCTAAAAAGAAGCTTGACCTGCCATGATTTTCTCCTCATGGGTGTATCCCACAGCCTTAAGTTCAACTTGGCTAGGGCAGAGCTCTTCATATTCATCAAGTTCTTCCATGATGGAGTAAAAAATATTATCCTGCCAGTTTTTCAGGCCATAAGCAAGATGCCAACTTCAAACCAGGTCCTTCTGTGCACCAAGGTCTTGCAAATGCCTTCTGCAGAGCACCTCTAATCTTTTCCCACTCCCTCACAGGAAGGAATCTCTTCAAAGCTCCCATCGGAGCTATTCTGAACTGTGTGGCAAAGGATCTTTTCCCAGCCAAATGTTGGACCCATCTGGCTGGCACAGTCCTAAAGAGAAACCACATGTACCTCCCTCATTTTTCATCCAGCTCTCCCAGTTTTCCACTGCCTGCTTTTTTTCATCTCTGAGTTTTTCAGTGTCCCTCCACATTCCTCTTGCAAAACTCCCAAAATGGGAGCTGACTGGTTAGCTCTGCTAGCAGGCTCAAATCCATGTGGCATTGGCTGACATTTTTCCCAATGCCCCTTGGCGTTGTCTCTACCTGCTGCTGTGTTTCAGATCACAACCTCTCGAAGCCACCATTTGTCCTTTCACTGTGAGCTGGCACAACAGCTGCTGAGGCACAGCCCCTCTGGAGAGGGCTGTTGCTGCAATAGCTCAGACCACGAGGACTCTTTGTCTGATTAAATCTGAATGGGGATTAGTAATGGAGGAGGAAAGGGCTGTAACTTTAATTCATGAACATTATCCTCTTTCCTTCCCTCACCCATTCAGCATTGAAGTGGATGAGTGGCTGCAGAGCAGTATTTTTATGAGAGCTATATGTACCCTGTGCTGCCCTGTGTTTTTATTCCAGCTGCAGCCATCAGAGATGAAAATCCAGAGCCAGCCCTGTTGAGCTGAGAAGACAGCTTCTGGAAATGGCTTGTCACTGTAGGGCATGTTCAGAGAGCACAGTCTGGGGATGAGTAGCCCAAAAATAGCCAAGTGCCTCCCACTGCAGCCACCCATACCTGGAAAGAGGCAGATGTGATCTCTTCCTGTTCTGGCCCTTGGGCTTTCACATTGGAAAGCTCTGCTGATAAAAAGCTATCCTATGTATACCCTTCTGCCTCCAAAGCCTGGACATGCTGGACAAAGAATTTATTTAATGGCATAAGGTGACATTTATTAGAACAAGGTGTAATACTTTTTCCCCTCTGATCTAAAATCAAAACAGCTTTGCTGGGGGGGGGGGGGGCTTTCCCCCCATCCCCTCTTTTTTTTCTTTTTTTCTTTTCTTGTTTTTTTTTTTTTTTTTTACCCCAGATATAAGTGTGAAAGATATGGAGGTAGGTCACCTGGGCTGGAAATTGTTTCAGAGAGCCCAAAACCACTCTCCAAACATTGCTCTCACTGCTAGCATGGCTGCAGCATGCTTCACCACTGTAGTGCAAAGCCCATGGGTCCGAGGGATTTACGTAGCCCCTGAGCCCCCTTGCACCTCTCTAGCCCAGTGCCAGGGATCTGCAGCCTGGCAGGTGCTCCTGGGACAGGGTCAGCCGTAGTGCTTGGAGATGGGGCCCAAGGCTCCTGCCTCCCCCGTGGCCGTGACCTCGTTTCTTGTGCACCCGCCCGCGCTGAGCCGGTGAGACTCATCCCGGGAGCCCCGCGCGGGCAGCTGGCAGGGATTTTTGCATCGTTTAATTCTCAATCCTCCCAAGAGCCTGGCGAGGGATTGAGCGCGCTCACTGAAACGAAGGACAGAGCCGGGCACTGGGAGTTGAAAAGGCCCAGTGAGAGCAGTTTGTTCCCAAATGTCCCTTTCGGTGGGAAAAGGCAGAAATAACAGCCAGTGTGGGCATTCTTCAGCTCCAGCTGGACAGAAGAATGCATGCATGGAGCACACTGAAACCTTGAGGAGGGTCCCAGCCCGGTGCAGCAGAGGTGACAGGCCATGAGCAGCTGTGATTTGGGACAGGAAGGTTTGTCCTCTCTGCTACCTGCTTCCCTGTGAGCATAGACATGCCCACGCGGTGGTGCTGGGTGTGTTTGCACATCTGAGCGTGGTGCACAGTTGTCTGCAGTTGGATGCCCAGACAGGTATTTTGGGGATGCCAACAGGCACTCTGGCAGTGCAGCAGCTTGCTGGTGCTGCCCAGCCCTGCCTGATAACGCTGGCAGCCACAGCAGCCCCTCCTTCAGATCATGGAATCACAGAATCACAGAACAGTTTGGGTTGGAGGGGACCTTGAAGATCATCTTGTTCCAACCCCCCTGCCATGGGCAGGGACACCTTCCACTAGACCAGGTTACTCAGATCTGACTCTCTGCTCCATAGGCTCCTTCTGACTTGGTTTCCTCTATAGATGTAGATGCAGATGAGCTTAAGATGCCAGAGGGGAAGATCAACTTCTCAGTAAGGCACCTTTCTGATAGAGTTCCTAGGAGCAACTCCTACAGAAAAAAAGTGGGATTTAAGGCAAAGGTACAGTGCCTGGAAAGTGGGGTCTTGCAAAGACAGGAAAGGTTGAGGGTGCCCAGCTCTCAGCCTTAGGTAGTCAAGGCTCAGATTATGAGAACAGCAAGGGGGATAAACTGATCTGGCATGAGATTTGGCTGTAAACCCAAAGGAAATGTTAGTGGGTCTCTGACAAGGTCTCTACCATGGTCTATCGCACCAACAGCATTCTCATGTGTCCCCGTTACAGATAAGCAAACAGAAAATGGGAAAGGGTGCACACACAAAATGAAATCAGTCCAACAATGCAGGCACAAAGAGCAGCTTTGGCTGCTCCAGGGTCCTGCATAATCAATCTCCAAAAACTGAGCCAGGAACCATCAGGAAGATCCCCTGAATAGTCCCATATCAGGAACTTTGCAGCTCTTCTTGCTTACAAAAATGCACCTGGAGAGCAAGCACAGATGGAGGGAAGAAATGGGAACCTGCCATGCCTCCTCACGGCTGTATCATTGAACATATTCACAGGGAGTCTCAGGCATAAACCGGCCTCCAACCTGCCACATTCAGAGGGAAACAACAGGACATGGGAATACAGTGAGCCCCAAGAGGTAAGAAGCTGTGTCAAAACAATGGACTCCCCACAGCATCAACAGTTTATAAAAAAACTCTCTACATCCTTTTCCTGGAGGTGTCTGGCCACATCAGGGTGAGAAGCCCATTAATGCTTCTAATGCATCCTGATACCCCCACCTTGGGCTGGTTGTTGCAGACCCCAGGGCAGAGAAGAGCCCCTCATTGCCTTTTGCTGTGCTGGCTTGTTTATCCCATGCTTATGTTGTGCCTTCTTGCTCAGAAAAACCCTCAAAGAAGGTTCTGGTAGCAACTGTGTACCTGGTGTGGCCTCACCCTGAGAACCTCCCTAGGCCAGGAGCTGCAGGACTGTTGCCCACCAGTGTGTCCTTTGTCCCCACGTCCCCTCACAGAGGGAAGGTGCAGCAGAGCAAGGACAGTGAAGATGCAACCCCTGGCTGCCCATGGGCAGAGCTGTCTCCTGCAGCAGGGCTTGTCCCTTCCTCACCCTGTGGTAGGGTGAGGGCAGCACCCCAAACTGAAGACCCGCACCCCAAGCCTGCGGGGACCGGGGCCACCCTGGCAGGTCATGGCAGGGCCCAGATCCCCCCTGCAAAGGTGCTGGTCATGGCCCTGCTGAAAATAAGCTGGGCTGGGCTGCCACCTTGTGCCAACAGGCATCCACTGACCGAGCCTGGCACGGGAAGAGACTCACATTTTCAGTGACCTAAATGGGGATACACGCCCAGCCTCCAGTTCCCAGGTGAACCCCACAGAGCTCAGCACCTCCCTGGCAGCAGGCAAGGGGCTTTGTTGTCCCTCCATGGGAGCATCTTCCCCCATATCCCGGGGTTCAATAATCCCATACTTGTGCAGATCTTTGCCCTGCCATTCAGCAACTGAGTCTTTGAGGAAATGCCCAGGAGCTGGAAGACAGGGTGCAGCATGCTAGTGTGCTGGCACTTGGGGGGCACAGGATCCCTGTGAGCGCTCTAAGTTGCAGAGCTCAGTGGGAGGGCTCAGACCCAAATGCCAAGCACGGCCAGGGAGAAACGCCAAAATTCCAAAAGGTAAGTGCAAGCAGCGAGCAAGCAGCCTGTGGCACTGGTGCAGCCCACAGTGCTCAGAAGCATTTCTGAGTGGCTCCAGCCTCTGCCACCCTGCCAAGGTGACGCCAAGGGACCTTCGCCTCCTGCTATCAGCCTTGGCTCACACACGTGGCTGGGGGTGCAGAAGCAAGGCAGAGATGTCACTGCCGAGCCCGGGCAGCCCTGGCATGCACCAGCCCCGGCACAGCCCGCGCCTGCTGGCTGTTTGGAGCCGATGCTATCTGGGTGGGTAAACAAAGTTTATCAGTGCCTTCAGGGGGTTTTTTGTTGGTTTGTTTTTTTTTTTTAATTTTATTTTCAAGGCAGGCATGAAGGAAACTGCAGGGGGAACAAGCCAGGGACCCATTCCCACATCCGTTACTTGGTCCAGGCACTTCTCTTCTGGGAGCCAACAAAGACCATCAGCACCCTCTTCAGAGCCTGTCCCTGCTGCCATCCTAAACCCACAGCCTGCCCTACAACTTCCCAGCTGCAGGTCAGGGCAGAGGGCCATTAAGTGAAGTCAAATTGGCCGGGACAATGGGTGATCCTGAGCGGTGAAGTGGCAGCAGTGGGAGGTCTGCAGTGAAGGATGAGCAGGGATTATTTCACTGGTGCTGAGCAGGCACATATGGTCCCCAAGTGTTGTTCCAGTGCTGGCTACGGGATAGCAATTGGGCACCCCCCAAGTACAGCTGGCAGGGACAGGCAGGGAGATCCCCAGCCTGACTTCCTGCTCAGAGCAGGACATGACATCAGATCTGCTGTGTCTTTGTACTGCAAATCCCCATGCCTGGAGATCCCTGCCCTGGGCTGCCCAGAAATTCTTCCTGCTGAGCATCCTCAGCCTACCAAGCTGCAGCCAACAGCTCTCATCCCTCATAACATACTCTGCTAGCAGCTGCAGGATGGACCTCTTGAGCATTGCCCACAACCAAGAACCCAGTTTGGCTCTGGAAGGCCCCTCATGGGTCTCAGATCTCAGACACAAAGCAGCAATAAAGTGTTGTGGCTGTAGCACTGGATT